>NC_138048.1:63119212-63767933 GCF_964194185.1 Rhinolophus hipposideros
CACTATGCAAATTCTCACACCTATGGCAGCAACACAGTAGGGGAAACTACACCCTTATCAACAAAATACGACAGAGATTAGAGTTCAGGGCTGGAAAGTTAGCTGGAAATTTAAGGGGAAAATACTGGTAGTGAAAGAACCACACAAGAAAAATGACCCAAATTCAGAACATACAATATCCAAACCCAGACTGATAGCTAAACTATGCACTAAACAGGGATGAATTACTGATACTGATACTTGCAACAACCAAGATGAGTCTTAAGAGTATTATGTTAAGTGAAAAGAAGTCAGACACAAAAGGCTCATACTGGATGACTGTATTCATATGAAATTCCAGAAAAGACAAAACCGTAGTTACAGAAAGCAGGTCAGTGGTTGCTAGCGCTAGAGGAGGAGGAGGGGGATTGGCTGCTTTTCATAGTGACAAATATATTCTACACTGTGATTGTGGTGGCAGTCTCAGGATGTTATAAATGATGAGTTTATGTATTTGATGAGTTGTTAAAACACATCAAATTGTACACTTAAAATTGGTGAATTTATTGTCCATAAATTATACCCAGTTTAAAAAAAAACTTAAAATTTTCAAGGACTTTTGTTTTTTGCATAATCGACTAAGAATGGTGCCGTTAATCTAGAACTCCTCTATTATCCTAGATTCTGTTATTTCCCCTTCTGCCCTCTGCTTCAAAACCATCGTCCAAAATGAGAGATATCACTAACAGGTGTGTTGCATATGTAAATAACAGAAGGCTGAAATAAAGGGGCAGAGCAAAGGAACTACTGGCCTAAGACAACATCCTTGGCAAAGATGAGATCAGGATTAGAGAAAGAATTACTAGTCACTTTGGAAGGGAGGGAAGGAGCAATACAGAAAAGCTTCTTAAGGCGGTCTATTAAGCAATAGTCATGATCTAAGGAGAACTTTCATCTTAGTCTCTTAGACTCACATCCTCTGTTACTGCATTGTCCAATAAGGTAACCACTAGTTGCATGTGGCTACTGACATTTAATTTAAAATAAATTAAGTTCCTTGGTTACTTAGCCATATTTAAAGGCCTATGGGGCTAATGGCTATCAGAATAGTATGGAAAATGTTTCCATCACGAGAGAAAAGTTATTGGACAGCAAGCATTACTCTATAACCTTCAGTTTCAAAATAAACTAAGACATCGTAAAAATGCCACAGAAAAAAATGAACCAAGGAAGAGTATGTAAGAGTGAAACAGTACTTTGGTACTATAAAATACTTGCAGAAGAGTGATAAAATTGGAGAAAGTCGGGCTTTAAAGTCGCACAGAACTGAGATCAAACTCCAATCTTATCACGTACTAGTGTACAACCCTGAATAAATTAGTAAATTATTTCTCAGCACTTCAATTGAAGAAATGAGTATAACAACACTTTGTAAAGCCATCTCAGAGCTGTCGTAAGGATTATATGATATGAGAAGTATCTAACGCTATGCATGACATAGTACCGTGTTTCTCCGAAAATAAGACCTAATCAGAAAATAAGTCTTAGCAGATTTTTCAGGATGACATCCCCTGAACATAAACCCTAACGCGTCTTTTGGAGCACAACTTAATGTAAGACCTGGTCTTATTTTCGGAGAAATGTGATATGAATCTGAGTTCTTTAGTTTGATTTCAACTAAGCATAATGTTGGCATGTTGGCTACCTGATATTAATAATTGGCAACTCCTTTTATTTTATAGTTCACAATTTTGGTTAAGATAAATCTACCAACCACTATTTCCTTGAAGTTTTAAGGTTATAAATGTATACTACAATATACAAATAAATCACCTTTCAAAACAAAATGGTACAATTTTAAAAAGTATTAATTCTTACCTTAGATGAAATGATCCGGTTATCTATAAATTTCTGAGGTGTGTAAAGGCCATTCTGAGGAAATCTGTTGGCTATGTAAATAGTTCTTGTGTCACTTTGATGTGGTGGGTCAAAACCCTAAGTACCAAGCAGAGAAAAAGTAATCACATCAACAAGGTTAGTGGTCATGATTCTTTACTTTTGGTTTTATTTAATTGATCAGATTACACATATTATTACTGGCTTTGAACTTCATATACACTGGATTTATTTATTAGCAGAGTTAAGTCATATATGTTTTTCTTTCACAGGTAAACAGGCACATTTTCTTCAGATACAAACTAACTAGGTAATAGGTCTGGTAATGAAAAACCGTCCATACTCTGTCATAAATGCTACAACAAGAGAAAAATAACATAGAAGACCTACAGAAGCATTTGAAGATGAAGCTTCTTTCCTTCCCTGTCATTCTTGGGGGCTCCTTACCTTTTTCCCAGGATGGATTCCTACTCAAAGATGTGGAAGCCCTGTGTAGCTATGGCAGAGTTAGCACCTACCACGTCTGATGACAAAAGTTTACATTTTATTTCTTCCACACCTAGGTCAACTTGATTTCAAAGAGCTTTGTTCCCAGAGAATTTACAAAGCATTGGGTAAGAGTCTTGCCCAGATTCATTCCATATAATCCTCCCTTTGTGCTAGCTACATTATCAATTGACCCCCTGAAATATGGATATATAATTGATACATGTTATAATTCTGGCCTCAAGTTTAGAAGACTCTCTCTCAAGGTACATTTAGTAATGATCTCTAGTGGTTATAGTGTTGTACTCTTTTTTCCTGGGTGGCCAGTGAATCTCCAATACTCCTTTGGTAGTTCTCGGGATCCCCTTGCCAGGCTGAAAGCAGTCACCAAATGCCAAGACCTTTTTTTTGGTTCCAACAGGCAATGATTTGGAATTTCTTAGATTTTCCTTTTTCTCATGGTGGCCAAGGGCTATTGACTAGCACTGCTAAGTTATTAAAAGGTCAATTAAACTTGGAATTCATGAACTACAATAATCTATTTTTAAATATTAAGGACTCTAATTTAGTACTCTACTAAGTAAGTGATATGGCTGCCATTCAATGGTTAGCATCCCTGTGAAATTTCCATTAAGCGCAGACATACCGATTAGTGGAAATTCCCATATTACTTGGAGGGATATTTTGTTTAGTATATCAGAATATTAACAGTGTCGTATATAGTTTTCAACTGCTGTTATTCTGGTCATAAAAAGACATGATAAAAAAAGTGATGTTTAATTTTATTTATTTATACTGTTTATAGCAATGACCACATTTTCTGGATGTGGATGTGAACATGCCATTATGTGTCTAATTTCAAATTCAGTTTCTTGAAGGATAAAATATGGCATGCATACTTATTTTCTTTTTTAAACACTTCACAATTATGCCTTTTTTCCCTCATGGGGAAAAAAAGGCAGGTCTCAAAATCAGAATTGGATCTTATTGCTCATCTTAATGATACGTGACATTTATTCATTCAACAAATATTTATTCAATTTAAGTATGTTAAGTCATAAAGGAATATGTGATTTGTTATATACTCAAGCAAATCATAACATGTTCCGACTAAATAAATAAATGAACAAATAATTTCAAAGTTAATGGTTGTATTTCTTTGTATAGTCTATGGCTGTATTTCTCTAAGGGGGTTCATAGGAAGTTCGCCTGTAATCTTCATCAAGTTAAAAGAGGGGTGTACAGGTAACTGCAGCATTAGACTGCATGAGGCATATTTATTCAGTATCTACTCTGTAACAAAAAACTAAGTCATATACCATGTATGTAAATTTCTGGGATTAATTTATCCCAGAAGAAAGTAAATTTGAGGGTCTAAAAGAATATATAAATCTTTATGAAGATGTCCAGACAACTGAGACTGAGAAACACTGATACGGAATTTTATTTTTTGCTAATAAATTCCACCAAGACTGGAATTTATTACTATGTTCATCTAAAGTTAAGAAACAAAAAAACAAAACAAAGACCCTCCCCAAAATACAAATAATATATATATATATATATACTATTGCAACATTTCATTCATGACTAGTACATACATATATATATATCCAAGGAAGCAAATGCTTGCTCATAGTTCTCCACTCATTTGTACTGGATGTACCAGTTATCACATACCCCAGATTTGGAACTCCTGAGGTTTCTACTAATATTTTAAGAGGATATATTGAAATGTTCAAAAAATAAAATCAATTTTAAATTCTGTATCACCATAGTCCAAAACATCATAATTTAAAATAAGAAGACAATTCCAAAAGGAGAATAAGTTTGTCCTTTTTCCCAAATAACATCCTATGCTATAACATCCACTTACGCATTTTGCATTTGTTTCAGTTGATTAATTCACATTTCATCCAATCATGTTATAATCAATGGCATGCACATACGTGGGGGTATGTTTTTTTCCACACACAAAATAGTTAAATTTTATATTTGTGACTGTAGTATAAGTATAGCTAAATGTCCCTCATGGAAATTAAACCTATAACTTCAGTTCATTAGCATCATCTTCTCTGCAACAAATTACACTAGCCACAAACTAAATAAAAATAAAAGAATACAATTGTCCAGAAATAAAGAAGCTGACTCATAGCAGGGTCCATAAATGAGCTCAGGGTCCATGAATCTCTGAAATCGTATGCAGATTTGCACATGTGCATTTTCTGATGAGAGTGAGGATAGTTTTCATCACATTTTCATGATGTAAAGAAGCTTAAAACTATTTACCTAAAGTCTTGCTTTTGTAGTCAGTTCCCCATCTCAATATTCCGTATTTTTAAAATGACACCAGAGAATCTATGTTTCAATAACACCTCTACTTTCTTTAACAGGAGTTCAAAACAAACATCTATTACCAACTTAATTGTATAACTACACTGTTAGGGTAAAGTTCAAGTGTAGTTTCAAACTGTCTCTAGCAAGCACTATCAGCAATTCTATGGCACTGAGAAAGAAATACAATCTGAACTCCCTAATCACTAGGCTACATGCCAGGGTTCAGAAAACTTTGGCACGTATTACATTTTCTGTGGTCATCCCAGACTACCCATTCACACCCTCAACCCTTTGATGCTTGCCTGCTCCTTTCTCCTCTGGCTTCATACTGTCCCAAGCAAAGGAATAGAGACAGATTAATGGTATTCTAGCCACAGTGGTTTTATTTTCATGCCTGATGCTAAAAAGTAGAGAGTATAGGCATTGGAAGCTCATAATTTTAAGTTATTTAAAAACAAAAATTCTCATACTCTATAATATGGAATTCCAAACCTCTTTTCTGTTTGGATTTGTGAGCATATGTTAAAGCTACAGGTATTTTTTAAAAAAAGTAATGATTTAGGGTGGAAAAAAATCTCATGGTGGCAATTAGGTGAAGAACTGATGACACAGGATTCTTTGAAAGAGACTCCTTTTGTAACAGCAAATTGTTGAGACTTAGAGAAACCAAACCAACAACCAGATTTATAATTTTCAGAAGCTAGAAGCAGTACTGGAAATGAATCATGTGTTACATTATCTGGCATAAAGCAGTACTTGGAAATGAATCACGTGTTACATTATCTTACCAAACATACCAGCCTTTGCATTATCTTAAAATCCAAAGATTTTATGAAAAATATAAGCATTATAAAGAGCTCAGAGACTAAAACCATACTCTTATAATTACTGTCACATTTCTTTAACATAACAAGAAAACATCATCTTTAGAGTTCACCGTGATCAAAGTAAATTTATGCCTTTTATTTTAGTTGGCTGTATGTTCCAACATCCACATGCACGTGAAAATGGCCTAGAAAAAATGCTTCTGAGGAAGAATGATTTAATGTATTTTACCACATCTACAAACTAGTTGTGAATTACTGTTTCCTGGACACAGACTTTGAATAAAATACACCTACATGAAGGTATTGTAAGAACAAGAGAATTTTACACTGTTACAAAGCAAGGTGACAGAGAATAACTTAAAATGCCCATGATGTACACAAACACAATAATCTTACTTTTTGTTTCATGTTAACTAATTTTCATTTTAGGACTTAAGGTAGTTTGCCAAATCTATCAGATTTCTGGACTTCCAAGAACTTTGGCTTAGTGCAGGAATGAGTTGAGATTCGCTCTCTAGCTATAGCATATAAAATTTAGAGTGATCTTTCATTTCAAAATTCTTAAATCATCTGCCAATGCTTTACTACAGAAAGCTCATCTCTGACAAGTTATATTACTTCCCAAACTTGATTCCTTACTCCAACATGTACCTCCAGCAAAAGCCTACCCATCCTTTAAATTTCAGCTTAAGAATTTCCTTCTCAATGGCGCTTTACCTGATACTCCTGCTCCTCCAGAAACAAAGAAAGGCATTTGTTATTTACTATACCCACCCAACCTTTTATATACTCCCATTATAGATTTTATGACACTGAATTGCAATTGATTGTCTGTATATCCATATCATCCTGCAATTTTTTTTGCAAGTCTTTTAAAACTTATTGGAGTGACAATGGTTAATAAAATTATATAGGTTTCAAGTGTACAATTCTATAATACGTTATTTATACATTGCATCGTGTATTCACCACCCAGAGTCAGTTCTCCTTCCATCACCATTTATTTGACCCCCTTTTCCCTCTTCTACCAGCTTCTCAACCCTCTGGTAACCACTAAACTGTTGTCTGTGTCTATCAGTTTCTGTTTCTTTGTCTTGTTCATTTGTTGCTTTCAGTGTTATATCCCACATACAAGTGAAATCATATGGTTCTCGACTTTTCCTGTCTGACTTATTTTGTTTGACATATTCTCAAGATCCATTCATGTTGTCACAAATGGCAGTATTTCATCTTTTGTTATTGCTGAGTAATATTCCATTATATATGTGTACCACATCTTCTTTATCCAATCATCAAAGGACACTTGTTTCCACGTTTTGTTAATGCTGCTGCAATGAACATATGGGTACATGAATCTTTACAAATAAATGTTTTCAAATTTTCTGAGTACATACCCAGAAGAGGGATTGCTGGGTCATGATAACTCTAGTCTTAATTTGTTTACGAACCTCCATACTGTTTCCCACAGTGGCTGTATCAATCTACATCCTGACCAGCAGTGAATGAGAGTTCCTTTTTCTTCACAACCTCTCCAACACTTTTTATTACTTGTCTTGTTGATAACAGTCGTTCTAACAGGTGTGAGGTGGTATCTTATTGTGGGAACTGCAAATAAAAACCTGGATCATCTTTTCATGTATCTGTTGGCTGTTTGTATATCTTCTTGGGAAAAGTATCTGTTCAGGTCTTCTGGCCATTTTTTATTTGGATTTTTCTGTTGTTGTTGTAAGTAGTATGGGTTCTTTATATATGTTGGATATTAGCCTCTTATTGGAGGTGTTGTTTGCAAACATCTTCTCCCATTCGTTTGGTTGTCTCTTTGTTTGTTCATGGTTTCTTTTGCTGAGCAGAAGACTTTTAGTTGGCTACAGTCCCGTTCATTTACTTTTGCTTTTAGTTCCCTTGCCTTTGAGGTCAAATTCATAAAATCCTCTCTAGAACAAGGTCCGTAAGTGTAGAACTTGTTTTCTTCTATGTATTTTATTGTTTCAGGTCTTATATTTAAGTCTTTGATCCATTTTTAGTTAATTTTTGTATATGGTAACAAACAGCAGTCTAGTTTCATTCTTTTGTATGTGGCTTTCCAATTTTCCCAGCACCAAATATTGAAGAGGCTTTCTTTTCTCCACTGTATGTTTTTGGCTCCTTTTTCGAAAATTATTTGCTCATGTGTATGTAAGTTTATTTCTGAGTTTTAATTCTGTTCCATTAGTCTGAGTTTCTGTTTTTCTGCCAATACCATATTGGTATTGATATTGCTGTTTTGTAGTATAACTTGAAGTCAGGGAGTGTATTACCTCTGGCTGTCTTTGTTCTCAGGATTCCTTTGGCAATTGGGGGTCTTTTGTGATTCCATACAAATATGATGAATTTTTGTTCTATTTCTCTAAAAAATGCCATTGGGATTTTGATGGAGATTACAGTAAATCAGTATACTGCTTTGAGTAATATGACCATTTTAATTATGTTGATTCTTCCAATTGATGAGCACAGATTATCTTTCCACTTTGTGTCTTCCTCAATTTCTTTTAAAAATGTCTCATAGCTTTCAGTGTATACATCTTTCACATCCTTTGTTAAGTTTATTTCTAGATATTTTATTCTTTTTATTGCAACTGCAAAAAAAATTGTTTTCATTTCTTTTCCTGAAATTTCACTGTTAGTATACAGGAACACAATGGACTCTTTCTTCTTCTTTTAAAGATTTTTATTAAAAATATAGCTAACAAGCAATATTATATTACTTTCAGATGTATACCAGTTATCCAACGTGTATATATTTCAGGAACAGATTACCATAAGTCTACCAACCATCTGACACCGTACCACACTATCGCAATATTGACTATATTTCCTATGCTGTATATTACACCCCATGTCTTATCTGTTTTATACCTGGAAACTTGGATCTTTTTAAGTTTTTCAATTACAGTTGACATTCAATATTATTTTATATTAATTTCAGGGGTAGAGCATGGTGATTAGACATTTATACAATTTAAGAAATGATCCCCCTGACTAGTCTAGTACCACCTGGCACTATACATAGTTATTATCATATTATTGACTATTTTCCTTGTGCTTTACTTTACATCCCCATAACTATTTTGTAACTATAAATTTGTACTTCTTAATCCCTTCACCCTGCCCCTCAAGATCCCTCCCACCTATCACCCCAATAAATCTAGTGCCCATCTGACACCATACATAATTATTATACTATTATTGATTATATTCCTTATACTGTACCCTACATCCCCATGACTACTTTGTAACAATCAATTTGAACTTCTTAGTTCCTTCCCATTTTCACCTAACCTCCTAACTCGCCTCCCACTTGACAACCATCAAAATGTTCTCTGTATCTATGAGTTTGTTTCTGTTTTATTTTGTTCTTTATATTCTACATATAAGTAAAATCTGACATTGCATCTGTCTTTCTCTAACATATGCCACTCAGCACAATACCCTCCAGGTCCATCCATGCTGCTATAGATGGCATGTGGAATATTGTGTGCCTGCAAAGTTTGTTGAGTAATCTGCTGACAGTCTTATGGGAGCTCCCTTACAAGTAATTAGTTGCTTTCCTCTTGCTGCTTTTAGGATTATCTGTCTCTAGCACTCTAATTGTAATGTGTTTTGGTGTGGGCCTGTTTGGGTTCATCTTGTTTGGGTTCATCTTGACTCTATGATCCCTGAGCTTGTAGGTCTAGTTCCTTCACCAGGTTAGGAAAGTTTTCAGGCATTATTTCTTCAAATAGGTTCTCACTCCCTTGCTTTCTCTCTTCTTTCTGGTACCCCTATGATGTGAATGTTGTTACATTTGATGTTGTCTCAGAGGTCCCTTAAACTACCTCAGTTTTTCGGATTCTTTTCTTTTTGCTGTTCCGATTGGGTGTTTTCTGCTACCTTGTCCTCCAAATAGCTGATTTGATCCCCTGCTTCATTTAGCCTGCTGGTGATACCTTTCTAGTGCATTCTTCATTTCAGTTATTGCATTCTTCACGTCTAACAGGTTCTTTTTCATGGTTTCCATGTCCTTTTACATGCTTGCTATCTCTGTTGAAGTTCTAAGTTCCTTGAGTATCCTCATAACCACTGTTGTGAACTCTGCATCTGGTAGGTTGCTTGCCTCCATTTCATTTAGTTCTTTTTCTGGAATTTTCTTTTGGTCTTTCATTTGGGATGTTTTTCTTTGTTTCCTCATTTTGGCTGCCTCTCTGTGTTTGTTTTCTATGTATTAAATAGATCTGCTATGGTACTGTAGCTTTACTATACATTTATTGTTTCTAATACCGTGTTTCCCGAAAATAAGATCTAGGCAGACAATCAGCTTTAATGCATCTTTTGGAGCAAAAATTAATATAAGAACCGGTATTACATTACATTATATTATTTTATATTAAAGACCCGGTCTTATAGTAAATAAGTAGTTTTTTTGATATAAGAGTCTTAAAGGGAGCATATGCTAGTTATTTAATGAACATTTACTGAATGAGTTAAATTCTTTAGTTTTTCAGGTTTTGAGTTTGGTTTTAAAATATCTTAATAAATTTTCTACCAAATTGAATTTAAATTCAACAATATTTAAATTGAAAAGGAAAAACCTTAAAAGTGATTCTGTAAAGAGAAATCTACCATTACTGGTAAAAGAGAGGTAATGGTAAACTTTTTATTCTGGTATTCCTAGCTGTGCTTTATTCATCAAAGCCATTTATTATAGCTTTACCGTTGGTGGGGGTTCATTTCTGGATGTCAAAGAAATCAACATATTGGGCTTATTAATTTTATATGCTAGGAACCTGAGAAATATGCTTTAGAAGAAAGTAAAACATGTCTATACAAGGTGTTTTTTTTTTTTAAAAAAGCAGCAAATCCTAAACTATTGCTATGAAAATTTGAAAATTAAACTTTAAGCAGAGAAGTGATTATTTAGCAACACTAGGTCAAATTCACATAATCCTGAAAATGTATTTTAAAAAAACACAAAAGAATATTTTAGCATATTTTCAGCTCTTTCAGCAAGCAGTTAATTTATCCTGCATAATGACTACTAAAATTGTACTGCTGATCTGAAATTCCTGCCTTCTGGTGTCTTCCTGCATAAAATGAAAAGAATTTACTTTAGTAACCAATCAAAAAGTATTTACCAAGTACTACGTGCTTTGTAGAGTGCTAAGGACCACTGATGATAAAAAGAAATATATGACTTAGTCCCTACCAACTTGGAGTTGATGAAACCTTAGTGATTTAGGCCTCATTTAACTTAGAAATAATCTAGTTTCCTATTTAGTCTCTAGTTTCCTATTTCCTATTTAAGATCAAACTGGGATTATCTTCTGGTTTCAATGTGGGATACCTAGTAAGCAACTAGTTATGTTTGTATAGAGGTTAGGAAAGAGGGTTAGACTTGAGATTGGAACACAACAAACATAATGATGATGGTTAAAGTTAAATACATGTATGAGACTGCCAATTAAGAGTGTACAGAGGAGGACAAGAATAAGGATAAGAGATGGAATTCTCTGGGCTATCATTTAAGATACACGTAGGAGAAAAGGAACACACAAGGGAGAAAGATCACCAGAGAGGAAGAAAAACAAGAAGAGCGCTGTAGCAGAAACCCAAGAAAAAGTTGCAGAAAAGAATTATTTCAACTGAAAAAAAAAGACTACTGCACTTAATAATTAGGAAATCATTGGTGGCTGTGCCAGTACTGTTTGAATATAGTTAAAAGGACTACAATAGATTGATGAATAGGGATGAAGACGAGAGTGAGGAATTGGGGACAGTGACTAACTATTGAAAAGCTGGATCAAATGAAATATTTTTAGTGTAAGCAAATCATAAGCATATTTTTAGGTTTAAAATGAAGGATGGAGAAAAATTATGGGAAAGAAAAAGTTATTGGAGGATAAAAGAAGAGGAAGAAAACGATCAAAAGCCAAGGTGTAAACATTAACTTGGGAAATGGATAAGATCTCGCCTTATTTGAAATGGAGAGAATTTTTTTATTTGAAACATGAAAAACGAAGAGAGCTGAAATCATATACTATCACATTTTCTATATTGGTAATTCTAAGAAACACCTTTGTGATGAGTTGATACACTCTCATCAACTGAGTAATTAAATTCTGTTACTCAGTGTGTTTTTACAGACTTCCTATCATCCCATGGCTTTCTGCATACACTTGTGTCTCTAGTGAATGCTCAGACTACTGTCACAAATCAGATCATCAATTCTTTCCTTTAAGATTCAATTAACTCTAAACTTCATATTCCCTTTTCTATTACTAATAGATATTCATTGTACAAGTATAATAAATATAAAATATAATTAGGAAACTAGAGACTCTAATTATTAATGGTCAGGTGAAAGGAGGCTGAAAAAAGCTGTGTACCTTTAAATATGTATTAAACCTTCTAAGAGATAACAGAATAATATGTTTTGGGGTTTTTGTTTTTGTTTTTTTAAAGAACATAATATTGAGACAAATCAGGCAGACATACATCAAGAACAGATGGAAATGAAAGAAGTCCGATAAATTCTGGATATGAAAAGTCATTTAAATCAAAAATTCAGAAGACAGGATAAACTCTAGATTGGACACGGGTGAGAGAATTAATGCACTGGAGGAAAGAACGAAGAAATTTACTCTGAAAGTGGCACAGGATGAAATTAGACAAGAAATATAAAAAAGAAAGTAAGAACCATACAGGACACATTAACGTCAAGCAAGAGTTCTAGAATGAGAAAGTTAAAGGCTGAGAAGCAATATTTAAAGGGAAAAAAAGGCTGAAAAATTTTCTGAATGTAGAAATAAGAACCTTCAGATTGAAAGCACATACAAGTACAGAGCTGGAAAAACAAAATTTTGAAAAATATGATGATACAGCACAGTAAAGTTACAAAATATTGACAGAGGCAATCTTAAAAACAATTGAAAGAGATTACCAACAAAGTAATGACAATCAGATTAAAAGCATATTTTACATCAGCAATGATAAATGCCAGAAAGCACTGGAATAAGTAGTATCTTCAATATGTTGAGCAAAAGTAATTGTTAATCTAGAATTCTGTATCTACCTAAATTACTATTCAATAATAATTATGAAATCAAGACATTTTAAGACATAAAAACTAAGAGAGTTTACGTACATAGGAATTCTTGCCTTAAAATAAATAAAGGACGTATTTCAACAAGAATAAAAGTAAATCCAGAGGGAAGAGATGGTATAGAAGAAAAAATGGTGAGTAAAAGAAATCACTAAAATCCTTGTAGTAAATCAAAATGAGTAACTGTTAAAAAGCTAGAAAATGTTTCGAGTTTAAAAAGACATATGCGTAGAACACCACCACACATTGTGGGAGAAAATATTTGTAAATCACATACCTGACAAGGCTCTTGTATCTAGAAGATGTAAAAAAACTCTTACAATTCACTTAGAAGAATCTTTTTAATGGGCAAAGAGCTCTGAATAGGCATTTCTCCAAAAAGATATACAAACTGCTAAAAGAGACATGAAAAGATGTTTGAAATCATTAGTCATTAGGGAAATGTAAATCAAAACCACAAATTCTCAACCACTATAATGGCTGTAATAAAAAAGAGAAAAGCAAGTGTTGACAAGAATATGAGGACTCCTTACACATTGCTAGTGGGAATATAAAATGGTGCAGCCACTTTGGAAAACAATTTGGCAATTCCTCTCAAAGTTAAAAATAGAGTTAACATATGACCCAATAATTATACTCCTTAGGTATATAACCAAGAGAAGTGAAAAATAAACATCCACACAAAAACTTGCACATGAATAGTCAAAACAGCATTGTTTCTAATTAGCCAAAAAGTGGAAACAAACTAAATATCCACTAATTGATGAATGGATAAACAAAATGTGTGTACCCATAATGGAATATTATTTGGCAATAAAAAAGTACTGATAAATGTTACAACATGTATGAACCTTAAAAACATTATGCTAGGTGAAAGAAGCCAATCATAAAACACCACATATTGTATGATGCCATTTATATGAAATTTCCAGAGTAGGCAAATCTATAGACAAAAGTAGATTAGTTTTTGATTAGGTTTGCGGGAATAGAGTGCGAGTTAATGGGTTGAAAGTCTCTTTTAGAGAGGGTATAAAAATGTTCTAAAATTAGAACGTGGCAACGGCTGCACAACTCTGAATACACTAAAAAAAATTGAAATGTATACTTTAAATGAGTAAATGGTATGGTTTGTTAGTTGTATTTCAATAAAGCTAATAAAAGAGAAAAAAGAACTAAACTATTATGTAATAGTGATGTAGAAGGTGAGAGAGGGAATACTGGCATTAAAATCTTCTAAATCCGTATATTATTTATAAGCAGATAGAGATACTCAATACATAGGCATAGCTGGAAAATAAGGGATGAAAATACAATCCATAGCTTCTACATCACCAAAAGGAAAATAGAAGAAACTTAACTTCAATGCAAAGCCAATGAAAATTCTAGAAAGATTTTTCCACCAAATTAGACTACTTATAAATAGTATATGGAAGAGTAAAGATGAAATTCTGAAGAAAAAAAAAGGAAAAGGGATTGGGGGTTCTGCCCGGCCAGTTATCAAGACTTATCATAAAAGGGCCGGCTGGTGGCTCAGGAGGTTAGAGCTCCGTGCTCCTAACTCCAAAGGCTGCCAGTTCGATTCCCACATGGGCCAGTGGGCTCTCAACCACAAGGTTGTCAGTTCAATTCCTTGAGTCCCGCAAGGGATGGTGGGCAGTGCCCCCTGCAACTAGCAACGATAACTGGACCTGGAGCTGAGCTGCGCCCTCCACAACTAAGACTGAAAGGACAACAACTTGAAGCTGAACGGCACCCTCCACAACTAAGATTGAAAGGACAACTTGACTTGGAAAAAGTCCTGGAAGTACACACTGTTCCCCAATAAAGTCCTGCTCCCCTTCCCCAATAAAATCTTTAAAAAAAAAAAGACTTATCATAAAAATACTATATTTAAGACAAAGCATTATTGGAGCACCAATAGATCGACAGGTGAATGAGACAGAACAGAAGACCTAGAAAGAGAACAAGATACGCAAAAGAGAACGCTGGTTTATGACACAGAAAGCAAACAACACAGATGAGTGGGGAAAAGATGACTCATTCAATAAACAGCATTGGGTCAAGTGACTGTACACATGGAAGAAAATAAATTATCTACTTCATTCCATATATAAAAATCATTCCAGATATATTAAGGACCTAAATGTTGAAAAACTAAGTTTTAAGACAATTTGAAGAAAACATTAGAAATATAGCTTTATGATGTTGACAGCGGAAATGCCTAAATAAGTATTAAATAGCAGAAATCATGTGCCTAATAAATCTATCTACCAATAAATTTAAAATTTCTGTACCAAAAAAGACACCATCAACAAAGTTAAATACAAGGGACAGACTGAAAGAAGATATTTACAACATATGATACAAAGAATTATCATCCAGATTACAGAAAGAATAAAGTCAAACTATCCAATAGAAAAATGGGTAATCTATTCATATGAATGAAATATAAGACACTTGAATCTCACTAGCAATCAGGAAAATGCAAATCAAAGCAAAATGAGATATAATTCACACCCATCAGATTGCTAATTTTTTTCAAGTCTGACAGTACAAGGTGTTGACCAAGATGTAGGTAAAGGGGAACTCTCATGTTTTGGAAAATAATTTGGCAATATCTAGTACGTCATCATATTATACCCCATGACCCAGCAATTCTACTTCTAAGTATTCCAA
The DNA here is from genome assembly GCF_964194185.1 of Rhinolophus hipposideros. Taxonomy (NCBI): domain Eukaryota; kingdom Metazoa; phylum Chordata; class Mammalia; order Chiroptera; family Rhinolophidae; genus Rhinolophus; species Rhinolophus hipposideros. The sequence goes on from NC_138048.1 coordinate 63,134,531, forward strand.
TAAAATAAAATACACATAAGAATGGTCACTGCAGAATTTTTTTGTAATAGGAAAAAAATGACAACAATGCAAATATCCATTAGGGAAAAAGAGACGCCTAGAAGGCTGTCTAGGACAGGGGTTCATTTTGGTCATTCCAGAGCCTAGCAACATGCTATCACAGAGTAGATGTTCAGAAAATGTCTGAGAGAATTAATATGTAAACATGAGAGAAATGGTGTTACCTAAAGTGGATGTAGAGTTGAGAAACTGTCTTTGTTACACGGAGAACTAAAAACAGACCAAAATCACTACCTACATGAGATAAAGGAGACAAATAAGAAAATTATAGAGTATATTAAATAGTGTAAGTGCTAAGAGAAATATAAAGCAGGGAAGGGGGATAGGGAAGTACTGGGGAAGGTTACAATTTTATATTGGATGTTCAGAAAAGGCCTCACTTATAAGGTAACAACTGAATAAAGACTTGAAGGGAGTGAAAAAAACAGATAACGGGAGGAAGAACATTCCAGGCAGAGGTAACTGCCAGGGTAAAGATCCTGAGAGTGAAGTACTGTATGCCTGACACTTCTGATGAATTGCAAGGCTGCCAGTGTGGATAAAGCAGAGTGAGTGAAGAATGACGGGTAATGAAAAGTAGTTGGAGGGCAGGGTGGGAGGGGGGAATGATACAGATCAAGTTGAGACTTTGGTTTTTACTCTGAGCAGGAAAGCAAATCCTTAGGAGGTTTTAAACACAGGAATTACATGATCTAACTTGTGTTTCAATAAGATCACTCTGGCTGCTATGTTGAAAACAGAACGCAGGGATAGAAGGGATACTGAATGACAATAATGGCAATCCTTAGGTTCTTTGGAGGATCTGGTCCCCTAACTTCAGTGCTGCTGGGATACTTGGGATTCCTGTAATGCTCCCTAACCAAATGAAAAACTGGGTATCTAGGAATATATGTCTGAATATATGTATAGAAGCAAATCTTCAAAGATCTAGGTTCTTAAACATTAATTCCTACTATTTGGCAGTTAAGAAAAGATGATATAGGAACATTTGTGACAACATGGATGGATCTTGAGAGTATAATGTTAAGCGAAATAAGTCAGACAGAAAAAGCAGAGAACCATATGATTTCACTGATATGTGGTATATAAACCAAAAACAACAAAAGAACAAGACAAACAAATGAGAAACAAGAACTCATAGACACAGACAATAGTATAGTGGTTACCAGAGGGTAAGCAGGGGTGGCGGGGGGGGGGGGTAGATGAGGGTAAGGGGGATCAAATATATGGTGATGGAAGGAGAACTGACTGGGTGGTGAACACACAATGGGATTTATAGATGATGTAATACAGAATTGTACACCCGAAATCGATGTAATTTTACTAACAATTGTCACCCCAATAAATTTAAAAAACACACACATTAATTCCTGAGGTTAAAACTTATTAGCCACACAAAAATAATACTACCATAGGCCTGTGCATCCTTTTCCTATTCTTTATTCATTCCTTGAGAGAAAGGCAAAGAGTGCAGGTACTTCCAAACTGATACTGAAATAAATCTGACACTTATTCATTTATTCAACCAACATTTGGTATGTGAGTACTTACAGTGGGCCAGCTGCTCTCTTGAGCAAAAGGGATATAAAGAAGAACAAGATACGGCCCCGACCTTAGATATTTACAGTGTAGTCTAGTGAGTGAGATATCTAGACTTAGATAATGTATTATATAGAAACACAGCAGCACTAGTAGAAATATAACATGAGCCACAAATGCAAGCCACATATATAATTTAACATTTTCTAACCACATTTTTTAAAAGTAAAATTACTTGTAATATTTTACTTTACCCAATATATCCAAAATATTATCTCAACATGTAAGCAATATAAAAAATTGAGATATTTTACATTCTTTTTTTAATACTTTTTGAAATCCTGTCTGAACTGGTCATGTTTCAATCTATCACACAGCTCAGTTATGCAGAACAGACCGATTTTTCTTTTAAAGAAAATTGAAAACAATTTGACATTTACAGGTATAAGACAAACTAAAATAGTAGAGGGAGGCTTGGACATGTTCACAGGTTGAAGGAAAAGAGAATAAATGTACTAGTACAGATAATTGATGGGGACTGTGGAGAATGGGATTAAGAGGACAAATGGTTAAGAAGGGATTAAGAGGAGAATGGGATTAAGAGGACAAAAGCTTAAAAGGATAATCACAGCCTCCTTTGTGACAGGTGGAAAGGGAAGAATTAAGTACAGTTAAAAGCAAGTTTGGTGAGTGTGATTGATGAGAGAACAGGAAGTTAAGAGAGTTTTAAGAGTATCCCATTTATCTCAGTGAATCAGAAGACAATCTTACCAGCCCTTCCATCTTTGCTAATAGAAGTCTGAAGGGACTACATTTATGGAACAATTTAAGAAATGGCATCTTAGTATGACAACATTAAGTTGTACTTTTGTAAAATCACACTTTTCTAGCTTTGTTCTGGACTGGTCACCTATTCAGCAAACATGTATCCAATGTCTACTCTATGTCAAGTACTGTGTGGGACTGAGCATACAGAGATGAAAAAGGCCTTCAATGACCTACATTTGTATCCTCAGCATTTAGAATATTATAATGGCTGCACAAAGTAAGTGCTTTAAAAACATAGCATTACATTGCCCTGTAAATATTACAAATCAACTAACATGTATTTACAAAGACTTTCATTTAGAAGTTGTAAAGTAGTGCCGTCCAGCAGTTTTCTGTGATAATAAAAATGTTCTACTCTGATTTGTCCAACACAGTAGCTAATAGTCGCATTAATTTTTAATCTAATAAATTAGAATTTTAATAGCCAATGTGATCAATGACTACCATACAAATGTAAATATTAGAATACAGTATCTAATGGCATTTCCAGTATTATAATCAAGGTGCTGTCATCTTTAGTCGGTTAATACACATAATATGCTGTTAGAAATGGGTACACTATGGATAATACTAATTGTACCATAAAGACACCATAAGACACCATCGCATTGTGGATCCATAGCATTGTGGATCAAAAAAGAATAAAAGACAAAGAAAAATGAAAGGATATTCCAATCTTTTCACTTTACTTCCGCAAGGGAAAACATCAACCTTCTGACAATCTCCTGATTTTTCTCATCATGTCAAATAGTGAAAATGCTTTGTGGAGATAAAGGAGTCAAATATTTCTTTAATTAGAGAGAAATTACTAGAGCACAGAAGTTGTTTCTGTAATAAAATGACAATAAATTTTCTTTGGCAAGAGAATAGAAATTGTTGAAAATCAGGATTCATATAATGAAGAGTGTGTTTATGACTCTAAAAACCTGTTCTTGTGACTTGCTTATTAATTTCCCCAAATTTGTCTCACGTATCTGAATTTTAAAAATGAACCTATTGCTAAAACACATGGTGACTCAATCCATTGAGCAAATGGAAGTATAATCTAAACTAGACTTTGAGTTAAGTAATTCCTGGAATAGTAACTAGAACTACTGTTTATAACTGGGAGAGTAAAACATACTTTTATTACTCTGTGTATCCACTATCCTCAATGTATAATTTAAGTGACTGTACAAAGTTAATCAGAGACACAAAGTCCTACACTGGCACAGGTCTGATTACATACTTAGAAGATCTGATAACTTAAAAATAAAGCCAGTGAGGTGGGCAGCTAAATGTCAGAGATAGTATTTTTTATGCATAGCAACTTGTTCAGCTTGTTAACCACCTGGTGAGGCAGTTGTCTTGTAAATTAACCACACAACTTCCTTTCCTTCCCTTCCTTTCAGTTGTATTCATATGAAGCCATTTTTAAAAAAACATTACCAATTGTCTATATTAAGGATGAGTGATTACCCAACCAGGATTTTATTCAGGTTAACAAAAATACCTAACAATGAGAGGTGGTGTCTCATTAAATCTACTAGGAAAAGCTTTAAGAGAACCACTTTAGAATGATATTCCTATCATACAAAAAAACATCATTAGGTAAATAAGCCTTTTCTATATATGAAGATTGCCAAATCAAAAGCGTAAGATCAGACCTGTAATCATTAACTTCCAGAGTCAAGTTACTGTTCTATGGCTTACTGAAACAAAGTCGAAGTATTACAATATGGTATTATACTGATATCATTAGCTCTGTTTCCTAATAAGTTATATATCTGGGATATCTGAATTTACAATTCGCTAAAAACAGAGAACCAACATTTGAGAAAGAGGCAGGCAGTCTAGTTTCATTTATAAGATTTTTTTTTTTTGAGATTGATGTCCACTGCAAAATGAATTAACAGAAGGTTGGGACTGAAAAAGCATACCTCTTAGTCTTAACGTTAAAATGCTGTTCTAGAGCAGGGGAGAAGAGTTACCCATGCTTTAGTCTCACAAAAATCATTTTGGTGTCATTGCCTTTTTAATTAGCAAATGAATCCAATGAATTGTAGAAGCACTAATTAGTGCGATTTAGAAATTCAGCAGCAACCAGTAACAAATCTCAAAATAGAGACAAGGATGGGCTTCTTCAGCCAGGAGCAATTTTTGTCCTAATATGCCACTGCTGCCTTCCTGTTGTAGTTGCCAGGAGGCAGGAAAGATTTTTCTCTCTGAATTTATTCCGAGAAAGGTGGCGCTTTGGATATGCCTTAAATCACCCTCTTCTAAGATTTCTTTTTCCTCCAGGTATTCCCTTGGTTCCAAACCTGTCTCGCTCAAAGTGCCTTCAGCAGAACGGAAAAAAGTAAGGCCTCCATTCCAAAAGTTTCACTTGGGGGCAGGGTGCGGGCAAGGTAGGAAGGAAAACGTCGTCCTAAGTAACTGTCGTACAAATCTTTTCCGAAACTAGACGGGGGTGTTGGGAGTATTTTCTTTCCCTCACCCAGGCCATGGGTAACGTTTCTTTTGTTGAGAGGGGTTAGACGAGATAAGGTCCCCTCTCCTCCTGGATAATCAACGCAACACCGAATCGTGACACTAATTGAAATCAGTGACGAAAGGGGGCTGAAGACACGTCCTGCCCCCTCCTCTTCACTCCGACGTGTCCCAAATTGCCAGAGACGGGAAACGCAAGCCTCTTCCCTGTCCCCAAGGCCCACTCTCGTGTCGTTCCCTCGCCGTTCCCTCGGGGGACGCCAGCCCCGCTCCGGACCCCCGCTTCTGGCCGCAGCCGCCTAAGATCGGCGAGGAGGAGCGAGGAACCGAGACGCGCGGGCAGGAAGCAGCCACCTCCCGCCGCCCGAGCGGCCCGGGCTGGGCGGCGAGTCGCGCAGCGGGGCCGCGCGGGGCTTCCCGGCTCCGGCCCCCGCGCCCGCCCCGCCGCGGCCTAGCCAGGCGCCCGCGCCCCAGCCTCGCGGCTCCGCGCCGCCGGCCCTCCCCGGCCCCCAAGCCTGGGAGGCCGCGCGGGCGGGACAGGAGATGGAGGCACCTACCAGCTGCTGCCGGACCCAGCGCCACATGCCCCCACTGTCGCCGTCCCGGTCCCGCGGGACGCGGGGGCCGAGGGGCTGCAGGTGGAGGCCGATCAGCCAGAGGGGTGAGCGGAAGAGCCCCTCTGGCTGAAGTTCTGCTGGCCGCCGCCGCCACCTCACTCCCCGCGCCGGGTTCCCATCTCGCCGCTCCTGCCCCGAGGTCCTACAGGCGCAGCCACGGCGCCGCCCCCGCCCGATGCTGCCGAGCCTGCCGAGGCGCCGCGGCCACCTTCATTATTGACCGTTGTCACCCGAAGCACCGCCACAACCCCACCCCCGCCAGGCCCGGCCCCACCCGGACCCGCCCCCCGGCGCCCCGGCCCGGCCCCCGGACGTGACGAAAGGGCTGCCCGGACCCAGGCTCCCCGCTCTCGCGGCCCGGGTCCAGTGCTGGGCTCAGGTGTGTGGGCGAGGCCAGCAGCAGGCGGGGACAGGTACGAGCTTCTCGCAAGTGGTTTTTGCGTTCTGCCCCCGCCCCCCTTTTCAGAGGTAGGATTAAGTCGCGGCTGTGTGTCTGCGTGTCCGTGGAGTCTGCAGCTTCTGGCCGACTCCTCTGTTTCTAGCTCCTGTTGCAGGTCTGTTTCTGCCCCTCCGCTTCCTTTGGTGTCCCCACTCCCCAACACACAAACGCAACCATCTCAAGAGTGGCTGAAGGTTAATTCCGAGGTCTCCACTTTTGGTTCAATTAGATTGTCAAAGCCTTAGTCTCGATGCATAATGCAGCTCTCTTCTTTAGCAAACGACTGAGTTGGGGAATCTTGATCACTCCCTGTAAGTGATTTTGAAAGGGATTACAATTTCCCTGTGCCTGGTCCAGTTTGGACCAGTGTTTCTGGGAGAATAGACAAGATACTCTGTTTTGCCGTGCTAAATGGAACAGGTTAGGGTGGAAAAATACTTTATGGAAGGTTGTTTACTACTGTTAACTGCCAAACTCCTGCAATCAAAAACACTCTAGAAGTAGCAAGACTTAGGTAAGATGAGGAACGATAAATAGGAGTTAGAAGGAATGAAAAAGTACCTAGAGCAGGGGTTTGACTTGGGAAGCTGAAATGAAGTGCCAAATGTCACTTTGTTCAAAAGCAGTCAGTAGACATCTTGAGTGTTAAAAACATGTATAGTGTGCAATAATTTTCCTGTACACATCATTCAACACACAGGAGTTACTGGTGTTTATTTTTCCTTTTTAAGTTATTTTTTTTTAGTTACAGTTGATAGTCGATACTATTTTCTATTAGTTTCAGGTATACAGCATAGTGGTTAGACATTTATATAATTTATGCAGTGATCCCTCCATTAGTCTAGTACCCAGCTGGCATTATACATAGTTGTTGCAATATTATTGACTATATTCTCTATGCTGTACTTTACACCCCTGTGACTATTTTGTAACTATCAATTTGTATTTCTTAATCCCTTCACTTTTTTCACCCAGCTGCCCAAACTCCCTCCCTTCTGGCTACCATCAATTTGTTCTCTGTATCTATGAGTCTGTTTCTGTTTTCTTTGTTGGGGTTTATTTTATCCTTTAGATTTCACATATATGTGAGATCATATGGTATTTGTCTTTCTCAGTCTGGCTTATTTCACTTAGCACAATACCCTCTAGGTCCATCTTTGTTGTCGCAAATGGTAAGATTTCATTCTTTTTTATAGCTGAGTAATATTCCGTTGTATATATGTACCACATCTTCTTTATCCAACCGTCTGTTGACAGACACTTGGGTTGCTTACATATCTTGGCTATTGTAAATAGTGCTGCAATGAACATAGAGGTGCATATATCTTTCGAATTAGTGTTTTGGAGTTCTTTGAATAAATACCCAGAAGTGGAATTGCTGAGTCACAAAGTAGTCCTATTTTCAATTTTTTGTGGAACCTCCAAACTATTTTCTATAGTGGGTGCACCAGTTTGCAATCCCACCAACGGTGCATGAGGAATTAAAAAAAAAAAAAAATTTATAAATTTTTTTTAAAATTTAAAAGTAAAAACATCTAAATGAGATTAGTATGACTAGGTATATATTATATATATAATACATATAAAAGACCATATATAGAGAGCATATATATATATATATATATACATACATATGTGTATATATATGGTCTTTTAGGTTCAATATATGGTCTTTTAGGTTCAATAGACATTCCTTATTAAATAATGATTATTCAGCACCACAAATAGAGTCTTTCCTTAGGGATATTTATGATCTATAAAACCAGCAGTAGAATTTTATATTATAAATAAGCCAACCACAAAAATTAGCTATTTAAAGATTTAAAAAAATCTTACTTTCGTTCTTGTGACTGAACATTGCTTTATGACACTAAACGGAAGTTTGAAATACATTTACCTGTTTGTTATAGTGATAAAACATCACTACCATTCGTGGGACACTTGTGTGTCCCAGGCTCTGCCCTAAGCTCTGTACTTGCATGGTCTAATTTAACCCCCATAAACCCTTTGAAGTTCATATTATTTCCAATTGTATGGATGTGGAAATAAAAGCTCAGGTTCAGTAACTTGTTCAGGTTAAGTAACTTGGCAAAGCTGGGATTCAGATTCTGGATGGTTATGTAACAAAGCTCATGCAAGCTCTTAAGATATGTAAAAATACAAAAATATGACCATACCTATTTTTATTCACCTGCAAGTCGTCTGATTAAAATTAGGCCTGGAAATTTATATTTATATGCCACTAAAGTTTGTGAAGACAATATAAGAAATAGAAATCTAGAGGACACTTTGTGAATTGTTATTTAACTGTGTTCCAAATTTCAAAAGGTCGAAGTGGGAGGAGGAATTGATTTTAAATGCTATGGTGGAATATGGTGAGAAACGATCTCAAGATAACTGTGTAAAGATCATAATTGTAACTCAAACTGTCAGGAAGAGAATGAGCACACAAAGCACTGTTTTGTTCTAAGCATTTTTCAAGAGCAATATTCTATACCTCATCTTAATTCAAGGAGCATAGAGTATTTTTATGCTATAAATTATAACCCTTTAGTGATGAGGAAATCAATTTAGTTTATCATGATCAGTATTTTGAAAAACAGGATACAAAGCATCAGAATATATAGCACAATATAAGTAATATGTATTGTTTTGTCACAATAAGAATTTCTTCCTCTGGGATGTGGTTGGAAAGGTTTGAAAAGCATTGCTTTGGGAATACGCAGGATTTAAGACAGGCACCAGCTATAAAAGAAAGGAAAAAAACGTATTTGGAGTCAGTGGTAATTCATTCATTTCACAGCTATTTCCTAAAGTATTGCGTGCCAAATGTCTGCATAACAACTACCTAAAAGTAGAAGGAGACACTCATGCAACTTTTAAGGTGAGCCTCTTCTCTCTGGGTGGAGTTCATGGTCTAATTGGAAAGAGAAGATGCAGAAAGGAATCAGTTAAATAACAATCCAAGTCAGTATGGGATTAAGTCCTAAAGAGCTATACCGATAATAGTCATTAATTACAAAAAAAAATTGATATGGGCTATAGCAATTGGGGAGAGTTCAGAAGAAAGGAGCTGAATTTAAACTGAATTTGAAATGGGAGGATGAGGGGGAGGGTGCTTGCTTTCCAGCAGGAAGAACTACAGGAATAAATCCTTAAACAGCAAAGGAAGTTCAAGGTGTTTAAGGTACAACTATTAGGTTGGTGCAAAAGTAATTGCGGTTTAAAAGGTTTTAAAAAAATTTGCAAAAACCGCAATTATTTTTGCATCAACCTAATACTACGTAATTTGGAGTAATAAGAGGTGGGGTTGGGAAGTAAGATGAGGCGTAGTACTGGGAGAGTTTCTGGCTAGTCACAGGAGTTTACAGGAAATGGGCAATCCCTGGAATTTTCTGAACAATGAAATGACAGGATGAATTAGAATGTTATCCCACAGACATTCTATGTGATAGGTTGAAGAGATAAGAATGGTCAGGTAGAAATTATTACTAGTGTGAAGCATTGAGTTCAAAAGTGCTGAAATGGCAAACAGCCAGAAGTAAAGCATGTTATAGGAAGTTGTATTCTGGTGATAGACCAGGAAATTGAAACTTAAACCATTCCAAGTGAGGTGACCTTCCAAGAGAGTAAATTTACCAGCATCACATAACAGCCACTGAATTCATGGTAAATATGGTTATTTTTGTTGAGTAAACTTGTTACTATAATTCTGTACTTGATATACTTGTGAGATGTGTTCATTCCCAGGAAAAGCACATCCTGGGTTGGTGTAATAGAGATTCTCAGACAAAACAAAGAGGGATATTTTTCTGCATCAGAACATCTCAGACCATCAATAGAAAAGAAAGCACAGACTGTGAGCTTGTTAAGGTCAAGATTCCTGGCTTATTCATTTTGGTACCGATAGTGTCTAAAGGGGACTTGATAAATATTTGTTAAATGAATTAATAATTTAATGTCAATAACTGAGTAGCTGGGACAAAATATCTAGTTCAGGATTATTGAAGTGATATAATAAAGCAAAGCATACTGAATAATTTCCATAGATTCTAAGCTATACAGTAAGACCGGTGGTCACCATTCTTCGGACTTGGGGCACAACTCTTCAAGGGTCAGTCTGATTGGAGGACACTGAGATGTGCCAATCCATTGCTTTAATTATTTCTATAGCTACAGAGTCGTCAGATGGGCACTAGACTCTGCTGTATCTCATTTTTTAAAGGGTAATTTTCTACTTTCTCGACATCATAAATCTAGTATATTATAAATTAATCCACTTAAAAAGCATTTTTCTTGTAATTAATTATCCTTCCAGAATTTATAGACCAGACTTTAGGCAAAGAAAAAACATACTTCAGGCAAGCTTTCTCCAATACTGACCAGGATTACATATTTTATCGCTTTGTGAAGAAATTCATTAGGAACATATCACATTACATTTTTGCAACTTTTCTTGAAAGTTTTTCAAACAGTTATCAGTGGTGGACTAAGTTATATCAATTTACTTTTAATTTTTCACTATTTACATATACAGAACTGAAACTGAAAACCGTTATGGGACTTAGGATCCACAAAAACAATCTTTTTCTTAAAAAGCCAAATATGTAAAGAATAAGTATGTTCTGCACCTTCCTTCTTTCTTATTTTTAAGTTGCCCTTTCATAACTTGATACTACTTTTGCATGAACTAGATACAGTGTTCTGTCATTTCTCTTGTAAAAAAACAGAACAATGAACTTGTCTACTTTTTGACTTAGCTGTCCTTGTCCTTAGAGAGGAGGAGCTTAAATTGACAAGCAGCCTATGATGGAATTACTGATGGAAAGATTGATGGCCTCAGAGTAGCTGCAGCAAAACCAAAACTGCTATTAATAGTCTCCAATACTTAAAACAACTTTTGGTTTCATGTGCTACACAATAGATCAAATTATTTAGCCATCTAGGGGTGTTTCTTTTGTAACACTGTCTTATGGAGGAAAGGAGGAAGTTTCATTACTTGAGATTAGGTATTTTATGAGTGTGTGTGTGTGTGTGTGTGTGTGTGTGTGTGTTTTCCTGATTAAAATGACTGCATTAGATCTTAGAGATAGCCTTAGTCTTCAAGACAGAAAGTAACGTGTTTGTCAGGGGCTGGGGAGAGGGGGAATGAAGAGTTATTATTTAATGGGTATAGAGTTTGAGTTTTACAAGATGAAAAGAGTTATGGAGATGGATTGTGGTGATGATTGCACATTATGAATATATTTAATACTACTGAACTGTACACTTAAAGTGGTTAAGGTGATAAATTTTATCATTTTACCACCGTGAAAAAAATGGGGGAAAAATGACTACACAGGTAAGTATTTACTAACAGCTGCTTCATAGATTTTGTAGGCTTAACCATCACATCTGAGTTCAATGGCAAAGTCTTGGCATGTGCCCTTTTATCTGACATATATATATCTGATATATATATATATATATATATATATATATATATATATATATAAAACATATATCTGTATATGTATATACAGATATATGTCAGATAAAATATATATATATATGTTAGAATGGATCCAAAATTGTGTTTTGGGGAAAATCCTGGCTTAGCCCACAAATGTTTCCTCAGTTCCCCTCTGTTTCCTTAACTTCGATAAACCAACGTTAACCCTATCCCCAATTCTGCTGACTGCTAATGGAAATGAATATGCCCTAAATTGCCAACACACCTGTCTGGTTTGCAGACATGATCTGTTGGGAGAAGGAGTGTTAATGGAGGATTTCCTGAAGACTATGCACTCTACTTAGGTGATTTAAATTTTATCTTGAGATTAAGAAAAATGGCCGCAAATCTGTCTTTGCATAGTCTTGTTCTGACCCCTCCTGTGATCACTTCTACTGGGCTGCAGTTTAGGATCATATGAACATCTGAAGTCTAGGGGTGGTAGAGAAGCAGCCTCAGGAACCCCATGACTGCTGTTACTGTGGAGGTGCACTGTGGAGGTGCACTTATCTCACTGTGTTCTCGTAATAAGAGCCTGCAGAAATTCATTACCACATATGACTATGCTTTTCTTGTGCAACTAGTTTGCTTTATAATCTTCTGAGCATTTTGAATTGTGTAATTGAATGTGCTTCCTTCTATTGTGTGTTGGTAGTTTGAAAATTCAGAAGCTTACTTACAGCAAGTTCCCAGACTCTGCAGTATACATTTTGTGAAATATTTTTACCCTGACTTCTTATTTGTCTACTCTTAGTTTCCCTTTGGTTGGTTACTCCACTTCCTTAATATCTTATTATACTGTTTATATTTTGTAAGCCATCTTCAACCTATTTTGAATAGAAGGAATAAAGGGAAATAAAAGATAACCATTCATTATTATAAGTCATAAAGACTGGTTTTAAGATGATATAACAATAAACCCCAAATAATCTACTCTGAAGATTATGTGATTTGAAGTCCTTTATCTACAACAATTGCATATGTATTTTCACTACCTTGCAATGACTATAAATGTTCATTGGACATTTCCTTCCAGATTGACTGGAAGGAAACAAAACAATGAATAAAGGCTGAAGCCAGGTATGGCCTATGTGAAAGGAGGAAAACAATGTGAGCAAGAAGAAAACGTGCTGAGTCAAAAAGAAAAATCAAGAACTGTGTTCATTAAGATTGCAGAAGTAGAATGGGTTGGAAGGTAAGTATTGAGAAATATTAGTTCAAAGAAATGGGAAGAAAAGTGGGAAACAGGAAGAAAAGTGGCTGCTTGTACAAGGGGTTAGCGTGAATGTCTGTTTTTGGTAATAGCTTATCCCTATGGAAGGGTGTGGGAGAGTCATGGTAATAACAGCAAAGGGGTATCAGAGAGCAGGTGAGGGTGCAACGGGGCAGAAACCTGGGCAATCCTGGATGGCAGGCAGAAAGCTTGTTGCTTCCTTCGTGTTCGGGTTGCTTGAGAAGAAGGGCTCTGGGGTGAGGAGAAGCCACACTTCTTAGGGAGTCAGGTGAGAGGAAGACCTCAACTGGAGAGCACTGAGATTTGGCAGTAGGTCTACAAGAACCCAGAGCAGGAGACATCCTTGGGTATCCCTAGCACTTAGCCTGGCACATAGTACGTTTTCAAAATTTTTCTGTCATATAAATAAAGCTAGACGAAATTGACCTCTGTATCTGTGTCACTGTGACCGCTGTGGTTAATGTCCCAACGTGACTCTCACAGCAAGATGGCTTTTCCTCATGTATACAGACAGGATCTGATAAGTCTGCCCTTGGAAATGACTCCCTACAGAGGAGAAGAAATAGATGAATGGAACCAGGACTGTGTCACCTGTGGGACAGTTCACATTCTGTATGTACCCTCTGTTTGGGAATTGTTTCTCACATCTTCTGTCTTCTTACTCAGCTAATTCATTTTCATCCATTTAAGTCTCAGCTTATAAATTACCCTTCAGAGAAAGTTAGGTCCCCTTGCGGAGCTAAGTTAAGACATTTATAAACCCTGAGCACATAAAAGATTCTATTGGCCACCCCCCCATATGAATTCAAAAACAAAGTAGAAGTATGAAATTAACATTTGCTTTTTTTTTGACATGACGTGCAACAAAACATAAGTGTATAGGTCCTAAATAAATTCTAGATTGTCTTCTGATTCAAATTCTCTCTCTCTCTCTCTCTCTCTCTCTCTCTCTCTCTCTCTCTCTCTCTCTCTCCCCCTTTCCCTCCCTTCCTCCCTCCCTCCCTTCTCTCCCTCCTTCCCTCCCTCCCTCCCTCCCCTGCTGGTGCCCCAAGCAAGTGCTGAGTCAGCTGTTCTGCACTCTTCCCCATAAAGCATTCCCAGTGTCCTGAACCTCTCCGAGTACTTTGCACACTGGTAATCATGTAATTGTTTGCTACAATCTGTTTAATGTCTGTCTTCTGACACTCTATTCTTCTGTAGGGCAGAGACTCCTTTTGTGACATTCAAGAGCTAAATATTTGTGATTTACCAGCTACTCTGTAAAATATAAACAACTTTTAAGTGAATATAAAATATAAACAATAATTAAGAAATCGGAATATTCTGGAGTGGTAAATTAAACTTTAATGAGTAAAAAGGGGATAAAATAAGACGACGACTTACTAGGTGAAGACAAATGACATAAGAAGCATTCTTCTTCACAATATTGATTTAATCAAAGACTTCACAGACTACTTAATGTTGCTACCCTGGTGAGGTAAATTGCTTCCTCTAGACAATTCCTAGTCAAATATATAATAAGTCTGTCATTACAATGAATTTGTTATTGACAATTTTGTAAGACCCATTCATAAAATCTTATTAAAGTCTGTCCTATTCTGGTCCAGATGCTGGATTGGGGCTCTCCCTTCACCTCATCTCTTCTGCCACCATTCAGTTATTCAACAAGTATTTGTTGAGCATTCAGCAAATGCTAGCCATTACGCTAAATGCCTGGACTAACATTCCCACAGACCTTGCCCTCAAGTTCATAGTTTAAGACCTGAGGCACTCACTGTCTTAGAATTATGTTATTAACAGCAATACAATGTTATGTCTGTTATAAAAATGTTATATGTGAAACTATTCAGAAATGTACTAACTGTACCTAGGTAGGAAATTTCTAGGTACATAGAATAAAGAGGGTCTGTAAAAGATAAAGTTTAGAAATTTCTTAGTTCTGATACCTCCAACTTAAGACCTGCTTGTTCATTGACCAGCTCCTCAATGATTCAACTGAGGCATGGTAACTTTTCTGGATGGGGCACTATTTCTTGCCAGTCATCAGTCAGTGACCTTGCTTGAAGAAACATCCTGTCTGCAGAAAAGGAGCTTGCACCTCTTCCACACAAAGCAGGGGTGATGGTTGTCAGTGTGTGCATGTATATTTATGCATGTATGTGTGTATGCACATGCCCAGAGGAGAAGATATGGGCAGGTGATAAGTGCATGTTTTATTGTGTAGCTCACTGGATTTTTTTCCAGAGGTATTAATGAGTTTAAAATTGTAGGTTCAACCCTCAGAGATGGCTGTTAATCTTCCTCTTTACACAGAGGAAAACTCTGTCCCATGACCATAGCTTGCACTTCTAGTCCCAAAATAGGACAAGAGGGAGCATGTAACTCAGTGGTATCATCAGCATGACCAGAAATTCAGCTCAATCATGTAAAGGTGGATCAATATTATTGTAAATAAAGGGGGAGGTTATTGTTAGATGCATCGTTCCATGACTTTCCACTGTACTGTGGAAAAAACGGAAAAAAATCCCTCACGATCATAATAGAAAAGGTAAACAACTTTTCAAACACACACTACGTATATGTTTTCCTCTGTATTATTTTTCTATATGTTGTTTTTTTTAAGTATAGAAAGATGTAAATATAATTTAACCATGAATATTGTAATGTGTGTGACGTCTAATTCATAGGACTTAGTCCCACTCAGTAATTAATGACAACTTCAGTGAATGTGAGAGCTCCACAAGGTTGCATTAGAATTATGAATGGCATCTTGTTCTTACTTTATTGAGTTGTTTTGCTATGTCAGGCAAGAAAATGCAGCTGTTATTCTGTGTTAATTTAATAGTGTGTTGGGAGAGATGCCAGTTTTTAGGTCGCATCTATCAGTTTTAGCTCCATCTGTTACGTTTTATCAAGTTGCTCTTCAAACTCTGGATAGTTTGTAGTTTCAATATTGTCTCCATTAGATTCCCTCAAACTGATACTCCATTACTAACCCCTCCTCATGCCCTTCTGGTCCTCAGCACTGGGCTGAGTGTGCTGGTCCAGTTCCAGAAATAGCCTATTCTTATTTGAGGGCCAGATCATGGACAGATGAGCCAACATCTCAGAGTCTTAACAATTCTCATTGGGGCTCTTTGCAGAGCATATAGCTGGAATTTGTTTCCGGTTGAAACCTGGAAGCCTTTCTCTTGGATTTCTCTTCTTCCCCAGAATTCCAGTTCCCAGCCTCTCCCTGGCTCTTGGCTCAGAGTCTGAGGAGATGCAGCACTACATCCAACCTGGGAGAATGACAGAAAGTACGCACTACATCTGCATGCTTCAAAGCGGGACATTTGCTGCCGTGGATCATCTGTTTTAACATAACTTGAATGCTTTATTAATTTTAATGTTTTGTTTCTTATCATTATTAATATCCAAGGTGAGCAAATATAGCCTGCTCTTTAATTCCTCTTTATTCACGTGGCTCAAATTCCTATTGATAGACTGACAGTACAAGTATGCTTAATTAAATTAAATTAAATTTGGCTACATCTAGAAAGATGCAGTTTAACTGTGATGCAATAATCACACTATTAAACAGTACACATTTTTGTGACTCAGTTTTTCTTCATAACAAATTTAATTAATAATAAGTGAGGAGATCTCCTCAATATGGTGCTCAGGAATAAAAGACATGTTTTGGAATATGCAGTGCTGGGGGTTCTCAAAGTCTGTGTTGCTTCTTTGTATTTCTCTCTCCAACGGTATCATCTCTGGTGAGAATAGTAGCTCATCAATATCTTGCTCTTACCTATTTTCTCCACATCCCCAACTGGTGCCGGCTTCTTTCTTTGCAAGCAATTGTCTTTATTTCATCATTCAGATAGAGTGAGCCTTTTGAAGGCTAGTGAATCAACAGAAGCCATAAAATTATATACGCACGTTGTATAA
Source organism: Rhinolophus hipposideros (assembly GCF_964194185.1). Classification (NCBI taxonomy): domain Eukaryota; kingdom Metazoa; phylum Chordata; class Mammalia; order Chiroptera; family Rhinolophidae; genus Rhinolophus; species Rhinolophus hipposideros. The sequence goes on from NC_138048.1 coordinate 63,151,141, forward strand.
TTACTAGTGGTGAGCATCTGATTACCTATCAGTACCATTTAAAATTTTTTTCTGTTTAAACAGTTTGTGATGACAGCCTGTCCTCTTAGTATGACTTGAGTGGGGAAAATCCCTGTTAAAGCGATAACAGAACTTGTGGTATAATATCATATTGGTTCATTGGTAATGAAAATTAACTTTGAGCTTACCATCAAAATGTGGAAAAAATAAATTTGAATCAAAATTGAAAGTAAGACCCTCAGTTCTGGCTCTGGGCTTCCGGGGGTGGTTGATACCCTCGGATGCCGCTCCCTCATAACAATGGGGAAGATTGTTATTTTGTGGAGTAAAATAAATAATCTGTTGACCTTTACTGTCATACCTAAAATAAAGCTGCTAGTAAGAAAATACTGTTAATTTTAGTTGTAGATAAGTTCAGAAGAGTTTTCACTTCATCTCACTCACATTTTCCAAACCATTAGACCACTAACTATACCCTGGAGACTTTAAGTCACTGTAAAATGAAATAGCAATTTGGTAATTAATTGCTTTAATACTGAGTTCCAAGACACCATTGAGGCTCAAAACCCACAAACCCCAAATCCATTAAATGTCCTGTTTTGAATGTCTATTTTAAGAAAAGTAAGCAGGGGATTTTAAAATAGCTATTTCATTTTGCATAACCACAGTCTGAGGAACTGTTAAATTGAGCCATCTGGGAAAGCTTTCAGAAGACTTTCAAGATTTGAGCTGATGTATTTCATTAAGGAAAAATCATTACCTGTTTGCTAATTTAGCCAGCAATACTATTTTTTTCTCTAATATAAACTCCCAGAAATGAAAAAATATATACCATTGAATTTTAAGTTATCAGTAACAATGAAAATTGAAGTTGCTTCAAGGATGCCAGAATTCATTTGATCATTTTGTCACTTTATATTGTACTTTCTCTGGATTTACAGTAAATAATTTGTCAGATGCAATTACATTTATGACTTTAATTTCATTTTGCGCTATTTGACAAGCTAGGTGTATTCCCAGATTGTAAGACGTTTTGTAGGAGTCGAAAAAGAAAAACTCTATTTTTTAAAAATTATTCACTAGTTTTTCATATTATTTTCCATAATTTTACAACCTGAGTGCAGTAACCATTTAGTAGCTAGGGAAGCTGTGATATATGCAATATTCGCTTGGCCGTGATTGATCTTTTAATCCACTGAATCCAATTTAATTCACACATCAGACATTATATAATAATAATAGTAACAGCAATAATAAGATCAATAATAATGCCTATTATGCATTAAGCACTTACTAGGAGCCAAACCCTGAACTAAATAACACATTTTCTTATTTAATCCTCACTGTCGTCCTGAAGTTGGCATTATTTTATTCCTGTCATGACACCATTATTATTTATAGTATAAATACCATTTATTGAGCTTAATATACGTTGAGTGCTTTCCCTATATTTCATCCTTTAATCCTCACGTCAGCTCTGCATAATGAGGTTACACGGCCAGAGGGCCAAACTGGTTATTAAAACACTGAAATACTTCCGTGGTGGGCAGTGGACAGCTGCTGCCCTAAATTCCCCAGGTGCCCTCCCCACCCTGTTTCCCTGATTGCCCAGCTCTTCTCCTGCAGACCCATCAGCCTTGTCCTCTAGTCTAGAAACTAAAGAGTTAATAGTGGGCACAACAGTCCTCCAGGACCCCTCTCCAGGGCCAAGGTCAGAGTTTATTCTGAATGGTTAGTGCCGAAGCTGTACCAGTTGTTAAATAATTGACAGTTAGTAGGGGTGTAAATATAATCATTCCCATTTTGCAGGTGGGGAAATTCATATAAGGCCATACAAGTGAAGTGACTTGCCCAAGATCAAGTGTCGGAGCCAGGATTCAGACCCAGGTCCCTCTCAGGTTAAAATCCCTGTTCTTTACTACAGTGTACTAAAAAATGTCAGCTGACTTTTGATGTTGACTTCCCAGGCCCAACATGAGTAGCTTTGGAACTCTGTACCCTGTGTCTGACTATTTGCACAGTGAATTTTAAATTTTATAATGTTTTCAATATTTACCTTAAAGCTATGAGAATACTGTTCACCTAACTGGCTCCCAGCCGTAATGATATGTATTTAAGTACTAGGATGATGGGCATCGCTTTTCATTATTCTGCCAACAAGCCTATATACACTAATTTAGCCAATGTTGAATTTTGTGATCATCTCTCTTTATGTATTCATTCTTTTTTTTTTTTAAGGGTTTATTTATTTATTTATTTTTTTTACATATATATATATTTTTTTACATTTGTGTGTGTGTGTGTGTGTGTGTGTGTGTGTGTGTGTGTGTGTTGAGAGCCCACTGGCCCATGTGGGAATCGAACCGGCAGCCTTCGGAGTTAGGAGCATGGAGCTCTAACCCCCTGAGCCACCGGGCCGGCCCGTATGTATTCATTCTTATTCATTTTATGAGTGGGCCCCCAAATTAGCAACCTTGATATTCAGTCTAACCAAGAATTGTAAGTTACAAAAGTAACATTTTTATATACAATATATAAAATAATAAAACTGTGTTGTTTTTTATATCATTTTAGTGTCCAAAATCTAAATACCAAAGGCTAAAAAAAAAAAACCCTTGGCATTATATTTTGCTTCTCTACTTCTGTGTCTCATCTACCATGTCTTTTTCTCCATTCTGATAAAAAGCCAGCCTCCAATTTAGCATACATAAATGTCCAGGTCACTTATACAACCCTATCCTTAGTACTAAAGAAAATTCAAATGCTGTTATTATAGTGCTATGTCTCTTTTAAAGGCAGTTACTTAGCACTGACACATGAATTAACAAATCTGCCAGCTACAGATTTCACTTTTATTTAACAAAATACAGTAGGTCTCCCGATATTAAATATGCTATATCCATGCACCAAAGCAGGAACATTTACTAGGGAAAAAGCAGAAATACCCTGGATGTGTTGAGAGAAGCAGTACATTTTGTCCATACGTATCATAGCATTTGGAGAAGGAATAAGCAGAAGACCTTTGGAAAATAGGCCTGGCATCAAGGGCAGGGCCAAGGAGGTGTCTCGTGGAGGCCCCAATCTGGCTGTCTTTCTGGGACAGCACCCTGTGCCTATCTCTTGCTGACCCATTCAAGTTCATGGTGGGGCTTTTGGCTCTATATGAAACCCCTGGGACCAGTGGAGGAGTCAGCCGGCAGCAGCACAAAGCAACCTCACCCCAAAGCAGCAGCAGGGATGAGGTACTCATCTGTTACCTCTCCTGGGCCCTGAGCCACAGCTGGTGCTCTAAGGCTGTGGCTGCGTGACTCGCTGGTGATAGTTAATCCTGGGACTTTCAGTAGCATTTAGGGAGGGATGCAGGCTGCTCTACGGTCGCCTTTCCGCAGGTGCAAGGTGGCTGCAGGCAGGATCTGAGTTCAGAAAGTTGTAAGAACACACCTGAAGCTGGAGCTATTCCTCACTATTCCACCCAGGGAGGTCATAATTGGTAGGAGCTGTTGTGGTTGCTGAGGGCTGGAGCAAGGAGAGTGTGGGAATCCCATGGGACCCTGATGGGAGACAGGAGGGACCTGAGAGGAGAAGTTGAATCTCTAGCAAGTACCCCGGAGAGGGCCTGAGCTGGTGATGGTTTTGTTATCCTTATTTTCTTGCATTTTTTTTTCCCCTGGGAACCGGAGGAGTGTGTGTTAAAAGAAAAAAAAAAAAGTGCTCCAAGTTGTGGGAAGTTCTGTTGACATTAGGGCCACACTGTGAGACTAAATAGTCCAGTCATGCGTAGCCATAAAAATATTCTCAGAATGGTGAGCTGCCTCCTATCCTTCGTGAGAGACAATCAAACATGCACAAGAGAAGCCATCATTTCAATATATATTTACTGAGGCCCTACTATGTGCTAGGAGCTGTATTTGCTCCTATATAGTTCAAGGAAGATGGGCAAGTGAGTTCTGTTTCACCTCAAAGAGACAGAAAAGGAAGTTAACTTTTGGACGTGATTGACCCGTGTGCACCCACTATTATGTTTACATTCTGAAGTGTGGCCTGGAGCACACCGTGCTCACTAATAAAGGTATGTACATTTTGGAATGGAAAAAGTTTGCTTGACACTCATCAGTGCAGAGGGGATTATCTGGAGAAGACTTGCAGAACTTATTGTTCCATATAACCTGCTCCAAACATCACAGATGAGAAAATGTGTCATCAGTATTTTGATCAGACTGGGAATGTTCAAATTAGCAAACCTCCCCAAAAACTGACATATGAAACCAGAAAGGTATTTTATTCATTGACAATGAGAAATAAAACCTTCACAGACTGAGGAGTCCATTGTTATTTTTCCTTCCTCTCATTCTGAGAAGGGAAACCCCATAAGAAGCCAAACTATCAGAAGATAGCCTTGAGGAGCATAGGCTTAAAAGAGGAGGTATTTATGAGAGACTTACATTCAATAGCATTATGTTAAGAGAGCTTAGTGCACACATTTCTGCTCTAAGGAAATAACCTACCAGGCAGACCAGATACTTAGAAGGTGGCTGGATTCCCTTTCCTCAAGATATGAGGTGTGATCAAACAATACGGTGAATGTTTAAAAAAGAATTATTACAGTAAAAGACACATTGCCATTAATCTCCCTCAAAATATTCCTCATCACATTGAACACACTTATCCCATCAGTCTTGCCACTTTCTGAAGCACTTCTGAAAGTCCTCTTTCATGAGTGTCTTTAGTTGCGCTGTCATGGCTGTCTCCATGTCTTGAATTATTTTGACTTTTGGGAAGAGCCAGAAGTCGCACTGTGCCAGATCCGGTGAATAAAGTGGATGAGGGCACACCATAATGTTTTTATTTGACAGAAACTGCCACTTACCAGAAGTGATGTGTGACACAGAGCATTGTCATGATGGAGGATGATGTACGACACACTTTAAAACACACTTTTGATCAACCGTAGCTCACACTCAACTGCACCAAGCAAGTTGAAACTTGTCACACACTGTTACTAAGGTTCGTCATGCACTTCCCCTATTGAAGATCCCTGCCTTCCCATTAGATGGCACTTGGCAGCACCATTCACCATATTTTTTTTTAAATAAATTTTATTGGGGAATAGCATGTTTCTCCAGGGCCCAACAACTCCAAGTAGTTGTTCTTCAATCTAGTTGTGGAGGGTGCAGCTGAGCTCCAAGTCCAGTTGCTGTTTTCAATCTTTAGTTGCAGGGGTCTCAGCCCACCATCCATGCGGGAATTGAACCAGCAACCTTGTTGTTGAGAGCCTGTGCTCTAACCAATGGAGCCATCCGGCCACCCCTCTGGAAGCTCAGTGGCAGCTCGTCTTCAATCTAGTTGTGGAGGGTGCAGTTCAATGGCCCATGTGGGAATCGAACCGTAAACCCTGTTGTTCAGAACTCATGCTTTAACCAACTGAACCATCTGGTTGCCCAATTCACCATATTTTGTGATCAAAACGCTTACAAATTCACTGGGGGTTCTGCCGATGTTTACACTGTGAATCTCCTTTTCCTGTGTTTTTGTGGTAGACCAGGTTTTTCTATCATTCTTACGACCACTATATTAATTGGATGGCAGGCTATGTTGTTTCTCTAAGGTGCATCTCAGTGTTGATTTTTGTTTAACACCCTGAGGGCAATATTTCCCATTCTTTGAGACTATCTCCTTATCCCATGTACTACTTACAGAGTGATTACTGGACTTTTAGCTATTAATTATTTTGACATCATTTCCAGTTTTACATTAGTTTCAGAAATGAAAGAAATAAAGAGCATGGAAGTAGAGTGTATCGTTAACAAGCTAAGTTTAAAATTAGGGTTTCCTAATGCCTAAGCCTTTGATAAATTTACTGGTTTCAAAAGTTAATTGTATGTTATTAATTGCTATTTTAATGAACATGCTTATTAATTGGGCACTAAGGTGCCAATTAAAAGAAGAAGTCTATTATTTACTAGGGAAAACAATTGATTAAATTTCCTAGAATGCATGGGAGATATAAAATACTCTGTAAAATCATTTTCATCTGGGCATTCTCTCGCTGTGATTGTGTCTCGATGGATCAAGAAAATTGCTAAGGCCTGTACACTGTTCAAAATGGATAAGCAACAATCCCTGTCATTTTCAAGTAAGTTCAAGTCAATTTGGTTGCTTGACACTGAGTACCCCGACTAGTACACAAGTCCAGCTAGAGCCAGATCCAGCTAGTAACTACTTTGTGAATGTTTTCTTCAGCCTTCTCTTCTTGCTCACTTCTCTAAATTAGCCAGGGCCAAGGTTTGGCTTGGAAAGTCATCTTCCCAGGGGAGCAGGCAGTACATTGACTTGTATCTGGACAGCCACAGTATTGGTTGTTAAATGCACTGGGTTTTCTGATTGGGAAAAAAATGGGAAGGAATGTCATCATATATTCAAACCCTCAGGGAGGCTTCCTTTCCAAAACAGCACCCCCTACTCCCATCCTCAAGAAACCCTACGTGTTAATTAATATTAGCTAAATAAATTGATTTTCCCCCCAGAAGAACTGTTTTTTTAAAAAAACAAACAAAAAAAACCCTTTTAACTTAATATCTACTCCATTTGTTTTCCTAAATAGGAATGTATAGAAGCAAATAGTTTTGTTAATCTGAGTAAATTCCTGATCCCAAGTTCAGGGATATAATTAGATGTAAGAAAATTCAGAGTTGATCTTGGATTAACATTGTTTTTGTAATGCTAAATTCATATTTTAAAGTTAAACTTTTAAAAATACTTAAAATAATGATTGGATATAGTCGCTTTCATAAGAATTTAACGTATGTAAACTTATCAAATTTTCTGAATAGCCTTCTGTTGTGGATAAAGTATAATCAGCTTAACTGTACAAAAAAGGAAATTACAACCATAAATATTTACCAACCCATTTGTGAAAACTGAGAATTCAGATTCCGAAATTCCCTGCTCCATTATATAGATATGTTGGTCCGAAATGCCTTTTTATAGTTTAAGAAAAGTATCTCTTCTACTGAAGAGTAAACAAACATGGAAAAAAAATGCTCATCTTTGATAGTAATCAAAAGAATGCACGTGAAAGCAACTTTAAGATAGCCTTTCATGTCTACTAGCGTAACTAAAATGTGTATCTTTTCATTATAACAGTTGTGAATGTTGAAGTGAAATTATGTATTCATTCTTGACGGCAAATCAATACAATCCTTTTGTAAAGGAACATGGCAATAAAGAACAGACATAGATATAATAAAGTCTTTTGTTTCGTTAATTCTACTTTGAGGAATTTGTCCCAAGAAAATGATTCAAAAGAGATGCTATACATGAATGAGTTCGTTCATTACCTCTTTATCCAAAATAAGAAGACATTGGTGTTAAGTAAATAATCAGTATAGAGGGGTATATTAAAATTTTGGTCGATCATCTTTATAAACTAGGTACCGCATTCCTTCATCAACCTGAAATGAAAATGAGCATCTATTTCATGATATATATGTGTAGTACAGAGACTGTAGACACAATCTAGTAGCTGACAGTAGTGAGTAATGATTGATTCTACAATATAATGTCAAACATATCACATTTAATTACTAAAATGTTAATAAAAGCATAGTTTCAATAGTCAATGATCCTATTATGACCTGTACCTCAGAATAATCTTATAGTAATGAGGGAAAATTTTTCTTTTATAGTATCACAGCCAATAAATTAGGAAGAAATAATAGAATTAGAATATCACGATATAGGCATTGCTTAATCATGGCTGCTTGTATCTCTGGGAGATAACCAGACATGTAACTTCTGATGGAAATATATAGACATCTAGGAGGTAGTTTTGTCCTTTAACAAAAACCTAAAAATGATGAAGTTTCAGATGTTAATTTACAGAAAGTACACAGGCTAGAGGTATATGTTCACCGAGTCCATGGATATTCAATCAGCAAAATCTAGACAGCAAAAACTAGACTAGACTAGACTAGACTGCAAAACTGTGACCTTTTTTGTCAACAGTAAAATTGCAAGAAAAAAAGAGATCCAGAGAAAACTTATGGATTAAAGAAAAAAGCCTTCAAGGTATATACCAACCAGTAACAATATATGGACCTTTTTTTGTATTATCTAGAGTTGAACAAAGTGTTTTTAAAAAGGTTTTATAATTACAATAAGGAAAGCAAAGTGTGTGCAGTGGGTATTAATAGTATTAAGGAATTTTCTTGATTGGGATGGGTGGATTGATTGTGGCTATTAAAAAGGAAAGTCCTTTTTTAAATAAAAAGCGATGCATATTGAAATATATATCGAAGAAATGTTATGATATCCTGGATTTCTTTCAAAATAATCTGGCGTTTCTTCAAATAGAACTCGCATCAATTTTGTTAAGCAACTGAAGCCTGTAGAATGCTGCACGTGTGCTCTAGACCTTTCCATTTATAAACTTAGTTATTCTTTTGAAGGACCTTATCTTTTTCCACCAGAGCCTTTTTGAACCTTATTTCTGCTTCATGGATTTTGTCTAGCTTCCCCTACTGCTTCAGTAGTATATGAACTATTTTCCATAGTTGTTTCTTTAAAAAAAACAACCCCAAAAACATGAGCACACATTCTTCTATTAAAAAGTAGTACTGCCCCTGGCATTCTCATCACAAAAGGAAAATCCTAGTATCTGAGACCAGTTAAATCCATAAATAGTTATCATATGCACATAATGGATTAAGATTGAGATTGAGAGTGGTTAAAAATAAATTTTCTGCTTTGAGGAATTGATCATTCAATTAGGGAAGAAAATCAAGTGGCACTAATTGTAACAATAATTAACATTTATTGACTTCTTACTATGTGCCCAGGAACGAGATAAGTGCTTTACATACATTTAATTTTAATCCTCAGAATGACTCCATGAAGTAGGTACCATCATCATGATCATCATCCTCATCCCTAACATACAAATGAGGAAATTGAAGTATGCAAACTTGAGATAACTTGCTCAGTGTCATGCAGGTAGTAAATCAGCACAGAAGGGTTAGGAACCCGGGTCTCTGTGAAGCAAAAGCCCACACCATGCACAATTGTACAAAACTAGCAGTTGTCTATTGAGATTTACTCTGAACCTTCACTGTGAGAGCAACATACAGTGAACAGAGCCTTTGTAGACACCGCCACATGAATGTTATAATGGTTAATTTTATATGTCGACTGAATGACCAGTTTTTGGTCAAATGTTATTCTGGGAGTTTCTGCGAAGGTGTTTTGTGTAAGATTAATACTTTAATTAGTAAAGCATATTGCTCTCCATAATATGGTTGCGCATCCAATCAGTTGAAAGCCTGACTAGAACACAAAGGCTGACCCTCTTCCAAATAAGAGGGATTTCTCCAGCAGACTGCCTTTGGGCTTCATCTACAGTAGTTCTCTTGCGTCTCCACCTGCAGATTTGGCTGCCGGTTTCCATAATCACATGAGCCAGTTCCTTATAATAAACCCCTTTTTCTCTCTCTGCCTCTCTGTCTTGGTCTCTCTAAATACATATATATGTACATATATATAAATACATATATGGCAGAGGGTGCCAAAAATGTATACACATTTTAAGAAAGGATAAAACTGTATTAAAATTGTAATAATATACACCAATAACAAAAGATGAATACAAGTCACGTTTGACTTCTGCAATTACAAGAGGTTCTCAAAGTGGTTACCATCAGTGTAATTTTAATAGTTTTTTCCTTTCTTAAAATGTGTATACATATATACACATTGTGTGTGTGTGTGTACATATATATATATATATATATATATATATAGAGAGAGAGAGAGAGAGAGAGAGAGAGAGAGAGACAGAGAGAGAGAGACAGAGAGAGAGAGACAGAGAGAGAGAGACAGAGAGAGAGAGAGAGAGAGAACTTTAGGCACATGGCCACAGCTAGCTGCAAAAGGCTGGGAAACATAGATTTTTATTCCAAGTGACAGGGGTCCCAGATAAAACTTGGGATTCCATTAAGGAAGGAGAGGAGAATTGATACAGGGAGGCAGTTACCACTTTCTGCCACAATTCTCACATCCTTTGTAAGAAGAGCCTTGGCTTTTTCTTTTTAAATCCTGACTCTGCCACTTGCCAGAGTCAATGAATTTATCTGAATCTCGGTCTTAACATCAATAAAATGAACATATCACTGCCTAGTCCACAGGTTTGTGAAGATGAAATAAAATTATATATAGATGGTACTAAAGCTGGTTCTGCTTTTCTTTGGTTATAAGGCTGGTTCTGCTTTTCTTTTGACCATTTTCCTTTGCCATTTTCCTGGTATTATTTTGATTCCTTAATCAAAATAGCCAGATACTATCCATGAAAATAAGGAAGGGGACTCATCCAATGCAATTCCTCTCAGATCCTGTACCTTCCAGGGAAGAAGTTGGTAGTGTAATAAAACATATTATATGAATTCTTGGCATTTAACAATTAATGGTCTCATGAAAACTTTTGAATAAATTTACTAATTTGGGGCCAAATTGCTATACTCCTGAATGATGCCTTAAAAACAGTTAAACATGTCATCTGGAAAACTAAGGATGGGGTGTATTAAAATAGTTGTATTTTTTGTGTCTTCCCTAATGAAACCACTGTTTACAGACCCCCAACACTGCAATACTTGCTGCCTTACAGTAAGACATTTATGGCAGCATGTTCTTTTTGTCATATGATTATCACCTGTTAGACCTCATTATAATCATGGACTCATACCTTTGGCTCCACCTCTTGTTTGCTAGGGCAGTGTGGAACTTAGATTAGATATGAACTCTTTGCTAAACTCAGTTGAAAAAGTCCCTTCAGAAGTGCAGTACTTGATTGTCCTTCTTTTGACCTTCTCTTTGCAGTTTCTTTCTTATCTTAGTAACCATAGAAATAACTAAGAGAAGTAAAGTTGGCCAAGATCCATTCCTTTATTGCATGGAACATGGCAACTGCACTAGTGCTTTGTCAATGCTGACCTGAAGGGAAAGATGAAGGGTTGAATCTTGAACAGCAACTATTTTAGCTTTTGAAGGAGAGTGGGAGAAAGAGAGAGGGTTCAGGGCTTACTGCCCTTGCCCTCTTATCTTGCTTTCACCATTAAATGCACCCCAAAATCCTCTGAGCCCCTTCACTTTTCCCTCTACAGGTCACTGATGTCCATCCCTACTTGATCCTTCTCTTCCACTTAGACTCATTTGTCTTTACCTCCTTTTGTCGATGTGTCTGGCTGTGTCCTCTCTCAGGTGGACAGTGAAGGTGAGCTTTGAATTTACAAAGATCTCCTATGCATCTAATGCTCAATTTCCTGCTCTGTAAAATGGCAATAAAACCTACTTCTCAAGAGTTATTTTGAGTATTGAAAAAAGAGATGCATTTATATATACATTTTTAGGTATACAGTAGGCATCTTATAAATGTTGGTTCATTTTTCTACATATTAATCTTTCTCCTCTGACCATTTCCATTTACCTCTAAAACTTTGCTACTCAAAATGTGGTCCAAGGACTAGTAACATTGGAATTGTCAAATCTCATACTCTCCCCACTGGACCTATTAAATCAGAAGGGGCATTTTAACAGCATTTCCAGATGTTTCGTATACATGTTAAAATTTGAGAAAAACTGCTGTAAAACAAAGACTCCTTCTCTTTCTATCCTTTTTCCAAAGGGGAAAGAATAATGGGCACCACTGACTGCGTGCCACCCTGTGCCAGATGCTGGGTTCTTGACTGCTGTTTCCCTCATCCTCACTCTGAGAGGTTGCCCTCCTTTACCTGTGAAGAAATGGAGACAAGGGAAGTTAAGTCCTTAGCAAGTAGGAATGACCCAGCAAGTAGGAAGCAAGTAGGAATGACCCAGGTCAGCCTCAAACTCAAGTCTTTTTGCCTGAATGCTTTGCACTACTTCAAAACCACATGGGCTTACTGGCTTTTACTGCTCCAGAAGAAGACAAAAGTGAAAAAAAGGGTGGAAAATGAAAACAAAACCGAACAAAAAGAGAGACGTGAAAACATTGAAGGTAACCTTGAGTAGCAATGAAATCAGTAGAGAACCACTTCCTTGATGACCAATTCCAGCTGACTTCAATTCTTTTTCAGGTTCCTTGCCCTTTATTTGATATTGACATATATTTTGGCACCTAATAAACAATGATAAAATATTCCACAAGCATAAAGTGGTTATTTAGTTTGCAGCCTGTTTAATGAAATTATATATCTATCAGCTGATTGTGGCATCGAACACAGCATGTGATTGCTTTGCTTTGTTCATGAGGCTTTTTCAGGTGTATTTCTTCTCTAAACTAGATTGTAAGATTGTTAGGGAAAGGCAGCTTCTCCCTCCCCTCCTTCCCTCCTAGCTTACTAATGGTAAGGGGTAAAAAAATCCACAGTATTTGTACTTCTGGAATGGGAAATTAAATTTAACTTCAGGTTATTTAATAATTTTAGTTCATCTGCCATGAATAGATTATGTTTTATTTTTAATGCGTCTCTTGATTTGTTCAAGAAATCCATTTCATTTTAGATCAAGAGACAATATCATATCTTTTTAAAAAGATTTTTATTAAAATATAGCTAACATATATTAGTTTCAGGTGTAAACATAGTTACTCAACATATATATACCTAAAGAAGTGATCAGTACGTTAAGTCCAACGACCATCTGACACCATACCACGCTATCACAATATTATTGACTGTATTCCCTATGCTGTACATTATATCCCCATGACTTATTTGTTTTATATCTGAAGATTTGAATCTCCTAGTACCCTTCATCTTTCCTCCCCTTTTTGATTTTTTCAATTACAGTTGACATTCAATATTATATTAATTTCAGGTGTACAGCATAGTGGTTAGACATTTGTATAATTTAAGAAATTATCCTCCTGATAGGTCTAGTACCCACCTGGCACTCAACATAATTATTACCATACTATTGACTATATTCCCTATGCTTTACTTTACATCCCCATGATTACTGTGTAACTACCAATCTGTACTTCTTAATCCCTTCTCCTTTTTCTTTCACTCATCCCCTTCCTCCTCCCATCTGGCAACCATCAAAATGTTCTCTGTATCTATGAGTTTGTTTCTGATTTGTTTGTGTTTTGTTCTTTAGATTCCACATATAAACAAAATCTCTTTGCATCTGTCTTTCTCTGTCTGACATACTCCACTCAGCACAATACCCTCCAGGTCCATCCATGCTGCTGCAGAGGGCAAGAACCAATTCCCTTCCGTGGCCGAGCAATATTTCATTGTGTATATGTGCCACCTCTTTAATCATTTTTCTATTGACAAGGACCCAGGCTTCCTCCACATCTTGGCCATTGTAAACAATGCTGCAATGAACATATGGGTGCATATACGTTCCCTTGAAGCAGCACATCTGTGTTTCTTCAGATAACTACCCTGAAGTGGGATTACTGGGTTTTTCTTTGTCTCTTGTTATAGCCTTTGTTTTAAAGTCTATTTTGTCTGGTATAAGTATTGCTACTTTAGCCTTTTTCGTTTGTTTTGTTTTCATTTCTGTTTTCATGACATATCATTTCCCATCTCTGTGTGTCTTTCGATCTGAAGTGAGTCTCTTGTTTTCTTATCCATTCAGTGCTCCTATGTCTTTTGAGTAGGTCGTTTAATCCATTTACATTGAAAGTAATTATTGATAGATACGTATGTTGCTATTGCCATTTTATTCATAATTGTGATCTTTTTTTCCATGTTAAAGAAGTCCCTCTAACATTCTTTATAATAGTGGTTTAGTGTTGAACTCCTTTAGCTTTTTTTGTCTGGGAAGCTCTTTATCTGTCCTTTGATTACAAATGATAGCTTTGCTGGGTAGAGTAACCTTGGTTGTAGGTCTTTGCTTTTCATCACACGGAATATTTTGTGCCAATCCCTCTGGTCTCAAAGGTACTGTTGAGAAATCAGCTGACAATTTTATGAGGGCTCCCTTGTAAGTTACTAGTTGCCTTTCTCGTGCTGCCTTTAGGACTCTCTCTTTGTCTTTAACCTTTGTCATTTTAATTATAATGTGTCTTGGTGTGGGCCTGTTTGGGTTCATCTTGTGACTCTGTGCATTTCCTGGACTTGTATGTCTATTTCCTTCACCAGGTTCAGAAAGTTTTCCATCATTATTTCTTCATATAGGTTCTCAATCCCTTGCTTTCTCTCTTCTCCTTCTGGTACCATTATGATGTGAATCTTGTTACATGTGATGTTGTCCCAGAGGTCTCTTAAACTATTCTCATTTTTTTGGATTCTTTTTTCTTTTTGCTGTTCCAATTGGGTGTTTTCTGCTACCTTGTCTTCTAGATCATTGATTCAGTCCTCTGCTTCATCTAGTCTGGTGATTCCTTCTAGTGTATTCTTCATTTCAGTTATTATATTTTTCACTTCTGACTGGCTCTTTTTCATGGTTTCTATGTCCTTTTTTATGCTTGCTATTTCTTTATTGAAGTTTTCACTAAGTTCCTTGAGCATCCTTATAACCATTGTTTTGAACTCTGTATCTGGTAGGTTGCTTGCCTCCATTTCATCTAGTTCTTTTTCTGGAGTTTTCTTCTGTTCTTTCATTTGGGATGTATTTCTTTGTTTCCTCATTTTGGCTGCCTCTCTGTGGCAGCCAAATATGTCTGTATCTATGTCCCCCAGTCTTGGCCAGGTGGCCTCATGTAGTAGGTGCCCTGTGGGACCCAATGGCACAGTCTCCCTGGTCACCTGCACTAGGTGTTCCAGGAGTGTTCCTTGTGTGGTTGTGTGTGCCCTCCTGTTATATTTGAGCCTTGGTTATTTTTGACACATCAGTGAGTGGGATTGGCCCTCAGGCTTATTGGCTGTGGGGTTTTGCCATGTCCACAGCTTGTAGGCTGCTGTGTGTGGGGCTTACCACACTGTGTGCGATTAACCGCAGTGGGCTATGGTGCTTGTTGAGACTGTCCTTTGGGTGTGCTGCTTGTGGGGCTAATTGAGCAGTGTTCTCTGTGGTCTGAAGCCAACATCCAAGTACGTAGGTTCTGGGGCCTCTTGGGATGAGTTCCGGTATAGACCCAGGTCATCCACTTTCTGTGATTGGGTGGGACTACCTGGTAAAAGCTACAAGGTGATTGCAGTTATTTGCTGCCTGTGCTAACTCTGGAGGTGCGTAGAAGAGGCCACGCTACAAACCAAGGACGTCTGCCACCAGTACTAGGCCTGGGGTAGCTCCACACAATGCCAGGACACCCTAAGGCCTACTGCCACCTGCCAGCTCCCTTAAGGGTCAGCCACTAATAAAGCCTTATGCGGTATGCAAGTTGGGTTAGGCAGGGTCTCAGGGAGTCACTAGAGTGGGAAGAGTTGTGGTCACCAGGTTAATGTAAATTCTGGTTTGGTGCCAGTTGTCACGCAGGGGACCCTGCTCGCTGCGCCATTTGTCGTGCAGGGTCTCAGCTCCCACTCCCCGCCCAAGAACGCAGGACACGGTAAGGCCAAACAGGAACACCCACGGAGCCATAGATAGGGGAGTCAAACCAATATATTCTCGCTGGAGGCTTGGCTGGAGACACAGGAAGCAGGATCTACATAATCTGCCTAACAGCAGTCCGCGCTTGCCAGCCACCATCTTCTTGCTAGCCCCCATTCCTTTCTTTTTGCTAGCGTAGCCACAGCCGTTATATTAGTGGCCAATGGCCTACGGGTTACAGCTGACGGCCAACTAGCCACAGCTGCTGGCATCTGATCACAGTTGATGGCCATTTACTACCCGAGCCAGCACCTTTCTATGTGAGGCCGAGAGCCTGGAAACTGTTTTTTGGGGTTTTGTCCACACACTCCACCCCTACAGGGTCTCGCCTCACAATCTACGCAACAAGCGTCTTCTGCAAGGGGCCCTGTGCAAGGAGCCTGGAGGTGAATGCACTATCCTGAACACAGCCAGGCTCTCTGGGCACAGCCAGGGTTTCTCAGGGCACCACCACAGTACTTCTGGGCACAGCCAGACATCCTGGGCTTCTTAGGGTACCACCTGTCTCCCCGGGCACAGCCAGGTTTTCTCAGGGGACCACCACAGTACTTCTGGTCACAGCCAGACTTCCTGGGCTTCTTAGGGTACCACCTGTCTCCCCGGGCACAGCCAGAGTTTCTCAGGGCACTGCCACTCTCTCTGGACACAGCCAGACTTCCTGGACACAGCCAGGGCCTCTCAGGGCACTGCCACTCTCTCTGGACACAGCCAGACTTCCTGGACACAGCCAGGGCCTCTCAGGGCACTGCCACTCTCTGGACACAGCCAGACTTCCTGGACACAGCCAGGGCCTCAGGGCACTGCCACTCTCTCTCTGGGCCTCTCGGGGTACTGTGCTGGAACAACAGCGGCTCACATCAAGGTGCTTACATATTATCAATGGCGGCCAGTCAAGACACAAAAGCAAACATTCTCGCCAGTCCCACTACATGGTGGTATGTTCCCAAACAGTCAAGCGTCCATTAAATTAGGGATGGAAGGCAATTCCCCATAGTCCATAGTCATTCGCCAGGGCTGTCCTGGGGGTGAGGATGACCTTGACCTCACCCTCATCTCCCATGGAGGACTCAGCAAGCGTTTCCTCCTGGGACTAAAAGTCCTGCATCCGGGCTGCCTCAACAAGCAGTTCCCAGCCCACAGGGCGGCAACAACCTTCGCTTTCTCCGCTTTCTCTGGCCTCTGCTGGTTGGGGAACCATCCACGTCTTTCCACCCCTCCACGGGAATCGAGCTCTCCGGCAGCTGCTCCTCCTGGTCTTCCTCAGACTGAGCTTTCATACGCACAAACTGCTCCACTGCCCTTCGGAAAGCTTTGGCCAGCACCGTATCCTGCCGACTACGCCATGTGTCACGCGGGGGACCCTGCTCGCTGCGCCATTTGTCGTGCAGGGTCTCAGCTCCCACTCCCCGCCCAAGAACGCAGGACACGGTAAGGCCAAACAGGAACACCCACGGAGCCATAGATAGGGGAGTCAAACCAATATATTCTCGCTGGAGGCTTGGCTGGAGACACAGGAAGCAGGATCTACATAATCTGCCTAACAGCAGTCCGCGCTTGCCAGCCACCATCTTCTTGCTAGCCCCCATTCCTTTCTTTTTGCTAGCGTAGCCACAGCCGTTATATTAGTGGCCAATGGCCTACGGGTTACAGCTGACGGCCAACTAGCCACAGCTGCTGGCATCTGATCACAGTTGATGGCCATTTACTACCCGAGCCAGCACCTTTCTATGTGAGGCCGAGAGCCTGGAAACTGTTTTTTGGGGTTTTGTCCACACACCAGTGCTGAGCCTGGAGCTACTCAGCAAAAGTCTCAAAGCACACTGGGGCCAGTTGCCGCCCTCCTGGGGTTTGTCAGACTCTGATAGCTTTCCAAGAAAGAGTGCAGTGAAGATGGAGCTGGCTCCTCTTGGAGAAAGTGCAACCGGCATTGGGGAAGTTGGGTGGGGTTGGGTTCCAATGAGTCAGCAGGTGGAGCTTTGGAGCTCACCAGACCAATCAGATTCAGATTTGGTCGTAAGCATAGGGGGAGGGCTGAACACATTAAAGATGGCTGCCGCCTGCTGGCTTCACGGGAGGAGGACTCCTCACAGGGAAAATGCTGACAGTCCTCCAGCCTTCCTCCCGAGCCACACAACTCAGTCAGTTCTCCGTATGTCTTCAACTCCCCTGAGCCACCATCCCTCCACTGGAGCCCAAGGTGAGTGAGTGCCTGGGAGTGAGAGAATCTGTGTGTGGGCTCTTTAAGAAGATGCTTGAGTTTCCTGCTGCCTGGGTTTCTATCTGGATGGTCGGAATCCCCACTCTTTTTCACAGCCGGATGTTGTGGGAGCTACTCTTTTCGGCACCAGTACTCTGGGCTTCGGAGGCCAGTGTGGGGATAGGGTCCCTCGCTCCTCTGGGGGGAACCTTTGCAGCCGAGATATGCCTTGTTCTCAACCGCCACATGAAGGTCTGGGATTAGCCAATTCCATGCTTCCAACACTCCTACCAGTCTTGATGTAGCTTTTCTATATCCTTAGTTATAAAATTTCTGTTCATTCCGACTTCAGATGGCTCTCCAGGTTGATAGTTCTATAATTTAGTTGTAATTTTAATTTGTTACGTGAGGAAGCAGGTATAGTGTTTACCTACTCTGCCATCTTGGATCTGTCACAGTATCTCATATTTTGTCTTTTGCACTAATCATGATGTCTTAAATTTTTTGCTATGTTAACAAACTCCCTAACTATGAACTTTGAAGTTTAAAAGGCATGAAAACATTAATGGAAATATTTGAGTTTCCAGTGTAGATTTTAATAATTATACCAATCATTCCATATGGATCAAAATAAATAAAATCTAATAATTGACCCATGTATAATATATATTACATTCCTCTATAATGATATTAAGCATTAAGAGGTAAGCTGGAACCACAGACAGATTTTTAATCTTTTGGGAGGATCTTTCTTAGAGGCAAATATTTTACCTTTTTAAGATTCTTAAATAAATCTGTTGAAGAGCCCATGATATATACTGTGAGTACAGATGTGTTTCATATTTGAACTATCAAAGTTAATAATTTTTTAATACCAATTTTTTCTCTATTACCAGTTTTTCTATACTTTGAAGCTTACTTCACTAGATAACATTCCCAAACAAGTAGAAATAGGAAAACTGCTCCCATAATAACTTTTAGAAACCACTCCACTTACTTGTTTAAACTTGTTAAGATACCATTTTGTAAGACAAGATGAATATCTGAGTTTATCCTCTCTGAGCACCATAACTGTGTCTATGAAAGGTGGTGGTATCCATCCATTGTAGATACCTACCTATCTGTGGTGGGAATGAATTTCAGTTTACAAACAGCTGTGCAGGAAATATCACATTTCTTTATCTTCCCTTAATCTACTGAAATCTGAGTCTGAGCCCCCATCCTGCAGAATAGGCAGATAATTCACTCACTGTCTGAGTGGCTCTGGCCACAGGACTGTGCTCAGATCCTGGGGAGATACTGTCAGTTCTGGTTAGTGACCAGCGACCCACTCCAGTTTCCGCTGACATGTCTGTGTCTCATCAGTGTGTTCTGAGGGCTTAGCTGCTTCTGGACCATGCCTAGGGAAGGAGAGTCTTGGGGGAGGCTTTGGGCCCCTGTGCCTAGGGGCTGTCCTCTTTTGGAGCACTCGAAGCTGACACTGATATAAAGCTGTGTAACACCTCTCTTCTGTCCACTCGCCATTCTCCCAGAATCTCGGCTCTCTCTCTTTTCTGATTTTAAAAATACTTCCCTCTCTCTTCTTCCTCTCCAAGACACCCAGGGTTATGTCTTCTATAGACTTAGGTTTTTCAAAAAACAGAAGCACCTCTGACTTCATATGTATATGTTTTCAGCTCTGTAAAAATTCCTAAGGTAAGAAGTTACAAAGGACTTTCCTTCTTTCTTGAGACTGGAGGAGGAGAAAAACAGAATTGGATAATTTGAAATTTAAAATTTTTTTAAAAAAATTATCTTAATACAGGTCATACCAGTCCCTCAAAAAGGTTTTTATCTTGGGATTTTATGAAGAAAATAAAGGCATTTATGTTTGATTAAATCTACTCTAGAATGAAAGTCCTGTATGGATACTTTACTATAAACTATGTTAAAGACAAATATATGATGTGATATAAATTTCCAGGACCTCCTGGGACTGGAAAGAACTTGTAGCCCAGGTTCAGGTCTGATCTGTGTTCTTCTGTGGCATTTCCTCTCTTATGCCAGCTCATGGAGGCATTTCAAACTTTGTATGTTAGGAAAAGACATTCTTTACTTGGTGTCCAAGAGATAAACAGATTCCCAAAGTATTTGCTTTGTAATATCACTAAACATTCCTCCTGCTCTATGTATGTATCATGTATATATATGTGAAATATGTATATCATATATCTGATATATATGATATACATCATTCTGTTTTCACTTCAGGGATTCAATATTTTATCTTTTTTCTTTGAAGATAATAATCACAATCTTTTGAAATAATTTTTGTACCCTGCAGTATTCTCTAGCACAGGAAACTATGTTTTACATATATGCATTTCTAAATAGATAATCATATTTTTAGATTTGCATTTGTATTTTACATTTGTATTTCAGGTACATTAAATAAACATCCATGGATAGATTGATTTAATGGCATTTAACTGCATAACTTGAAGGTGAAAATCATTTTAAAAGGAGAATAATATGTCATTTTCTAGAGTGAACTAATAAAAAGAATCTTATGCAAACTATGTGCTCCTGAGATGTGTGTGAGACAGAATTTTATAAATTAAATCATATTTTAAAAGTATTAGGATATGCTAATAAAACTCTTTTTAGAAACATTTTTTTGGAAAGTGAAGAGTTGACCCATAATTTATCTCTTTGCAACATGATGAGATGGTTAATAATAATGGCTCAGAAATCGGAGTGCATGGTTTTGAATCCTAATTTCTGCTTGATGTTGAACAAATTACTTAGCCCCTCAGAACATCCATAAAATGATAATAATAATAATAATATCTACTTCACAGGGTTGTTGTGAGGATAGAAGGAAAAAAAAAACACACGTAGAGCACTTAGAACTATGCCTGATACATATTTAGTAGTTAGTAAATATTACTAATTTTTTAATAGAATGAGGCACCATTGTAAATGATCATAGTATGTAATCCACCCTACCAATTATTTATGGATAACTATTATTTATTTATTTGTTAAAAAGTAATGCATATGATATATTTGATATATTGGCTTCTTATAATAATGAAGCTTCAGAAAATTCACTATGTGTTATCAAATGTGATTGTCTTAAAGAGCTATTAAGTGTGATCTCAATCATCAGAGTAGAAAAACCTTACTATAGCATCGCATGGAACTGTCATGAGACTCTCTGCCATGAGACACCCCCCCCCCAAACAACATCTACGCACTCACACTCTCACACATATATAGCAGAAGGTATTGCTTGCCTTAATGTCTGCATGCAAGACAACAACAAGAAATCTATGTCTCTGCAATAAAATGTGAACTTTATGCCAATATAGGTATTTATTGCCAATATATGTATTTATGCTAATACAGGTATTGCCAATATATGTATTTATGCCAATATAGGTATTTATTGCTTGGGAGAACACAATTTAGTAAACAGGCATTAGAATTTTCCAATTGGTTATTTAGGGTATTGTATTTTAACTCAGCATCAGTCAATCTTTCTGAAATGTGATGCATTTTCTTACTTCTTTAGTATTTATACTAGTAACAGTGGTACCTGACGATAACTGACTCATTACTGCATGCCTATGCTTTCTTTGTATTAACTTGCAGCAACCCTATAAGCTGGATATTCATTGTTTCCATTTTAGAAGCGAGGCACAGAAGTTTGAGTACTTTGCCTAAGGTTAATAGCTAGTGAGTGGTGGAGCCATGATTTGA
This sequence comes from Rhinolophus hipposideros, assembly GCF_964194185.1. Taxonomy (NCBI): domain Eukaryota; kingdom Metazoa; phylum Chordata; class Mammalia; order Chiroptera; family Rhinolophidae; genus Rhinolophus; species Rhinolophus hipposideros. The sequence continues at coordinate 63,172,592 of NC_138048.1, forward strand.
ACCAGATAGGCCTTACCACCAAGTCATTTTATAACTCAGTATACCATACTATATGCTAAGTTACACATTAATGAGTTCAATGTATAATGTTTACAAAATGCCCGACTAGAGGCTGATTTTAAATCAAATGAAAATCAGAAGTGTGACTCTGCGACTATGTTATAATTAACTTTTATAATATTTTTGTAAAATATTTTATATAGATATATATCTTATCTAGTTAACATAGATTTTGTTTTTTAACCTCTAAGCTGGTTCTTTATAATGAAAAAAAAAGCTTTAAAAAAACAGGTTTTATAATGAAGCTCACTTTGTCAAGGAGTGTATTGAATGAGCCTGAAAATAATAAAAATGGCACTTTATAGTTCTTTAGTGTTTTATTTATAAAATGTTTATAGTGTTGAATTCTCTATAATAAGCGGAACAGTTCTTTACTTTGCAAAAAATATCCAGCATTTTCAATATTACTTTATTACATTCATTTACCTAATGAACTCCCTAAAGCTTTACAAATATTATCCACTGTCTTCTGGCAGCAGAAAGGAAAAAATATATATATGTGTGTCACTGAGTTACTGGCCTCAGGGAATGTTGGGCTGATAGGGGAAAGTTTACTTTCTTGTTAATTTTCAAGGGGCTTTAAAAAATCAACAGTGTGGACATTACCTGTTGGTTTATACAGGAACCAGCCTTATTCTTTGCTTCATTAATGAGAATTCCATTTTGTAGAAAACTGTCCTGTGTAGCATGAGGCCTGGTGAAAAGTCTCCATAATGTTAGCTTTCGTATCTCAAGCCATCTGGGTGGATTTAAGGTGAGACATGGTATTAAGCTAGTGGTTAAAAATATCCCATCTGCAAGCTTATATGATGCTTGAATTACCCTTATAATTATCCTTGTCAAAGGTCTGTCCTGCCCATTCTACAGTAGCCCCACAGACATCTGGGAACTCATTGCTTCTAAGGCTGCTCCTGATGTCCTTACTCTGTTCTTTCTCTCCCTTTCTTTTTACCAGCTTCTCACAATATCAAACCATTGTTTTTTATGCTTTCTCCAGGGCCACACAAAAGAAATTCATTCCTTCCTCAGACTGATAGTTCTACAACTAACTAGAGGCAATTATTATCACATTCCTCCACCTAAGAGTAAAGAATCACTCTATATTAAAGGGTACAGGGTCCTTCAAGAATTCTTTAGAAACAAATATTAGCTAACATTTACCGAGTGCCTCATATGTGCCAGGCACTGTTCCCACACCATTTCTAACCTTTACAACCTTGCCAAGCGAGTTAATGATAGCTAATACATAGCCTTTACGATAAACTCATTGAACATGTGGTATACACAAGGAAAGTCCTTAAAATAGCGGCTGACACATAGAACTTTCAATAAGTGTTAACTGTTTTTATCTTCTTGTACTTCTGCAAGCAATTGTATTTTTTTTCTTTCTTTTTTTAGCGTTTGGAGAATTTTTGGCTCAGCTATAGTATTCCAAATTTATTCTTTTCTTTTTTTTTAAATTTCAACTTCATCAAACTAGCACGAGGAGACCTTTTAGCTCCTTTTCTTAGTTCACTATTTCTCTCACCTTTATATTAACCACCATATTTGGGCCTAAAAGCCACTCAAAAGAATGATTAAGGATCAAGGATGGAGGCCTGTAGTTTTCAAAAACTTCAGATTATCTGGGCAAGGCTTTCCTGGCACTGTTCTTTGAGGTCTGTTTCTTCCATGTCAGAAGCACAGGGGAATGAATGGCACCTGCAATTTGAGTTTCAGCTCTAAAAAAGGAACACTAAAAACCGAGCTCAATTTTGCTTTTCACATATTAAAAATTCATTTTGAACAAACTGAAACTTTTCTCAGCTTAGTTAAAGGGAAGGGGGAAAAGTTGATGCCCTTCATGATCAGTTGCAGGGCTGTGGGTGGCAGCTGCCACTCTAGTCTGACAATTAGTCTATGAAGGCACTTATTGTCTGAAAAACATCATTTAGTAAACAGGTATTAGAATTTTACGTTTGTCCATTTAGGATACTATGTTTTTACTCAGCATCACTTCTTTGCCACTACAAGTATTCGCTTGCATGTTTTTGGCTAATTCCCTTGCGTTCACACTTCTTTGAACTAGGAAGGACTGGTGGAACTGGTCTAGGTGCTTAGACAAACTTTGGCAGTAAAATACTGTTGCTGCTGATCTGGGTGTTCCCTTTTGGGAAAGGAGATGCTTTGGAATAAAGAGCATCAGATTTGGGGAATATGGGAAGAAGGCTGCTGGAAGGAGACCCGGGATTTGATTCCTGGGTGCTACACTCAGTCTCAAGTGGTGGTGGGAGCTGTTATTGCCCTGAATATGACTGCATCAGTTCCCCATCTCTTTCTTGTCTTTTTTTGTTTGGGATTCCACAATGTAACTTCAGCCTAACATAGCATACAAGGTCACCCCTATTCACAAAAGGTCAGGGCCAGAAGCAAGGTGCAAATATATTTAGTGAAGATTTTAGTAAGATATATTTACAAAGTTCACTGTCTGTTCCATGGGTAAAGTTATTGCTAGCTATCCCAGTGTAAAACGTGCAAAGGCTTCTAAGAACATTCCTATCAACCTCTCCAATGCCATTCTCCACCCAAAAGTGCAGAGACAGATTGTTATCATGAGCGTTATGTGTTCCACACAGACTGATACCAGTGGCAGTATGTTAGAGCCACAAGGTTTAAAATATTAGGAGCCAGAAGCTAGTCTGTGAAAAAATTTCCAAAGATCATAAATAAATCATAAATACAAAAATACTTGAAGATGGCGTTTTACCCAAATTCTACAGCATCCTAAATGTTTACATGACATTACCAAATATGAGTTGTGAGGCTGAAGTAAGTTCTGTAATGCATCAATAATAAAGAGCAAAAAGCCTCAGTGAGAAAACCCTAAATTATCTTTATTTTTTCTTTATAGGAAATGTTACAAAACAATTGTCAAATGAAGAGCTGATCAAAGAATCTATAGTCAAAACTATACCAAACAAGCATTATAGAGGAGTGATAGACAGTAAATTAATGAAAAATATTATTTTGGCTCTTGTGATTTTGTGATGTATCAAGTTTTCAAAATTTGTAACTAGTTGTAATTTATTTTCTCATTCTAAACAAATATTCACTTTCATACCAGCTTTTTCCATCTTTACCAATTTTTTGGTTAAATGTCTACAATCTCACAACAGACGCTGCCTCCTACTTCTGATTTTTGAGTGACATTCTGTTTGGCCTAGCTCATAGTCAATAAATGTTAGTTGAGTGAATAAAAGTATTAAGCATTGCAATCTGGTTGGTTAAGTGGGCCCAAAAGAGAGTGTACTAACCTTGGCTTTGGAAGATGGGTAGCATTTGAAGAGGTGACAAGGGTAGTGGCATGAGCAAAGATGTAGAGATAGCAAGACCATGGAGAGATCAGAGGATAAACACATAGTTCAGATTGGCTCAAAAAAATATTGTAACTATGTGAGGTGATGGATATGTTAACTAACATTATTGTGATAATCATTTTGCAATATATGCAGATGTAAAATCAGTATGTTGTATACCTTAAACTTACACATTGTCGTATGTCAATTATAACTCAGCAAAGCTGGAAAGAAATGATTGGCTCAAGTGAAAGCCTTGTGTTTAATAGGGGGTGAGAAAATAGGAAAGGAAGTTTTAGGCCACATGGGTACAAGGATCTGGGATGTCAGACTAAGGGTTACATAGTCGTGGGAGAGTGTATTGGCCATCTGTTGCCTTTGCCTACCCAGAACCCATCTCCTCATCTTGCAATAGCACCCTTATTTTCTATAGGAGCCAAGCTTTTCCCTACTCTTGATCTAGCTGGGTTCAGTGGCTTGACATCAATCCAGGCTCTAGGGGTGGGTCCATGACCCCCGTCTTGCAAATCAGAGTCAGTGTTAGGATTTCTGCTGGACAGTTGAGAAACAGTACTCTGTTTCTGCTAATGATGCTCAATTTCTTCAGTTTAAGTCTGCAGGTAGTGGTGGCTATTTTCCACTCAAGAAGAGTGTGCTAGAGAATGAAGCCAACCCGTAGCCAAGAGATGGAGGGAGAAAGATTCCTAGTGACATCGCTTAACTACCTAGGTCCAACCATGCTTGAAGGCAGATGCCCTTGGTCTTTTGGTTAGGTGTGTGTCAAAACATTTCTTTTTTAATTTGTCAGTTTGAACTGGGAGTTTTATTTGACATCTGATTAATATAGGCAATCAGTGTTTGTGAGCAGGGTTTTATAAGGACTAATCTAGTGGCAGATGAGATACAGAAATCAAGATGCTGGTAATGGAAATAGAAAGGGGAAAAAAAGTATGGAGGAAGAATGAAGAGGGCCTGGTAACTAGAATAGGAAGAGGAAGCAAAAATGACTGGAATTTAGAGACTCACTGAGTCTTAGAGAATGATGGTCCCATTGACAGAAATTTGAATTCAGAAAGAATACCATGTTCTCCCCCATTCCTTGAAGAGTGGGAAAAAGAGTGGGGGAAAAGCTTGGTTCCAGTAGGAAATAAAGGTGCAATTACAAGGTGAGGAGATGGGTTCTGGGTAGGCAAAGCGACAGATGTCCAATGCACTCTCCCATGACTGCATAATACGGTTATATTCCTTTAGTCTGGCATTCTAGATCCTTGTACCCTAATGTGGCCTAAAACGTCCTTTCCTCTTTATTTTTTGTCTTTGAGTTTGAGGTGATAAGAGGAGAATAAAATGGAAATATTTAGGAGGTAGTTAAAATGTCGAGTAAACCTCAGGAGAAAACTCAGGATCCAAGATACAATAAGAAAATGTGCTGCCAAGATGGAACAATGTGATGATCTGAGGGAAGAGGTAAGTTTGTAACAGTAGAATGAGCAATGGACTGATGGACAGGAATGTGAAGGGGAATAGGGCTGGGAATGAATCAGGCCTTTCTCCCCTGCCAGACATCTAGTCTCCACCTGCTGCAGCTCAGGGAGCAAAGTCTGTGAAATGGGGACATGCTCTCGGGAAGGCCCAGCTGCTTGTAAGTACCCTTACAAGAATTGAGCTGCTTGAAGACCTGAGTGTAGGTGAGATTTCTGGAGGGAGTATTTGTAGAGAATAAAGAAAACACAGATGGGAGGACTGGTTAGAGAAGTCTTTTGAAATGCAAAGAAAGAGAACCTCTGGAACAGTGGATAGCCAGCCAGCTGCAGAGAACGACAGAGAGACAAGGGAACATCACTGGAGAATATGGGTTCCTTGGAACTCTGGAGGTGGAACTAGATTAAAGGGAATGGATGATACCAAAGTGGAAGCAGTGGGTGGAGAACAGAAGTTTGGCAGAGAAAGGAAAGAAAGGAACAGGCGAGTTAACTAATGGAGCAGCTCAGCCAAGGGTTTTTTTGTTTTGTTTCCTTTGTTTTATTTCTAGAACAGAGGAGGCTTGTTTCAGAGGGCAGACAGAAAAAAGGGCCAGTGAATTAGAAGGGAGTGAAGAAACTATGGAGGGAGGATTTCCCTGAATAAGGAAGGAGATAAGGCAGACAGTGGTGGAGAGAGCAGATGGGAAAGGAAGCAGTACATCCCCCGTCCAAGACTGGTGGAAAGGATGAGAAAACAGGTGTAAAGAGAGACTCTTGGAGGCCGAATGGAGAGGAGATGAGGCATCTATCAGGTGTTTCCAGGATCGATAAGATAGTAACATGAGGTGTTTGCTGCATTCAACAGTCTGTGAATCGAGTTACAGTGGGGATGTCCAATTGCTTTTCTCCCCATGAGACTTCACAGAAGATTATGTTACTGTAAACTGATGTTTGAGCTAGGAAAAAAAAATAAAAAAAATAAAAGGATACTCAGTCTGCTGTACACCTTAGCTTTGTAGCTTTCAGTGAAAATGGGACAATTGTCGTAACAAGAAGCAGATGATGCACTCTCATCATGACATGATACATACAGCCTGTCATCACTTAGATGAAGTAAAAGTATAGACATAGTCAGAGGTGACAAATTTCATAATTGTGTGCGGTGGAATATATATGCTCCTTTCTCTGGGAGGATCCCAGAGAAGCCAATTATCAAGTTTGGTGGCTGTGGCTTACTTTGGTGAGTAATAAATTTATCACAACAAGAAGAAAGCCTTGCTATGAATCAGAAGCAGAGTCAGGAGGTACTCTGTTTCTGGCTCTTACTATCAGATCAAACTACCCAATGCCAGAAAAACCTGAGAAACCAGCTGGGTAGGAGTGACTCATTGTGTCTTGTCTGATAAAAGTTACTGTATTCTCTCTCTCTTTGTGGCAAAACCGGACTATTCTTCAAGGCAATACCTTTTGCCCTGCAAAGGGAGTCTGCCAATGGTGTGATGGTGGTGACGGCCCCTAACCAGCCTCTCCCTCCCTTTTGGAAACACTCATTTGGCATGCATGCCCCTCTAGCCCTGTCTCTTCCTGGCACCCTCTGTGCTCCTGGACACACCCTTTCTTGGATCTATATAAGGAAATAAAAAGCACGAGAGGTGGCAGGACTGGGTGAGCAGGTAAGCAAACAGGGCAGGACTCTCTTATTAAGACCTTAATGATAGTGACTTCTAAGAAGTGTGAGCTCAAGGGAATTGCAGCCCCCCCCAAAAAAAAAAATTAAGCTGATGCTTGTAGGAGAAAAGAGTGTGGGAAAACATAATGATGTCTTGCAAAACAAGTAGCTGGGACCATGTCTGTATCATGGACTTGTGATGATATAATTAAGTTTGGTCACATGACCGTGATCGACGAGATTCCCCAGGGTCAAGGGGTCCCACTAAACGCACAACTTGTGGATCTCTGCCGGGATGGGTCAACACTCTCCTAGGAGTGTTTGGAAATGTGAGGGGTGTTTCTGGTTGTCACAACGGTTGGGGGTGCTACTGGTGTTCAGTGGCGTAGAGGGCAGGGATGCTGAATGTCCTGTGCTGACTGCATAAAGAGTGCAGCGCAGGGAAGAATGATCCCACTGGGTGCTAATAGCACCCTGTTGAAAAACACAAAGTCATTGGCACTAGATTCATAGATTTTAATTTAATGAGTCATTTTCTTTGAAAACAAAAGCCAATGAAGTTGGATCTATTGGACATTGATGGATTTCAATGCCATTTTCAAATATGAAAGACAAATACCAAAGGATGAAGCTTGAGTTTGTGGAGAATGAATTAAGGTGTTTGGAGCTACATTCAAAATAAGACATAAATGGGAGAGGGAGATGGGGGTTAGTGTTTCATGGGTATAAAGTTTCAGTTTTGCAAGCTGAAAAATTCTAGAGATCTGTTGGCACAACAATGTGAATGTACTTAGCACTACTGAACCCCAGGCTTCAAAATGGTTAAGATGGTAAATTTAATGTTATGTGTTTTTTTTTTACCATGAAAAAAGAACTTCAGTGAAATAATAAAATATTAAAAAAGGCACAAATGGTTTGGGAATTGGTCAGGCCCCCTCATTTTAAACCTTTGAAACAGAATTTTCATATAGCAGGGTCAGACTTAGGGAAATTGTGGAAGAGAAGTTTATATTTAGGGTCCCTGATCATCACCCTTTTTGTACTTCTACCTCTTTCCCAGCAGGAATCTTCTCTGCCGTACATCCTCCTCCCAGCAAGCCATAATCTAACAATAATTCTTTAGCTTGGTACATACAGCGCATGACAGCTGAGCAATCCTTTGCATGTTTGTTGTCTTATTTGTCATCCTGATCCCACCCTTTCCCTTGTGCACCACCTCTCCGCGGCAACCCAGCCTCACGCAGGCCGATGCCAACATCATTTCTCTGGCAGACTCCAGAGATAGCCTTCAACCTAGTCTCCTAGACTTTTCCCTCCACCCCCAATCTCTTCTCCACACACCAGCCATAAAGATCTCTTTTAAAAATTATCTACATCATGTCACCACTTAGCTTCAAACCTTTTAATACCCTCCTTTGCCCTTAAAATAAAAACCATCTCCTTACATGCCTCTCTTTGTCCTTGTTTCCATCCCTTGCGCTTTGCTCACTGTGCTCTAGCTGCACTGGCCTTCCTTCTCTTCCCCATACACGCTCGGCTGAGCCCACCTGGGATCTTTGCACTTGATTGTTCTCTCTGCCTTGAATGCTCTTTAAATGGCTAGCTGTTTCACATGCTTTATAGTTAGAACTGAATGTCACCTTTTCCAGATTCCTTCCTGGTCCTCTCCCCCATCCTCATCTAAAATGGCCTCCCTCCTCCTAGTCACTGTTTACTGCAATTACAATATTTATCTTAGTCTGAAATTAACCTGTTTATTTGTTCACATTTTTTGTTTACTTTCCTTTATTGGAATATAAGCTCCATGAAGGCAGGGTGTTACCTATTTTGTTCATTTTGTTACCAGCATCCAGAACAGTACCTTTCACATATTAGGCACTCAAAACATATTTGTTCAATGGATCAATACATGAAATAATGAATTTGATTTTCATAACAGTCCTGTGAGACAGGGAGAGAAATTATTCTCAATCCTATTTTACTGATATATTTTAGAATATCTGTACTTGCCCAAACCATATAAGTGGTAAAACCAGGACAGAACCCAGGACTTCTAAGTCCTCTGTGCTGCATTCTCTCTAATGCAGTTCATCTTAGCTGCCTTGGAGGATGGAAGAGGGAGGAAGTGGGATGCTTGGAGAGATTACAACTCATACTATATATACATCCTTATGCACAAAATTGTAGCCACAGACAGAGAAGAGGAAGAGTCACCTGCTAGTGCATTCCATCTCCTTTATCCCTCTCTTGGACCCATGCACAGCATGGCTGGAAGAGGCAGGTGAGTGTGGTGGTTCACTGCAGGGGCTTTGGAGGGAGACAAACCTGTGTTCCACTCCTGTTTCTGCTACTTACTGGCTGTGTCAGAGGTTCAATCTCCTTTCTTGTAAAATAAGAATCATACTACTGGCTATTTAAAGTTCTTTGAGGGATTACATGAGAGAATGTCTGATGCTTGGTGTATAGTAAGTGTTGAATAAGGCATATGATATCAGAATGCTGTAAGAATGGGACTAAATAAGCTTACAAGAAGTTTGGCTTTCCAACATCTCCTTCCCGAATCTACAAACATGGAAAGGAAATTAATTCCTAACATTTAGAACTGGCAAGCTCTCAATGAGAATCCAGTCAAGATACTTATTTTGTACTTTGGAGAAGCTCAAGACAAGAGAAGGTACTGACTTCTCTGGTTTCCCTTGGTAACTAGTGGTGAATTGGAGACAGAAGTGGAATCTAAGTGGTCTAACCCCTGTTTGGGACTCTTTCTATTCACTGTTGATAGCACACAGAATAGAGGTCTCTGATTTCCACCTGCTCCTTTCCTTGGCCCAGTATACAATAGAAACTAGGAGGGTGCCCTGGGGCAGACGAAGTTGTAGATAGTATCAAAGCTGGAGGAGTCCTGGTTCTCTTCCCAAAGCCCACTTACTTACTTACTGTGTTACTTGGACCAGCCGCGTCCTCTGCCGAGTCTTAGTTCCACTATCTATTGAGTTTTAGTTCCACTATCTACAAAATAGGAATGATGATAGTACCTACCTCTTAGAGTTTCCATAAGAATTCAATAAAATAATCCATGTAAGATTGACTGCAACATAGGAAATATTCAATAATCTATTTCTAAACTTTTATTAAAAGTGGCTTTTGTAGGGGGAGATAGTTTTATTCATAAAATACAGTATATAATATATAATATTCTATTAATCTTGGAAAAATAAAAAATACATAATTCTAAAGAAATATATTGATTACTATTGAATACTGGTACCCAGAAAAGAGTAAAACATCCAAACTGGTAAATTAAATCCCCTACTCTACATGTTGTGTTGTAAAAGCAAATAATGAGACTATATTTTGTTGAATGCTAACACTAAAAAGTTGAGTTATAAATATAATACGAAACACATTAGAATAAATTTCTGATAGTCTCTACAGAGTAAATATATCAATAAAACTGGGCACAAAGTAATTGACAACATAAAATAAATTTGAATACATTTCTATATAGGGAGACATATAACCAAACAAATGTTTCAGTAAAAACGAGGAAAAGTACAGGAATAAATCATTGCACTGGAAGGAATGTCAATATCATAGTCATGGAGGCAGTTAAATCAAATTGTTCACAGAATATTAGTATAGAAAAAGCAACAGGAAACAAATTGAATTCCAACAGAAATCCGTATTACAATGAATACCATATCCCCATGACAATGAGCAGAAACATGACAAAAAGACATGGTGGAGGTTTACTCTGTCCTCAGAACCTCCTTTAACACCAGCCAAACATGAAGCTCAAACCCCTTGTCACTGCTGAATCCTGATGGGTCTCTGCATTGTTGGGTATCACTGCACCAGAAATGAAGCAAACATCCTCATTTCCAGATAGATTTCACCACGATCTTTTGCTTTACAACAGTGTGTTTACTATCAATTCAGTGCTTCTCTTCTTATTTCGAAGTCTGTGCTTTTCTTGCTTTGTGGTCAGATCTGAATATCACTTGGCAACCCTATTAGTCATTTCTCTTGAAGTCTTAAAACATTAAGCCGGACTCTAATGTTAGAGGAATGTTGTATTGCTTTTGAGCCATGAGCTATGAAACAAAAAATATATAATGTGATATTAGAAATTATTATAGAAATAATATAAACTCAATTTTGTGATCTATAACATAATTTTGGTAAGATGACTCCTAAAGGGTGTTTTAGGTTGCTGCTGCCCACCATTTTTTAACAAGGTCCCCACATGATTCTGGACCCGGTAAAGTTTGACAGTCAGGGCATTCGTTTCAGCTTGGAGTTGGTCTTCTCTACCCATGTCTCAGTGTGGAAAAGCCAGCTGAAGGAATATGCCTCCTCTGAGGTACTCACCTAGATGGCCCATGAAATTTCAGCTCTGCTGGAAATCCCAAATTCTTTAAGCTTTTGGATTTGAACTCTGAGTTGTGATACTTATCTTAGACTCTCCTTGTTTAATTACTTCTTTGAACATGTCTCCCCGCCGATAATCACCCTTTTCCTCCCCCATTCTTTCATCCCCAAGACCACACACACTACACAGGCTGCTTTGCCCAGTATAGTGGGTTCATTTGCACTCATCTGTGGTCCAGGAGAAAGAAACCCCTCTTAGTGAGACCTACCTGTCAGGCCAGCCTCTCTCTTTAGCTCAGACAAGCCATGGACGAGGGGTAACTTACAAAGACATTGCAGAAAGCCTCTTCACTCAGGGAGGAGAGCTTTAGACATCCCATAGGACAAACAAACCCAGGGGTACTTGTTCCTGACAAGAAAACATAAATTAGACTCAGTGTGGTAGAGAATGGATGCTCTTTTGTGACCGAATAATCTCCTACAATATAGACATAATGAAGATTTGACCTACTCTCCACCCTCAATTCAGGGCAATTTTTTCATGGCCAAAGTTTAAGCAAAAATCTGAGATTCTGTGGTATATTCCTCAGCCGAGGACCATTTTTGAACATAGTTACTATGGGAATCAGAACTTTTAGGGAGGAGCTAGGCAAATGTGTCCAGGGACTCTAGCTCCACTTGGGCGTGAAGGGATCTGGGAGGGTTCTGTTTGGCCATGTGGAAGATGCTGTAAAGTCATCTGAGTTTTTTGGCTACAGAAGTAGTTAATGTTTTATTATAGGCATTTCTGACCATTGTTGGGGTTTTCTTAGATGTAGATGAATGAGTCTTAGTATATAGCAGTGGGTTTGTATCTCAACAGTCACTGCACATAACTGTGGTCTGCCAGGTGGACTGTTCACACAGCAATGACGCAAGCTAACCCATTCAAATGTGGAAAGAAAATATCAGCATTCTAATTGCTAAAATCTCACATTATAAATGTTTACTTTGTGTATTTTTTCTACAAAGAGTGCCTGAACATACTTCATAAAAAATAAATATACATTGTTGAGGGTGTGTTTTCAACAAATTTTTACTGACGAGGATGCATAATCAAAAAGTATTGGAGACCATGGGCCCATAAAGCAATCAGTTAGGCATACAAAGCAGAAAAATATTAGACTTTAGTTTGCTGAGCGATCTCTCAATTGTGTGCTATTTACTTGTCATTTAGCTGTTGGTTTGGTGGTTAGGATATTAAGACTATAAAGAATAATCTGCTGCCAGTAACTGAGGAACTCCAAATCACGGCACTGAGTTGTGGCCATGGTCACAACTTTCTAGCTTTCCTTCTCTTAGGTGGAGGGATACAGTGGGGAAACAATTGTTTAGAAGTCGGAAACCCCTTAGTATGACTCCAAACTCTGTCTCTTATTAACTTTATGGTTTTGAGAAAATGACTTAACCTTTAACCTAGCTGAGCCCCAATTTCCTCACTTGCATGATGTGTTTGTTGTAAGAAATGAAATTATCTAAGTAAAGCATTTGGTATAGTGCCTGGCACATAGTAAGCCCTCAACAAATGTTGGTTCCTTGGCTTCCTGATTCTCTCGCTTATAGAGCCAATCAAATACACTGAGTGAATTGCCAAGTGTGTACGATACTCCCAAATGAAACACTTGAGAATTATATGGCTTGGGAATTACATGACATAAGCCATGCCAAATTAAAAACAAAAATCTTTAATTACTAGTGACAGGGAACCATACCAGATGGTGCTGTCTAAAAAGGAATGCTTTTCCAGAGGTTCTGATACCCCCATCCCTGGCCAAGGGAAAAGAGTGTGTAGTCTCCACGTTTGGTGTTGGCTTTGGCTGACCTCCAGGTTTGTACTCCAGAGGCAAGAAACCTTTCTGTACTTTTGTTGGAGTTCCGCTGCCTGCCTTCACGCTCTTGGCATTTGCAAATAGCTCCAGCTGGGCAGGCAAAGCACAGGTGACAGAGCAACACCTGTGGAGAATCTGCTAGACCAGCTGTGTCCCTTTTACCAGGCTTTGTGATGGAAGAGTGACAGCGTATGATAGGGTAGCTTGTGAAACTTCCTTTCTTGGCTTGTTGTGGCCAGGATAGGGCTATCTTCCCAGTTAGTTGGTTAAAAGCCAGGCTATGGGAGAGCCTGGCTGGCAGGGGCATTTTATGTTCAATATACTGGATGAGTTTAAAAGTAAATCACTGGAATTTCCTCTTCTCGGAAGCATAAGACGTAGATAAAACCTGTGGTAAGCTGAATCAAGGTCCCAAAGATATCCAGATCCTAATCTCTGGAATCTGGGATTGTTATTTTATATGGTGAAAAAGTCTTTGCTAGTGTGATTAAGTTAAAAGAACTTCAGATGGGGTGATTATTCTGGATTATACAGGTGCGCCCTAACTGCACTCACCAGTGTCCTTTAAAGAAAGAAACAGGGAGAGATTTGACACAGAAGGTGGCAAGTTGACACTGAAGCAAAATGCTACACTGCAGGCCTTGAAGATGGAGGAAGGGGCCCTGAAAATGAATGAAAGGAATGATGCTGTCCAGGCTGGAAAAGGCAAGGAAATGGACTCATCCCTAGAGCCTCTGGAGGGCGCACTGCCCTGCTGACACCTTCATGTGGCCCTAGGAAGCCATTTCAGACTTGGGACTTTCAGAACTGTTAGAGAATAGATGTGTTGTTTCAGCTCCAAAGCAAGTGGTGATTTGTTATAGCAGCCAAAGGAAACTAACACAGAACCTTACATGTAATGAACTTTTGCTTTTTCCCCAAAGCTCTGCTATACTTATAATCTCACTGGACCCCCACAATGACTTTATGGCTTCGATGCTACTATAACCATTCTATAGTTGAGGAAACTGAGGTTTAGAGAGAGAGGTTAAGTGCTGAATGACCCAGGATCATCCAGCTAATTAGCAGGGAGGCATTGGGATGTAGTCCAACACTGTCTTATGTTAGGGAGCTTGTCCTGTTGGTGACTATGCACTTTTCCATATTGTTCTGTGCATTTTATTGTTGAGAGCTGAGTCACAAAGACGTAAGCACTTGCCTGATGACGTACTCAAGTAATAGGGCTAGGATACGGGTAGGTCACCGATTATTTTCTAGGGTCTTAACCAACATCGGAAGAATAAGGAGAATATGGAAAGCAGACAATTACTTTTCCTTTTCTCAGATTGTTTCACTTCTGAAAAGGAGAGGCACACCTTGTCTTTCAGGTTTCTGTAGGGGTGGTGGGTTCCCACCTTTCCTTTTCTGTCTCCAAGTTTCAGTTTTTGTGTTTTGAATCACAAACCCAAATCAGGGGTGATTGTCTTCTCTAGGCTGCTGCTACTGGGTGAGCATTAAGGTGGAAACCTCTGAACACAGAGAGATTAAATCAGTCAAAGGGGTATTTAACTGCTACTCCTAAGTGCATTCAAACCAATGCTCAATAACAATATGGTATTTTGCTGTTTTCAACCCTCTGCTTGTGAAGCTTCTTTTCTCTCCTCCTCATCCTCCTTCTGATTGCTTGAGAAGTTTTACTCCTCAATTTTTGGGTCTGAGTGGAGAGAGGATTGCACTCACAAGGCGGGGCACTCTGTAGAAAACTGCTTCAGAGAAGGGAGCTCATCCCTTGTTCTCACCTCTTTTTGGGAAGACATGACTGGCAGTGTTGACCTTGAATCCCGAGTCCACTCCCTCAATGCACAGGCCCCTCTGAGTATTTTACAAACAACAGGAAAGCAGAACTATTTCTTGCCCAGGCAGTTGTCCCCTACTCCACTGCCTTCCCATCACCTACAAACACTTTGAATGACAACCGTGTAGGGAGTGGGGGAGAGGAGGATGTCCAAAGCTCCATGTATGGACTTTCAAACAATTCTCTGTTTTAGAACTTCACAGCATCTCCCACCTTCTGTGGCTCCTGGTGTCTCCGAATCCTAAGCTTTTTAATGGTTCTACAAGGCAAATCAGTTTGTATTCTCCTTGGGGTCCATTTCTGCAGACAGTTTCCGTAGCTCTCTCCCCTTTGCTAAAACAATGTGCTTTTTATCTTGTAAAAATTTGTTATGTTTACTGGTATCTCCTCTCCTATGCTCTTTGTCCTTATGATAGATTTACACCTTTTTCCTCACTTACTGACATTTTAGTGAGGACTTGAAATGGAAAGGTGATAAATGTACTCGTATGTGATCTCTCTGTTTAACCAGAAATCAGCCGGTACTTGGAGTGGTTCAGTTTGCTCTCAATTATGTCTCTTCAGGGCAACAAATGATGGCATTAAAAAAAAAATCCTTTCCATGATCCTTTTAATTTTAACAGGGAAATTTAGCTCTTTTATTGTTTTGATTGGTACATTTATATATTGTTATTCTCTGTTGAATCCTTTGGGTTATGTCACTTTTATAGCACATTTTGAATTCTTCATTTCATTCCAAGGTAGATGACTACGTATCAAATGTTTTAAACCCAGTTCTTTAACTTTAGTCTTCCAAACACTTCCAGTCCATAATTCGAAAATTTCATTTATCTCCCTGAAATTTTAGCCTCCCCAATACCATATTTCTGTTAGAAATTTTTGTTGATATTTCCCAGTTGTCTAAATTCACCTTTGAGGCATTTTATTCTTTCCTAATAAAAACAATAATAATATCCATCCTTCATCCCCAGAGGGGGCTTTGGTGTCCTCTGTCACCCAGTTGAGATCACCTCTGTCACCTGAGATGTTCTCAGAATTGAAAAAGATCAGGCAAGAACAAAACAGTTACAGATTGCACATAATAGGTAACCGACTAGCAGTCGGACATCCTAGTACTTCTATTGTTATAAAAATATTTTCATGCATACCATACAATTTTTTTCTCCTAACACCCTGTAAGGGAAGCCTTAGAGATATTCTCCAAATTGACAGAGGAATAACTGGAAGTTGGGAGGGGTGACTTGGTGCCTCACCTGAGATCACACAGCTAGTGGAGTCACTGCTGGGCCCAAGTCACCCAGCTCCTAGTAGGGTGCTCTTTCCACTTCTAAACCTGCTAACATTTGTTCCTCATGGTAAACAGTTAATTTCTCACAGAAATTGCTCTCTCCTGCACCACCACAGGCTAAATCCTTGAAAGCTCAACTTCCTGAGAGAGTCTCTATTTCTGTCTTTCCCTCCAGCCTACTCTTAGGTCAACACTGATCTTCTAGCGTGCTTTCTCTTCATCCTACCTTCCTGAATTTGTTTCTTACCATTCAAACTTTTCAGATAAATTTTCAAGGCCCACCAAAATCTGTCCTAGTAGCTACCTACTACTTACTGGGTGCTTTCTGTATGTCAAGTGCCGTAACTAAGAGTTTTATACACATTAATTCATTTAATTTACTTATTAGTTCTATGAGGTAAGTATTACTATTACCATTATCATTCTCACTTTGCAAAGGAGGATAGCAGGGAACATAATAATGAACTAATTTGTATAACTAGCCATATACCTGGTGAGTGGCAGAGCCAGGATTTGAACCCATGCAGTCTGCCTCTGGAGCTTAGCAGATTCCATAATCTCACTTTGGTATGAATTCCAGCTGTCAATCATTTAAATGCCCCCACCTCCAACCCCACCTGAAATCCGGATGGAAAAAAGCAACTAGTTTACTTTTGTCTCATTATTTCCCACATCTTAGATATCTAAAAATTCTTGTGGTGCCAATGACTAACCTAGGCCTCTTCCAGTTTTGCTCACCATCTGACCTCCTAAAGAAGTGCTGAGGGTCACATGGCCCCTGTGGCCAAGTCGTTGGAGAAGTTGAGGTTGCTGCTGAAGGTCTACCCTCATCCTCCACATATATCTTGCCCTTTTATTACCCATAGCACTAGGCCTGGTGCGTGTTCCTTGGGACACATGCCCAGTGACTCCCAAAGTCACAGATTGTTTTTATTTATTTCCTTAGTACGAGCTTGCTTGTTGGCCCATTTTCTACTGCCTCTCTATACTATGGACAGGACTGCTTAAATCAATTTGAACTAAATGCATCAAAATGTTAATGGTTAAATACCTTTTTGGTTTATTTTCTTTTTAAAAATTAAAAAAAATTAAATTGTGATTAAAAAATACAGAATAGAATTCACCATCTCACTTTTACCAACTTTTAGTATACAGTTCAGTAGTGTTAAGTATATTCACGTTGTTGTTGTGCAACAGATCTTAAACACTTAAAACAAAGTGGTAGGTGGATATTATTATTGTTGTTAGCAAAGAATAAAATCCCACACACGTTGTGAATTTGGCCAACTGGAAAATACTGGTCCTCTGACAGAAATAAGGAATTTGGGAGGCTGAAATTTTGGGCAGAAGGTTAATGATTATCTCTGGATTGTGGTATTATTTATACATGATTATTGTCTAGTATTTAAAATTGGATGGGTTTCCTGTATTGTGTATGTGTTACTTTTGTTTACCAGACATGAAACCAAAAAAACAAAGGAAAAACAGCACAGCTCCCTGGCAGGTGTCAAACATATACACCCCAGTTTAATAAAATAAGTACAACTGTAGGTTAGGTTACTTTCAGGCATACGTTTGTAGAGGAACTTTCCCAATCTTATCAAAAATAAAGTAACTTCAGGAGGTGAAGCACAAAAGCTTCACGAAAGCTGCTGACAACGAGGCTCCTTGGGAATGCCCAGGTTAACTTGGAAGCTCTTGCTGTATTCCTAGACCTTCTGGTGAGGCTGAAAACACCTTGTCCAATGCGTAGAACCACAGAGTAAAACATTCTTTGGCGCCATCTTATGCTAAATGGCATGAATTGCACCTATGTAGACTAGGTTTCACTGTATTAGACCAGCAGCTGTAATTCCCTTGAATTAGAGAGACACGGAAACGATTTTGGTAACTACACCATTAATTTCTTTCCTTTTCAAAATTTACTATTATGTAATGTGATACTTGAATTGTTTGATACTAGGATTCCTGATTCAGTTAAACACTTGTTTGGACAAATATGTGTGTGGCATTTATATACATTTGTATCAGGTTTTCCTATTTGTGTCACAAGCACATCCTAAGATTCACTTGGGACAATGCACATGAGAGCATTTTGTCAGGGGAAGATGATTGCCAGGGGAGGATGAAGCTAGGAAGTCACAGGGAATTGAAGGAGGAAAGTGCTTCGTAAAAATGGTATGGTCAGTCATTAATAACAATGACAGCCAACACTTACTGGTGCTTTCTGTGTGCCAGGCCCTGATCTAAGCCCTCTCTGTGCATTAACTCACTTAATCCTCCCAACCACCTTACAAGATAGGTACACTCTCTATCTCCATTTTAAAGACCAAGAAATGGGGGCACAGGGAGATTTAGTAACTTACTCAAGGTCACACAGTTAAGTAAATGGCCACGTCAAGATTTGAACTTTAAAAGTGTGCATTTGGGCTGTAGAGTCCTTAGGCATTACCTCCAGCACTAAGATAACAGAAGTGATCATGAGCAGTGACCATGTGGACTAAGTGCCC
Source organism: Rhinolophus hipposideros (assembly GCF_964194185.1). NCBI lineage: Eukaryota > Metazoa > Chordata > Mammalia > Chiroptera > Rhinolophidae > Rhinolophus > Rhinolophus hipposideros. Next base: position 63,190,990 of record NC_138048.1, read on the forward strand.
CACGTGCTTCACGTTATTTCAGCCTCACACTAACCTGATGAAGGACATCGTAATTATCTCATTTTAGATATCAGGAGCCTAGGCTCAGGGTAGTTAAGTAACTTGTCCAAAATCCTACAGTTCTTAAATAACTGAATCCAGATTAATCTGATTTCAGAACCCGATTTCTTAATCACATAATCATACGGTTTCATAAAGTGTTATCTATTCACCATGTGAAGACAAGAAAAAAATTATTACAGTAAAATAATGGTTTGGAATAGGTAAGTTACACTCCCACCTGCCCTCATTTAAAAATGATTCTTCATTATGTTTTAGTGGGACTCTTTCTACAGTGTAATACACATTTCTTGCCCTTTTCAAGAAAAAAAAATTTTTTTTTGATCTTTAAGGGAAATCATTATGCACTTCAGCGATTGCATGATGCTGTAATTGACAGTTGTAGTGCTGTTGGGCGATGGGGCAAAGGTGTAATGGTCACCATAAGGAGAAGGAATCTTCACACTGAACAATGAAGCAGACAACTCCATAGAATATAACAGAATTTAGTATAGGGTAATTTATTTAGGGAAGATTGGGTCAGAGAGGAGCAGATGACCCTGCAATTCTAGACAGATTATTCTCTGCTACCAGACTCCTGTTACGCTACTTTTTAAGTAGTATAACAGGTACTAATGACTGACAGGGCAAAGAGACGAAAAATTCAGTAGCGCCAAGGGCCATACCTCCTGGTGGTCTTATGATAGATGATTGTTTACAATCATGCTATTACCACCTCAATATTTATCTTGGTTATCATGCCATTCCAGCTGTTGCTCACAATATTTATGCCTACCTTTTAAGGAACACAGATAATCATCAACTAGAAAGCTTTGGTATGTTTGCCAAGAACACCGAAGTTGGTCAAAGGTCACAACATGAAACTTAAAAATGAAATGAAATCAAATCCGGGACGCAAAGATGGAGATGGTTTTTGATCACATCTACACATATAAGTGCCATTTGCCCAATAACAAAATTAATCCAAACTGCCATATTTTTTTGAGATATTACATCTGTATTTTCAAATTTTTACTCGGGCATCTTGATGTCAGACTATCTTTTTCTGTTTGCTTTCTATGCATTTCATATGGTAGCCCATCTCTTACTTCTACTATCAATATGTTGTGTATAACGGAGACAGCAGAGGGACTTGGGCCCCAGCTGACGTAATAGATGGCCAGGAGAAAATGCTAGATAAGCTGACCACAAGAATGCCACCATCCCATCATCCCTTACACAAAAATGCAGCAATAGCTGATTATTATCTCCCTTCTAACTGTTTACTTCCATACAGATGTCAAAAGCACTATTTTGCATGCACAGTTTATCAAGGTTAGACCGCGATACAACATTCTTCGGGCGGGGATAATAAACAATCTGCCATTTTGCCCCACCGGGCAGGTGCAACCATAGTTACCAGGCAACATAACAGGTAAAGAAAGCCCTCCGTTTTCAAAAAGCCCGCCCCTTTGCTTCAGCCCGCTTTGTACCTAGCATATAAAAGCAGCCAAGCTGGCCCAGCTCCCAAGTCACCTCTTTGCTCTCCTCTGGGCTGTGCCTCCCTTGTGCTCAGGGATAAGCTTAATGAAATTTGCCTGGAAAATTTTTCTGGGGTTTCCTCTCGATTTCTATCTTGAGAAATCCAAGAACCCGAATGCCGGTAACATAACTAAGAGATAAAAGAACAAGAATAAGAGAGAACCGAGAGAAATGTGAGTACAGTAAGAGAAAAGAAAGACTGAAAGAGGGCGCAAGGGGCTCTCTGAGTAAAAGATATGGGTGTTAGTGAACAAACCTTGTTGAATTTATTTGAGGTCTTTGGATAATTTTTTGTTTTCTAACTTTCTTATCTGAACTCTGGATAGCTGAAATAGCTAGGATGCTGGATTCTGAAGATGAAATGTTGCCATCCATGGGAATAAAATGGCTATTTTGACTTCATGGCCCATCTTGGGATAGTCATATTCAGACACTTAATCTAGGAATGGTGAACAGTGCTCATTAAAGTTTTTACCATGCTTTACTCCTCGTTTTTCAAGAGTGGTCAGAAAACTGCTCTGTGAAGTTTTCTGGCCAGCCTATTGGCATGCTGTCTCTGCGGCAGTGAAATTGAGTGGGTGTTCAACTACTACTTAGTGGGTACCTATTTTGTGCAATCTGTAACTGCTGTACCCTTGCCTGATCTCTTTCCATTGTGAGAACATCTCAGGTGACAGAGGTGACCTCAACTGAAGCAGTGGTTGACAGAGGATACCAAAGTCCCCTCTAGGGATGAAGGAGGGAGAAATCAGGACTGGAGATCTAGGTTGAAAACAGGATCTTGATTGTTTCAGGGATGTGGCTGGTTCCTGGAACAGCCTGGGGCTGAGGCTGCAGCACTTTCCTCACTCTCTTGATGTAGGTGTGGCTGTATCAAATAAGGAGTAGCAAGCTACCTGGGGAGGCCAGACCCAGGATAGCAGGGCTGGAGTCCTACATACCAAGGGCTACTAATTTCGTAGTCTGGAATATGAATAGGACTCATCACTGTTTTTCACCAAGTCTAATGAAATATCTCTCATTTCTATGTAGTCTCCTCTCTAGTTAAATTAGTTAATATTTATTTATTTATTTGTTTGTTTATTTATTTTGGTTTTACAACTATAGCTAATTTAGGAAGGAAAAGGAATTTGTTGGAGTGTGTTGTCAGAATCAGAAAAAAGATTCAGTCTCTTTTCCATAAAGTGGCTAGAGCAGTTTAATACAAATACAAATCATTTCCAGTGTCTCCCTTACTCAAAAGACACCAAGGGCTTTTTATTACACCTAGAATAATACCTTACCAGCTCCTACACCATCTGGCTTTGGCTACTCTGACCTCATCTCTGTTACCCACATTTTACTAGTCTGACCTCCTTGCTGTTACACCATGAACCAAGCATTCTCTTGCCTTAGGGCCTTTGAACTTGCTTTGAACATCTTTCATCTGCCAATCTGCTCACTCTTTATATATATATATATATGTTTACTTGCTTATCTTCTCTTTCCCCAACTAGAATGTCAACACTAAGAGGGCAGGACTTTACTGCTGAATTTCCAGAGCCTAGAACAGGGCCAGGCACATAGTAGGCTCTCAATCAGTACTGGTTAAATGGATAATCAGACTATAAGTAACTCCAGGAATCTCAGTGGCAGGAACAAGCAGTAATCTCTAAAGCACTGGAATGAAAGAGCTGAATGAAATATATTAAGATGTTTTCTAAAAAGCATCTAAATTAAAGGTTCTGGTCAGCAATTCTGGTGTGTGTGTGTGTGTGTGTGTGTGTGTGTGTGTGTGTGAGTTCCCACACCACCAAGCAATTCTCCAACACCAGCTGGGTGTTCTATGATTCAACTTAATTCTGACACTGTCTACCTGGAGATAGTATCAGATCTTACAGGTTCAGGGCTCAGCCCTACAAGACTCCCTCAATTCAGATGCAAATCACAAGTCCAAGTTCTGTGCTTCTGACTGACAGATTGGAGATCCAATGACCCCCACCTTGGGTTGGATTAATTTATTAGAGTGGCTCACAGAACTCGGAGAAACACTTTATTTATGAGATTACTGGCTTATTATAAAAGAATGTAACTCAGGAACAACCAGATGGAAGAGATGCATAGGGCAAGGTATGGGAAAGGAGCTTCTCTCCAGGTATACCATCTCCCAAAACCTCCATCTGTTCTCCAATCCAGAAGCTCTCCAAATGCTGACCTTTTGGGTTTTTATACAGGCTTCATTACATAGACATGATTGATTAAATCACTGACCATTAGCAACTGACTCAACCTTCAGCCCCACTCCCCTTCCCTGAGTTGGGGAGGGGGAGTGAATGAGGTGGTTGGTTCCCCTGGCAACCAGCCACCATCCTTAGGTACAGTTCAAAAGCCCTCATTAACATAATAAAAGACACCTTTGTTGTTCTCATCACTTAGGAAATTCTGTGCTAGAAATAGGAGCACAAAAATATATTCATTATAAATCACAATAAGACAGCATCAAAGAGCAAACAACATTGTGAACTCTTATTAGACTGAGATGTGGCAGAGGATGGGAGCTCAGAATGGGAATATATCATTTGATCACTTTTGCAGGAGGTAGCCCTGAGGCTGAGCTGAGGTCTCACTGAATTAGGGGGTGTCAGAACTGGGATCCAGGGCAGGCAAAGGGTGTGTGTCCTGATAAATAACATACCCCCAATACTCCTTGGATTGGGAACATGAAGCAGAAGTGAATCAGATCTTGTGTGGTCTTTTCCAGTCATAGGGGAGCCTAGAAAACCCCAAGCAAGGTGATACTGACTGCTATTGTCTCCAGGTGCCTGAATGAAACAAATAAAAAATAACACCTGGAATATTATAATCTTGCTGTTGGCCTTATATTATTTCTACAAATAATTTTTCAATATACATTAGACTTTGTAAGTTTAATCCATTTTGTAAATTCTATTGCAATCACTAAAAAAAGAATCTAAAGAGAGTGTCTAAATCTAAAAATCTAAAAGTGTCATATTTTTCAAACTAATAGGGAAATGACACACACATACAAATTTACTACCCAAGAAGGCAAAAGGGGAGAGAAATAAAAAGGAACATAGAGCTGGTAGACAAATAGAAAGCACACAGTAAGATAGTAAGTATAACCCCAAAGACAATGGTAATTACATTAAATATAAATGGACTCAATGCTCCAGTTAAAAAATTGTACATATGACTGGATATATATGTATTTTTCAAGCAACATACCTAAACAAGAAAGATGATAAGGATATAGAAAGATAGAAAGTAAAATATTAACCCCCTGCTCAGTTTGTTTTAAAACTGGAGCAGCGATATTAACATCAGACAAAACAGAATCTAGGAAAAAAGCAGTAATAGAGCTAAAGGGCTTTACTTTATAATGATGGAAGGTTAAACTCACCAGGAAGATATGGCCATTCTATATTTGCATTGTACATTGCTTTTAGTACGACAATAGCAACATATGTAGTGGAAACCCTGGCAGAGCTATAAGGAGAAACAAATTCACCAACATAGGGAAGATTTCAGTACATCTTTTTTATTTATTGATAAAGCAGGGAGACAAAAAAAGCAGTAGGTATATCAATTATTCTAAAAATATGCTTAACACATTTGACCAAATAGACATATAGAGTATTATACGAATAGTTACATATTGTACTTCACAAAGTCATGTAGAATATTTACAAAAATTAACATTATACTGAGAAAGTCTTAACAAATTTAAAATAACTGAAATCATACAGAATATGTTCTCTAACACAGTGTATTTATGCTGGAAATCAATAACAAAAAGATAAAAATCCCCATATGTTTAGAATTTAATCAATATGCATCTAAACAACCCATAGGTCTAAGAAGAAATGACAATGTAAATTAGAAAATATTTTTACCTACATAATAGAGAAAATGATATAAATTAAATCTCTTAAGATAAGGTTAGACCAGTACTTAGCAGAAAATGTATTGCCTTAAATGTATATATTAAGAAGGAAAAAAGGCTGAAAACTACTTAGTGATTTGTCAATCTCAAGAAGTTAGAAAAGAACGGAAAAGTGAACCCACTGAAATTAGAAGGCAGGAAATAAAAACAGACGAGACTATGAACTAATGAAATAGAAAACATTCAATAAAAAAGGTTGACAAAGCGAAAATATAGTTATTTGAAAAGACTAATAAAATCAAATAACTTTTGGGGGGCTTATCAAGAGAAAAAGGGAAAAGATAATTAAACAATAAATCAATATGTAAAAAGATTGTAAGAACATAATATGAACAACCTCATACCAAAAACATAAAAAATTTAATGACATATTGAGATTCCTAGAAAAATAGCAAAGAACTTTTTAAGGATAAAGGACATCTAGAACAAAACAACAAAACAAAACAAAACAGAAGTGATGAAACATTGGAAGCTTTCTTTTTGAGATCAATTTATTAATCGTATTTTAAATTTTCTATATCTTATGATATTTTGACATTTTGCTGGCTGAGGAGGGGCTGGCTTACCAGGGCTAGCTAATTCCTAAAATTAGTAAATAACTTACAGGAGCATGCCTTTCATGTGTGAGCCAATCACCTGCTTTATCTAACTCTCACACACTAAGCTAATATTTCCCCTGGCCTAAAGCATCCCAAGGCCAGTAACCAGGCAGCTACCTAGAGACTACCTAGTCCAAAGTCCAACATTTATTATTAAGCTAGCTAATCCTAAACTGTGTACTCTGCCTTGCCTTTCCCACGGAAACTCCAATAAGAGCTCTGGGCCTAGGCTTTTCCCTCCCTTGTATTCTGCCTTCTCACTACACGTGGTGCTCTTTGTGTGATCCTGTGTCAATGGTGTGGTCCCTTCTCTTAGGAAATATAAGCAATGCCATTCTTTCAATGCCATTAACCTCTTCATGTCATCTCCCAGTCATCTCCATAAATTAAAATCCCATGCTTACAAATGAGACAATCATGGAAAATATAAGGATGCCCCCTATTAATATTCCCATTCAGAATTTTAGCTAAATCCCAGTCAGAGCCATCAGGTAAGAAAAAGAAATAAGAATTATAAGGATTGGAAAGGAAGAAAAAATCTGTCATTATTTAAAGATGATACGATTCTGACATACAAAATCCAAAAGAACTGTGACTACATTATTAGAATTTATAACCATATTGAACAGTGGATACAAAATCAATATAAAATTTAATTGTATTTCAGTACCAGCAACCAATACTTAGAAAAGGAAATGAAAGATACCATTCAAAACAGCATAAGAAGTCATGTACCTAGGTATAACTATAAAAAAATATGCAAGACCTGTGTGAAGACAACTATAAAACTCAACGAAATAAAATAACGGCAAGTAAATGTTTATGGATCTGATAATTCAACGACCACCCCCCACCCCCACCCCAAACAAAACAAAAAAAAGAAAAAGAAAAGAAGACCAATAATCAACAATATGACAGAAGTCAATTTTGGGTGGAAAGTAGATTTCAATGTCAAATGCAAAACAATATAGCTTTTTGAAGATAATCTACAAGAATATCTTTATGTTCATGAGCTAGGAAAAGATAATTTAAAATAAGGCACAGGAAAAAAGATTGCTAAATTTTACTACATGTGTCAGAAGACATATAAGAGAAGGAAAAGGAAAGTCACAGAGAGGAGAAAACATTTGCAACACACTTCACAGACAAGAGGCTCACATCCAAATATATAAACAGCTACAATTCAATAATGAAAACACAGCCCAGTAGACACCCAAATAGAAAAATGGAGGAAAAGACCTGAACAGAGAGTTCACAAAAGAGGATGTCTAAATGACCGATAAACATGTATGTAAAGCCATTCAGACTCATTAGTACACAATTGAGATCATGCAAATTAAAACTACAGTGAGGTATAACTACATATCCATCAGATTAGGTAAAATATAAATTCTAACCATAAGAACTGTTGGTGAAGATGTGGAGCAACAGGAAATTTCATATACTGTTGGTAGGGTGGAATGAGGTAAACTGATTCAACCAGTCCAGAAAACTATTTGACACTATCCAGTAAAGTTGTAGATTTGCATATACTATGACCCAGAAATTCCTAAGTATGTACCCTAAAGAAATTATGTTTACCAGGATTCAGGTATAATATAAGAATATTTAGAGCAGGATTGATTAAAATAGCCCCAAATGGAAACAAGTCAAATAACTATTAACAAAAGAAGAGATAAACACATTATAGTATATTCAGAAAATAAAATACTATACAGCAAGAAAATCATGAAGGAACAAAAACCACACACAAGGGCATAGATGAATTTCATGTACATAATTTTGAGTGAAAGAAGCTAGATGCAGAAAAAGCCCTCAAACCCCTTATATTATAAATACTCTATATTTAAATAAGGTTCAAAAGTAGCCAAAACTAAATTATATTGATTAGGAATTCATACTTGGGTAGTAAAACTATAAAGTAAAGCAGGGAGAGAATTACATAAAATTCAAGAGAGTTTTTAGGGGAGGGGTAAGTGATTGGATCAGGGCATTTCCAGGATTCGGCCAAATCAAAAAGGTGGTGAGCTGCAAAATTTATTAGAATCTAAACCTACATTGATGATTACAGCAGTGTGACACCTCGAAGGGGTATGGAATGGAATACGCTTTTCCAATATAGACTTAAAGTAAAATCCTGAGGCAATGAGATTCAGGGCAGGTAGTGAAAGAAGGATGAGTGGGAATAATCTGGAAGTTAGAAAGGCAGCTGAAGGAGAGGCTCTGACTAGTCAAAGGACCCCATGAGGGTTTTGAATGGTGTTGGCATTGAATAACACGTTAGGTGTTCCGCAATTTCTCCTTAGACTCATCTTGCATAAGAGGTAATGGTACAACCAAGATATTTTAGGATACTCTAGATTTCAAGTGTTCGTATGTTACCTGAAACAGGCATATCATTCGCTGAATTGAATATTTTATTTTGTATTGTTCATCAAAGAATTTACAGCAAAAATGATTTGTTATATGTACATATAAATGAGATTTATTTGTACCCCTTGAATAATTTCCAAATAAACAAATTCACATTTGAGAGAAAAATCTTGGCTAGATCAGGGCATTCTGATTGTTGGTTCAGGGACTTTGGTCATCACCAGCACAGCGCTGGGATCACGTCCCTGGCCTTCCCAGGCAGAACAGTTTTCTCAGCCTGGGCGCTGAAGCTGAAGCACAGTATGAAGTCTTCCCAGCCGCAAGAGGGCAGAGTCACGCACATCACATTTTTGAAATGTTTGAACCGGCACCTGTGCTATCCATAACCTAAGACTAAGTAAAAGGGTCAGATCAAAGCCAATGACAGCCTGTATGGTAAATGGCCATTTAAAATAACTTTCTGGTTATAAGTTTTGGAGAAGACTCATCTGTATTGCTAAAATACCTGGCATTTTCTTTTCTGTTGATTTTTTTCCCCCTTAGTTTCCTATAATTTCCTGTGGTCTTCAGAATAAATAATTAAGCAATAATTTTGTGTTACTTGGGTGGGTTGAGGTGTGATGGTGTGGATGTGGGAGGGAAGAAGAAAATGCTCACTTCGATATGGCTGTTAATTGCAGCTCAACTCAGAAATGATGACAGAAATAACGAGGAAAATAATAGTAGCTTTAACAATGATTTCGCAGCAATTTTATTTGTCGTGCAATAAAATGGCTGGCCCGTGGCTGTATATGTAGATTTAGGAGTTAACTTTCAAAGCATGCTCAGGAGGCATGCACGGTAATCCTATTATCTGATAACAGGATTTGTGCACATACCTCCCACGTGCAGCAGCAGTAACCCACCCTTTTCGTATGCTGTGAAATGCAATTTGTGTGCAGATGAAAAGTTTACAGAACATGGGCCTGTGCCATGAAGCTCAACAAAGCCAGCGCACTGTGTGGCAAGGTTTCTGAACGCAACCCCTGTCGTTCCTGCTGTCTCCCTCCTTCTTGATTTCTATCCCTTGGCCAAGCAGCCTTTGTGATGGTATGCATCAACCCCGAAACGTGCAAAATGAGCTAATCAAATAGCTGCAGCAGAAACCAAACCTGAATTTCTACTAGGAGGTTTTGGAGACATACCACATACAGGAAAGTCACACACAGCAGATGACGAGCTCAAACAAATGGCATAATGTAAGGGGTGAGGAGGTCAAATGACACGAGTGTGAAGGGATTATTTTACAGACACATCCACAGAAATAGGTAAAACCAAAACTAGTGGCAAATGCTTGATAGACTATGTCTTAGTCTGCTATGGCTATCACGACAAAATACCACTGTCTGGGTGGCTTAAAAAAATAGAGGCTTATTTTCTCACAGCTCTGGAGGCTGGAAGACCAAGATCAAGGTTCGGCCGGTTTGGTTCCTCTCTCCTTAGCTTTGCAGACAGTGACCTTCTTTCTGTGTCTTCCCATGGCCTTACCACCCCAGATTCCTTGGTGTCTCATCTTCTTCTTCTAAGGACACAAGTCATATTGGATTTGAGCCTCACCCTTGTCACCTCACTTAACCTTAATTACCTCTCTATAGGCCGTCTCCAAATATAGTCACATTGGGAATCAGGCTTCAATATATGAATTTTGGGGGAACCCAATTCAGTCCGTAACAAAAAACAACATAGGTAGTGCTTTAAAAACACTTATTATTCATATTTTAAGGTGTTTGTTCACACATGCTCTACTTATAATTTTTTTTGATAGAACTTACAATAACTGGTACATATCTTTATATAAACATCATATAAAGAGCAGCAGATATTAGTGACAGAAGCTGCTGTGAAAAATATGGAAATCTAACTAACCACTATGCTGTACAGTTGAAACTAATATAAAGTTATATTGAATATTAACTGTAACTGAAAATTTTTTTTAAAAAGATTAGATGTTGAATGAAGGCCACAAAGATTTTGTGCAAAAAAATACATGGAAAAAAATACACTCATTACTTCCACTGCTTATGAGTGAAAAAATACAGATTCACACTTTTATTTTCTAGCAAAAGGATTATTTGGTAAATTCACATATTGACGTGTGAATTTCTTGATTCTTCCCAACAAGTCAGTCAAGATGGGAAAGTTATTTTAATTGAATGTATTGATGTCAACTATTGCTCGTAATAAAATGTGATTTTATGCAGTTTAAAGAATATATAATCATTCAATGTACAATGAATTAAGCAATGAGAACAGAACAAATAGTAGGTTGGTAATTGCGGTTTAAAAGGTTAAAAACAATTGCAAAAACCACAATTACTTTTGCACCAACCTCATAGATTTAGTTAAGGGAAAACTCTAAACCATAAAGTAGTATAAAACTTGGGTATAGGGTCTCTGTTGGTGGCTGGTAGGAAAATAGGTTATTCTAGGTCTTTTTCTTTTCCATATACATTTTGGAATCAGCTTGTCTATTTCTACAAAAAAGTCCTCCTGGGATATTAATTGGGAATGTGTTGAATCTGTAGATCTATTTGGCAAGAATTGAAAATTTAACAATATTAAATATTCTGATCTGTGAATTCAGTACATCTAGTTCTTTAATTTATCTTAGCATTGCTTTATACTTTTCAGTATACAGCTCTTGCACTATTTTGTTAGATTTATCCCTAAGCATTTCATGTTTTGGGATGTTATTATAAATAATTCTGCTTTTAAATGTCAATTTCCAATTGTTCACTCCTAGTATATAAAATTATAATTAATATTTTTATATTGATTTTTGTATCCTGCAATATTGCCAAACTCATAGTTTAGTTTTTTTGCTGATTCTTTAGGATTTCCTATGTAGAAAATGATGTCTTCCGCAAATAAAGGTTGGCTTGTTTATTTCCAATATAATGCCTTCTATTTCTTTTTCTTTCTGTATTCCATTGGCTCTCTATTATGATGTAGAATCACAGCAGTGGGTAGACATCTTTGTCTTGCTCCTGATCTTAGGAGGAAAGGCATTCAGTGTTTTATTATTAAGTATGATATTAAATGTAAGATTTTTAAAGATGTCCTTTATCAACTTCTACCTTAAAAAACTAGAAAAATAAGAGAAAATTAAGCCTAAAGTAAGCAGAATAAAGGGAAAAAAATAAAGATAGCAAAAATCTGTGAAACAACAACAGGAAAACATTAGCAAAAATCAATGTAGAGGGGCTGGCCCGGTGGCTCAGGCGGTTGGAGCTCTGTGCTCCTAACTCCGAAGGCTGCCGGTTCGATTCCCACATGGGCCAGTGGGCTCTCAAACACAAGGCTGACAGTTCAATTCCTCGAGTCCCGCAAGGGATGAAGGGTTGCGCCCCCTGCAACTAGCAACTAGCAACTAGCAACGGCAACTGGACTTGGAGCTGAGCTGCACCCTCCACAACTAAGACTGAAAGGACAACAACTTGACTTGGAAAAAAAAAGTCCTGGAAGTACACACTGTTCCCCAATAAAGTCCTGTTCCCCTTCCCCAATAATAATAATAATAAATCAATGTAGACACAGACAAGTAGTTTAGTGGTTACCAGAGGGTAAGGGGGGAGGAGGATGGGAGATGAGGGTAAGGGGGATCAAATATATGGTGATGGAAGGAGAACTGACTCTGGGTGGTGAACACACAATGTGATATGTAGATGATGTATTACAGAATTGTACACCTGAAATCTATGTAACTTTATTAACAATTGTCACCCCAATAAACTTTAATTAAAAAAAACCAATGTAATCAAAACTGGTTATTTGAGGAAATCCATAAAAAGGACACACCTTCTGTCAGACTGAGAAAAATAGAGAGAAGACAAAGTTAAGAATGTCAGTTATGAAAAAGAGGCCATAACTACCAAGGTTACAGACTTTGATAGGATAATTAGAATATCACATGCAACTTTATGTTCATAAATTTCACAACTCAGGATGTCACATTCCCTGAAGGCACAAGTGCCCAAAACTCATGAAAGATCAAACAAATAACTAAATAGTCTTATATCTATTAAAGAAATTGAATATATAGGTAAAAACCTTCCCATAAAGAAAATTTTTCTGTTCTTTCTTGTGTTACATTTGGTAAATTATGTTTTCAAAGAATTTGTCTATGTCATTTAAATTGTCAAATTTATTGGCATACATTATTTATTGTGCTTTTAAATTACTTTTTAAATATCTATAGTATCTATAGTGATATCTCCTCTTCAAACCAATACTGATATTGATAATTTGTATGTTCTTTTTCTTCCCCATTGTATGTCTATTTTCTACTACATAAATTTCTGCTTTTATCTTTATTATTTCTTTCTTTTAATTTTCTTTGGGATTATTTTGCTACTCTCTTTTATAGCTTAGTGAGAATAAATTCTTAGATTATTGATTTTCACTCTCTTTTCTAACATAACTATTTAAACCTAAAAATTTCCATTGGCTTTGTATACAACCCATATGTTTTGAAATGTACTTTATTTGTTATTCAGTTTAAGATATTTTCTGTACATAGCCCTTACTTAAATTGGGGAGTTACGTTCTCCCTCCTTAAGGGTGGAGTATCTATATAGTATATTTAGAATTCTTTTGCACTGAATATTTTTTTCTGTATTTGTTAATTTATTCAATTATTTATTTATATCAGTATGGGCTCATGGATATTTATTTTGTACTTTGGGCTATAAACCAATACTATTTTATTTTGTTGCTCTAATTGCTCTAGCTTTGGCCATTGGGAGCTCTTTCAGTTAGCTCCTGTATGTACCCCCTTGAGATAGTCCCATCAACTTTTTTTTTTTTTTTTTAAGCACTTCCATTCTTTCTGGCACTACAAGATACTACAGGCTGGTCTTGTACATTTCTTGCCTTATTCCTAGCCAGCCATTTCTCCGGGGAGCCCTTGTTCTTTTTATTGGAGAATGGCATTAGAAACCAAGATCTGGGTGCTAGATGTCTTTATTGCTATCGAAATGTTGTTTGTTTGATTGTTTTTTTAATTCTGCTCAGTTGACAGAGCAAAGAAACATATGTGTGTACACTAACTCATGTATATGTACATTTCTACATATAATACATAATCATATATATTTCCCCATAAAGCAATATCCTTGTTTTATATAGTAAATATTTATTTATATTTACCCATATATTATCCTATCTGGTTTTTTTTCTTGCTCCTGTGAGCTTCCTTCTGAGATTACTTGTCTTTCTGCCTGAAGAACACCCTGTATCATTTTGTTTAATGCAGGTCTAAGTATGAATTCACTCAATTTTTGTATGTCTGAAACTGTCTTTATTTTGCTTTTATCTGTGAAGGATAGTTTTGGTGAATATAAAACTTTAGCTTACTCTTATTTTCTTTTTAAAATTTTTTTATTGGGGAATATTGGGGGACAGTGTGTTTCTCCAGGGCCCATCAGCTCCAAGTCGTCCTTCAATCTGGTTGTGGAGGGCGCAGCTCAGTTCCAAGTCCAATTGCCATTTTCAATCTTTAGTTGCATGGGGCACAGCCCATCATCCCATGCGGGGAATTGAACTGGCAACTTTGTTGTTAAGAGCTTGCACTCTAACCAACTGAGCCATCGGCTGCCCTGTTATTTTCTTTTTAGTACATTGTCTTATAACTTTTATGGTTTCTGTTAAGAAGATGGCTATTCATCTTACTTTTGCCCCTTTGAAGATAATGTCTTTTCTTTCTGTCCAGTTGTAAAATTTGCTTCTTGTCTTTGGTTTTCAGATCTTCTACTTTGATGTGCTGGTTATGCTTTTCTTTGTAGTTATTCTTTTTAGGATTTATGGAACTTGCTGAATGTGTGGCTTGATGTCTTCTATCAAGTTTGTATTATTGTCCCTTAACATTTCAACTATACTGTTGCCAAAGAATGTAGTCTTTATTGTACTGATTCTTTGAGATGTGTTGCGACTTGCTTTATGACCATATGCTTGATTTTTGGAAAAATTGCTTGGGAAGAATGTGTATTCTTTAGTTGTTAGGTACATAATTTTAAATTTTAATTATAGCAGTCTTGTTCCCTTGTTCACATATCAGTGAAATCATATGGTTCTCGACTTTTTCTGTGTGACTTATTTCATTAAGCATAAAAATCTCAAGATCCATCCATGTTGTTGTTAATGGCACTATTTCATCTTTTCTCATGGCAGAACAGTATTCTATGGTGTATATATACCACTTCTTCTTTATCTACTCATCTATTGAAGGACACTTTGGTTGTTTCCATGTCTTGGCCACCGTAAATAAAGCTGCAATGAACTTTGAAGCACATATATCTTTAGAATTAACCACATCTGTACCTATTTACTTACTATTTGTTTTGCATTTCAGACTCTTCTTTAATAAATTTCTTTCTCACTGAAGGACATTCTTTAAAAGTTCCTATGGTTGGTGGCAAACTCTCTAGGTTTTTGTTCCACTGAAAATTGTTTGTTTCTCATTATTTCTGAAAAGACAGTTTTGTTGAATACATAATTTTAAATTGACAGCTAATTTCTCTTAACACTTTGAAGTTATTATTCTTCTTTCTTTTGTATTCTGGTATTACTGTTGAGAGTCTAATCATCATTCCTTTTTTCAGGTTGTTTTTAAATTCTTTTTGTCTTTTGTGGTCTGCAATTTTACAAAAAATTCTGTGTTGTGAATTTCTTTATTTATTTTCCTTGTTATATATTGACTTCCTTTACCTGTGAGTTTATATGTTTAATCAATTCTGGACAATTCTTGGTCATTTTCTCCTCAAATATTGTAATGCCTCCAGTCTCTCTAGCCTCTGACTTGATGTATATTAAAATCTTTTATTCTATCCTTCCATATCTTTCAATCTGTCATAATTTCTATCTCCCATTTTTTCTATATAGGATCCTAGATTTTTTCCATATATATATTTCACTTTACTAATTCTCTCTTCATTGATTTCTAACCTGCAATCCAAGTCATCTGTTAAGTTTTCTTTTTCAACAATATTTTTTTATTTCTAAAAGTTCTTTTTGTTTTTATTTTTCAAACCTGCAGAATATTTTTGACAGTCTCCTAATGATTACTCATTTTTGTGAACACATCTTTAATTATTTAAAGTTTATATATAGCAATTTTATATTCTGTGTCTGACAATTTCAATATATGAATGCCTTGGGGACTTTAATCTGTTTGTGGTTACAGATAACTTGCAGTAGTGGTGTCTTCTTTCCACGTGTATTTTCTGATTTTGGTTTTGACTTAATATTTGCTGGCCCTTAATCTGTGGGAATCCTGTGGGAATACAATGGGGATGGTTTTCTCCAGAAAACATTTTTGCTTTTACTAGGAAACATGGAAACTATTGATCTGGAACATTTTAGTTCCTTTTGAGGATATCAGCTTAATGTGCGACTGTTAGATTCAACTCTTGTACTTGTTTCTAGCCCAAGACTTAGTCTAGCTATTACAGCTCTTATATTGGCTTTTGCCTTTATGCCAGTCCACCGTTCCCTTTTTATTACTGCTCATTGTTCTGCATATTAAATATTTATTTTTGGAGAGAATATCTGGAAATTTCCCTTTTCTTGCAAATTCAGAAATGCAATAAAGGATGGCTTATCCAGGATCTTCTTGTTTTGTGGTAGGAGGACCTTTCAGAATATTTAGTCCCTCTTCCTACCAAAAGCAGAAATTTGAGGCTTTTTTCTAAGTGTTTCTTTAATAAGGTTTAAAATTTTTACAACTAGTTCTTCAGCAGAATTAAACAAGGTAATTAAGAGAATAAAACTTTGCCATGATCAAACAGTGTTTCTCATAGCTTCAGTTTAATGACCTTCTCATTCACTTTATCTTGTCATGTAATGTAAATTTGCCATGGAAGCCTAGATTTAGAATGTTCAAATGAGCAATTATCTTTTTTTTCAATAGGTAGAATGTATGACTGTTTTTTGGTTTAAGATTTTATTGGGGAAGGGGAACAGGACTTTATTGAGGAACAGTGTGTACTTCCAGGACTTTTTTTCCAAGTCAAGTTGTTGTTCTTTCAATCTTAGTTCTGGAGGGTGCTGTTCAGCTTCAAGTTGTCCTTTCAGTCTTAGTTGTGGAGGGCGCAGCTCAGCTCCAGGTCCAGTTGCTGTTGCTAGTTGCAGGGGGCGCAGCCCACCATCCCTTGCGAGAATTGAACCAGCAACCTTGTGGTTGCGAGGACGTGCTCCAAACAACTGAGACATCCGGGAGCTCAGCGGCAGCTCAGCTCAAGGTGCCGCGTTCAATCTTAGTTGCAGGGAGTGGATCCTACCATCCCTTGTGGGACTCAAGGAGTTGAACCAGCAACCTTGTTGTTGAGCCCACTGGCCCATGTGGGAATCGAACCGACAGTCTTTGGAGTTAGGAGCATGGAGCTCCAACCGCCTGAGCCACCAGCACCGGCCCAAGCAATTATCTTTTAACACCAGCACAAGTCATGTCAGATTAAAGATTACATATAGAAGGGACTCGCAAAACAAATAGTGGAGTGTGATCATTACTGAGTGAAAGCCAATGAGACCCATTTCTTAAAAAAGTTAAATAAAGAAAACAGCAAAGAAATCAATGGCTTGACATTAATAAGATTAAGTCTTCAAAGCTTTATAAAAATTTTCTCTTAAATCTTCATAAATATCCAGAACGTTCAAAGCTTTTCTGTGAATATAGCTTTCAAGCACAAAGTTAACTAGGTAGAATGTTCATAGGTATTTCTGAATCCTATACTTCACGTTAAAAAATGGATTATATAGGCAGAATACCCATGATACATCCTAAACAATAATCTTGGTGAAATCATGAGCTTGATATACCTATTACATTTTCCTACAATATACAATGTATCCTTTGCGTATTTCAATTCATAAAACACTATATTAAGGACAAAAAGAAGCTGTGGTATCAGAACCAGCTTGCTTTCTGAAGTTGCACAAGAGTCTTCACTGGGCGGGCCTTGTTGGTATGGAGTGGTTGAAGTTCTAGGTAAGACTCCGATTTGCAGGTGCTATTTCTTGACAAATAAATAAGTCGGTGTGCAGAAACTTGATTCCCATTCACATTTTAAGGCGTCTGTTTAGTCTCATAAAATGAAGTTTACATTCACTCCTTGTCTCTGGGTCTTAGTTATGTTCCCAATACATTAAAGAGGCAGGACCAAGTGTTCTCTAAGGTTTCTCCTAGCACTACCGGTCTGGTGCAATATGTGAAGCTTGGGGTACGTGTTGGTATTCACCACAGCCTCCCCTTACTACCACACTAAATACAATACAGTAGCAAAAGGGAGGACAGGTTTCTCCATCATGGACCTCAACAGGCTCACACAAAGCTTTTATTTTTCTTAAATACTGTTTAATTTATAGATTATGTCATGAAAAAATATCTCCAATCAAACAACTCAGCCATTTTCATCTGTTATTTCTTCTTAGAGAACACTGAGTTACCTCCTTCATGCAGCTATGATAATGTTGGGGATTTCCTTCATCCACCTTTAGAATGAAGCCAATACCTGGGAAGATAAAGCAGAAAAAGGGAAAGGAACTGGCACTTTGGTAACAGTACTGGAGCCTCTGGATCAAGTCTTGCTTCAAGTTTGAGCTGGAATTTTCAGTATTACAAGCCAATGCATCCATCACCTTCATTGTATAAGACAGACATGGGATTTGGTCACTTGCAGTTAAAAGCATCCTAATGGAAGATCTCCATTTCGAGTACAACTTGAACATATAACTCAGATAAAGGTTCATCATCTCTGAGGGAAACCAAAGTTCTAGGCCACACTTTTTGCTTTAAGAAAACAAATGCTACAAAAATCCAGATTTAGGGGCAGCCAGTTGGCTCAGTTGGTTAGAGCGTGAGCTCTGAGCAACAGGGTTGCCTGTTCAATTCCCACATGGGCCAGTGAGCTGCGCCCTCCACAACTAGACTGAAGACAACGAGCTGCCTCTGAGTTTCCAGAGCGGCGGCCGGATGGCTCAGTTTTTAGAGCGCGAGCTGTCAAATGGGATGGTGGGCTGTGCCCCCAGCAATTAAGATTGAAAACGGCGACTGGACTTGGAGCTGAGCTGTACCCTCTACAACTAGATTGAAGGACAATGACTTGGAGCTGATGGGCTCTGGAAAAACACACTGTCTCCCAATATTCCCCAATAAAATTTATTTTAAAAAATGTCAGCTAATTTTTTTAAAAAAATCCAGATTTATAAAGCAATTATTTGCATTTTAAAAAGTTATTTTCTTTTTATGGGAGCTTCACTCCAAGGTTTCATTATTTAGCCATTTTCACCAGTGAATTCAGAATGTGATTCACCTGCTGTATACTTTTTTCAGGGACATATCAGTTGTATAAAGTGGAAGCATGCCTGTTCTGTGCTTCTGGGTACTTAAAATGTCATCTCTGTACTCAACTTCTGAGGACTTAGTAGTAGGAAACCTTCTGTGGCAGGAGTCTAAGTTTCCTCCAGGAGTTAGCTTGAAGCTTGCAAAGAGTCTGAGATTTGTAGTTAGACAGATCTGTTGTCAAGCAAACAAGAGTGAATAACTAGGCAGCACATGCACTGTTTCTGAACATTTATTAAGGGGAATTCACCAAGATGCGAGCTTCTCAGGTGTAATTGCTCATCACATTCTGGAGTGCATAGAGACCCTGGCCCTTGAACGTCAGAATTTATAAGTAGGGTGACCATATGTCCCAGTTTGCCCACTTTATGCCATCATAGTTACTAACAGCGCCCGCTACCTGTTCCTACTTATAAGCTTCATGAGCTTGATAAGCGCCAGCACATGGAGACACACAGATCAAAGCAAATTTGTGGAATAGAACAGTATATTCTAGAAAACAAGGGTAGAGGCTATAGCAGTAATCAGGTAGAGAGCTCTTTAATTTATAAATATAAAGAAACATGGGATTTATTGTTTGGCAGGATTAAAGGGAGATGATGAATATACTGTTTTGACTTTTGAGATAAAAACAAAGTGTGAAATAAATTTACAAATAAACTCCATGACTATAAGCCAATAGCCAGCACTGTGATAGATCAACATACAGGTTGCAGCTCCCAGGGCACAGAGGGACACATTCCTTTCTGCATCTGCTCACTCATCACACCGTTCTTTTCCTTTTCAGCTCACACTTGGCCTCCGTATCCTTCTGTGGCAGCCTCTGGGACACGACCTAACACCTATTTGTGGTCCTTGTCGTTTCATCCTATCTACGACTAAATGTCAGAATGGGGGCTAACACAGCTATAGGTTTTGCAGGAAAACATTCTTGCCTTTTATCAGGTGGAAAACTTTGGGAGGAGAGGAGACAAAAGGTTTCATACATTATTTTCAACAAATATTTATGTTTCCATGGAAGGAAACAAATGAGATTCAACTCAGATGTTAACGGAAAAGTAACATCCGACCTCATGTTGGGCAAAGGTAAAGAACTACAAGGTTCCCAAACCAGCAGCAGCAACGCGCTCACCTGTTAAGAAAGAAATTGTAGTGCTCACCTTCTTCCACAGAGAGGCACTCGAAGCTCATCACTGAAATGCCCGGTGTTTGCAGTGAGCGAGCGGTGGGAGAACAAGCGCTTCCAATCTTTTCTCTACACCTAGGGATGATTAAGTAGGCAAAATTAAAACTACGTTGGCAGGGCTCTGTGTGAACGAGGCAAAGGTATTTTAATATCAATCCCTACATTACTAGCAACCTATTCTGAATTAATTCACGTTTAAAAATGTAACCGAAATGTGTTAAATATGAAAACAAGTTTCACTCAAGATCTGTTTTGGTCTCCATTACACAAAAAAGGTTATACCTACAACATATAATTATAATTATACAAAAGATGGAGTAATTTGGGGACAGTATAGTTCTCAGTTAAAGCTATAGTATGAATTATCAGAAAACCGTAGTCGGCTGTACTTCAAACGCTCATGCCTTCATTAAAATGGGCAATATAGAATTCAAATTACATCATGGCTAAACAGAATTTTAGATAAATGTGAATTATGTCCTAACACATATTCAGTAGCTTTATCCCTGTGTCTGGGACAAACGTCTTTCAAGATTTCCACAGGCCGGTTAGCCTTTCCCGCTCAGCAGTGGATGCAGGTGGGACCGCGCTGCTTTGATGATGAGACCACAAGCGTGTGGGGTAGCGCTTCTACTTCACATTATGCAGGGAAACCATCCAAGGGGCGACCCTTACTTTTCCTAGTAAATAAAACAAAAAGACCGTGAAGACCCACGCCTGGAAGGCGGCGTACACGCCGCCCGGCGTGCGGACCCGCTTTGGCCGCTCGGAGGCGCGGCGGCCGGGGAGCCCACCGTGCGGAGCCCACGCAGTGCCGCTGGCGCCGGGCGCGGGGCGCTCTCGCCTCGCCGCCGCTCGCCCGCGCAAACGGAAAGGGCTAATTGGTTTCCAACTGTACAGCGAATTTGAAAGGCAGCATGAAAAGCCCACGGGAGCCGCAGCCCCGACTGTGGAGCGGGCAGAGCGACACGCTTTGAGGGTCCCGGACGCGAAGGGGGAAAGGGCGCGCCGCCCGGCCGTGGGCAGATGGATGCCGGGCTCCCGCGGCCGGCGCGCGGGGGGGCGGCTGCATCCACACCATCCCACTTGGTGTAAGTTTATTCCGGGCCGCCGTGAGCTGGAACAGGAAACGTTCCGTCTTTCATGTCCACTGGTGGGTTGCCGTTCTGCACCTCCCGGCGAGCACTGATTAGCCGGTTGAGTCCTGCCGCATTTGAAGTTCACCATTTATTATTCAAGAAGAGTGGCAGTGATTAGTTCTGAGTCCTCAGAGAGCGAAATAAACATTTAGTAAATAAGAACGTTCAGCCGTAAAGGACAGGCTCGAACAGGTTTCTGAAATGCCGGCGAGGGCCTGAGGTGCCCCCCCCAGGCAGGAAGTGGAGTTGCGGGGCTCGGCGCTGGAGGCTGCCATCTGCAGAAGGCGGGCTGGCTGGGGATTTTTGTGTCAGAGCAAAACAGAGAAAACCCCAGTCCTGAGTCAAACTTGCAATGGTCTGGGGCTTGCAATGATTTTATAGGCTATGTTTCTTTTATAAAAGCAGAGGTGAATGTCGAGCTTAACTTTGAACCTTCCCTGAAGAACTGCAACAATCAAGTAGCATTTCATTGCTCAAGCAATTAAGACGATTGGTTTGTATTGCTTCCAACATGAGGAGGATTTTCTTAGCCCCACTATGCTCCAAAATATACCCAAATTGTGAACATTAAAAAAAAGCATGTTCAGATGGTATATTTAGCAATTAACTTAAAAGGTAGCATTGTTATCAAAACATTCATATTGGTTATTTTAAAAGGTGTTTTCTTAATATTCTACTAACACTTTAACTGCAAAAAAATGTAGAATACAAATATATCCAAACATCAATATCACGTTATCATTTTGTATCAGTTTTGTATCATGTGTTTTTCAGTAACACTGTTTTGGCCAGAATTTTCTAATGCCATTAAATACTTTTAGAAAAAATTATCAATTGTTGAATACTAAGGTGGTTTCCAGCTTCTACTATTATAAGTAGCAGTTAACATTCTTGTGCATAAATCTGTTTGCATCTTTCTAAGTATTCCTTTAGGGAAAATTCCCAGGTGTGCAACTAACCAAGACAAGGCATATGAAAAATTTTAAACTTCTTAGAGTATCTTGTCAAATTTATAGGATGTAAATTGAAGGCATTTAATAGGTAAAACACCATTTTAATGTGAATTTCGTTGGTTATGAGTCAGACTTAACATTATACTGAGGAGTTCTTGCAGAGCATGGCCATTTTTTCACTTATCAACATATACCTGGTGTCTCATGTAATGGCAGGCACATACTTGGTACTCAATAAATATTTGTTGATTGAATGAATGAAAGATGAATAAATATTAGCAGGATATTTGAATTTCTAGTTTGTCAGTTGCTTTTTTCATATTGTTCATTTATTATCGTGATAGCAGTTTTTTTTTAAAAAAATTTATTTTATTGGGGAACGGTGTGTTTTTCCAGGACCCATCAGCTCCAAGTCAAGTCATTTTCAATCTAGTTGTGGAGGGCGCAGCTCTCTGGCCCATGTGAGAACTGAACCCGTGACCTTGGTGTTATGAACACTGCGCTCTAACCAACTGAGCCAATTGGCTGCCCCAATCTTTTTCTTATTAATTTGTAAACTGTGTTTTACATAATAAGGATTTAACCTTTTGTCACATACAAAGTATGTATGTTTATGTGTGTGTGTTTGAGTACTTTTTGATCTCCAGAAGTAAAAAAACAATTTCATAAGTATTTGTGACACTGTTTGCCACATATACAAATTAATTCGCTATAATCTCTGTAATGTAAGATTTGAGGCAGTTTTATGTATTTTATATAGCACATTTTCCTTCTCTTATTTACCAAGTTTCCCTTGCCCTTAGAGTTTTTTTCAGGACATAATGTGTCAATTAAAAAGTTATCACAATCTCAGTCTGACGAACACTAGGCTCAAGACCTGTTGTCGTACGAGGGAAAGATCTCTTTCCCTTAGTTCCAAAACAATAATGCAACAAATGCTTCTTGCTGCT
This sequence comes from Rhinolophus hipposideros, assembly GCF_964194185.1. NCBI lineage: Eukaryota > Metazoa > Chordata > Mammalia > Chiroptera > Rhinolophidae > Rhinolophus > Rhinolophus hipposideros. Next base: position 63,214,089 of record NC_138048.1, read on the forward strand.
CTTCCATTTGTAGTTTTTCTTTCTTGTTCATTACTATTAAATACATGAATAGAAAAAGGGTCTTTGTTTCTTTAGGATTTTCTGAATATATCTCATTTTAATTGAACATATAATCCTCATTGGTATTCTTCCTGGTTATGGTTGAAATGACATAATGTTAGGGACATGGGATGGGAATGGGGTGCAACTATTCCAAGTAGTAATGATTCACAAGTTCAGGAGCATGGGTCGGCCTGGTGGCTCAAGAGGTTAGAGCTCCATGCTCCTAACTCTGAAGGCTGCCAGTTCAATTCCCACATGGGCCAGTGGGCTCTCAACCACAAGCTTCAACTCCCTTGTTCAACTCCCGCAAGGGATGGTGGGCTGCACCCCCTGCAACTAGCATTGGCAACTGGACCTGGAGCTGAGCTGCGCCCTCCACAATTAAGACTGAAAGGACAATAACTTGAAGCTGAATGGCACCCTCCACAACTAAGACTGAAAGGACAACAACTTGAAGCTGAATGGCACCCTCCACAACTAAGACTGAAAGGACAACAACTTGAAGCTGAATGGCACCCTCCACAACTAAGATGGAAAGGACAGCAATTTGACTTGGAAAAAAAGTTCTGGAAGTACACACTGTTCTCCAATAAAGTCCTGTTCCCCTTCCCCAATACAAGCTTTAAAAATAAAAAGGAAAGTTCAGGAGCATGGATGTTTAATGGGGAGAAAGATTAAGCCTTGAATTTCTTTATGTAAGTATTCCTAGAAATAAAAGCATGATATATTATAAAAGCCAAAAACTTGTGTAAGTCACAAAAGCTGAGAAGATTCCACATTCTATGTACTTTTATTAGTACATGGCTTGAGGCTCAGAGATGGGAAAAGAGCTTTATTGGAGTAGATCTTTCTTCTTACATCAACACTGGTTTGGGTTACCTGCAGCTCTACTTGATTTTTGTCGTTACTCTAGACCTACGTGTTCTGACAATTAATTACATTCACGAACTCATCCTAGAAAAAGTGCTACATACATCATGGCTGAATATCACTGCAGTCACCTTTGAAGTGCTCCCCCTGGGAAGCTATGCACCGTCACCAATGGCTAGTCCACCCTTCAAAGCTATTTTGGGACTCTTTTTTCTGGAATGGCCATCAGAGCTGTCGTCGTATTACACTTCATGTCCTGAATGTCATCAAAATGTCTTCCTTTCAATATTTCCTTTATCTTCCTTTCAATATTTCTTTTCTCTCCAGGTTAAAAAAGAAGTCATTGGGGGCCAGATCAGATGAGTAGGGAGGGTGTTCCAATACAGTTATTTGTTTGCTGACTAAAAACTCCCTCACAGACAATGCCATATGAGCTGGTGCATTGTCGTGATGTGAGAGCCATGAATTATTGGCGAAAAGTTCAGGTCGTCTAACTTTTTCATGCAGCCTTTTCAGCACTTCCAAATAATAAACTTGGTTAACTGTTTGTCCAGCTGGTATAAATTCATAATGAATACTCCCTCTGATGTCAAGAAAAGGTTGGTAACATCATTGAAACAAATTCGTGAATTTAATTGTCAGACCTCATAGAACAGTCTATCTGGGACACTGAAGGCCTGAACTTGAAAAACCTCTGAATCCCACACTAATTCTTACAGCTTCTACTGAGAAGTGATACACATTGTGTGAAATTATTTAAAAATAAAGTTATTAAATTTAATAAGCATTTAACAGTTGCTTTCTGGGTTACTTGTTTGACTTTTGCAGATGTTGAGGGAGATAGGCTTTCCCAGTGAAAGAAACAGTGAAGGAAAGCCAGCTTAGTCAGATTCTGAGTGGTTTACCACACTTTGTCCTTCAAGGCCCATTGAGTTTCTGGAGTCCTCTTGGATAACTCATCAACACTGACATGCTTCTTTCTGCCTACCTTTCATTCATCTGCTTATTCCATAAATATTTATTGAAGCCAAGTACGGGTAGTGGACAACACAGGCATGGTTGGTGCTTTCATGGAGTTGACTTTGTAGCAGAGGAAACAGACAATAAATAAAGACACAACTAAATAGGACAATTTTAGATGGTGAAAAGTGCTGTGAAGAAAACGCAAGCCAGAGAGTGTCACATGTGTGGTAAGGTGCTGGCTGATGCTGGATGTTTAGGGAAGGTCTTTCTCACAGAGAACTTGAGATCTTACTGAAAATAAGGAGCCAACTGTATCAGGGGAGGGACTAATTTTTGTATACTGATTTCATATCCTGTAACTTGACTGAATTTATTAGTTCTAACAATTTTTTGGTGGAATCTTTAGGGTTTTCTATATATAATATCATTTCATATGCAAAGAGAGACAATTTTACTGCTTTCTTTCTGATTTCAATGCCTTTTATTTCTTTTTCTTGACTAATAGTTCTGGCTATGACTTCCTGTACTATGTTGAATAAAAGTGGTGGGAGTGGGCATCCTTGTCTTGTTTCTTAGGGGAAACGTTTTCAGTTTTTAATCACTGAGTATGATGTTAGCTGTGGGCTTGTCATATACGGCCTTTATTACGTTGACTTTGTTCCTTCTATACTTAGTTTGTTGACAGTTTTTACATGAAAATAAGTTTGAATTTTGTCAAATGCTTTTTTCATCTATTGAGATGGTCATAGATAATTGTTAGCCTTCAGTTTGGTAATGTGGTTTATTACATTTATCGACTTATGGATGTTGAAACATCCTTGCATCTCTGGAATAAATCCAACTTGATCATGGTATATGATACTTTTAATATACTGTTGAATTTGGTTTGCTAATGCTCTGTTGAGAATTTTTGCATCTATATTCATCAGGGATATTGGTCCGTAAGTTTCTTTTCTTGTAGTGTGCTTGTTTGGCTTGGGTATCAGGGTAATGCTGGCCTCATGAAATGAGCTTGGAGGCATTCTTTTCTATTTTTTGGAAAAGTTTGAGAAGGATTGATATTAATTTTTCTTTCAATGTTTAGTAGAATTCACCCATGAAGCCATCTGGTCCTGGACTTTTATTTGTTGGGAGGTTTTTGATTACTGATTCAAATCTGTTCAGATTTTCTGTTTCTTATGATTCAATTTTGTTAGGTCCTAGTTTCTAGGAATTTTCTGTGTTATCTAAATTGTTGTATGTACTTGTCCCTAGCAATTGCTTATGATCCTTAGTATTTCTGTGTTATCAGTTGTAATGTCTCCTCTATCATTTTTAAGTTTTATTTATTTGAGTCTTCTCTCGTTTTTCCTGTTAGTCTAGCTACAGGTTTGCCAATTTTATTTATCTTTTAAAAAAAACCCAGCTCTTAGTTTTGTCAATTTTTTCTTTTGTCTTTTGAATCTCTATTTCATTTACATCCACTCTCATCTTTATTTTCTTCCTTCTATTAGCTTTGGGAATAGTTTGTTCTTTTTCTAGTTCTTTTGTTTCTTTTCCTTGACTGTCTGTGTTGGTTTTTGTGATAAAACAACCACCTCTCCCAGTTTTGACAGAATGATCTCATGAAGGAGACAAATCTCGTCAATCAGCTCTGCCCGAGCTCCTGGTTGTCTCTCAAACTTTTGTGATTGTCCAAGTTGCCATCTTTGTTCTTTGTGGCAGCCAATATTTGAGGTTGTGCCAAGACCTGTCAGTGTCCCAAAGTGGATGATCCTAGTCAGCACCTAGATGGAGGCTGATCAGAAGCCAGACACTTAGACAACAGCTGGGAAAGTATGTAGTTAAGCCCCTTCCAGGGAAAAAATGGGAGATGGGAATTTTTGCCTACTCTCTCTGCACTGAGTCCTGGAGAGATAAAAGTGGTGAGCACTTATGTTCCTGTTAAGAACGGCTTCTTTGTTTGCTGTAGTCTATGGGTTTCAAGGACCCAAGCCCCACTGGCTTTCAGAGGTAGATGTTTTGAGGCCCATCCCTTGGATGGGATCCTTAGAAGACAGGGTACTACCCTTTGCTCCCCAGGAAGAAGCTGGCAGTTGGGAGTTCCCTCCTGATTATATGCTGTGTGGGGGATGAGGTTTATGGCAAGAGTCATATGGCAAGGTTTCTGTTTCAGCTTTTCCTACCTGTTTAGATGTGGGTATTTCTCATTTACCCTATGGATATGAGGCACTCAGTTAGTTTCTGGAATTCTCTCAGAGGGAATTACTCTGTGTGTAGCTGTGCATTTGGTGTGTCCATAGGAGAAGGGAGGTTCTAGGAGCCCCTGATGTTGCCATCTTGGTCCCTCCCTCAAAGTGGTATTTTCTTAACATTCATTCACCACAATGAATATTTTCTCCTTCTTGAATCTAGTCATTGTTACATATTTAATACAGTAATTGAATGGTTGGAGGCCTTTTATAGTTACGTGGAGACAGAATAGTCAGTTTATCTTGTGAATTTTTCATCACTCTTCAGTAGGAATGATTAATCACTGATTTCAAACCAACTACCCATTTTGCTAAGTTCCTACTTAGTGATGTCAGAGATCTCAATAAAGAAAGCATATCTTTAGTTGACACAGTATAAATAGCCTTCATTTTTGTATATTCTATTTATGGTTGTAATTCTGGAGTCTCCTAATTCATCAGCCCGAACCACGGAGGTTTTGTGTAGGTCCTGAGATGTTCACAGTAATTACTCATGATATTCTGCGCCAGCTTACACTAGGCGAATGCCAAGATGGGAGAAGCTGCTGCTTTGGAATTGGTGGCAAGAAAGAGGTTAGGGGATTGTGGCAGTTGATAGCAGAGTGAAGGGGTGCAGTCAAATATAAATTCAGAATCAGAAATTGGTGGTCTCTGTTCCGGTTGGCTTTGAGTGGATGTCTGCTTTGGATTATGAGAGAAAAAAAAATATTTCACTTCTTATCTATCTTACCTCTGTAATAATGAAGAGCACAGACTTTGGTATCAGAGATAACTGGGTTCCAATCAAGGCTTTGCCATTTACTGTGGGAACTTGAACAAATTTTTTAAACTCGTTAAGCCTCAATTTCCAAAGCAGCAATATAGGGATAATCATAGTACACAGCTAATATAGACTGACTATTTGTATTCCACTAAAATTCATATATTGAAACCTACCTCCCAAGTGATGGTCTTTGGAGGTGTGGGCCTTTGTGAGGTAGCTAGGTCATAGGGTGGAACCCTCTTAAATGGGATTTGTTACCTTATAAAAGTGTTCCCAGAGGGCTCCTTCTGACCTTCTGCAGTGTGTGGACACAGTGAGAAGATGATGTCTATAAATCAGGAAGCAGGTTCTCGCCAGACACCAATCTGTGCCTTGATCTTGGGTTTCTGAGTCTGGACTGTGAGAAATAAATTTCTGTCTATGATATTTTTGTTATAGCAGCTGAACAGACTAAGACAATATTTCATAGTACTCCTTTGAGAATTAAATGAGAACATACATATGAAGTTTTTGGAATATTATAAATGCTCAGTAAATGTTAATGGGTGTTATTAGCAACACTTTGTTATTACAGTAGTGATTCCTATTCATTATAACAAAAGAAAATTATGTATAATTCCATCACACAGAGATAAACAGATATCTACTTCCAATCATTTTCACAAAATTTAATTTAATATATGGTATCTATTACTAACAACTTTGTATGTCATTATATGATCTTCTAAAATATTATCATGACTAGATGAATGAAACTCCATCATATAGGTATACTGTACTATAATTTATCCTACCAAGCCCCTTTTGTTTGACTTTTATAATTGTTCCCAATTTTTCACTATTGCAGAAAGTGCTACAATAAACATTTTTATACAAACTTTTCTTTCACATATCCATGATAATGTCTTTGGCTCAATTATAAAAGTGTAGTTGTTGCATTGAATAATGCTTATGGTTTTAGGGTTTTGGACTCTAACTGACCAATTAGCCACCAGAAAATTGTTGAAACTGGTATTTTTATCAGCAGAATATGAGAGTAACTGTTGCCCTGTACTCTCACCAAAGGCATTAGCTCTTAAACCACATTTTTCATTCATTCCCCTAATACTTTTTGACAGCGTATGTAGACCAGGCACTATTCTAGGCATGATGGTACAGCAGTGAATAAAACAGACAAAAATCTCCTTGCTCTCATGAAACTAGCATAGAGATGTTAGATGATGTAGTTGCTATGGAGGAAAATAAAGCAGGGCAAGAAGATACAGTGTCTGGTTTATGATGTGGGGAAGGTGCAACTTCATATAGGCATCGGGAAGGCCTCATTGAGAAACTGAATTTGGGCAAAGAACTGAAGGATGTGAGGAAGTAGGCTTTGAGGCTCTCTAGGGAGTGAGCTTTTCAGGCAGAGGGAAGAGCAAGTGCAAACATCTTGAGGCAGAAGCATTCTTGGCATGTTTAAGAAATAGCTAGGAGACCAGTACAGGTGGAGTGTGATGCAGAAAGAGGAGAACAGCAGGTGATGAAGTCAGAGAGAACTGGGGCTCAGGTCATGTAGGGAATAGTACACCATTTCTAAGATTCTGACTGTCACTCTACATGAGATGAGTCATTGCAGAGTTTTGAGTAGAGAAGAAGCATCATCTAACTTATATTTCAAAGGAGTACTCTGGCTGCTGTGTTGAGAATAGATTGAAGGGAGACAAGGGTGGGAGTACTGGGGAGGCTGGTTCGAAGGCTATTGCATAGTTTAGAAGATGGGAAATTGTGGCTTAGTCTAGGGGGGGTAGCAGTATGGTTGGTGAAAAGTTCAAAAGCAGGTGCAATGAAATGACAAGATTTGCTGATGAGGAGGAGAGAAGTCAGGTTTTGACTAGAGCAGCTGGAAGGATGGAGTTACCATCCACTAAGATGAGGAAGACTCCCAGCTCTTTCTTAAATGTGCCAAGCTGGGGGGAAGGTTAGGAGGGCAGTTGGAACATGTCATCTTTGAGATGCCGCTTAGCCATCCACACGGAGGGATGGATGGGGAGCTGAATGCATGAATCTGAAGTTCAATGTAGAGGGAGTAGAGGTTTAGGGAGGTGAGTAGGTGAGGGTTAGGGAGAATTTTCTTTCTCTGATGTGATAAATTACAGTTGACCCTTGAACAACACCGGTTTGAACGGTGCGGGTCCACTTACATGCCGATGTTTTTTTCAATAAATACCGTTGACCCTTCAAATCTGTGAGTTTCGCAGCCGTGGATTCCACCAACCCTGAGAACAGTAGTGTTGCTTTCTCAGCTGTGGATTCCCGGCCTGGGGATTGAAAATATTGTTTGCACCTGCAGTTGGCCGGCGGATGCGGAGTGCCGAGTGTAGACATCAAGAGTGTTACCCGGCTGTGCGATTGCGCGAGTGCGTGGAGGTGGGGCCCAAAGCCCAGCGAGCCGGAGGCAACTGTGTGGTGTGCGGTTGTTGACCGGATGATTCAGTAGAAAAGGAGAAACTGGTGATGCCCGAGAGGAGAGAATCATTGGAGCAATGCCATACGGTAGGTAAGAAGGAATGGCATCTAGAAGACAAGTAAGTGGAACGGTTGCTTTTCGATAGGAACGAAAACCATTCACCTGGAGTAACAGGAAGAAAGGCACAATGGGTGGCTGTGGATACTGGGATGTGAGTAGATGTGGTGGCAGAGCTTTGTGGAAATTCTCTTTAATTTGCTTCTATTTTTTCTCAGTGGAGTAAGAAGTAAGATTATCAATTAAAAATAAAGGGGCTTAGGTAGACCCACTGAGCTGTGTTGAAAGCACATCATGCTTGTGGCAGCGTGGGGGATGCGCTGGGCGAGGCGACGCCTAGGAGAAGACACCATTGCAGGCCTTTGCAGCCAGAAATGCTGAGGACTTGGGTAGGGCGGTGGTGCTGGACACGGAGAGAATGCATCAGTCCAGGTGTGTTTCCGAGCTAGGATGTGCCGACTTGGTGGTGATGGATTTGGATGAATGTGAGGGAAAGGGGAGGACCAATCATAACACTACTTTGAAAAGCATCCTAAAAAGGCAGTAAATTACAATTGTTTTAGCTACATCGAAATGAAGGCCTGGGAGCCATTACCATTTTGGCTCACATAACTGGGGTACACTATAGCTCTTTACTTATCTAAACTCCCCTCCTAACATTGTGGTTATCTTTTATTTTTAACAGAATGGTTAAAAAACAGCACACATGATTTAGAGAAGTTCTTGGCAGTCATTGGGCTCTGAGTGGGTATAATACGTCCTCATTTTGCAGATGAAGAGACTGAGACCCAGAAAGGTCAACGGAGCTAATTACAAATGTTGGGGATAAAAATCAAACAAAAACCTCGTCATTAATTTAGAATGATGACAAGCACTTTACATATTAGGTTGCAGATCATTACTACATGCTTTTTTGTTCTGTATAATGCTTAGGACAGAATCTCATGCAAATAGATAACAAATGTATTTGTCAATGAGTCTGTATAATGCATTAATTGCCACAGATTGTTAAAAAACACACAAAATCCTTCTAAATATGTATAAAGGAACTCACAATATTAACAGTCTCTTACATTAGGGTTCTGAGTCTGCAGCTTTTCCTGGAAGCAAGAGAAATGGGGACTTAGGTGTCCCTCAGGTAAAATACTCTTCATTAGATAAAAACGTGAAACTGAGTATTTGTCATATCCTGAATCTCTGTTTTTAGCCAAAAAATAAAAAGTAGACAATAACTTCAAAACACTGATTCTTTTAAAATTTTACGTTGGATCTTAATTTTTTTTTAGGTTTATACCTAACTCATAAGAAGAGTGTTTGACGCTGGGGTTTCATTACTATGTTTTAAAAAATCTTTCGCTATGCCGTTCAACCTTGTTCCTGGAATATGCTAGCTTCCCCTAAAAAGCAATGGTGGCAAAGCACTATGGTGCAGTGTAGTTCATATTTTTTTACTCATTACTTTAGAACTTGTTCCTTTGTTGTTAATTTAAAAAATATATACCTATTTATAAAGCACTGTCTAAATGTCCAGGTTGTTTCTAGAAAGGCAGTGTGTTTCTAACTTGAATATCAGCTTTTTGAGGGCAGGAAAGAGTCTCTATTTCGGAGCGTGCTTCACACAGCATCTGGTGTAATACATAGTAGCTATTCCTGAATGTTCCTTGAATAAGAAATAATTCAAATCCTTAAACCTCAGTCTCTTTTCATTTAGTTGGTAGATTTACAAAAGTCACGTTTCCCTCTGTGTACAAACATGCATGTGCAGAACCCCATTGTCTTTGGATTCATCTACCTCTGACAATTAGCTGTCTAATTAATTAATCATCTGATAATTAAAATGACCTCCTTTTGGCTGATATTGGATCCCAAGAAAGGTTCAAAAGAAACTTGACACATCATGTTGCGTCATGTTCCATTGTGAGACACCCCTGCTGTTTCTCACATTCTGTCATATCTGATCACATGGTGCTACTGTTAACAAGAAACAAGAAAGAGTGACATATCAGAAAAAAATCCAGTGCATTGGATTTATATAAAGTCATCCATCCTTCACTCTTTCAAATGGTACAGTCACTCGGTGAAATGGGCAAATTTAGCATCTTTTAACCGTCACCGTACCTAGAGCTGCTATTCAGCAAGTCAGTACATACGCTGGACTTAGCCTTTCTCTCAATTTCTAGTTTGAAGTTTTGGTTAAGTCACTTTGGGCAACCCAGGGGCTTAGGTGACTTACAGTTTTTGCATGATTCTGTACTTTTGTCCATTGAATTCGTAAGACAGCATTGGTTCTCACAGTGGAAAACATTTAGAACACAGGTCTTTTTATTGGATTTGGGACGCACCATTTCTCTTGCTCTGTCTCCAAAACAATGAGCTGCAGTGGAAACTGTCGGAAAATCCAAAGTTCATAGGCTTCATTTGGCACTCCGTATTCATAGCAGCCTCAGCCATGGCAGTAGTGCCTTTATATTTATGGAGATATTTTTGGTTCCGGGATGGTGTACTGATTTCCAAAATGAAACGAGGATTCTGTGGCCTGTGGCATACAGTGAGTGACTCCATAGAAATAGAATACATTTTAACACTGTGTGTTAAACATTTTAATGTTCAGTATGCTTGAGCCTTAGCTCAAAACTCTAATTTCAATTAGTGTATTATGTTATTACAGAGTAATATGGAATTTAGGGAGAACTTACTCAGCAAAAGTGACCTATGGCTGACACACTGTATCTTTAATAAGCTACAGAGGACATGGGTCTCTTCTCAAAGGGGATATTGGCTTTCTGTATATAATTAATAACAAGAAAACTGTATCCTGACTTTAAGGTCTGCAGTAGCGTCCTGGAACAAAAAGGGCCATAAATTAACATCAATTATGTATTAAAGTTCCAATTAACCTGGCTGACACTGATATACTTTAACAAGGCACATTTAGATAAAAGAAAAAAACTCTCTAATTACTTGGAACGGGACCTTATGACCCATTCTGCTCTTTTATCCCACTTCCAACCTAATGAAGAATGAAGTGAGAGGGAGAAAGTTCCACACAAGGTGACAATGCAGCACCAGAAGATATCCCCTGGGATACTGTTTTACTATCACATACTCCCCACCATGAGTATTTTATTGTACCTTTATTCTTCTAAACAAATGTACCGGTGAAGAAGAAGGGTATTTTAAGGTTGAAAATGGTGGCATCCTTTGAGATTTCTCACTAGAACTGGTTGGACATACTATAAACATTTAATGGGTGTGGGGACAAAGCCCCAGAGAGCAGTTCCCAGGCTCTCGGCCTCACGTGGAAAGGTGCTGGCTCGGGTAGTAAATGGCCATCAACTGTGATTGGATGGCCGTCAGCTGTGGCTAGTTGGCCGTCAGCTGTAACCATTGAGCCATTGGCCACTAATATAACTGCTGTGGCTACATTAGGGAGTTGAGGAGAGTACAGGGAAGTCAGAGAGTCGGTCAGCTGGCAGAAAAGCGTACAGCAGTTTGCATGTTGTGTGAATCCAGCCTCCAGTGAGACTATAGTGGTGTGACTCCCCTACCTATGGCTCCGTGGGTGTTCCTTTTTGGCCTCGCCACATCCTGAGTTTTTATGTGGGGAGTGGGACCAGAGACCCCGCAGGCCGCCCCGCATGACAGTGGGTGTGGGGACAAAACCCCAAAAAACAGTTTCCAGGCTCTCGGCCTCACATAGAAAGGTGCTGGCTAGGGTAGTAAATGGCCATCAACTGTGATCAGATGCCAGCAGCTGTGGCTAGTTGGCCGTCAGCTGTAACCCGTAAGCCATTGGCCACTAATATAACGGCTGTGGCTACGCTAGCAGGAAGGAATGGGGGCTAGCAAGAAGATGGTGGCTGGCAAGTGCGGACTGCTGTTAGGCAGATTATGTAGATCCTGCTTCCTGTGTCTCCAGCCCAGCCGCCAGCGAGAATATATTGGTTTGACTCCCCTATCTATGGCTCCGTGGGTGTTCCTTTTTGGCCTTACCGTGTCCTGCGTTCTTGGGCGGGGAGTGGGAGCTGAGACCCTGCACGACAAATGGCGCAGCGAGCAGGGTCCCCCGCACGACAGTGGGAATCCCCTATTGTGCCTTGACCTGCTTTAGATCCATTCTATAGGAAAGAAGCTCATTGGTCATGATTCTGTCAGCATTGCTCACTCTCCCTGCCCACCTCCCCTCTACCACCCGCCCCATTTTTGGACAGCCTTTCTATTTTCTGTTTGAGTTGGGAAGATCATTCTTGTCCTTGGTCCTCATCTGTACTCCAGGTGGCACTTTGGATTTTGTTCATCTTCTGTCCACTGACTGGGCATCTCACCCACCTGGTTCTTTAGGTCTTCGTGTCCCTCCTAGTGTTCCCTGGGCAGTTAGCTTCATCCACAACTGCATGTGCGTATGTACCTTCTATGCTGCACATTATATGCATTGAAGTGTTTCTTCACCTGCAGACACAGAAATAGCAGATGAAGATGTTCATGAAATGGGTGGGAGAGAAAATGTTGATTCTAGGTGACTGAAAGAGTGAAAGCAAGACAGATCCCAATAGTCGAGGAGACAGAGGAGGGAAGGACATGCAGAATAAAATAAGAATTTATTTGTTTTCATTGCACTTCTGTCTTTCTGTGGATCACTATCAAATATTATCATTTGCTTTCCTACAGTGATCTCCCATGAGAATAGCTGCTTATTTCTTGACGTAGTTCTTGAGGCTATGCATTCACTCACCCTCCACGGTAGATGGAGGAGTCTTTTGTCTCACTTCAATCAGGCTTCCCTGTTTAGCCCCTCCTCTCCCCGACCAAATAGCACAAGACATAAATAATTTCTTCAAGGCTCTTCCTTGCCTACATCCAAAATGAGACTAACTTTTTATAGACACGAACTCAGCTTTTAGCCAAATATGAAATTTAAAAAAATCAAGAAATGCATCTAAATAAAGCAGCATTTCTACTTATATATTTGAATAAATATATCCGAGTTCTTTCAGGGCCACAGATATGTGTGAATAGATACTTAGATCTATCTAAGTACTAAGTAAGTATCTAGAACAGTTGCTTATTAATAGAAATGAAAGTAGACGTAGAAATTAAATGTTGGCAACATATGTGGCCAATGAAATTATCTCCAAATCTAAATCTGACCACATCTTTTCTTGGCAAAGGAAAGAGAGTAAAAGCATGGGATGTGTAGGATGTTAGTCCAGCTTGGAGGCTGTGATTTGAGGTTAACTGGTTTGAGCTGAGGCTGGTGGGGGAAGGGCAGCACCCCCACAGCCAAGTAAGGAAGGCCCAAGGAAAGATTTTGAAAGCTGACTTTCTGCCCCTATCCATTTGCCTGTGTTTCAGGCCCAGGGCTTCCAATAGTTTTCTTGTCCCCAGCTTTGTGTTTTTCTGATCTGTGACAACCCAACTCTGTCCTTTGGTTACTCCACTTAATACATCTTTAGCTGCTTCATTAAAAGAAATCTTAGTTCGAGGAGAAACAGAAAAGTCTTACAAGCTTCCAAACAGAAACGAGTTATGTAAAAATGTAAAAAGAGTCAGACAGGCTTTGTTCTTTTCTTTGAAATGTGGAATATGGCATCTATAGAAGATTGAGATAAGATTATTGTCATCTAATTCATACAAGAGGAAAAAGAAACAAACCTGTGAACCTTTGCCCCAAACACTGGTCCAGGCCACCCAGATCTTGCCCCTGGATTACTGCAATAGCTGACTCATGAGTCTGTTCTCCACACAACAGCCAGAAGGATCCTTTTCAAAGACTGGTCAGATTGCATCACTTCTGTGCTTAAACTCCCGTGGTGGTTCTCATCTCAGCGGCTCTCCCCTTCCTTCTCTCATTTGCGACCTCTCTCTCCTTGCTCACAGCTCACCACGCACAGTGGCCTTCTTGCTCTTGGCTTGCTGGAGAGCCACTTGCCGGACTCCCACATGGCGCCCTCCCTGCCTTCAGGTCTTTGTTTAATTATTGTCTTACCAAGGAATCCTTTTCTAACTCCCTGTATTTTAATAAAATAGCAATTCCCCCTCCCTGGTCATTCTCTCTCTTCTTTCTCTGTTTTATTTCCTATGGAGCACTTATTGTTATCTGCTTTCCTGTGTATTTGTTTATTGTATCTTTTTTTCCCAGCTGTGAGGACAAAGGATTTGTGGGTTCCCTGTTACCTCCTAGAACTTGCCCTTAGGATCTCTCACCATTTGTCCAATGTAGGCAGAAGGTCCTATGTGTAGCCAAGATAATTCTCCTTCATGAAGGAAAATAAAAAAGGGTGCCGATGGGGACTCAGAGACTAGACTCCCCACAAACGTAAATTCATTAACTTCTTGAGAGAGACCTTGGGATCACCTAGCATGCTTGTTAAAAAAGGGTAGATTCTTAGGCTTCCACTCAGATCAATGGAATCAGGGTTTCTTGAGGAAAGACCTGGAATATGTATATTTCAAGCTGTTAAAGTGAGTATTTCAGAAGGACCTCCTGTAATTATAATCATAAGGCAAGTTTGGAAAACTCTGAATCTAATCTTTCAGCAAATGAGTCTGAATAGACTTTCAGTAAGCAGTAAACTTTGCACTGTGTTTATGTGTCTATAATGTATAGACACATAAAGTGTATATAATATATAAGTGTATATAATAGATACTGCATTGTCTGCCTAGCTGTCTGTCTGTCTATCTACCTACTTACCTAGACCTACCTGAGAGTTTAACTGGAGATTTGAAATGTAAATACCACATATGGATTCTTGAAATAGAACAGATTTTTGTTATCTGACCCATTCTTTCAATTCTTTCAATTGCTCACTTTTCATTAGTTTCAATTACAGCCCAGCTGTTGTGTTTCAGTGCTAAGTTCCCTTAACCAACAGACAGATACAACTGGAAATGCGTAGACATGATACTGTGAAAATGAGCAAATTTGTCCATTTTAATAGGGGGAAAAAGAGAAAAGGAATTACTAGATACATGTATCTCACTGGTAACACTTAATGTAACACATACTAGGATTTTGTGGCTGACACTTGGTATAAGGGCAATTTCTATTTCCCAATATTTTCTGATAGCATCACTATGTTACGGCATTGGGTGGTAAGTAATATTCATACTGATAATACATATTAGAAAAAAGTTAATTATGCTTAAAATACTCGATTTAAGAAGGCAGGAAATTGTTAAAATGACTAAAGATGGTTAACACAAATACTGTTTGATAATTAAAGCAAACAATTGTTTGGAAAATACAATTATGGCAAAAAGTAATTCCTGGATACCAGATAAGTCAGGTACTGTTGCATAAAATAAGATCCTTGAACACGAAGTGCTTATAATCTTGGTGGAGAGACAAAGCATGTAAAGACATGAAATAATTAAAGAGTAATGAAACAGTGTTCTTGTACAAGTTACCTAATCGCTCTGGATCACACAGTATCCTCACCAATGAAATGGATATAATAATGTAAGTCTCCCAGGGAGGTTTGAGGATTAAAGGAGATAATCCATGCCCTTGATAAGTGGCATATAATGCCACCTACTGAGGAATGACGGAGGTCCAGAGAAGAAGTGATGGCTAAAGATCATTATATCCAGGAAAATCTTTATAGAGATGGAGCGATTCATACTTGCTCTTGGAAAACAAAATGATGAGAATTCCAGGTATGAGGATCAGTGTAAATAAGCAAAGGTGTGGAGAAGGGAAAGATCATGGAGGGACAAGAGGAGACCTGAAGATGTGGGTCATGAAAGACAAGCTTGATTAAGTAGATCTATTATACTTCATTAAATTGGAAAACAGACATAAACAAAGGAGAGAAGAATAATATCCCATGCTATACTTCCTTATAGCTTTTTTCCCTAGGCAAATGTCTACTTTTCTAATTAAAACATATATACATTTTTGTAACTTGCTTCTAGCATTATATTTAACCATACATTCTCAGCATTTTTGCATGCCATTGTTTATTTTTTGGAAGCATGATTTCTGATGGCCACATAATACCACATTTTGTGATCTTGTTGTAAGTTATTAAGTCTATTATTGTTGGACTTTTCGGTTGCTGTATTTTATTCTAATGTAAGACATTATCATGAGGATGATTTAAAAAATAATCTGATTTTTTTTCCATAGGAGGAATTACTAGAATTACTAGAATTACTGGACACGTCTTGGTCCAAAATATATGAATATGTTTAAAGCTATTAATATTAATATTTTGTTAAATTACTTTGCTGTAAGCTTGTGCCAATATATATTTCTACTAACAGAATCTGAGAGTGTGAATTTCATTTCACTCTCCGCAGGGAAGTCCGGACATAGTGGAGGTGTTGATCAGAGGAAGAGCCATCTGGCAGCAGCAGGTGGAGGGATGGGAGGAAGAGATGCTGGAGCCATACAGCAATGCAGAGGTGCCATGACCAGGTACTGAACTTCCGTGGGGGACAAATGAGCATAGACAGGAAGGAATAACTCTAAGAAATTCTCCCCGCTTCCTCTCTTGCTTCTTTCCCTCCCTCTCTTTCTCATTCTCTTCTTTCCCAATAACTTGCTTTTCCCCTTTATTAAAAAAATAAACAAAACATTTCATAGTAGAAAATTTGTAAATATAGAAATATAAAAAGTTAATATTTTACTATGTATTTTTGTCTTTGTCAATATATCAATCAATATATTTAATAAGTATTTTCACATATCAAATATCTTCGCAAAAATGAAAGCATTTCCTTTCATAGCAATCAATTTATTCATTTGCCATTGGTGGATATATGTGCCAGAGATCATCTGTGAATTTATACTATTATATATCATGCTGCTGTAAATGTCTTGGTTCAAATTGTTGTTATTTAATTTTGACTTTTCTTTAGCAGAAAGGGATTACTGAGTAAATGGTATGAATAGATTTTAGATTTAAGCATTTTTAAGCGGTGTTAATAGGATTTATTACACACACACACACATTCAACACACAACCAGGTAAAATAAAAAAATGCTTCATGTGTTTCTATACTTGAATGAACCATGACAGAGAAATTCCAAGTAAGAACTTAAATGGAAGTTGACAAGGTCAGTTTTGAACATAAACTGAACAAATAAACATTCATAAATGAAAGTGAAAATGAGGTTAGAAGTTGTTTCAAAAAGTAAAGTGTTCGTGTAGTCAATAAATTTTGTTTACATTATTGACTTTTTGTATCTTATAGTATATTAGCCCAAATTATAAGAACAATATAGAGATGTCCAAGGCACTATTTTATGTCACCCACACTGAAATGTTTCTGTAAATAGTTCCCAGCAGAAAAATTGAAAAAGAAACTTGAAATTTTATCCCCTTTGTGTTTTATGCTAATCCTATCTTTTAGCCCTTTTTTTATGCATAATCATTACTTAAGGAACATTAGCCTATATCCTTTTTCTTTGTGAATGGAAGAAAAACTATCTTTTTCTATATAAAGTATACAGTTAGGAAGACTTTTGCCAAACAAGAATACTGTATGAAACTGATCCATCAGTTCCAAAGCTTCCCATGTGAGCTGGTGTAAAATTCAGTTCACTCTGCCTTCGTGTAACTCAGTTGACCCCATCTTGTCCAAGTTGTCTGGACTTTTCTTTTGTCTCATATTCCCCCCCATATTTTTATAAAAAGTATATACTTCCTCCAGAAGAAAGAAAGAATAAAAATTAAAAATTTTCTCAGTAGTATTCTAGAATATATAATCACCTTATCAAACTGTTGTTGTGTTGTCACTATGTTTGGTTGCCACGACAAAGCTTATAAATAGATTTGTCTACTCACTAAGACCTGATCCTTTTTGAAAGAGTAGATCATAGCTTTGCTAAAATACAGTATCGCTATCCTCTCCCAGGCTTTCTTCTGCTATGGCAGTTGAGGGTATCTCAGTATTTTCATTCTAATGTGCTTCAAATGTGCCAGATCATTGCTAATCTGTCAGAGAATAAAAAATGGGAAATGTTTTTTACTTTGTCCATTATTGAATTGATTGTGGTTATTTTGCTTCATGGTTTTGAAACAAAACTTGTTTGAGTTGATTGTTTTCTGGTGCAGTGTAAACTTTTAGTTAGCTGGCAGGCATTGAGCCTCTTAGTCTCTCACTTGTTCTGATTATATTCTTTAAGAAACATTTATTAGATGCCTGTCAGATATTCTGTTAAGTGTTAGGGTATGTGCTTTTGAAAAAAATAGACTTGGTCCTGGTCCTTATGGCTTATAGTTTATGGGGGAGGGAGACAGTGAAGAAATGAGCACAGAAATCAACATACAATAATAAAGAGAATTATGAATACTATTGTAAATTATGAGCAAGATTACAAAAAGAGTTATAAAACAGGGTGCTCTTTGAAGCCTTGCATGATAGGTCAAGAACAAAGGATACGGGGAGTACAGTTAGGATGCTGTGGTTAGTAATCCAAACTGCTGTTGAAAATTACCTTTCATCTAAGATATTTATATCCAAGATTGAGTAGATTATTCAGATTTTAAATTTTCATCCCAATTTTGGATATGTTTGGCACTCTGTATCCATACTGAAAAAAATGTATGCCACTTTTCTGACTATGTGTAAGTTTATCTGGTCCAGAGCAACTGATTATAATGACCACTCGCATAAGATAGTTTTTTTTAATAGAATCTCTTGAATAAGCAATTACTTCTGAATATAGCATGGATTTGTTAATTTCTCCATGTAGTTCTATCAATATTTGCATTATATTTTTTGAGGCTATTTTGGGTGCATATAAGCTTAAAATTGTTATATTATTCTGAGCAGTTGAGCATTTTATCATTATGTAGGAACCCTCTGATCTCTAATTATGCTTTCAAGTTCTGGTTTGGCTGATAATATAGCAATTCCAGATTTCTGTTTTTCAGGAATAATAGATTTCTACTTTGTTTTTAATGTTTCTCTTGTAAACAGCATATGTTTGGATCTTTGTATTTTTGTCCAGTATGCCAGTACCTCTCTTTGTCTTTAAATTGTTAAATTTAGTTTACTGAAGTTTTTATTTTTTTAATTATTGATAGATTTGGGTTTGTTTTTATCTTTTGGTTCTACTTTTCGTCTTTGGTTCCTTATATACTACCATGAACATGTAATATCGTTATTCTAAACCAGTGATTTTCAATCCTTTAGCAATCAGAATCATCTAGAAGATTTAAAAAAAATATTAATATTCAGGTTTCATCACTAGGGATTCTATTTAAGGTCTGCAGTGGTGACTGGACATTGGTATATTTGAAAAGTTCCCCAGGTGATATATTACAGGTACCTCTGGATATTCAGAATTTTCAATTTTTTTTCCAGTGTTACATCATAAACACCTACAATACCTGTGGAAGACACTTTTCTTTATTCAGTCTAGTGAAATTCTTGGAACAATCTGGCCTGGGTTTAGTGTTCACACTATTTCCACTTTGTTCTCTACCAGCCGTCTCCCTGACTTGATTCCCATTTCTTACTGCCTCACAACTCCCAGACTCCCTCACTCAACCAGGCAATTCAGGTATTCAAAGTAAGGTATTATTCAGACTTGGTCTTTAGCTGTCATATCTTCTAGTGGCGTTCAGAGTTGGGGAAACTTAAGTTATGGATGACTTGATTTTGTTAGTTTATCTTAGACTCCTTTCTCCACCCCATGGAACTGACCAATCCCCACTTCCTAACCCCTCAGCAGATTCAGCAGTTGCTTGGCTCTGGCCTACCAACCTGTTGCTGAAGATGACAATAACAACATTATTGAAATACTCATTGGAAAACCATAGATCCTGGTAGTTCTGGGTGGTGAAGTTTCTTCTGTCTGTTAAAGCTAATAGTCGATAATAATATCCTCTAATTTGGTGGTTCTGAAAGTTTCATCCCTGGACCAGCAGCATCAGCATTAACTGGGAACTTGTTAGAAATGCAATTTTTCCAGTCCTACCCCAGACCTACTGAATCAGAAATACTGGGGGTGGGGCCCAGTGATCTGTGTTTTAAGAAATCTATCAGCTGATTCTGATGATCAGTGAAGTTTGAAAGTCACTGCTGTAATCCAAGAGATTTTAAATGTTCAATTTAATTAAGAAGACAGGAAAATTCTCTTGGTAGTGACAACTGGTTAATTAGGAAATCAAGTATGGTACAATCAAGACTTAAAAAGGGAATAAACTCGTCAGCGGGTAGTGCTGTATTTTGTAATTTGGTATTTTAATTTACTTTGAACAGTACCCTAGTATTTAGGCTAATCTTTGTGTTAATCTGCTGTTCTGGAAATTGAAAGTTGGTATACCTATTAAGTCAAATGGGAGGGTCAAGGCAAGGATTGTGGGCAAATTATCTAAGTAAAATGTGGACTTGTACCAAATTATTCACATCCAACCCTCCTGCACGAAACAATGATCATGTTTTAAAATTTAATATAGGGTCAAATTCTTTTATTTATGCTTCTACTGATCCTGCTTAATCACAGAAAAAATTCTGTTATTTCTCCTTCTGCTCACTGGGCATTTGCTAAGTATACACCAATACACAAGAGTATTATGATGTAACTAAGTCCCGTGAAGTACAGATGTACAGTAAAGCCTTCTCTTTTTAAACTTTGGTCCTAGAAAAAAATTAATTTAGGATTAGAAAAATAGAGTTTGACATCTAGAATTTTAAATATCATACACTTGCTTTAGTTCTGAATTTATTTAAAATATCCACTTTCATCCTGTTTACTAGTTTCTAAGCTCACTTCCTTTGTTTAAAATAGATTAGCCTTTAGCTATCCAGATAGCTTTTAATGGAAGCGCAATTTTTCTACTAACAGTAAACTAAGGGGAAAGAAGATAATTCAGCCATTGAAGTTTGATTCATCAAAATTTTTTTCGTATGTGCATATTATCACACTTAAGGAAAAAGAACGAACACTATGTATTTATAGACTGATGAGCTCTAACAAGGCCATTGAATCTGTTAGTGGTGGACGTGCAGGCGATGTGGAGGGAATACCAAGGACTCTATAGCCACAGTGTGATGGGGGGTGGGGGGGGGAGAGGTGGGAGGGAGGCACATGTGGTACCCTCCCCTGTAACAGCATGGCAGAGCACACCTGGGGGAGAGCACCGAGAGCCCTCTGGGCCAGAACAGGCATTTATAGAGCCAAGTAGACAAGAGCCTCAGCCATGTCTGGGATGGTAAGTGTCTTGTGGAGGGTGTTTTGCAAACATCATTCCAGAAAGTAGAAATTTCTTTAGGGATATATTTGATTACAACTCTGTAACTGAACACTAGATTAAGGGACTAGGGACACCTGTGGGTGACAATAACTTCCTTGGATCTGGAGTGGCCTTTCAGTTCAGACCTTGTCACTTCCTGAGCCTGGTGGTTTGATTTTCCTAGGTTCTCAGGTCTGGCCACGTGTCTGAGTTTCCTATTTTGCTTCCCCCCCACCCCCTCCAATATGTATAAATGAAAATGAAACAGGAGATAATTGTTCTTACCTCCAAAGTGCTTATAGCCTGGGTAGGGAACCAGGCTTACCAAAGTATTATTCCTGAATTCTCAAATGCATCTGTAGGTAAACTAGGAGTCCAGTAGTTGTTCTCTGCAGGGTCAGGACCAAACTCTTTACCTGGGAGGTAGCAGTCCTTTCCATGCATGGTCTGTTCTGCTTTCTCCCAGCTTCCCCTGCTTCCCTGTAGCCTCACATCCTCAGGCTTCCCAAGCAAATTTATCCAGTAACCTGTCAAATCATCTCCATCTCACTCCTGACAGGTCTTCTAGGCTGTTGTTTTCTGTTTACACTATCCTCACCTCATGTGCTCATCAGATACCCTGCAGGCAGGGTCTTCTGGAATGCCCAGTAACTGTCATGATGTCATCCTGAATACCCTTGCAATAGGTCACAAGCTCTTTCAGGCTTCAAGCTGTTTGCATAAATAAATGCCATGATTTCTCTCCCCTTTCCAACACTTCTCTGTGAAACACATCTACCCTGTGTAAGTGGGATTAATGGGGATATACTACGACCTATGTGGTGATTTCTTTGGTTTATGTGTTTCTAATTGTTTTTATGTTACTTGGTTCAGTTGTGTTAAGAGTTGTCTTTGATTGTAAGGGCCTGAAGCTCAGGATGTGTGTTTGACCTGGCCTGAATGGCACTCACCTAGAGCGGCATGCAGCTGGGCACTTCCTACTGATGGGAGGGAATGTTCTCCCTTTGGGTCCGACTGGCATTGTCCTAAAAGGCTGAATCCAGCCCCACAGGTTTGTGGACATACCTATTTTGGCTATAAGTCAATAGCTGGTTGTTAAATCCCTTCTTACAGTCTATAGAATTTATACATTGGTTTTGACTCTTACATTCAATTTTGTGTTTATAAAATGGTATCCTTCCACTACAAAACCCTGTACAAATGATAATATTCTTTTTTTTTCTGATGACAGAATCTTCTGTCATTACCACTCAAGCATATTCAAAATGAGAAAGGAAATGACTCCCTTTATTTATATAAGGACTTTGGCTTACTTTTCAACACTATGGAAACTAGGCATTGGGATAAGATATTTTTTTGTCTAAATATATCCTTGGCTTTCAATTATACTTTCTATTTTACAAAAATAGCTTTTAAAATTACTTTATCTTCACACTGATTTCCTTTTATTTTTGGATTGGCAGGATCACCTTTAGCCCATCCCTCTGCTTTCATCAGCAAATATTATCACTGCAAGAGGAGCATAAATTGGGGCAGTTCTGAGTGCAAAGGAAACTATTCTGGTGCCACCGGAATGTGGACTAAGATTAAATTGTATCTTAGGTTAGGGGTGGCCACTTTTAACTGTAGCTTCCATGGGAAGTAGAATCCTGGAATAAAAGGATGAAACCTTCCTTGGAGGGTGGAGAATGAGACCCTCCTCTAAGAAACACTAGCAAGATGTTGTAGAAGCACGACAACAGTATCTGTGGTTAGATTGCCAGATACTTATGACTTTGGCAAATCACTTTGCCCCTCTGAGTTTCAGTTTCTTTCTCTGTGAAATGAAGTTAGAGATTCTCTAAGATTCTTTCAAATTCCACTTATTTGTCAACAAGTATTTATGAGTACCAAGAAGTTCCAGGATCTTGGGATGAAGTGATGTACTAGGGAGACAGGGCCTCCAATCTCCCAGAATTCAGGGATAGTCTCATATTTAATAGTCTGTCTATGGAAGGAAGACTGCCAATTACATTTAATAACAGTTTTAGTTTAACATTAGCCTTTGGATTGTCTCATCTTATTATATAAGTCACGCTTCTTTTATCTTTTTTCTATTTGATGGCCTTCCTCGCTCACTTTCAGAGTAACACAATGCCATGGTACTAAATCAAACACTTGTCTTATAAGATATATTGAGAAAATGCCAAACATATTTTATTGGTCATAATTTATTTTGATGATGAATTTATTTTGTGGATATTGTCTGCATACATGGGTATGATTTAGGGGAGAGGAACAGATACTGTGACCCCATTTGTGTCTACCGCTGTGTCATAATTTTATCGTCGTGTGGATAAAACACAGTTCAAAATAAAACATAGTTGAAATCTTTTCTTATCTAAGCCTTATACAACTCTTTCTTGAGAATCAGTCTGTTAGATTATTCCTACACAGATCCATTGCATTTAAGCAGTGGGTTTATATTTTTGAGTGCCAATGTGCATTATTTTCTGACACAATCAGCTATGCTCAAAGCTTAATGAAGTAGGAAAGGCATTCAGGAAGAGCTAGAGCCAACATCTTGTGTATTTGAACTTGTCTGTTCTGCCAGTGACCCATAGAGTGAAGAGCTGTGTCAGCTAATCCTTTAGCTGACCATTGCTGACAGACACATACCTGGTGCTGAGCTTGGAGGGAATGTCACAAAAACATCAGAAGTCGACAAGGTGACACAGTTCCTGTGGGGTCCTATGCTTGTTTTTGCCATTGCCTGGAGCTGAGCAATTACATAGCAAAATGCATCTTCTCCGTAAATAACATATGTGTTTTAAGACTTAAAATTACTTTGTTTTTAGAAGGTGTTTTTAAAAGTACTTGGACACATATTTTTCCAATGATGATAGTTAGCCAATTAGTAATATCATAGTCATCAAAAGAGATAGCATGTTTTCAAAATCATGCAACAATAGATGAGTCCTTAGATGGCTTTAATTGGAACACCTAATAATTACAACCTTGTAGATACAAGGGAAGACATGTTTATAACTGTAAACACCAATACAGAAAACAAAACAAAAATTTGTCATAGAAGACCGCCTGCTTGTATGACTACTAAGCCAGAAAGCAGCTGTTTTATTTAATGCATTGTTCGGGGGACAGAGGATTCCAGTGAAACCACAGGAGTGGTGGTTTCCAACATTGTTAGTAGCAAAAGTCCCATCACCCACCTGTACCATGATCTGCAAATTTTGAAAGATTTTTTTCCCCCCATGAAATTGTATTAAGTAATTGTGAGTTTCATTTTAATAAGCAAAGACAGTTGTAGCTACCAGTTTACCATTGTAATGAATGTGAAACAATGCATATTCAACACTGAATTGCTATAATTCCTACCCAAACCAAAGAAATATGTTGCAGATACCATAGACTCCTTTATGGTAACCAAGTATATGATTTCTTTTAGACATTTATAAATATGAAAATGGCACATGGAACCCATTGCCACCTTTTAGGAATTTCCAGAGTTTTAACGATCTCTTATGAGAAGATTCAATGATGCATGAAAATTACATGTGTGAATTTAGTTGTATTTAATGCATTTAAGAGTTGAAGAAGTTTTTATTGCAACTCCTTTTTCCAAATGTTTTTCTAAGAATATGAAGAACCAAGCTATGTTTTCTTAGCAGCATCAAATTCTCTCTCCCACTGTAAGAAAAATTTGATGGGGCCCCTTATAAGCTGAGTCTTTTGGTAATTATCAAAATATATATGGCTCAACAATGAGACGGTTTATTGCTCTTCGCAGATCTCAGGGAGTACAATTTAAATCAGACTGGGGTGCAAAGAAACTAAAGAAGTGGCCTTCATAAAAATGTAAACCACCAGTTCCATTATGAGATGGTTGTTACTGCAAGATGTGAAAAAATTTAGGAAAATATATTTTCCCTTTACTAGTTATAGTGCCTCTGAGTATTAATGTTGGGAAGTTTGTGTGTGTGTGTTCCTGTTTCAACAGCTATCTACTAAACAGTTGTATGAGGATATGCGATACCAAAATATGCTTACTTAGGATGCTTAGGACCACTCTGGACTGCTTTGTGATCTTTGAGCCTTAAAGCTATTAATACATCTGCACTCCCACCCCTACCCCAACCCCACACTGTTTTTTAGGACCTCATGTGTCAAATGCTACCCAGTCAGTTTCCTGGAGTCCTGGGAATGTTCTTCTCTAGACTGAAAACCTTGGGTTCAGGGAAAGGTATTCTGGGGTAAAGAGGGAAGATACTTGAGGTGAGATCCTCTCTAGAAGGTAAGTAGGATTTGCTGCGGATAGGGGGAGGTTCTCACTGCAGAGATGCTCCAGTAGAGATGTAGATTTGGAGGAGCAACCTTAGGAGCTAGGATGCTGTGTCTGAGGACCCTCCTCCCACCATACAGTGTTTTATTGGATGGTTGACCCTTAGATGTGAGAACAGTCACATGAAATTTTATGTCCATCAACCCACTCTCTTGCCCACTTCACCCCCCTACGTTTTATTATTTTTAGTTACTTCAACCATTCAGTGAGATCTGATGTGTCTGAACAGGCTTGTGTGCTGGTGTGTTGGAGGACAAAGGAAAGTGAAACAAAAGGACAAATGACCTTTATTTCAAATGTGTTAGTTGCAGAGGAGAATGATGCTTACTTCAAGGATGGGCTGACGACTGAGCTTCACTTACAACATTAATAGGTGTTCCACCCCAAGAAAAGGCGCTATGGCCAGATAAGTTTGGGATATGTCGCATGCCATAGGAGATTCAGTATAGTATACATTAACAGGCTCAAAAAAAAAAAAATCTGAGGATTCCTTCAGTACGGAAAATTACTTAACTTTGCTTAATCCAGTTTTTCCCACTGGATTTGACTATAGACTCCTTTTTCTCCTCATGGGACATGTTTTTCTTTTTCTTTTCTTTGTTTTCAGTCTATTTCATTTCAATTTTTTTTTTTTACTTTTTTTAATTAAATTTATTGGGGTGACAATATTAGTAAAGTCACATAGATTTCAGGTGTACAATTCTGTAATACATCATCTATATATCACATTGTGTGTTCACCACCCAGAGTCAGTTCTCCTTCCATCACCATATATTTGATCCCCTTTACCCTCACCTACACCCCTCCCCACTTACCCTCTAGTAACCACTAAACTATTGTCTGTGTCTATCAGGTTTTGTTTCTTTGTCTTGTTCCTTTGTTGCTTTCAGTTTTATGGGACATGTTTTTCACGAAACAAGATTGACATATGGAGAACATAAGCACATCTTTTTTGAAATAATTTCTTTTACTTTTATGATATCACATTCTTAGTTTTCCTCTTACTTGTCTAGATATTCCTTCTGTGTCCTTTGCTGGTTCATTGTCTTCTGTTTGGTCATTAGATATTGGATTTCCTCAAGTTTTAGCCCTAAATCTTCTCCTCTTTTCATTCCTTATTCTCCTTATCTCTCTTCCATGCCTATGGCTTTAATGATTGCCATAGAGATGTCTCACAAATAGAGAGATGTCTCACAAATGTCTAGCTCCGGTTTATATCTTTCCTTTGGGCCTCAGCCCTGTATATCCAGGAACTTACTTGAAATCTCTACTAGGATGCGTGAAAAATTTTCCAAGTCAATGTTAAATCAAGATCGTTGTCTTCCTGTCTTTGCCAGTCTTCTTGTCGTGTTCCTTTTCTCAGTAAATGGTATTATAATTTATTCTGTCATGCAAATCAGAAACCTGGAGTCATCCTTGACACTACCCTCCATCATACTCATCATATCATATAGATGTGACTTCCTAAGTATCTTAAATCCATCTACTTCTCTATATCTCTATCTTCCCTCATTTGGTCCATGTTACCAACTTTTCACACCTGGAATTCTACAAAGGCTTATCTGGCCTTGTCGCTTTCACTCTTGCCCTCTCTAACCCATTATCTATAATGACGCTGGAGTGATGGTTCTTACCACAAATCTAATGTCTTCCTTCCCCCTAAAAGACTCCATCACTCTTAGAATAAAGAACACATCCTTAAGTCACAAAGGCCCTGTGAGATCAGGGTCCTAGCTCTTGTTTCAGCCTCATTTTACATTATATTATTTATAACCCTCTTTGCTTCTCTCATCTTGACTTTAAAAAAAAAAGAATTGTAATTCACTCTTTTTGATATTCACTTTTTTATAGTATAACGTACCATGAAATTCACTCTTTTGAAGTGTACAGCTCAGTCATCTTAATATAGTTTCAAGGTTGTGCAACCATCACCACTAACTAATTTCAGACCATTTTCATCACCCCAAAGAGAAATCCATTAGCAGTCATTCCCATTTCCCCTCTCTCCCAGCTTCTGGCCACTACTAATGTATGTTCTGCCTCTATGCATTTCCCTATTTCGGACAGTTCATATAAATGGAATCATAAATGGAACGTGGACTTTTGTGTTTGGCTTTCTTTCACTTTGCACACTGTTTTCAAGGTTTATCCATGTTGTAGTATGTATTAGTACTTAATTCCTTTTTATGTCAAATTATATGGACATAGCCCATTTTATGTATCCATTCATCAGTTGGTGGACATTTGAGTCGTTTCCACTTTTTGGCTATTATAAATACTGTTTCTATGAATATTCATGTACACAGTTTTGTGTGGGCATATCCTTTTGGGTGTATACCTAGGGATAGAATTGCTTGGTCGTACAGTAATTCTGTTTTCCAGAGTGGCCACATCAGTTGACATCCGCACTAGCATTGTATGAAGGTTCCAGTGTCACCATACCTTTGCCAACTTGTTGTCCACATCTTTTTTATCATAACCATATTAATAGTTATGAAGTGGTAGGTCATTGTGGTTTTGATTTTCATTTCCCTAGTGACTAATGCAATTCCTGGTTTACTTTTAATTTCTAAAATGCATCATATTCCCTATTGGCACAATCTTTCCATGTATAGTTAGTACCGTTTTACCCAGTCCCTTTACCTGTAACTTGACTTTCCCTTCTGCAATCTTTATACAGATTGCAATTGTCATTTGCTTAAGGAAGTGTTCTCTGCTATTTCTAGGTCAAATCCATCGACTGTAAGCTCTTTTTGGATCATGTAATTTTTATTCGTAGCACTTACCACAATCGAAAATTTGCATTTATTTATGTGAGTTTTGATTAGCATCTTCTTTCCCAGCAAACTATAAATTTCATGAAGGTAGGAAACCTGTTTATATTATTCCTATTGCATTCTCAGCATAGACAGTGCCTGGCATAGTAGTTAGTCAATAAATATTTTCTGAATGAATGGAAGAATAAATAGATTGATTGTGGGTTACAGAAATAACTAATAAGTAAAGGCATTCAGTGCCACTATGTATTCTTATGGGATTTTTCAGAAGATAGTTTGGGGGTCACAAATCCTTTCTCCATATGAATAATTGCATACGTTGGTGAGTTAGGAAAGATAAATAGGATGGGAAAATGAGGGCAGAGAGAAATGTCTGCAGGGATGAAGGATATACACTTTTCGTCAGATTATTTTTGCATACCCTTATGAATTAAAATGTGATGGGTGATTATGATTTTGGACAGCTTGTGGAAATCAACTCATTTGTCTTTTAAACTAGTTTTCTCATGAATTAATTTCCTTAAAATTATTAAAATAAAAATTAAATTTCCTTGCAGTACATTGATCCTTCTTCCACGAATCATGTTTTCATTGGCATATAGGCACTATTTGCTAAGCCTTAGACTTCTTAAAAAAAAAGAAATGGAAGCGTTCTGGCAACCTTTATTCACTGACACAAATGATCTCAATTGGTGATTTCTGCCTGAAACCCAAGATTCTTATTCATTTCAGTTGAATGCTTTTGCTAAGCATCAGATGACATTTACTTACACAAATGAAAGCTAGAATTTCAGGACAAGCTAATCTAACATCCTCTAACATTTATCATTTCAAGTGACCCACACTAAAGAGTAGCATGCATACCCTAGCACTCTGACCCTGAGTGGGGATATCAGCTAGCAGTTAGGACCCTTTACCCAAATGCATTGTATCTAGCAAAGGAAGACAGTGACCAGTACTCCATGCATATCAACAAATAATGACATCCTGAAGCATAATGATTATGATCACGGTAGCCTCTGCCTCACCTGTAGTCAAGTGTGGCCTTGGGTAATAAAGGTGGAAAACAGCAATACTGAAGGAAATATACCCGTAAAGGGGCTTTTACTTAATTGCTCAAGGTGTCAAGCTTCTTTTCCTTCTCCTTGTGAGTCAGCTCTTCATGGTTGATGGCATGGAAGCCTAATGACAGGAGATGGACATGCCACAGGCAGAAGTGGCCCTTGGACCCTGGAGGTCACTGTGTGACGGTGTGTGTGAAGGAATGTGCATCCTTTTTACGTCTTTGTTCCAGTGGATATGGTCCACTGGCAAATCCTGTTGCACTAAGATCGGAGGGTGCAGATAACCCAAACATAATCCAGACCTGTGGACATTGTTTTCTTGACATGGCATTCCGAATCCAAAGTGCACCACCCCTCTCAAAAAACAAACAAGACTTTGCTTCCTTCCTTCATGTAGAATGCAGATCTGTAAATTTCTCCCATTTTTTAAAGTCTCTAACTCTTTTTCTCTGTGTCTCTGTCGTTTTCAGTCTCTTTCTCTTTGTCTCTATGTCTCTCTTCTTATGTCTTCATCAACTAAATACTTATAGTTACAGATGTTATGTATATATTTCCTAGACATTATGTGTACATTACCTATAGAAACAGTTGACTAATTATATAAAACATGTAGGGTCTGTGTCCCAAATACTTATAAACCCCAAGTAAAAGGCAACTCTCAACTCAATCTGTCCTTGAATGGACAAACATAAATTACTTTTATCTTTTATGGAGGAAGACAATACCAGTTTTGTCAGAAAAAGTGTGAGGATGAATTGGAGTTTATGGATGCTTGTCTGAATAGACTCAGTGCCCTTATCTGGGCTTCCCTGTCCACGGGCTCAGCCACAGTTACCGTATCAAGTACTTAGAGGTTCTCTATGTCAGGCTCTTGCATTCCACCTGGGCTCCACCTTCGAAATCTTTCCTGTACTGCTTTTATTTGTTGTTAACTTTGCACTATGGATTTTGTCTTGTTCTCTACCCACTCACCCAGACCTGGCTCTTTGTATCTGCCTTGGCTCCCAGATCCATCTCCCCCATGGGTGCTGATCCCAATACTCTGAAGCCACAGGGAGACAATGTCACACTATTATTCTCAAATTTTGAAATCCTGGTGTTTTCAAAGACCTACCCAGGCTTCCAATTGCAGCAGATTTGGGAGTAGCATACAGCCCGTCTTAGGTGTCTTCAGAAGGTGTACCTGGGGTTTTAGGACCAGGTGACTCAACTCTCGGTCTCAGATACCTCAAGAGGCTACAGAGGGACATGGCATGGTGGCAGTGAGCCCTGTGGTCTCCTCCTCATGTTGTAGCCAGGGGAGTTCATATTCAAGTGCATAGCCTAGGACACCTGGTCCTGCTGGCATTCCTGCTGCCCCAATCCTGTAATAGCTGTTCTGGGGACAGTTTACCTGCAACTCAAAGACATTGTTGTGCTTTTTCCTGCAGGTCCAATTATATCAGAACATACAACTGCCACCAGGCGCTCTAAGAGGCCTGACTTAATATGCCTAGATAGACCTCCCTTGCCACAGGGCAAGTCACAGACAAGGAAATTCTCACATAATGAGAACTGAGCTTTGATCAGGACATCTGAATTTGGAGCAGTTATGGCATTTGCCTCTGCTACCTCTAGGCACCTCTGCACTATTTCTGCATTGTCATCAGGGCCCTGGCAGCGCACTATATCTGGTATATTTTGTAGACCTCCAGCATGCCTTTTGGCCTGCCAAAGTCAAGACCTAAAGCATACTCTCTAGCATGGGAGCTTCAGAGCACCATCTAAGAACAAAATAATTTCTGATTCCTCTCTTAGTGTTTTTACACTAAGAAGCTGGAGGACTTCCGGGGGCCTTTCAGGTAGACAGTGAACACCAGAAGGTGTCCTCATCTTTCATTGCCTTCAAATAGAGCACTATTTGAAGCAGCAAGACAGATATCCACCTGTGCCCTGGTGATTTGTGCCAGCAGCCTGACACAGGGTATGAGAAGTCTTGTATAGAAAATGTTGGACTTATAATGATAGCAGAGTCAGCTTCTATATCTAGTCCACTGACAGCTGGTAATCCAAAGGAGCCATCAGAGAAACCCACTTCCCACCTTTAAAGCATTTAAGCTTATCACCAATCACATATGATTAGCCTTTTGATCATGGGTTAATGGCAGAAAAAAAACTGAGTGGATAGTTCACCTGATACTGTGTCAGTGTGATTTTTGCTGGTTTGAACCAGATGTTTATGACTCCAAAGCCTAGAACTTTCTATCACACCTCACTGCCTCTTTCTGAAGATACAGCTGATTAAAGAGACCCATTTCCTAAAGGGACATAAGAAATAATTTAATTTATATGAGTACAACATTGGAGCTGGCCTTTTACAAGTAGGTGGAAAGGAGAGTGGAAAAGGAAAGGACATTTCTGGCAGAAGGAACAGAGTGAGGGCAGACATGAGGACACATTTCTGGGGAATGTGTGTGAGCAGTGCATGGGCCCAGGGGAAGCAGTTATACTGCCTCCCTAGGACATAATGTGTTTGTGTAGTGTGTGGGCTAGCAAAAAGGACTGGGAATGAAATGCCCATACAGTAATGATGACTGTGTAGTACAGATGGATTAGAACTAATTTTTTTCTGTCTTTTCTTCCAATGTTTCCTGTGTACCTTACATGTCCTTTGGCCTTGCCTGTGAATCAGTTCACTGTGCCTCATACTGCCTCTGTGTCATTGTCACTGCTCTACTCCAGGCCCAGCCTTGTGATCCCTCTGTGCCGCTGACATCATTGGCGCACAAGCCATGCTTTTGTATGCTTTGCCCAGGTCACCCACGTCAGATCTGCCGGGCATGATATTCCTTAGCCTCAGCCAACCCAGGCCCTCTCCTCACTGCTCGTGGCCCTGACCAACCCCCTCTAAACCCTCTTGCCACCATACTGCCTACTCTGGTCCACTCCTTCTCTGGCCATTGCACTGCCCCGTGTGAGTCTCTTTGGAGTGTCCCCACACACACTTGCATTGGGGACTGAGGTAGTATAGGTCTTTTAGTGTTATCCACGGCAGCGTTTCCCCAGCGCATTCACAAACCATTAGGGTGGCTGAATTGGGTGGTTTCTGTGTCTACTATGTGCCTGACCACTATTGAAGCGCTGGGACACACAATAAGACAAGAGAATCCAAGTTTCGCCCTCATAGAGCTCACATGGCAATGGAGGAGACCACCCATAGACAAGTCAGACAACAGGCATGGATCATGTGATTTCAGATGGGAGATGTGCTGTGATGTACATAAGTAAGGTTAGGAAGGTTGAAGGCCAAAGCAGATACTTAGGAGGGGAAGGATGTCAGCGTCACACATCCAATTCCTACCTGAAGGGACCTTCTTTAATAAAAACATAATGAAAAAACTTTTCATGTTGCAATTGGTAGTATATTTGGTTATCTTTGTGAAATTGAAAGTGGAAGTGTTGCAAATATTTATTCTGCTTTTATGTAAGTACCCTTCTTGGGAAAATTTGATGTCAGTTGTTTACAGGTTATTGTCTGATAACTTAGACAGAAATGTATATTATAAAGTTATTGTATTGGAATAATTTTAAGAGCTAATTTACTGTTAAAATTCTAGATTCACAATATTGCTCCCAGAGTCGAGCTAAGTGCTTACATCTTGGCTCATTACCTTGTGTTTCCCTTTGTGTTAATAATTGTTCTAATTACCTGCAGGTGTCCTTATTTCCCCCTTTAAGAAATTAGGGGTTTCACCTGGATTTATTCCAATTTACCTTTTCTCTATGCAAATTCTCCCTGCAATTGAAAGTATTCAAGTAAATTTTGCCTGCAGTTAAGATTGTGCTGCTAAAATTATATTTAGATTTGGGGGAATAATTTTTGTTACCTTTTGTTGTGCATTTTACTTCACAAGGGTGACAAACATAGTTTCAAGATGATTTGTATTTAAACTGAAAAAAAAGATACTGATGGTGATAATGGCAAATATTAGTACAGTGCTTTTTAGTGAGAAGCTTCCAAACAGAAAATATAGTTCAAAGGTTAGTCCCTATGGCATATATGTCCCCTCCACAACTGATAGACTTATCTATAAACATGTATAGTTCTCTTTATAAATTGGGTTTTCTTAATCTTTTCACTGCGTTGATTTCAAGTTAGTTCTCTAAAATGTGTGAAAATCCACAGAAAATAATTACAGTATTTATATTTTTAAGTAAATACAGTTAAGGTGCTACATTGTATTACAATAAATGATTACTTTAAAGAATAAAAATTTCCTATTGTTATTCATTCTTGAATAACACAAAAATATAGAAAAAGGTACATCTGCTTTCCTAAACTTCCTTTCTGGGTCACTGAGCTCGTGGGGTAAAGTCAAATGCCACAGTCAGCAGCATGGAATATCATTCGACTATGGATGAACGTCGCAGTGAAAATGTTGACATGGGTTGTGTACATTGGGATTATAAGAAATTCAGGGACATACTTTAAAAAAAATCAAGGTAGAATTTACGTACAGTTAAGTGTACATGTCTTAAGTGTCATAGTCAATGAATCTATGTGACTACCACTCCAATCAAGATACAGAACATTTCCATCATTCCAGAAAATTCCCTAATGTAGGGCCATAGTTTGAAGTATATAGACTATATTTGCTTATAAAAATAATTGCAGTAAGAAATATGGCTTATTCATAACAGTAAGTTAAAAAGATAGGTCTCATTAATACATTTTTACCAGCATTTTAACCAAGCAAGTAATTTTCTTTATTTACGGGCAGTTGAATATTGTCCATTACCCATGGGCTTATCAGCAGTGACAGAATCATTTGGGGAAAACTTGACTCCTGAGGCAGCAAAAGCTTGATGATCAGTTTACCAATGAGCTAATTATAATAGCTTCTTCTAATTAGTCCAAGGCAGGAGATTTTGTTTTATTTATATCAAACATGTCCATCATTTGTATCTTTGGGGCTCAAAAGCAATTTTAGTTTTCCTGTTGAAGTGGACCAATGCCGCCTGAAGAGAGATGGACTCAAAGAACGGCACAGATTTAATTTTCACTCATTCAACAGACTAAACTTTTACTATGTATGAGGTACTGCTAAGTACTGGGGTTACAGCAGTGATTAAAACAGATAAAATCCCTCTCCTAACAGAAAAGGTGATAAACAACAACAACAACAACAAAAAACCCCTAAACCAAACAAACCATAAAACCCACCTCCGTTGAGTCCATATTAGAATGATGTTAGGTAATGAGAAGTATGAAGAAAAATAAAGCAAGGTAAGGGGCTTGGGAGCGATGGCGATGAAGGTGAGAATGTTATTTTAGTGTGATGATGGTAAGCCTCGCTGAAAAAGTGGTATTTGAGTAGAGGTCTGAGAAAAATGAAGGAATGACACCATATAGGTTTCTCAAAACAGCAAATGCATAAGCCCTGAGGTGAGAAAATGCTTGACACTTCCAAGAATGGCAAAGATGCTAGGGAAAGAAGAGGGGTCACACCAGCAGGTCGTATAGGATGTTCTAGGCCATGGCTTTGGGAATGTAGGAATTAAGTTGAGTCTTGTTTTTTTAAACAAAAAGTGAGTACATTTTATTCTGGAGGTAACTTGGTTACCTAACGTAACAAAACTAAAAAGTTTTCCATCATTTATAGAAGTGGGTTTCAAAAACTGAAGTTGATTACAGAAATATAAAGAAAATTACATTTCTGCATGAGTTTATAAAATCAACTTCTTTTTAGGAAAAATTTTAAATTTACAGAAATGTTGCAAAGATAGTACAGAGTTGCTGTATATCCCTTATCCCTGTTGTTAGCATCTTAAATTACCATGGTTCATTTGTCAAGACCAGGAAATTGATATTGGTATATTACTATTAAGTAAACTCCAGATTTTATTTGGATTTCATTCGTTTTCCCATTAATGTCCTCTTTCTGTTCTAGCATCCAATCCACGGTACCACACTGCATTTAGTTGCCATGTCTCCCTGGTTGGTGGCAGTTTCCCAGTCTTTCCTTGTGTTTCATGACCTTTACTCTCTTGAGTACTGATCAGGTATCCTGTAGAATGTCCTCCAATATGGACTAGTCTGTTATTTTTCTTGTGGTTAGACTAGGACTGTGGGTTTTTAGGAAGTATGTCTCATCATATCTTCGCAAGTAGTACTTGATAGCCATATGAGCTCGCTGGTGATGTTAACTTTTATTACTGGGTTAAAGTAGGTTTTCCAGGTTTCTCTACAATATCAAGTTACTATATTTTCCTTTTCCTACTCTATTCTTTAGAATCTAGCTCACTCTCAGGAAAAGAAGGTGCTGAGAATTAAGCTCCTTTGGAGTATTTTAAGCTGAGTGTTTCAAGTTCTACACAGAGAGACAACTGTAGGTGTGAGAGTGGGAAGGAGGGAGACTAGGCAGCAGCCAGGTGAGAGATGGCAGCTTGGACCAGGGTGAGCGTTGTGGAAATGAGGAGAGTGGTTGAAATCTGCATGTACATCGGAGGTACAGCCTACAGGTCTTCTATGGCGTTTTCGCCCTCACTGCTACTTGGGTAATGTGAAAACATTATCTTGTTTTACTAATTACCACATCAGTTCCTGGAAAGTCAGTGCTCTCCTTTTATACTTGTTGGATATTATAATTACTGTTGATTGATTTGTTTGTATTCTCAAAGTGAGCCTAGCTGGTTTCTTGATCCAAGCAACAAATGTCACAGACTTTAAAGAGAGAGAAGTAGTAGCATAAAAAATTAAGGTAATCTAGGCGGGAGAAGTTACTTCCTTCAGAACCTCCTCTGTACTAGGTCCCATTTTATGTGCTTTATATTTGTTGTGAGTATGAGTTTCAAGGCCCAAGGAAAAGCAAGAAAATAGCTTTATTTTTTAAAAGTGAACTTAAATTTTGTCTGCAACTTTCATTTTTTTTTCTGATGTAAAAAACTTAAGTCTAGTTATACCGATGTCAATACATTTCCTTCCATGATTACATTAGTCATTTCACATATAAACTCATGCAACTCAGGGCTTTCCGTCTTCTTCCTCAAAACTGCAGAAATTTTGATCCTCAAAACTGCAGAAATTTGTGAATGTGCTGCTATAGATGGGACTGAGAGGATGGAAAGCTTTCTCTATCCTGATCTGTTAAGATCTTGTTCCATCTCCCACGAAATAAAGCTAGTTGGTTTGATCTTTGGGCATATCCTTTTATTCATTGGCGGTGTCCTAAGAAATAACTACATTCTCATTAGCTCCACCAAGGGAGTAGACGTGCTGTATCCTTCCTGCAGTGTCTCCTCATTCAGCCTGGAGACCCCCTTATATGTCTCCCAGCAGAACCTTTTAGAACAAGTGGTATACAAGTCCCTCTCTTCAGGGATCCTCAAAACTCTGAGAAGTTCTAGCATCTCCCTCCTCAAGCAGTGCCTCTTTTTACTGGGACTTGGTCTGAAGGTGCAGGATCTTGGCCTATATGAGTATATCAGCACCTAACTTGTTCTCTTCAGTTCTCTCATTTTGTAGATGGCTTTATTTTCTGAAGGATCTGGAGGCAAAAGTGGAGGAACTGGAAGGGGGCCCCACTCAGCCTGTATTCTTTCCAAATCTATTGTTTTTTAGGAGCTGGTCCTTTGAAAAAGTAAAATCAAGAATTTACTTATTACATAGGTACTAGGCAGTGAGAAATGGGAAGTTGTAGGGGTTGGGGTATCACAGAGGCCAGGGCCTCACTTGAAGAGTTGGGTAGAAGGGTACAGGAGTGGAAAACCAGTGGGCAGTGCAGTGCATGGATTGACACTTCATACATCACCTATCACATGATGATTTCCTTTGTTCTTTATATAGGTTTTATGAGTTTTATCTTACTACTATTTTGTAAATGAGAAAGTTCGTTAAGAGACATTACAAAAAATACAGATATTACGTGTTGGTTGAACCAGGAATCCAAAACCAGATCAGTTCTGACACTAAAGCCCATGTTTCACCCATTACAGCTCATCATCACACTCATATACTAACATTTTCCTTCCATGTAAATGACCCAAAGCATTTCAGGGTAAGCAATTAATGGGTGTGGGCTCTGGGTAGGAAATATGGAGGGGACCAACTTGGTCAGTAGATGCCTAACATCTTTCTTTCTCCTTTCAAATTTCAACCTTCAACCAATAATTATTGAGTGACTATTATATAATGAGGTGCAGGAATACAATAGTGAACAAGCTAGTTCTTGTCCTTAAGGAAGTTAGAGCCAGGGAAAGGAGAGAGACAAGTCAAAAGATAGTTAAAATACAGCATAGTGAAATGCCACAAATGAAAGGAAACAGCTTGCTATGAGAGACCCCAAAGGAGCCCTAGTTCTGCCCTGGGGGATCCACAAAGGCTTCCTGGAAAGGATGGGATTTAAAGCATAGAGCCATAGAGAGAATCCTGTAGGATGTGGAGTGGTGGAGGATAGAATGTGATAGCCCATTACAAACCTTCTAGATCTTTTTGTAAGTGATGCTCTCCTCCTACTTCTTCAAAGGAGGGCGAACTAGGCTCCAGTTGAGGCAGAAATGAGGGAGGCCATCTATTCTCTGGCCCACCCTCTAAGATAATGGAGTCCTTGCCTGTAACCCAAGGTTGGCTGTCCCTTGCGCATACTCTTACCATCCCCCAACAAACACTGCATCCTTTGCAGCCAGGGTTACCACTAGTTCTGATTGATTGCCTCTGAAAAGGCTTCCACTGTTCGATGTGCAGCCTGCTCACCTTCTGGCCCGTGGAGTTCTTTTCACTGGCTTTGCCTTCTCTCTGGCCTGAACTAGGCTGCATTTGTAAGGTAAACACCACCAGGGCAATCAAATGCAGCAAAAAGACAGCAGAAAGATGCAAAGCAAACTACTCCATTTCTTCCTTCCCAGATTTAGAGGCCCTCGGAGGAGCGGAGGGGAGGATACTGTTGGAGACTGCTGCTTCTTGCTTCAACAGGCAGTGTTTAAAAGAAAGAAAAGAAACATAGTTATTTTTGAAATTCGGTCTTTTCCCTTCATTCTCTCCGTGCTGCAAGCTCCTATTCAAAGATTCATTTTCTCCCTCAGACATTTCAGTGTCTGAATTTATTTCACATAAAAAGCATGACATATGTTTTCCTTTTTATATATTTTTTTAAGGTGACAGTGAATTTCCTCAAGTCCCAGCATTTTCTGCTGGTCGCTTCTGTAGGAGAACACAGAACAAACGTTAGCAGCTGCAGCTGCCAGAAGGAAGCCCAAGGGCCAGTGGCAGGATTATGATGCTTGTCCCTGGGGTTTAAATGCTCTGGGGGAGCATCTTACCCTGACGTGCAGGCTTTTATTATTCTTGAGACAGTGGAATCCCTGGGGCCTGGGAAGAACAGAGTGTGTTCAATGGCCTGCGTTCTAGGCTGGGCTGCAGGAAGGCAGTGGTCTGGTAGTGTCTCTGGGGAGGGATCCTGGAGCAGGTTCCTTCCATCTGTGGCTGTTTCCGGCCGTGGGAGTTTGAATCTAAGCCAGCTACAGCCACTTTGCCCCTTCAGAAATATGGGGGGGGGGTGTCTCTGCCCTCCACTCTCATACATGCGTGTTTTCTGGAGGCTGTACTCTAAGTGACCTACTTTAAGAAAACCTCAAACAGAAGACGTGAATTTGTGAAAATGGTACGGGAAGAAGGGAGTGTTGAATATTCAGGCCACCACATTTGTTCCTTTATATAACCACATCTAAATGATCATTGAATTTATAAAGAGAATGTAGCATACACCTTCGTGGGAGATACATATAATGGACAGGAGACAGGAAACAGAATTTGGTGAGTGAGCCTTGTCTTCTGTTACCTCATTGAGTCTTCAATGTACTGTCTGTATATTGTAGACAGTACAATTCCTATTCTGGAGGTGAGGAAATTGAGGCAAATTAAGTAGTTTCTGGACGTCCCAGGCAAGATTCCACCCCAAGGCCGGCAGGTGCTGTGAGGCTCCTTAGAGCCTCTGGCAGTGAGTCAGGACCCCAGGGTTTGCGACTGAGCTTCGCAGCTAGTGATCCTGGCAGTCACTTCCCTCTGAATCTCAGGATAATCTCGTCTTTCTGGCTTCACAAGGTTGTTGTGACAACCATGGCCATGAGACAATATGGGGAAGTGCTTCCTAAATGACAGCGCGTTATACAAATACCAGAGGGAATCATGATCACTTTGTTGCCACTGAGTGAGGCACACCTGTTAGTGTATTACTGAAAGTTTAGCTACGGAACTTGCCCTATAGTTTGGTCTTCTGCAGCAGAATACCAACGGAGGCCTCTTGTCACCGGCGTGCATTCCCCACTCTGGTTTGTTTGTTTCTCACCGATGCAGAGTCCAGGCCATACAGCAGGCATGTAATGCCCATGAAAAAAAGATGTGGGGTAATCCTTAAGCACATGGCTGCTGGAGCGGAATTGCCTGCTTCTGCTCCTTACCAGCTTTGTGACTTTGGGAAACTTCATTAACTTCTCTGTGTTTTATAAGCAGTAAAATGGGGCTGATAATAGTACCTATCCCATAGGAGTATGGTGCAGATTAAATAAGTCAATTCATGCATAGCTCTTAGCACTGTGCCAGCAGCATAGGGAATGCTATAGAAGGGCCGACTGGCTAGTGCACTTGGTAGTTGATTTTGACCAACCTTGACAGAATTTGCAGGAGCCACACATTGGTGGCAATAGTACGTTTTGTGGTAGAGTGCTATAAGTGAGAAGGCTCCAGATCAGTGGCTTTCCCTACAGATAACATTGCTTATGGCTCACATAGAAATGGCTTCTATGGCTAACATTTCTAATTTGGAACAAGTACTGTACCGGGCCTGTTGTGGAACGAGGTGAAAGCCTGCCCGATTTGGCTTGTCCGCCAGCCTCATCTCATGCCACATCATCCTGGAATTCCACATCCATTCATGATGAAGCCTTCTAGGTCTTAGAATGTGACATCCTTTCTTCCCTCTCCGGCACACTATTCCTTCTACTTGGAATCCTCTTTCTTTGCTTCCATAGTCACAGGCCCAGCCTGTCACCTTGCTTGTATCTAGTCTGCATATCCCTCAGGTCTCAGTTTAGATATAATTTCTTGGGGAAGTTTGTCCTGAGGTCCTTAAACTGTTTTGGAAAAACGTGTTAGGATGCAGTGCAGCTTCTAATAATGATTGAAATGAAAATTGTTACCCTGAAAACTATAAAATAATGGCATTTCCTTAACCAGTTGTACATTGGTGTTGAGAAATGTATAAAATCAGGAGTCAGTCCTGATTTTTTTATTTTATTAAAGTTTATTGGGGTGACAATTGTTAGTAAAGTTACATAGATATCAGGTGTACAATTCTGTATTACATCATCTATAAATCCCATTGTGTGTTCACCACCCAGAGTCAGTTCTCCTTCCATCACCATATATTTGATCCCCCTTACCCTCATCTCCCTCCCCCCACCCCCCTTACCCTCTGGTAACCACTAAACTATTGTCTGTGTCTATGAGTTTTTGTTTCTCATTTGTTCGTCTTGTTTTTTTGTTGTTTTTGGTTTATATACCACATATCAGTGAAATCATATGGTTCTCTGCTTTTTCTGACTCATTTCGCTTAGCATTATAATCTCAAGATCCATTCATGTTGTCATAAATGGTCCTATTTCATCCTTTTTTTTAAAAGAAACAATAAATTGGAAGTTTTATACCATTGAAAAATCTTGAAAATGTCAAATGGTTTCTACTCTTCCTTTTTAAAATTTATCTGATAGTATGGTACAATATTTAGATATTGCTCATTGATTTTGGCTCTCATTTTATAAACAAAAATAACAGAAAAAAGACAGTAAGACTATACCTAAGCCTAATATTTTATCTGTGAGATAGGTAAAAGTGAGTTTTATTTTACTCTTTTTGTTTCATCTGTATTCTCTGAATTTTCTACTATTAATGTACCTTGTAATAATAAAAAAATATTATAATTTATAAAAGAATACAAGAACAACTTCAGTGTTCTTTAACTTCAGTCCTAATCAACAATATTCAATAAGCAATGATGGTTGGGAAGGAGAAGCATTCAAAAGTGGACTGTTCTTTGCCTTCAAGGAGATGGACATCCAGAAAACTACCTGATCAGAGAAGACCCCTAAGGAAGATACTCCTTCAGCTGCTCTACTGAAATTTTCCGTTTCTTTCTTCCAGCTCTTCTATTTCCTTCTCTGCTTCCCTTTTTTATACTCTTGTTTTTTTCCTTTTTTTCACCTATCATACCTGCCTTCCTGACAATCATTCAGTCCCTCTGTTCCAGTTTACTTCTTTCAGAGAGGATTGTCCACCCTTCTTTCCACACTTTCCTCAACACAGTGATTTTTTTTCTGTCTTCCACTCAGTTACCCCTGACTTTGTCTCACTGATGGGGGACAGGGAAATCACATACCACTGAAATTTCAAGATAACCAGGGATCCTTTTTAAGTTAGTGCTTAGAAACTTTACCTACACAAAACTTTTCACATAAGCTTTTTATAGGCATTAAAGTGGAATTTTAGTGGTTTTGTTTGTTTGTGTGTTTTTAAATTCTACCTATATGACAAGCAAGAGAAGAGAAATTAGCTATTTGAAATTGTGTTTCAGAGACCCTTGGCTGGATTTCCTGTTACAGGCCTACAGAGTCCTGACACTAGCCACACACTTAATGATGTTTACTTTTCTCTTGCAAAGATCTGGGAATAGCAAGTTGTGACTCTTATCTACTGTTTGCTAGTATGCTCACCAGGATCTGTCTGTACCTTTCTCAGAAACATAAATTTTACATTTCAGCAGAAAAAACATGTAATGCTTAATGAAATCCTCGAAAGAAATCTTTCTGCAAAAATTGCGCCAGCTTCTTTTTCAATGGTACAACTACAGACCAGAAGAGGGTCTGCCCACTGAACTCATCTTGTATAATCATACTATGATTATACTTCTCCATTGTCATTGTTTCCAACAAGCATCAGAAAGGGGTCAGAATGCCTTCCCCCACTGAAGCAAACACCCTTGTATATAAAAGTGTGTTTATTCTATAAAACATAGGATCCAGATCTGTTTGGATATTTGATTTTAAAAAAGTAGAAACTAGTATTAGAGATGCAACATACTATCTCATTATTGTTCGAACTGGCATTTCTTTGATTATTTTCGAGTCTGAACATTTCTCCATGTAGT
This sequence comes from Rhinolophus hipposideros, assembly GCF_964194185.1. Lineage (NCBI taxonomy): Eukaryota > Metazoa > Chordata > Mammalia > Chiroptera > Rhinolophidae > Rhinolophus > Rhinolophus hipposideros. The sequence continues at coordinate 63,256,009 of NC_138048.1, forward strand.
TATTGGTTTTGTATATGTATATGTGCATACATAAAATTTTAATTATTTTCTACTCATGCCCTTTGCATTCTTTTCTAATGATATGATCGTCTCCATGTTGACTTATATGAACTCTTTATATATTAAGACATTATCCTTTTGTCCTATATGTTTCAAACATTACATTTTCCAGTGTATTGGCCTTTTAATTTTGTTTCTTAAATGGGAAATTAGAAATGTGTATAATTGAACCTTTCAATTTTGACCTTTTTAAGAATGTGGGTTTCTTTTAAATTACTTCTTATTTTCCCTGTTTCCAACACATGAGAATAAGAGAGAGAGAGAGGTAATCCAGTGTTTTCAGCCAAGCTAATAATCAGCCTCTAAATGTTATTGAATCTGAGCGTTAGAAAACAATTTACTTATTTAGAAAAAAATCAAGTGGTGAAAGGAGGGGAGGAAACACAAGTTGCTATTAATTCTGAAGAAAAGTACCTCTGGGTGTGCTTGCTGACTTTCCTCACTTTGCCATGCCAGGATAGAAAGGGACCTCAGGTGTCAGAGGTCATCTCTTCCAACCCCCAGTACCCAATGCAGGAATCTCGCCTGTACGATTTCCACCATCCTCTTGACAACTGCCAGAATACTTTGTATGTCAGTTGGAGATACCTTTCTCATATTGTGCTGAAATTTGTCTGTCTATAAGTCCCACACACCAAGCCTGGCTCTGCCCTCAAGAGCCACAGAGACAAAGTTGGGCTAGCTGGGAAAGCATCAATTCAGAGAAAGCTGACATCACACATCCGAGATGTCTCTTTTCCAGGATAAATGCCTTAAAAGCTTTTCTCTGTTCCTCCTCCTGCACAGTGTTGAGATTCATCCTAGCCTGCTGGCCATCTCGTGGACACATCCCAATGTTTGTCTTTTATCTTGTAGTGTCCCAGCTTTGAACACAGAATTCTGTGTGCTCCTGACAGCTGCAAACATGACATTCTCTGCCCATACCTGTGCCCTCTGAGTCTCCCTTTGCTCTTTTTCACTTTCTCAGCCGCGTCCTCTGTGTCTCAGGAACCCTAGAGATGGTGGCCTGGGTGCCTTGCCTTTCCTTTTCTTCATTCCACCCTTATGTGGAAATTTTTTATTTTTTCATTTTGTTTGTTGGGCTTTCTATTGTCAACAAAACCATGACAAACCTCTTACACAGCTGTTTGGCAAGAGCTGGTTGGTGATCATTTATTTGTTTCTACTCCCCTTTCTCCTAGTTTGAAAGCCCCTGCCTTTTGCCAGGCAATGGCAGTAGTTTTCAACCTGGGTTTGTGGGTCAAGGTCTTGGTTTTAGACCTTGGCCTCACTACCCAGTTAGACTGGTGCTCAAGCCTGGCTCATCTAGAGCCTCCCACAGAGACTTAGCAGGGCTGGCTGGGGAAGGCAGGGCAGGGCAGGGCAGGGCTGGGGTGAAGTAAAGGTGGGGTGAGTAGAGCTGGGTGTGGCTGGACTGCATGGGAAACTGACTTGTTTATCTAATTCAGTTGGGCCTGGTGATGCCAGAGCTGGTAGGTGACAGGTGGCAATCGAGGAAGTAGACTTACCTGAGTCTTAGTTCTGGCTAATTAGCTGGGAGACCTTGGGCAAGTCATGTGTCCTCTCCCAGAGGCTGACACTGGCTCGCAATGCCCACTGCTACCATCTGTCAAGCACTGACTCTGGCACTACAACTCACAGCACCACTGGCGTCATGCCATTCAATCATAGCAGCCAAATCACAAGGAAGGTCTTATTGCTGTGCTCATTTTACAGAAGGAGAGATGGTAACTTAGAGAGATTAAATAACTTGTTTGTAAGTAAGTAGCTGAGCTGGGATTTGAAGCCAAGTGTTCTGAGCACCCGTGCTCCGAACCACAGGGCTGTGCACTCCTTACCCCCCCAACCCCGTGCTGCTCAGTTCTATGGCCTCTCTTAATTCAGCAGCAGCTTTAAGGGCTCAGGAGGACCGTGTTCATATCATTTGTGATTAGTGTGACGGCAGCATCCTTGGAGACCTGTGTGTTTGTGCTCCTCAATTTCCCACCTCTGTGCTGAGCCTACGCACGCTCTCCTAAGCCTGTATGAAGCAGCCAGCAAACGTTCAGGTAGCAAGAGTCAGTTTCTACCAGAAATGGTCTTAGGGCAGTTTTGGTATCAGCTTCTCCATCTTCAGGGATGAAAACCCAGAAACAAAACCAAGTGTGAGTTTCCCTTGAACGAGAAGCCTCTCTAAAATATTGTTAAGAATTATTTATGTTGGCTGAGGTTCTTTACTTAAAATATATTTTCTTGTAGACATGTGAAAACTTAATTACGCTAGCCTTTTCTCCATGATTTTCTGATATCCTGGCATGCCAATGCCTGAGAAAACTCAACACAGAATGAGTAATACTCTGTAGCTAAGGACTGGTATTTCAGTTGCCCAAGGTTGTGGAAACGTTATTGCAACATGGGAGTCAGCCCAAAAGAGAGGGGGAGGGGGGTGAGGGGGCAAGGGGGAGAGGCCTAAAAGCGGAGAGGGGGAGAGAGAGGGAGGGAGAAGGAGAGAGGGGGGGAGGGAGGGAGGGAAGGAAGGAGGGAGAGAGGGGGGGGGAATGAAGGAAGAAGCCCGCTGTCCTCTATTGAAAAAAAAACCAAACATTTTTCTTTAAGGATTTTAATTTGCCTTCCTTCAATGCAATATAATATTGTAGTTATTATCTCCTTGGATTTACATATTATATCAACAGGGCTCAGTGATCCTTGGGTGGGTGTAGTACTTTTCTCAGAATGCAGCATTTTCATATTTATTATCACAACATGTACGTGTGTATGAGAGAGCCAGAATTAGAGAAATGTTTTCACATTGAAAGATAGCAGATCTGAGGCATCAGAACTGCCAGCAAACTGGTGAGGGGTAGGAGAAAAGGCCAGAGAGCCTTATTTTGATAGATTCATGTACTTTCTGTCCTAGAGACGAAGTTCAGCCTTCCAAGAAAAACACCTAACGTCTTTGCATAAGCACTGTATGGGCACACAGTAGGTGTGCTCGATACATGTCAATTCTAGTTATTCTTCTTTCCCTCCAATAATGTCATTTACTATAGACTTGCCATTTCCCTAACAAGTAAAATTAATTGGTGCTGTCACACAAGAGTCAGGTTTCTGTGTCTGTCTCTGCAGTTGTTTATTTTTAAGTTTATTTGGATCCCAGTTATATCAGTAGGAACCCTGCAGTACCATTTATCTACATAAGGTTCTAGCTTACGTGGTTTCTCTTATGTTCTCTCTCTCATCTGTTAGTACCTGGGTATAACTTAATCTTCTGCCTCTTTGTTTTCTTTCTGCCTAAGTGAAAAACAAGAATGCCCAGATTGCTTCAGGACACACCTGTGCACTGTTGCAGAGCAGCCCATCTTGAGGGAAGGCTGGTTTTGCCACACAGGTGGTGACTGGGAGCCTCAACAAGCCTCCAAATGAAGAGGGAAAAAACAAAGCCAGTGGGGGTTGGGATGGGGGAAGGACACACTTCTTCCACAGGGTGTTTAGCAGATGTTACTTAATTACTCTGAGTGCCAAAATGTAATTAAAATGGCAAATGTCACCAGGAAGTAGAATTTTAACATGTGTGCATGAGCACACATGCCCACTTATCCCTCTTCCCCTTTTTCTCTCTGAGGTACACCCTCTTCTGCATTTTCTTTCTCAGGCAGTTGCTCTTCCTTCACCTCGGCATAGAAAATTAAAAACTGAAAGACTCCATCCGGTTAACCCCGTGCACTGTTAGAGCCACGGTTCAGAGGTGGATTGCCTCTAGATGTAGTTCATTTTTCAGTGGGGTTGAGTTGCTCCTTTTGTTCTCAGCACCAAATGCAATCTGTCCCAAGTTTTAAACCACACACTGAAGGAGAACTGAACATGGAACACAGTTACTATTGGCAGTTTACGTGCTAGTGCAGCAGGCAAAACAAGGGGTCTAGAATTTGGAGTTTTGGAACACAAACTCAAATGCTTTGCCAGTTAGGTTGTTTTTTTTGCTGTATATGCATTTAGACTCTTATATGGCTCAGATTGGTGATAAATGTGAGTCACTTAATATTTCTGCTTTCCACTTCCTATCTAGAGCAGAGTACCTTCCATCCATGTTTAGCCCCCAGAAGTAGTGTTAGCATTAGGAGGCTTGTCAACTGTTTACTCTTTTAGCCCTCTACTTAACTGCTTTCGGACTCAGCTTCTTCATCTTTAAAATGGGAATGATTCTTTAATGTTGTGATAAACGGATAATAGCTAATAAAAGCAAGGGGTAATTTCAGTCTGTAAAATAGCATGTAAAGATGCTTAAAAAAGATTTCATTACCACATTAATGAAATAGTCATCTGAAAATATTGTTTCACTAACAAAGAATGCACCCGAAAGAATAATGACATTATATTTGATCGTTATCAGATTGGCAAAGATAAAAAATATTGATCATATGTAGTGTTTGTGAGAATACAGGCATATTGGATCAACTTTTTTGCAGAGTATATTGTAAATATATTTCAGAATTTAAGATGGTCATGACTTGATGAGGTGATCCCTTTTCTAGAAATTTATTCTCAGAAGAAAATGAGAAAGGTATTCAAAGACAATTTATAAGCTTATTCATCTCAACTTCATTAATAAAAGTGAAAAATGGGGAACAAGATACTTGCCCACTAATAGGAAATTATTTAAATGAATTATGATATACCCCCAAATGGAATAAATACTCAGTGGCTGTTCAAAAGGAGGATGTAAATCTACATTTATTGATATGGAAAGATATCTAGAATATATTCCTGAGTGAAAAGTGAATTATAGAACTATATTTTAAATATTATTCCACTTGGATGAATATATATTATGCCTCTAATTATATTTATATTATACCTCTAATTATATTATATGTAAAGAATGTATCTGTATATTAACGGTCTTTGGAGGAGGGGGTTATTGTGACTTTCACTTTGTACTTTATACACCTTTGACCCCCTTAAACGTTTTTTTTATTGTGAATGGTGTTATGTTTTATAATCAGCCAAGCCATAATAATAAAGAAAAGAACCCAAGGGGCACTCAAATGAAAGAAACTCTGAATTCTACTGCTTCTACTAATTTCTCTCATTTGTAATATGACCATCGAACTGGATACATTCAACTTCTGATCAGCTAAGTAGGTACACGGGCCTGGGCTATTTACAATGGACTAAAGAAACAGTAAAAGATAAACAAGTATGAGATAAACAGTGCAAAGATATGATATAAATTGGTGGGGACTGCCATAAATAACACACTAATCTATTTAATGAAATAATATATGACAGGCACCCGACGAGCCTGTGAATTGAATATCATGTGAAAAGAAGGTTGTTGAATGTTAGCGTAAACGATAGGGACCACCGCCTGGGGATGATAGGCCCTGCTTTCAGTGCTGTGGGAAGTACAATTCTCTCTCTAACCTCTTTTCTTTCTGAGAGACCCAGTGGTGGGCATTAGAGACTTTCAGTCTACTTTGCCTTTATTTTGGACTGAGACCTAGATGCTATCATGTAAAAATATCCCTGCTAATGCATATTAAGATGTGACATGTTTCCTTTTTTTATTTTGTATGCCTTTGTGTCATTAACCTGAGAGGAAAAAAAAAAAAAGAACCCATATCCCGACGTGTAACTAAAAACCTCCCAGTGGGATTTGTTTAGTGTGAGAGAGTGATTAGTAATTTTTAGTGATTAGTAATTTTCTCCCTCAGGTGGTTTTTCTGCATTCCTGTAGAGATAGTGTACACAACAGGGCTGCCAAGTGAGAAAAAAAGGCTCGGGCAGAAAATATCACCCTTTAGAAAACAGTATGTGTGTGTGCGTGCGCGCACGTGTGTGTTTTAAACAACTATTTTAGTTACTTTGACAAATACAGTGCTTTGATTTGGAATCGTTGCTTTTTATGACTTATATAATCTCTGGTTTTACAAAAAGTTCCAATATGCAATAATTTTGTACAAGGGAATTTACATCTGTGTTCCCATCCACTCACAGACACCCATCTTCCTCGCACCCTTTCTAATCCTCTCGTAGCTTTTGGAAAGCAAGCCGATTCTAAAAATCTTAGCTTAAGGAGGCCTTGGGACTTCATCTGCAGTATTTTAGGGCACAGTGTTGAGATCATAGGATTGAGGCAGGAGGGTAGCTTTTTCAGTTAACAAAAAGAGGAAAAGGCTGCCGTGGTCTACAGGGAGAACTCCATGAAGGAAGAGCATTCGTTAGTGTCTCTCTAGGTCCACCCAGCCCACTCCCCAATAACGTGGACATTCACATGAACTCATACTCACCTGGACAGTGGGGTGACTAGCAAGAGTATGTGATTGTTCTCTTTCTGCTCCCTGGAATTGTAGTTATTTAGCACAAAGATTAAGCAACTTGTGTGGCCTCACGATTCTCCCACTTGAAGCTTTCATAATTTTACTTTTGTATATCCAGGGGAACTTATACTGGGTGGAGTGACTTTGTTTGTGACTGCTAGCTCCTCAGAATGTTGCTCTCTGAACCCAAGAAAGTGATACACTGTGTTTGGGTTACTCTTTGGTTTCTAAGGCTAAAGTTGGCACTTAGAACAATAAGTGAAATAAGCGTTCAAGTTGAGAGTCAATGTACTTTCTCTGACAAACCTGAATTATTTGCTGACCGACCTTATCCAGCTGGTGGACTTTAGCCATGTCCCCGCCCCCACTCCTCCTCCTCCTTCAGGATCATCATCAGCCTCTTCAGCCGCCATCTCTTATGTAGCTGTTGCACTTTGCAACTCCAAGCACTTTCTCATGCATTGCCTTGTTTGGTCATTATGGCTGTTCTTTGAGGCCCAGAAGAGTGTTGTTGATTGTCTTACCTTTTAAGGTATGAAGAAGCTGAATCTCTAAAATCATATGTCTAGTATCAGAGCAAAGAAGAGACTCTAGACTTTCTGACAGCTCTTTGCTGTTTCTGAAGCACATTGGGGCGGGCTTTGGGAGGAGTACACTGAGCACTTGAACCCTGAGCTGAGCTCCTAGCCTGCCTTGAACTCTGATCTTGAGCAGGGACTGAGGTTACTCTCGGAATACAAGCGATGGCTTTGAATGGATGGATTAGTCATTCTGCGGGTTCAGTGTAATTATCTAAGAAAATATGATGTCCCCCCTCTTTTGTAAATTGGCGATGTAATGGTACAGGGAGGTGTTCTGACAAGCTTGAAGTGTCACCTTGTGAGGTACTCCCCAGAGACTGCTTTAGGTTACCTGTTACATGTAGTAAGTGAACCACCCCCAGCCCTGTCTCCATGGATACAAACACAGAACTTGCTTTTTGAAATTCTCTAAATCTGAGTGTGACTGGCAGTCCCAAATTAGCTGTCCTAAGCCACGCAGGACAGCAGGAAGTATTTAAATGTTCAACACGTTAAACGAACCAAAAATATAAAGTGAGACTGACTCACGGCTGGGGAAGAGGCAAAGGTGGATGACTTTCCATTGCCCTGGCCAGAAACTTTGGAGGGGCTAAACTACATCCTACATTTCACCACATCTCCCCTCACACTCTGGCCATCGCCCTCTTGTTGCACCAGAACTGTAAGATGTGTAGTGTGGAGAGAAGAAAGGGAGCTAGGGGTGTGGAGTGAAGGTAGGGGGCTCAGAGCAAAAGCGGGACCAAGGAGCACTTGAGTTCCAGAAGACCACACAGAGTGTTTCCAGATAGATTGTGAGCAACTCTAACATTAGGGAGAAACACTCTATTTATTTGTATAGTTTTCAAGCCTAGTGTAGTGCCAGGCAGATAGTAGTAGTTGCTTAATAAATAGTTGAAGGAATGACAATAAACTGGTGTGGGCCTTTACTAACCTCACCTGCTTTTTCCTCCATGAGTCAAGCTCCCAGTTCCAACTGCTGGCCCTGCCTGATGGTTGCCACTAGAATTGCCTTTCTGATCTTGCTACCATTTGTGGGACCCCAGGCTTTGCCTGGGTTTGGGAGCCTGTGTGGGCCCTCAGCCCATCCTTCTGGCAGCCCAACCTGCTGCCTGTGCTGAGATTCTGATGGAATGCTTATCAGGTAGCCTGTTTCAAAATTTCTCAGTTTTTCATTTATTTAGAATAAAACCCAACCCGTTCTGGAAAAAATGAAGGCCCTTTTAGAAAACTATTTGAGAAATAAATGATTTTTGTTCATTTGAGACTCCACATATATGGTGGTGGTTTTGGGAAAAATTTTAGGTATCTGAAGTCTTGGCAAAAGAAATAAAAAGTTTAATTTTTTTGGAGGCAACTTGGCAGTATCTATCAAAAAGAAGTATAAACACTTTGATCCAGTAACTTCAGTTCCAGAAAGCTAATTTACAGAAATACATAGTGTACAAGGGTATAATTGCAAAGGTGCTTAATGCCACATGATTTGTAATAATAAAAACTGAAGTCATTGTAAGTCCATTAACAAGGAAATTGGTAAATTATGGTATATCTATGCGATAGAAAATTATTCATCAAGTTAAAAGAATCAGGGAAATCCAGGATATATTTTTTATTTAATATGCAAGGGGCTGAGTAGTTTGCATAGTATGATTATATAGTTAAAAACCCCTATGTGTTAGCGTATGTGTGTGTGTTCTGTGTATTATCAAATATATATGCACACACTTATATATTTTCTATTTATGTGTGTGTATACACACACACACACACACACACACATATTTATAGAGAAAGGTCTGGAAGGGTACACACCAAATAGTTAAGAGTGAATATCTATGGAAAGAAAATAGAGTGGGATGATTATATAATTAGCTGACCATCTACAGCTCTAATGTTTTCTCTTTCCTTTTGCCATTTTGGACTATGTATGTCACAGGAAGATGAAAGGAAATAATAGCTAACTTAATTCTGCATTTCTTAGCACTTGTGTCTGTGCCTCTTTTCTTCCCTACAGCGTGTGTGTGTGTCTGCATATAAATTGAAGTTGAATTTGAGGTTGTGGGTTAGCATCAGAGTTCGTGTATCTGTTTTCTTCTTGTTTCCCATGATTTTATTATCATGGATAACGTGTACAGTCAAGAGTAGGTTAAAGATATATTTTACTATTAATAATGTGTAATTCCAAGAGTTTTATGTTAGAATGCAGATGACTCCCTTCTCAGGTTCAAAGAAAGCACTTGAGCAAAATGGTAAGAAAGTGTCCACATTCTCTTGTCTTGAATGGTAGAGATTTTCACGTAGACTCAGGTATAACAAATGCCAGCTTCATCAGTCACCAACCACATAAAATTGGAACACTCACTGAGTCTTCCAGAGCCTTAGTTTTTTGTAAGTGACACAATAGTATCCATCTAGAAGGGCTTTGGTGAAGATTAAGTGAGATACCATGTGTGAAAATACGTAGTTTGCATTGTAGATGCTCAGTGGCTGTTTTCTTCTGGTCCTTTCTTAGGATTCTCTCAAACATGCTTTTGGGTTTTGCTGTTCTCAGAACAGTATTTATTTATTTATTTTAGCTGTGAGCTCGCCACCATTTATTCTTTATTAAGACATGGCCCATCTAAAAGAAATGATGTGGGTGTGTTCAAACCAGGTTGCTTCTCCTTTCATATTGTAATTAATCTTTCCATCCTCTTACTCCTCTTAACACATTCAGGGCATAACATATTATCTTCTGGGTCTGGGTATGGGAGAGTACAGGCTGGTAACAGGAAGAGAGAGATCATCTTCTTGGGAGTGTCAGGCACCCAGGACTGACCTGGAAGGAACTGCAGGTGAATCCAACCTTTTGTGTCTGCCAAGGGAGGTCTGCCATGGACAACGCATAACCTGACTCCAAAGGTTTGCAACAGAAAGTTCTCAGCAGAAGTAGAAACAGAACATGAACTAACAGCCTTAGGTTGAATGGCTCTTGTGGCAATTCTTGCCCATGCTGTCAGCATGGCTTCCTGAGCTGAAGTCACATCAACTGTATTGGTCCCTTCCGCTCTCTCTCATCTTACAACTTTTCTGACTCCTTGCTCTCTTGGTCACCATCTTGTATTTCCTTGAACATGACTGCAATGTGGTCTCCTGTGGTGTTTCAGGAATATTCTTTCCACTGTCTTCATACTCCTCACTCACTTGTTTTTCTTCAGAGGAAGCATGTTCCTTGAGCCTCCAAAAAACTTCTGTTTTCTTGCCATTGGTATTCAAATTGTTGATATATACCGCAAAGTGTCCCAGTGCACTTTATTAATTGGAGGCAAAATGGTTGGCAAGGGGAGGATTCGTTTTTGGCAAGCTTTGAATTATTTATTTTTTGAGGAAGATAAAGTTTGTCATTTGTTCTAGGTGTCTTCACATTGGCTTCTGAGATTGAAGAAATGCTTGGTTCCATTTGATGTTCTTCATTAGGTAGGTTCTTCATTAACTGGAACCAATGTGAGAATCACACTTTCTTCATCTAATTCATCCTCAAAGAAATCCTTTCCACTGCTATCAGAATTTGAGCTTCCCATTTCCAGGAACACTCAGAGGAAGGCAAAGCCAGCACTGTTAAGGATACCCACTGTTTACTTCTTTTCACTTCCAGAGCAGTTTAATTTCTCCTCCCTTCCTGCCCCCCCCCCCCCGCCCCTCCCAGGGCATTTCAACCTTTACCAGTGCCCTATGTTTTAGGAATATCTGCAGTTACATCACCTCTTTGCCTGTCCCCCCACCCACCACTCTCCCTTCTTTCCTCTCCATTCTTTTCTCCTCAGTCATTTCCTTTTGCCTTCTTCTCTTCCTCCTCACTTCTATTTTTAATTAATTTTTGCCTGTTTCTAATTCCTTCTCACCTTCCACTTCTCCATTTATTTCCTAAGACTGTTGGGGGAGAGACAAGTGGTTCACAGGGCAAGAGAAAGAAACCCAGAGTGTAGAAAGGGAATAAAGCCTACTCTTTGTCCTTCACACTTGAGCCACACTGGATTTCTCCCAGTTCTCCAAGCTGTGCTTTGTCATATCTCCATGTCTTTGCACTTGGTGTTCCTTCTTTATTTTTCCCTACTTTACTTGGTAAGTTACACATGTGTTTCAGGTCTCAGAAGCATTTCCTTGGGGTGGGGGGCTGCTCCTGGACTCCAGTACACTAAGTCATACAAGGTCTGTCAATTAAATTCATGAACTCATCCTAGAAAAAGTGCTACATTCCTCATTGCTGAATATCACTACGCTCACCTTTGAAGTACTCCCCTTGGGAAGCTACGCACCCACCCCAGTGCCTAGTCCATGCTTCAAAGCAATTTTGGAGCTCTTTTTCTGGAATGGCCATCAGAGCTGTCATTGTATTACCCTTGATGGCCTGAATGTCATTAAAATGTTTTCCTTTCAATATTTCCTTTATCTTCGGGTAAAGAAAGAAGTCATTGGGGCCAGATCAGGTGAGTAGGGAGGGTGTCCCATACAGTTATTTGTTTACTGGCTAAAAACTCCCTCACAGCCAGTGATGTGCGAGCTGACGCATTGTTGTGATGCAAGAGCCATGAATTGTTGGCAAAAAGTTCAGATCGTTGTTGTCTTTTTCACGCAGCCTTTTTAGCACTTCCAAGTAGTTAGCTTGGTTAACTGTTTGTCCAGTTGGTACAAATTCATAATGAATGATCCCTCTGATACCAAAAAAGGTGAGCAACATCATTGCAACAAGTTTGTGAACTTAATTGTCAGACCTTCATATGCTTCTGCTCACTATGTCCACACTGCGTGCTTCCCAGACCAAAATACTGATATCACTAAATTGTAATTCCTCATTTAATAGTCTCTCTTTGCTGCTAAACTATAAACTTTCATGCACAAGGAATGTGTTTTACTTGTTTATTTTTGCATTTCTAGCACTTGGCTCAGTGCTTGGCTCTTAGTAGGTGCTTGTTGAATGGAGTTGTAACTTGACGTGTTCATTGTCAAGAAATCTGGGAGAGCCAGCCTAGTTTTTTGCAAGCTGAATTCTACTCTGGGACCTCTATCCTATTCTTACACTAAAGCTTTAGTCCACAGTCTTGAGTGGCCCAAATAAAAGCCAGAGGAAGTATCAGATACGATCTGTGCTTATTTTATTAGAATAAATCTCCAAACCTCCTTAGCCTAGGGGTTAAGGCTCCAAATGGAGTTTACAGATCTTCATACCTCCACGAACCTGATGAGACAGTCACACAAATTTGCCAGCTACCTTTACCTTTTCATCTTTGCTTGTGCTGTTTCCTCAATTTGCAGGGTTGATTTCTTCATTCTTTGCCTATGGAAAATCTTACCTTCCAAGCTCCGGTTCAAATCATGGCCCTTAAAATTGTTGTGAGAATTAAATGAGATAAATTGCATAAATGCATAGCACAGTGGTTGCCATTGAATAAGCACTCTACATAAAGATTAGCTATTAGCATCTTTTCTCAACCAGACTAAGCTCAGAGAGGGTGGGAACCATGTTTATACTATTTATATCTGTACACTAAGCTCTCAGCAAAAGTATACTCAGCTGAGTATATAGTAAGTGTTTAATAAATGGTTCAATAAATGAAGAGATAATGGTCTAAATGGCCATCCAATAGGGCAGACCATGTAGTAAATGGAGTGTACTATCTCCAGGTCCTATTATTTTTGGATAACAGCAGTATCAGGATAACCATAATACATGTATTTTTAAAACTAATTTTTATTTAATTTTTTGAATTGTTAAGGCATTCACAGGTTTTAAATATAAACAAAAAGTATTCATTAAAAGACTCCTTTCCTTCCCTGCCCTTCATCCAATCATCCCTATTCCTCTGATAGGTAACCACTATTATATATATGCCAGGGGTGCCAAAAAAAGGTATACACGTGACTTGTATTTATCTTTTATTATGAATATATATTGAGTATTACAATTTTAATATTTGTTTTTCCTTTCTTAAAATGTGTATATGTTTTTTTTCTTTGGCATCCCTGGTGTATATATAGTTTCAGTTTTTCCAAAATTGTAAGATACTGTCCATATTTTAATAAGTATAGAGATTTTTTCCATATCAATACATTAATAGTTTATTAATTCTTTTTGTACAGTTGCATAGTATTCCATGTGTGTATGTACCATAATTTATTTAAAGAGTTCCTTATTGAAGAGCATTTAGGTTGTTTCCAGATATTTTTCCGTTATAGTTGTGCTGCAGGTAACATCGCTGTACTTAATTTATTTTGCATTTGTTTATCTGTAGCAAAAATTCCTAGAAGTAGAATTGCTGGGTCAATAGGACATGTATTTGAAGCTTTGATAGACACTGTCAGATAGCACTCCATAAGAATTCTACCCGTTTGTATCCTCACCAGCAACATAATAAAGTGCTATTTTTATGCAGTCTTACCAACATAGTTTATTACCAAACTTTTGGAATTTTGCCAGTCTGTTATGTGGATGAAAATACCTTCAACTTCATCTAGTTTTAATTTGCATTTTTATTACCATGTGTGAAGTTGGACATCTATTTTTCCCCCTTATTTAAGAACCATATCTATTTCGTTTTCTGTGAATGGTCTGTTCATATCTTTGTGAACTTTTAATTGGATAAACGATCTTTCTTTGTGCTCCTACAGATTTGTAGATACTCTTTATATAGGTGGGAGATTAGCCCTGTATGTTTTAATTTGCAGGTATTTTTGCCTACTTGTCATTTGGCTTTTGCCTGACTTATTTTTCCCCCCAGAAAAATTGTTTTGATTCTTACAGTATGGATCTTACCGATCTTTTCTTCCATGGCTTCTGGATTTTGTGTCAGTTAAAAAAGCTTCCAACACGAAAGATTATAAAAATAGTTCTTTCAAATTTTTCTGTATTTACTTTTAAATATTGAATCTATTTGAAATTTCAGGCTCCCTTTCAAGCAAATATATTCTTGGGATAAGATTGCTAGGTATAGCAAATAAAAATACAAATGCCCCATTAAATCTGAATTTCAAATAAACAATGACTCATTTTTTTTTAGTACAAGTATGTCTCATGCAATATTAGTAGCTTACTTACACAAAGTAATTATTAATGGTTTATCTGAAATTCAAATTTAACTGGGAGTCCTGGAGTTTACCTGGCAACCCTAGGTGGAGAGCCACTAGCCTGTCTACTTAAATACTTCAGATTGTTTTGATTCTCAATTTTGGCTGCGTTAGGGCCCTACTACTCTTCCTCATTTGCTATTTAAAAATGTAATGGTATCATACGCAGTCTGCATCCGTGTCTTACAGGTTTTGAAGTTTGTGCACACAATCGGTATTAGACAAATTGAAATAAGTTTATTTATTTATGAATGGATGAATGTCCAGTTGCTTTCTGACGTTTTGTCTAGTATGTACTACAAGAAAAAAATCATTGCCAGGAGCAGAAAGAAATTACTTGGTGGTAGTGGAGAGCTAGTTCCCTGTCTGTTTTGTTCTAACGAGACAATTGAATTCCTAAGAATATTTGGTTTTCAAAATAATTGTCTCAATTATTATTTCAAGAGGTTAGAGGCTAGAGTTTCAGATTTATATAACAAAGCTGGTTTTTTTCTAATAGGAGATTAAATAATAATATTTAAAAATTATAAGTATTATTCTTTTTGATTAAATTGGATAAAAGTTTAATATCTCTTTTTTCGCTGCTTTTGAAAAAACATACGCAGGATTCTTACATCTCTTAACGCTTCCATTATGATCAACAAGGTACAACGTTGACATAATACTCCCATCCCTCCACCAATTGCAGCACAAGTTACAACCATCATGATGAAGACAGACTGTGACGTCAAAGCAGCAAGGTCCTAGTTATGTTACAATCCATGGAGGAGAGTATACTTACCTCTATCTAATTTACTTAATTGCATCTCATTGACCCACTCATTCATTGATTCGACAAATATTTCTTGAGTGCCTACTAACTGTTAGGCACTGTGGTAGGTGCTAGCTTGAATGAAACAATCATGGAACCTGTCTTCATGGGACTTTGCAGTACTGTGCTAGAGCCAGCTCCCACCGTCTGGTTGAAGGCCCATGGTTCAATTGTCAGGAACTTTCGTGAACCTTGTAATCAGCAATGGTGAGAGTATTTAAACATGGAAATTGGCAAAAGCTACAAGTCAGTGTTTTCTTTGTGGTTTCTTTTCTCCTCCATTCCTCCTTTTATTTAAATCTAGAGCTACTAGTAAACACTGGCCAGCACACCGCTAAATTTAGAGATGCCCCTCAACTGAGTCACGCTTCCTGCCTGTCTACTACTTACATAAGAGCCCCACAACACCAATACACCTTGCTTTTCACAAATAATAGCTTCTTGAAATGTTGTGAAAGATTCAAATTATTATATCATAGCTGACACATATTATAGGTTATGAAAGCCAAAGGGAAACTTCAAAAGAAACTTTACAATGTTATAAAAAGTTAGTTTATATTTAGCTATCTAAGATGGGAATAATAATAACACCTCCTTTAGAGGTTTGTTTGCAGATTAAATGAGCAAATATGTGTAAGGCTCTTGTGGAAGTGCCTGGCACAGCGTCACATAGAGTAAGCATCATACAAGATCCACCCGGTTCTTATGATGCATGATTGTGCAGATGAATTTTCTCTGTGGACTGACAGTGTGGAAAGTAAGTGGGAAACTCTAACTGCATCTCTCAGCTGCATTCAACAAGTTAAAATGACCTCTTAATTTAAAAAGATCCTTATAGGATTCTAGATCTGGAATTTTAACTTTGGGAGGAAAGGCAAAACATCATGTCGTTGGAGCCAAAAGAAATGCTGCACTTACTTCTTTTTGCCATCTGACAATATCAAAGCTTTGCATGAAAAACATTACTCCCTCCCGCCCCCCACTTAGTTCTTTCCTCAGATTTCCTATGTGAGTAAGGGATTCTAAGTATGCCACACTTGATTATGTTTCCCTTATTCTATAAGAAGAGTATAGAAGGGAGAGGGTGATCAGACAACCTCTGATGGGCTACTAATCCTGGGATTTTGATACCTAGAGTTTTATCTCTGGCTGAATTGCTTAGATGAAGAATATACTTTATTCTTGATTCTGTTAACTTACTTTTATATACCAGAATGCTTTTTCTCCCCAGTAAAGGTAATTTTTCACATGCAGATCCTGTATGTATTTTGTTAGATTTATGACTAACTTGTTGTTTTTCTTCTCCTTGGTAATATTGTAAATGGTATTGTTGGATAACTTCATATTTGTTCATTGCTGATATGTAGGGAAGCAATACTTTTGTATGTTGATCTTGTTGCCTGCACCCTTGGTATATTCACTTATTATTATTTCCAGGAGTTTTTTGTTGTTGTAGATTATTTTGAGTTCTTTACATTAATAATCATGTCATCTGCAAATGAAAAGTTGTATTTCCTTTTTAAAACTCAGTGTACCTTTTATTTATTTTTCTTGTCTTATTGCACTAGCTTGGACTTCAGATAATAGTGATGAAAAGAGGTATCTTTCTCTTGTCACCAATCTCAGGGAAAAAAGTGTCCTGTCGCTCATGATTAAGTATGATGTTAGCTGTGGGGTTTTTGTGTATACCTTTTTTTTTTTTAGATTATGAAAGTTTTCTTGTAGTTCTCATTTTTTGAGATCCACAGAATGGAAATAGTTTGTTTTAATCTGATCTGTTGAGAGATTTGACTTATGGTCATTCTTCCCAGGGTGGGGGTTGGTTTGGAAGTGGTGGAGAGAAAGGACATTCCACCCTTGATTCCTATGATGACTAGTTCCTGAGTCAGCTCTTTGCCACCTTCATCCTCTATCCCTGGTCATAAAACCAGGGATCTCTAGTAGCTACATTTGGGAAAGAGGCAGCATGATGTGGAATGATGAACTTGCTTTTAAATCTGAAGATCTGTCACTTCTTATCTGTTTGACCTTGGTGAATCATAAAACCTCATTTATAAAGTAAGGGGCATAATTAGCTTATAGGGCTGTGAAGATAGGTTGAAATTGTGTCAACTCTAAAGTACTCTACAAATTTAGGTTTTAAGACTAAATTCTTGTAGGGCAGGATCCATGTCAGTTCATTTGTGTATTGCTTAAATAGTCACAAGAGCACTGTACATGCTTAACATGTATTTAATTATTGTGTTATTGCATATGTTTTCCAAGATTTCTTTGTTTGCCTTTGGGCTGTGTGTGCAGGGTGTTAAATAGTGGGTATTACTGCCTGGGCTATGACAGTTAGGCTCTATGACCTTGGAAAAATCACCCAAACTCCCTAACAAATAGTTGGACTGTTTGGATTACTATGTGACATGATCTAGGTAAAGCACTGTGCAAAATATTGGCTCATGGAAAATGCTCATTAAATGTCCTTTTTATTTGGATAGGACCTTTAGTAGGGAACTAGAAAACTAGACAGGAAAAGCTATGCATGTTTTGGTTTATTTGTTTGTATTTGTGTTTGGTATCTTCTTGACGGAAGAAGATACTCATATTTGCTCTTGAGTGATAATGGAGGGCCGGAGTGAGGGGAAAATGTGGCCAAAAGTTGACAACTGGTCCGAATTTCCATTTGTGCCCATTCACTAGTTTTCTTCTTTTCCTGTCCACTAGGTGACACTGTTTACTCATCTATGCTACTCCATTTAGCCGTTTCCACAAATCTTAATTCAAAAGTTGCATGTTTTGTTTGGGATATTGTGGGGAGTCGGGGGAGTAGTGTGTGTATTGGGAAAGAAAGTATAAATGAACTACCAGTGACCAACCTTTGAGGTACAATTAGGAGCCAGTTGTCACCTATGGCTATGTGACTTTATTAACTAGTTTCAAACTACTTTTTAAACTGATTTTAAGAGCAACATGCAGTTAGTTTCTACTTTTATTCCAAGACATGAAGGAAAACATGAACTGCTCCCTCTGACAAGCCTTCATCAAACCAAAGGATCAAATAAAATGTTGGGGTTTTGAATGTAGAGTAGAGTAGATGGTCTTAAATGTATAAGTTTCCCTCTCTTCAATGATAGCTAATGAAGGCATAGACCACTAATGAGCACTAGAAGCAATTTCTAAGCCAAGCTTAAGTTGGGCCTTCCAATTTAATAAAAATTAGTCCCTGCCGAGAAGAAACTGAATGCAGTGTGTTCATCTGGTCAGGCAGTTTGCAGACACTGCGCCTCGTCTTCTAGGTCAGTTGTGCTTCCATTTCTGCATTGCTCTAATTGCCACATACTCACAGGAAGTGGTCATTTATCTGCATACCACCCAGTTGAAACTTGTGATGATTCCTAAACGGCATGTGACTTGGATAGAAAAAAAATTCAAAATAATTTCTGCCCTTGCATTTTCAGGCTATGAGCCAGGGGATGTGTGTCAACCGTATTAGTCCAAAGGATCAAAATATCAAAGATTTCATCCATTTACCTCAGAGTTTGGGGTCTATTTTTTCTATTTATCATCACTTCTTCATTGTCCATTATAACTTTAAAATGAGCTTGTTTGTGCTGCTTGTTATACTTGTTTTACATTGCTTGTTTGTAACTTAGATTCTTTTTTTTTTTTTTTTTTTTGTCCTTAGAAGTAACACAACCAAAATTCCCTAACAAATATTTCCCAGCCCAGAATTTTCCTATAAAGCTTTCCTGGCCTCCCTTACTAATGAGCTCCAATTTTCTTTGCTTCTCTGTGTGTCTCCCAGCACGCACCACCTTGAGTTGGTGTGTAACAAACAACTAAATATAGTCACAGTTTTGGCAGCTCTCTTTTGGAAGACTGTCACAAGGCCTCCTAAAACAGGAATTAAGCCGATTTCAAGGGAACAGGCCAACTCTTTGGCGCTTGGGAACAGAGGACGTTTTCATATGTTGTGAGCAGTGGTTACCACGTCTCCTGTGTATTTATGCCCTGCTTTATTTAAGCAAGAGTAATAACTTTAATGACTGTTAGCAAAGCACTGGTAAATGCTCAGTACCTCTCTCTAAGCTGGGGCTTCTTCCAGAATATTCTTTAAGTGAAACCAAGGCTGTGTAATCAGCAGTTGCATGAAGAGGTTTGGGGAGCAGCACAGATTGCAGCAGCCTCTGCCAGCGGCGCAGAACAGTCATGGCTGGAACGTGCACTTTGTTCCTTGTTTCGGTGTAGAGCACCCTTGACATCTGGATTTGCTCACTCACATCTCCTGCTTGCTTGGTCCCTTGAGGATGGAATGGGAGAGAGAAGGGGGACAGAGAGAAATTCAGGGCTGCCGTCGGTACATTAGAATTCTAACTGTTGGAGCATTCTCCTAAGCCGGGAATACTAATTACACCGAGTATGTCAAATCATGTCCTCTAATTGTAAATCAAACAAATGTTCCCAGGCAATAGGCGGAGGCCACCAAGCCCGTTTCATTTATGATGCAACCTGAATATAAATCTAGGACTCGAGAGGGGGTAGGCTTTGTGAGTTTATTTAATTTTATGACATGTGCCTTGCACCTTCCCTGCTACCTTGACATAAAGGCCACAGGCTTTAACATAACGCTTTGATTTGAACAGTTACTACGCTATTAGTGATGGCTCTAGCACTTTCTAGGGATGTGAGGATAAACAAATTGTTTTGAGAGCTACAGATTGCAGTGCTTTTCTCAGGGGAAATGCGAAATCAATCATGTGCATGGATAGTGTTGCTCTCATCCAACATGCCTGCAGGTCTTTACCAAACCCTAGCAAGGTGTCTGTGTACTATCTGTTGGTGCAAATACAACAGTGCTGCTTCCCAGAGGAAGATTTGACCTTACACGTTAACATTTGAGCACGAAAGGCCCTCAATAATCTGTTTTAGCTTTCAGAAGAAAGATCGCCTTTTCATTGCCAGATTGATCTTCCTAAAGCACCCTCGCTCTTCAAAGCTTTGGTGGTTTGCCGTCGTTTGCTAAATAATGCTGCAACTTAGTGGAGACAAAACCTTTCCCTCACCAATTTTGCCTTTTCCAGGCTGTGTGCTCATGCTCCCCTCTATCTTACACACCGAAAAAATGGGATTCCAGATTTGGCTCCCGCAGCCTTTGATGAGGCCTGTCATTCTTCCCAGATACTCAGGGATGCTCTCCCTAAAACACATTTCTTATCATTGGAATCCTGCTCGCCACTGAAGGACCCGTTTTAATACCACCTTCTTCAAGAAGTTCTCCTTGATTCTCCTGTCCTTTGAGGCACAGGTAATTTTTTCATTTTTTGGAACATTGTACCTCTTTTATGACACTTGGATCCTGCTTTGGTGAGTAGGTGCTTGTGGATGCAGCATCTTCCCCGCACGACTCCAGGCTCCCAGGCCCTGGGGATTAGGTGATCTGAGTTTGCCTCGGTGATTTGCACTGCATTATGTACACAATATGAGGTCAGGGGTAACATAAAATACCACACTGCCTTGCTGGACAAATATTAATAACATGTCGAAGGGCCGATAATATAAAATAATTGCATCAATAATAAAGCACTTAGGAGTATATTTGTTTATATAGGTTTTGCTTCAATGGTCTTTTTCAAACAATTACCTTCTTTCAGATGTGTTTGACACATAGTGGGTATTCCGTCAGCCAGCTCATAGCTACTTGAAGGCAGTATCACAGCAAATGAGGCAAAGGAAGGTTTTAATCAGACTGTTTTGAATTTCTGAGCTGGAGAACCATATTTCCAGGTTTATACGGAAACCAGAAAGCTTAAAAGGCAGAATGAATCATATCCATTCTTGATGCACATGAATCTGTGGACTGTTGACAGTAAAGGATGAGAAACATGTTTAAATGTAATATGCACTCCTCCTACTAACACTTATTGAGCACTTATTGTATGCAGGCATCCTCCTCATCAGTTGGCATGCATTACTTCATTTGGCCTCCCAATAAATGTTATTTCCATTTTATAGATCACAAAACTGAGTCTTAGAAAAGTTTAGGAAGTTGCGCAAAGACGCACGGCTAGTAAGTGGCAGAACCAGGATTTGAACCCAGGTTGACTAACTCTAGTGCATATACCCTTCTGTCTCTGTGCAAAGTTATGTTCTTCAAGAAAAGAACATAGTACAGTGTCCCCTGGGCAGTGTAAGAAGTAGAAATTTTCATTCAGCTCAAACCTTCTCACCCCTATTTTACAGATGAATGAACTGAGGTCCAATGAGATTAAGTGACTTTTCCAGGATCACAAGAGCCAGTGAGATCTGGGATTAGACCACAGATATCTGGACTCCCACTCTAGAGGGCCCCTGTTAGAAGGTGGTATGGTATCACACAGATTTGGATGTACGCAAATCTAGCTAGGTTGCCTTAAACATAAGTTCTGTGTGTAGTGAAAGCCAGAGGCAGCTCAGTGGACCCTAGATGTGTTAGCGTT
The DNA here is from genome assembly GCF_964194185.1 of Rhinolophus hipposideros. Lineage (NCBI taxonomy): Eukaryota > Metazoa > Chordata > Mammalia > Chiroptera > Rhinolophidae > Rhinolophus > Rhinolophus hipposideros. Next base: position 63,277,322 of record NC_138048.1, read on the forward strand.
GTCTGCTTTATAAAGATCTGACTACCTCTCTCTTCGCTCATTGGCTAATTCAATAATACTCATCTCAGTTTGGCATCTACATGACTCCTTACTTTAATGTTTCTGAATCTCTGACCAGGGCAACCAAGGGTGCTGAAGTTGTCCCTTCATGCACCAGAGACATTCCCTCTTCTGTGGTTGACTTTGCTCTCTTATGTGACAACCATGGTGTGGAGAGCTGGCTGGCCTGTGGTTGGGTGGCCTATGGTTGCCTTTGTGGTGTCATTTGGAAGCCTCTCTGCCACTTGGGGGTCACAGGGGTCTAAACATCCACCATGAAAGGTCTCAGGGTAAGAGACCTAAATGTGCTGAGATTGTGGAAACAAAACAAAATAAATGAATAGTGACAACAACAACAACAATAACAACAATACAACGACACAACAGAGTGTTTGGAATTGGAAAGCTAGAGGACTGGCAGGAAAGGGTCAGCATGAGGTGTGTGCTGCTTCCTTCCCAGGGAAGCAGGGGATGGCCCTCCTGGCGCTCCAGCAGAGTACTTGTAAGTGCTCAGGTTTCCAGATGTTGAGACGAGATTTGAAATCAGAAATAACTCGGCCTCTGACTGTTAGGTGATCATGGAAGAGCTACTTCGTCTGTTTGGACCTCAGTTTCTTAATCTGTAAAATGATGTATTTTACAGAGCTACCATGGTAATTAGATTAAATTGGACGATGTCTCTGAAAGCCCTGTGCAGCCTTAGACACACCCGTTCTCCATTAATGAACAACCGATGCATTCAGGAGTTCCACGTTAAAATAAAAATACACATTCTGGGAGAGCAAACAAGTGTAGTTATTTTTATATCCACATTATCTTTTAAAAATTGGTTTATGATAATGGATGACTCTGGGTGAATAGGGCATAGGGAGGGGCATTTCTTTGTTGCGGTGAGTGAGAGGCAGGGGAAGAATGGCAAGTCAGGAGCCAGAGCCTCACCTAAGAGAGGGTCTCAACAGCCAATCAGTATGAAGGCCATGGGTTGGGGCTACAGGCGAAGAGTAAGAAGGGGTCAATCAGGGCAAACGTTTCTCATATCACTGTTTGGCCCAGGGCTGTCCTTTTGCAGGTTTCTGAGTTACCTCACATGGTCTTTCTTAGTCACTGGTTTAACAAGCTGTTGATACCAAAGTTACTGTGGTGACCTAGCAACTTATAGATTTATAGTTATCAGATCATAGAGCCTGATATCCCAGTAGCGGGAATATAAGGGAGGGGAGTGGGGGCAGGGGGCGAAAGATTGAAATGAGTTAATCAACTTCTGTATCTTCCAATTGTGTTTCACACATCTATGACTTCTGTTTGGAGAGGTGAGGTGAGGTAATATTTTGGATTTTCAATTTCAGACAGAAGCAGTCCTCAATTATCAAGGTGATTTTTACCCTTACATACTGGAAAATTCCCAATATCAGACAGGTAAAATATCAGTTAAAAGTAATCATTATAGTATCTGCTCTGTGTTTTATACCTTTCTTGCCAAAGTATCAGAATCGGAAAGCTAGAGGTCTGGTAGGAAAGGGTCAGCATGAGGTATGTGCTGCTTCCTTCCCAGGGAAGCAGGGGATGGCCCTCTTCCCTTTATAGATTTTTCAATTCTGTAAAAGTCTTAGAATTGAAAGATAAAGTATTTTCCATCTTCTATACATATTTAAACCACCTTAAATAAAAATGAAATTCCCATGTCTCTAAGAGGAGATTCCCAGAGTCCCTTGACATCTCACTTCACTATGTTGCTTGTCTTCCCACTGCATATATCTAGTCTCACGGCTATTAATTTTTCCCTAATTGAAGATGGAGACTAGCTTATTGCCACACTTCTGTGGATGATGCTTTATGTTATATTCATGTTTGCATTCCTATCACTTACCATTGTCGTTGGCACAAGGCAGGTATTCAATTAGTATTTCTTGAATGAATGAATGAATGAATGAATGAATGAAAAAGGTGCATGAATGAATGAACAGTTCTTGCTTCTAATTTACCCAATTGGTTTGTCTCCTTTCTGGTCAGAATAATTCTAGTTATTTAATGTTTCATGAGGAATTTGCCTTCTTTTGAACATCTGAACCTTAGGGTTGGCTCTTTACTCAATCATCTCTAAGTTTTTCATGTTCCCGTTTGGGTGGGAGCCCAGAATTGGAGATCAGTGGAGCTATTAGGTATAAATGCTAAAACTCATTTATAGAATAGAGTAAAAAACGCTTCAGTTTTTAGGAGGGTGTGGCTATAACTGACTTAGTAGCTTGTGAGAGGCTTTGGGCCTTGAAATGTTAGAGTTGAAGGGATCGAAGGAAGTATTGCGAAATGTTTTTGTTCTTTTGTTTTTGGTTTTGTTTGGTTTTTCGTTTTGATGTAATGCTGATAATGTAGTTAAGGCAAAAGTCTTTATCTCTCAGAAATACTCATGTATTTACAGATGAAATGTTATAATGTCTAAGGTTTGCTTTAAAAATGTCAGCAGGAAAGAATGGGGGGAAATTGAGGCAGTATAGATGAAACAATATATTGATAATTTTTGAAGGTGGTTTAACTACACCATTCTCTCTACTTTTGTGAGTGATTTTTTTTAATAATAGAAAGTTAAGAAAAATGTATGTAGACAAACCTACTTATTCTAGATGAGAAACCAAGGCCCAGAGAGGTGAGGAGGCTTACCTAACACCACAAAGCTAAGTAATAGAGAACTTGCACTAGAAAGGGTATCTCCCACTCAAATGCTCTTTCCAGTATAATATGTATATTAGTTCAGCTTGTTTTGCATTCTTTGTAGGCTTTACTTGTGTCATCTTCATCCTGCTAACGATAACTTTCACATGCAAATACTGTTTATGATTCTAGTCTACTTCCAACCTATCTTAGTTTATTGTTCAATGTGATTTTAATAAGCACAAAGATTTCCCCACTCCAGGTAACAATCAAAAGAGAACAATGTTGATATAACTCTTTGTTTTATAGTATTCTTAAGGACTAAAATAAAGTGTTAACAGAGAACAAAACATAATGACATGTGCAAGGAATTTCAACTTGAACAGTCACTAAACATATTTAAACTTTTAAGCAAGAAACTGCACAATACAACAGAATCTAAATGCCCCAGAAGTAATTACTAATGTAAGTATGTAATAAAATGATAAAATGCTTTGATAGGCCTTTGGCCTGCAGAGTCTCTGTGATATATCCAGCAGCTTGGCAGCTATCCAAAGCTCAGAGTGGCTTCAAGTTTGGAATATCTATCTCATCAGAAGCTAAGACCACCTCAGGAATTCACCTGTGTCTAGCACACTCAGAGTTACATGGTGTTATCCACATTCCTCTTGAAAAAGGAAGAGCAAGCATCTCTTCCTTTGGAGGATAGGAATAGGGATTGGTCTAAAGAAAGGAGGGAATAAATAATTGTGAATGTGTTGGGATGGGGAGCAGGGAGGAACGAAATTGTTGAGTTAACTCATTCAGGTATAGCCCTAAGATAAATACCGTGAACCGGTTAACAGCAAATTGTCAGAGTGGTACAGCCCAGGATAAAAATTTGGATTGTAGGAAACCTAGATCAGGTGCCTTATTCCAGGTGAGGGGAGATGTTTCAGGGAGAGCCTAACCAGGAAGTTATCTTCTTGTTCAGAACTGGGGAGACCACATGTGAAATGGCTCTGTGAACAAGTAAGTACCGTAAGGTGTTGGAGACACCAGGAGGGAATTTCTAAGCTAAGATGGAATTCAAATACCACTCACTTCCTTAAATAGGTTACAAAACATTTTTGGACTAGGTTTCAGACATTTTCTTTAAGTAATTTGTGCTTTATAGGGAAGACATAGGTGTTTTGTCCATTTTCCCCCAGTCAGCAATAATTCTCTTTGCTCATAAGACATGTGTCATCAGCATAAGAATGTTTTTTATCCCAAAATTTTTTTTATTGTATCCTCCAATTCCCAGGGCATTATAAAACTTTTTAAGAAGTTAATATTAACTGTGGATTTCAATTTTAAACAAGCTTCTCAGTGAGATCCAGTTAGACATGAAAGCATACTTCTAAGTGAACTGTGTATTCATTTAAAGTTTAGGGAAAAAAAATAAAAACAAACCCTGCTCCACCCCCGCCCAGCATGTGACTCCAGGTCACCACCCTTGGAACATTGTGCTTTGAGCTTTTGACTGGATTTGCTTCTGAGGTTAAGAGAAGTGTGTGGCAGATGTTGAGAGGCAGTTGGGGATGGGGGTGGGGCACAGGGATGAAGGGGCTGCCAGATGTTGAGCGGGAGGGTGGAGTGAGAATAAAAGCCTGCCAGATGTCTGCAGTGCAGTGTTGGGGCACCTGCTTTCCATGCTCTTCAGAAGATGATTTATATCACATCAGTAGGATCTCATAAAGGTTCTACCCCTCCCCAGTAAATATTGAATCCAGGATTTAGATAACTGTTTTCTGTGTGGTTTCTTGCCTGGGATTATGTCTTTTTAAAAAATCAGGTTGAGGGTTACATGAATGAACATAACAAAATCATCCAATACACTCATTCGTAAATAAAAGAGATTGGGGGGGGGGAGCTTTAAATCTGTTGTTCTAAATTATAAAGACAATCACCTTTTGTTTTCTATTTATTTTATCTTTCCAATAAGGAGTGATTTGCTCTTCTGTCTTTCCCACAATGAATTTAATAGATTTATTCATCAAGTTTTCTAAATTTAGACACCAAACTGATGTTTTTCTCCCACTGCTTAATTTTATTCTTAGCAGCACTTACATAAAGCCAGGCAGTGAAAGATATGGCAAAATTACTAACTTGCTGTGACCTGGAATGCACTGATAGAATAAAATAACAATAATGAAGATTGATGTACCAGAAAGACTTAATACCAACCGCCCCTAATGAAATCTGTTTTATGCTTACGGTTTTTCCCTGCAGCGCTTTTGGCTACCTGTTTCCTATGGTTTTTCCTTGTGATGCCTGGAACAGGATCAATTCTTTGGCTTAGATGGGCCACACAAAAGAAAACATGTGGCTCTTATTATACTTTCCTTGGATTTAGGAAAATTTAGTGTTTTCTCGGACTAGATATGATTATAAGAGATAAAATTCCTCACTCTAATTTTGCTTGAAAGACTTAGAAAGAATGGTATTTGGAATCTTGGAGAGATTGGGAAGACTGCAAGAGAAGGTATATCTGTCCCAGTGGCCTCTGAATCTTCAGAAACCCAAGGATTGTTATTTCCCATGGACCACAGTTAGCAATGTTTATCATTGTTCTTCTAGATTGCAGGGGCATCCCATGAATTCAGGAAATAATTGCTGAGCACATAGTAGGTGCCATGCTGGTAAGTTCTGGGGAATTGTGGTGAAAGGAGTCCCTCCCTTCTTGGAACTCCCCATGTCTGGGGAAGACAGACATTGAACAGGTAGTTGCTCCAATAATTATTCACAATGTGTGCCATAAGAAAATATAATAGTGGGGACTTTGGTAGATATCATTGGATAACCATGGAATGCATTGCTTTATGATTTGGCACATAGGTCCCTCATTTAGGATCACCAGATAGACTATCCACTTGGTTGAGTGAGTCAGCTTTCAGAGTGATAGTGTGCAAGCATTTTGTGAGGTGATACTTTCTTAAGATTTTTCCGGGAACAATCCCAGAGTTGTAACTTGTCTTCACATCCAGGACCTGTATTTTTAAAAAATATACTTTTAGTTTAAGTATAGTTTTAGATTTATAGAAAAGTTGTGCAGAGAATACAGAGTTCCCATATACCCCACGCCCAGTTTCCCCTGTCATTAATATCTTGCATTAGTGTAGTACATTTTGTCGTAATTAGTGAACCGATATTGATACTAATGCTATTAACTGAAGTTCATCTTTTTGTGCAGATTTCCTGAGTTTTTACCTAATGTTCTTTCTGCTCTAGATTCCCATCCAGGATACCACATTACACGTATTGGTATTTGTCATGTCTCCTTAGCTCTTTGGCTGTGATAGTTTCTCAGACTTCCCTTATTTTGATGACCATGACAGTTTTGAGGAGGACTGGTGAGGCGTTTTGTAGGATGCCCCAGAAGTGGTATTTGTTTGATGTTTTTCTTGTGATTAGATGGAGTTATAGGTTTGTAGGAAGAGGACTATAAAGTATTCTCATCACGTCATATCAGGTGTGCTTGCTACCAACATGACATCACTGTTGATGTTGACTTTGATCACGTGGCTGCGGGTAGTGTAGGTCAGGTTTCTGCACTGGAAGGTTACTGTTTTCTCCCTTTCCCATGCTGTACTCCGTGGAAAGAAGTTATTAGCATGTGCAGCTTGCACTTAAGGAGTGGGGAGTTATGCTCCACCTCCTTGAGGGTAGAGTATCCACATAAATTATTCGGCAGTTTTCTGCATGGGAACTTTGTATATTCTCCCCATGTATTTCTTTATTATATCCTTCATTTATATTAGTATGGACTCATGGGATATTTATTTTACACTTTGGGTTATAATCCAATGTTCCTTGACTTTGTTGCTCAGATTGCTCTAGCGTTGACCATTGGAAGCCCTTTCAGGTGGCTCTTGTGCCTCTCTTAGTGTGCGTGTTTTCTTTTTGTAAATGTTTTTAGTACTACCTTAGTTTCTGGCACTATAAGATGCTCCAAGCTTATATATTTCCTGTTACAGTCCTAGACTTAACCATTTCTCCAAGGAGCTCTGGTTTCTTTTATTGGAGAATGGTATTAGAAACCAAGACTTGTCTGGGTACCACTGGTTTATTTTTCACACTGTAAATTACCTGTGAAGTAGTGACTGAACAGAAATGTGGGGTGGAGAAGGAAGTCTGAACTTCAGCGTCAGGCCTCATAACTGTTTCCCATATTTCCCACTTACTAACTGCAGAACCCTGGACAAATAATTTAACCTCTCAGGATCTCACTTTTCTCATCTATAAAATGGGCATCATATTAATTACTCTGTAGGGTTGTTGTGAGAATTAGAAAAAAAGCATTTATAGTGGGTCTGGCACATAGCATCTGTTTAAAAAGTCATTTCTATGGAGTGGTAGGTCCATATGGGTGTCACCACCACAGAATTGGCTAAACACCAAGGAAAATAAGTGTTTAATTTCTCTAATTGCATAAATAAAACCATATTTTTCTTGAAGGAAATACAAAAAGAGGATGTTTTACTTACAAACCTACTACCCTAACACATGTTCCCTTTTAGCCCCTGTCATTATGTACTTATTTAAAAAATATTTCCATCACATTGTATATAATAAAATAACCTTTTACCATTTATTATTACTGTAATGTACATATAATAATAATAAATAGCAGAACTTATTGAGTGCTTGTCTTGTACTCAACCCTTTACATAGATTATTATAATCTCCATTTTGTAGATGAGGAAACTGAGGCACAGAGTTCAAGTACCTTCCCAAAGGGCATACAGCCAAGGAGAGGGAAAGACAGGATTTGAACCAAGCTCTGGCTGATGCCAGACCTTGAAACTCTTAATCATTATGTTATATTTTCTCTTTTATGAGGACAGCCCCCCCCCCACACACACAGTCACATGTGGACACATATGCATATGTATACATTTCTTTATGCAACCTAAACTGAGCATTAACCATGCCAAAGGCATTGGATGATGTTGGTAATAAAAAAAATGAATTGTTCATAATCACCCCCTTTTTTTAAAAAAAAAGTTCTACGGCTTGTGATTGCAATGCAATTCTATGTATAATAAAGACTATTGGAGCTATATGGATTATGGTGTTTAGAAAACAGAATGCTTCTATTTGCCCCATGACACCAGGGAGAATTTGATGGAGGAGGTGACATTTGAACTGAGACTTGAAGGACGGGCTGGATTTAAACAGATAGCTTTGTGGATGGTAAAGGCATTTCAGCCAAATGCCATACATAGTAAGAATAAAGCTGTAGAGACTTGTGGTAGATTAGATCATGGTACAGCAGTTACGATTTATTTCATTGCCCAAATTGTTTGGGGTGGAGTATACTCCCTTAGCCTCAGTGACTTTGGGCTTTGCCTTGTGACTTTCCTGGGCCAGTGGAATGTGGGTGGAAGTAGCTTTATGATACTTGTGAGTCCAGGCCTTAAAAGAGGTTTGATAAGTTTCTGCCAGCCTTCTTGGAGCTTCTTCCCTCTGCCATGAGAAGAACACGTCTCAGGTAACTGTGACTTCTTCAGCCTGGGATCCAAAATAAAGGCACGTGGAGGCAGATCTAAAATTGACCTGGCCCGGGTCCAGCCTGGCCCAGATGAGATCATGTAAACTTCGGCAGACATGCAGAACTGTGAGTATAAAAGAAATGTCAATTTTTATGAAACCCTGAGATTTTTGGGGTTGTTTGTTATGTAGCATAATTTCAGGAAAAAAATCAGATTAATACAAGGTCAGAAAGGATAGGTCAAATTAGAAGAGAAGATACTTGTCCAGTTTGGCTGAAGAATATACATGTGTGCTTGCACCTGTACGTGGAGGAAAATTTAACCTAAGACATGAAAACTGGTTAATGTTACTCAGATTTTGTTGGATTTTGTCTGCCAAAATGGCCAAGATGATTTTAACAGGCATCTTACATAGGATTTATGAAAAACCTACAAAGTTAATGTACTTGGAATACAAGCATGGATGTCTCAGGTATTTTTCCTTCTCTCTCTCACCCCTTTTGTGGGATCCCAGCACATACCAAGTAAACATTGGAGATATGGGTTTCCCTCAAAGGAAATTTAATAAACAAGACATATGGCCATATATGCATACATATGTACATAACATACACAGGAAATACAAGGGGAGTTCTTATAAACAAGAAAGTAGAAAGATTTGAGGTAAAGAAGGAATCTGAACCATTTTGGCTTAATGACACAAAGGACATATGCTAGCAAGAGGTTAATCACAGCAACATGATGGGTGTGAATTAATAATTCATAACCCCTTCTGAGGTAGGTAATTACCAAGGACCCTTGACTCTTTCTGCTTCTCCACCTTTAGAGACCCGGAACATGACTATTGCTGATGACTGACAAGCCACCTTCATGCTTAGCGCCAGGTAGAGCCCTGGCAGGAGGCAACAAAAATATTTTAAAAGCAAAAATGGTGTGTGTGTGGGGGAAAAAGATTGAGTGAATGGGTGGCTGTGTGGGAATGGACCACAAGGGGGTGACTCTTTAGGAAAGCCCTAGAGTACGGAACTAAAACTTATGCTAGGGCCGGGGAGGGCCGGAATAGACGAGGGAGGCCTGCCTTTAATCTCCATCACTCAGGTTGGAAAATGTTCCTCCAACTTTACATAAAAATAATCGTGTTTCCTCCTGGTCTTGTTGTGCTTTGTTGTCAGTTAGACTATGTGGTTGGAAGTGCTGTGACCCGCCTCCTACTTGTAAGTCATCTATATATCATCATGCTACAGGAGCTTGTCTCCTCTTGGCCTTCAGGGCTCGCCCTTGGATTATGTGTCTCCTTTATGGGACATACTTGTACCATGACTTCTCAGCTAATGAATTTTGCACCGTGGAGAAAATTTGCAACCATAACTTCCCTCCAGCTTCAAGATGAAAGAAAATTTGTCTCTTTGGGACGTAATTCTGAGGAGCTTCTAGCACTGCCTTGGTCTCCAATGAATCAACCCTTACTCTTTCCAGGGTGGGCAGGAGAAATGTAGGGTCCTCCTGCTGAGTTCTGACTGAGCACTGCTATGGTCCCCGCATTGGTGTGACCACAGGGCCTGCAGCTTTCTGCAGCCATAAAGCAGCCGCCTAGGAAGCATTGCCACTTAAAGAACTACAAAACGTATTTCACCAACATTTGTTGAACACTTGCTATTTGACAGGCATTGTGGTAGGCATAGCAAGGGACACAAAAATGAGTAAGACATGGTTCTCTCCTCCATGGGGGTTTATAATCTAGTGGAGAAGAAGATAGGCACTGAAGCAACACAAGGATGTGGGAGGGTGACCGGAAGGACAAGTTTGAGCACGGGCCAAATCCGGAAACACCCAGGCTCTGAATGCCAACTTGGAACATAGTATAATGGAAATACCGTGCTGGCCTCATGGAAAACCAGGAGGCCCGATGGAGAGGACTGATTTAAAACATTATCCCAGCAGGGTGGTCAAAGCTGAGGTACCTTATGCTTGGAGACTACATGTGTTCTGGGGACAGAAGAACACACCCAGTTGGATAAAAGTTCCTCTTTTTAAAGCCCTACTTCAGCATATTTCCTTCCTAGCTTCCTGTTTTTGTTTCACCTCCCAGAAGCAGTGTCTAGGAGGCTCCTGGAGCGTTCTTTGCTTCTGGGATGAAGGTGGTATGATTCTAGTGGGCCTTGGATCAGAACCAAGTGGGTTTATATTTTTAGCAACAAAACTACTGTACTTACCATAAGCCGGTTTCTCTTTGGATGTGAAAAGAAGTGAAGATAGCTAGCTCCCGTTTCTTCCGTGTAGAAGTTAAACTGCTTTCAACGTCAGTGAGCTCTCCTGGAGATCATCTTGGAGATCTGGTAGCAAGATACCACTTGCTAAGAATTCATACATTTTTTTTTTTTTCTTAAGTGGAACTGTCTTGGAAGACAGACCTGGGAACTAGGCCTATAGGCTGGGAAAGCAGACAGGGATTCGGGAAGCAGCTGTTTTTAATGTGCTTGGAGACTACATATGTGCTATGTAGAGAACACATTGCATTCAGTAAGTTCATAAAATATGCATGTGAGTGTGGTAAGAACATGACAGTAAAAATGGTGCTGCCAACACAATGGAAACATATTGTTATGCTGGCTAGCCCATGTGGCTTCATGTCTCAAACCATGGCAGCCAGGCTATGTGCTTTAGAGGTGAGACTCACTGAGGTCTAATGCTACAATCCTCTCTTTCCCTACATGATGAATACACAACACTGATAGAATTGTCAGTGGTAACTTGTAACCTCTGGGGAGAACTCAAGCCCTCCCTCCCCATCTATGAGATAGTTTACGAATGACATATTTAAGGACAAAATCCTCAAATACAGACAGTATGGCACACTAGCTAGGGATAAAGATTCTAGGGGGCAAGTAAATGGCATGATTGAAACTAGGCGAGGTAAGCAATCTTAAACTCTCGTTCAGTGCTCCTAAAAAGTTACTTTTTATTTTACTAAACTTTTTAAAATTTTGAAATAGGTTTAGATTTATGGAGAAGTTGCAAAGGTAGTACAGGGTTCTCTTATACCCCTCATACAGTTTCTGTTTTCCCTAATGTTGTGATCTTACAGTATCATGATACATTTGTCAAAAATAAGAGACCAATATTGGTGCGTTAATATTAACATAACTCTAGACTTCATCAGTGTTTTTCATTAATGTCTTTTTTTTCTGTCCCAGTATCCAGTCCAGGATATTATATTCCACTTATGTGTCACGTTTCCTTATGTCTGACTGTTTTCCAGTCTTTCCTTGTTTTTCATAGTTTTGAGGAGTATTGGCTAGGTATTTTGTAAAATGTGAAAAAACAACAACAACAAAAAACTATATTTGAAAATGAGGCCTCATCCTCTCTTGATTGGGAGAAACTGCTTTCTGTGTTGGAAGGTCAGAGAGGAATCATGGTAGAGCCTGGGGGAGAGAGACATGGAGGAGGATCCGTGAGCCTTTTCTCACTCTGATCTGCTAAAGGGCACGAAGAGCATCTGAGGACCATTGATGGTCCAGCATTTTTGAGGGCAACTCCTGGAGTCGGTGGTCTCACCCACTGCACATTAGAATCACTTGGGGGAACTTTGAAAAATACTGATGCCCAGACTCACCTGAGACCAATGAAATAAGAATGTGGGGGGATGTGGCCCAGGCATGGGTCCTTTTCAACAGCCCAGCAGGTGATTCGAATGTGCATCCAAGATTATGAACTGCAGACTTCACTAGAAATAAAGAACATATATGCTGAAGAATTCTAGATATAGCCATGGAGAAAGACTAGGCCTCAGGTATGTAACTGGTCAAGGATTTGAGATTTGGGATCCTGGAAAAGTCTCTTTATATGGGTTTAATTGACCGTATTATTGTGTTTACTTACTTTCTTAAGTAGTTTAAAAACTGAGTGCCAAGAGTGGAATTGTTTCCTTACTCATCAGTCTGATGTGTGGCTGAAACGAGTGAGCTATGGAACCCTGTTTCTTACTGAGTATGCTGCTTCCGCTTGTCTAGCGATCAGAACTGACCATTCAGAACTGCAATGTATTGTTCAGATAAAAACATTGAACTGGGAATTGGGGAACTGGGTTTCAGTCTTAGGGTTTTAAAAGCCATTTGACCACTGGCTGGCCAAGTCACTTAATCTCTCTGGAGCTCAGCACACTCTCTAATTCAAAATTAACTTAATTTCTCCAGAACTCAGGGAACTCTCCTAACTCAAAAATGGAGAGTTTCAATTAGGTCACCTTTGAGACTTCATCCGGCTCTAAAATTCTATGATTCTTTTAAATCCCAGTTTTTCACTTATTAAATGTTCGACGTCGAGTGAGCCACGTAATCTTGCTATGGCTCGTTTCCCCTCTGTTAAATGGGGATGGGGAAACTTCACCTCAGAAGGATGTTGACCACTGGTTGGGATCATTCTTTCTGAAGTGCTGTACAAATCAGGCTAGTATGTTTTCTGAAGAGGTATGCGATTCTTCCTTCTCTTGGGGATCGTTTTATCACCACTGTATATCTTTCCCACATCACCTAAGTGCCTCCCAAGTACTCAATAAATATTTGTCGACTGAGTTAATGGCATAATTTGAAGATACAACTTTAGTCAACACAGCAGAGGATTGCAACAGTGGCTTCCAGTTAGATTCACCTGAGGAGCTTTAAAAATCATGGCTCTTCTATTAGAATCTCTGGGGATGGGATCTAAGGGTCATTTTTTTTTTTTTTTTTGAAAGTCCCTAGGTCATTCCAATGTGCAGCCAAAGCTGAGAATCACTGCCTTACGAGGGCCAGTTCTTTTTTCCCATCAGTAATTTGAAGAAAAGAAGACGACCCAAGTATTAAAGGCTGCCCAATCCTTGAAGGACTCGCATTGTATCTTTATTGCACTCTTCATCTACCATAACACTTAGCACCGGCACATGGCTGGAACTCAAAATGAATTTTTTGAATTAAATGGAATTAAAAAAAAAATTCCCAGATCGTCATTTCCTCTCTCAGCCATTTCACTAACTATATGATAGTATGTGAAAAGCAGGTGAAGTGAAGGGTTCTAACCCATCTTTTCTCCTCTATCATCTTCTCACTACAACACAGTTTCATTTGTAAAATAATCCATGCAATTTAATGAATGTAGTCCCACTCTGCATACTCTTGCTGGTCCTGCTCTGAAGTCCTGCAGTTGATTGGAGGCTGGGCTGGAGAATGAGGTATTTTAGCATGAAGGCAGTGGTGTTTTCAGTGGCAGGAGTTACCAAGAGGAGCCCAGCACATGTCACTGCTTCAAGGTGTTTCATCCACTGACCATAAAGCACCCAATTTCATCTCACTCCCTTAGGTTCCCCATGCTTTATTTATCCTCATATTCAAAACATATTTTTAAAAAAGATTCTGAGATGCTTCTCTTATTATTAATACAGGTGCTTACTCAGTTCCAGATAAATACGGAACCCCCCTCCTTTTTGCAATGTGTTGTAGCTTTATATGAAGCTAATGGAGCAAGGCAATGCTCAAACGTCAAATTAAACTGCACTGCTCTGTAATCACTCAGACTGACATGGCATAAAAGGATAATTAGTAGTTCATTACATGGAACATTGTTTGTTCAGCTAAATTGATTTCTCAGCTGCCCATGTTTTCTGTTTACTTAGTAAGCGCTCTACTGCACATTTTTATTTGAGAGCTAGGAAATCCCTTTCCCCGAACTTTTTTTTTTTTTATCAGTGCAGTTTTAAAATATAATTTGCTTGAGCTGGGTGAACCTCTGAATGTCATACAGGTGTACGGTAACAATCATGCGTGTGGATTGTGCACAGAACATAAAACCGGCTGTGGTTAGAAACCTGCAAGGCTCTACCGAAAGGCCGGAACATACCCAGTGGTTTTGTACCTGGAAATGCTTTTTGTGGCTGTTTGCTTTTCAACTTAAGAGTGAACTCCCCTCTCAGAAAAGGAAGGAGTCAGAGAGAAATTGGAATAGGCACTTAATCCCTTGGTGTTCAAAGTGGAAATTTTCCAACAAAGTTTTCTTAAACCCTTCATGTTGACCGTTACTGCCAATATAAAGAAAACAGTGGTTGTTTAGGATTTCCTGCAACCCTGCTCAACATTAGCAGGATTTAGGAAAAAAGCTAAGTGCTGACTTCAGAACTTTTTGAACTTGCTAACTGATAATGTGAATTTTCTAGGTTGGTGTGGCCTAGCTGTCCGTAGCACATGCCCCTTCACTCTTTCCATGTCATCTGCACTTCTCTCTGGGGAGTGAGGCATCCACATAGGTTTTGCTGGAAAATATAGGAATTCAGATGAATGGTCTTTGACACTAAGAGCATCTGCTTTCTACCGTGATTAAGTCTTAAAATAAGACTTAACAGAAAATAAGCCCTAGCATGATTTTTCAGGATGACATCCGCTGACCATAAGTCCTAATGCGTCTTTTGGAGCAAAACTTAAGATAAGACCTGGTCTTATTTTCGGGGAAACACAGTAGCATGTAGCTCACCCAGGTTTTGCCGTTGGCTTGCTTAGCTCTGCTTGACCAATAGGGTAATGCACTGAACTAAATGACACCTTGGAGTTTTGACAGTCACAAAGGGAGGAGAGAAGCCAGTTCTGCAGCAAGTTCAAGCCTTGGGCACGTGATGAAATATAACTCCAGACAGCATGTCAGGCTGATAGTTCTGCCACAAAGAAGTTTGTTTCCCCCAAAGAGTCTCACATTAACTAGGTTTGGCTAGTCCTTACAGGAACTTAGAAATATGCTGTTTGAAATTAAACATTTACATCATCTGTATTACATGGGGAAGGAGGGTCAATGTGAGAGCGAGGAGGCATTTTGAGGCTGGGCAAAGAAAAGCTCTGTGGCTCACCCTGCTGAAATAGTCTTTCAGAATGCGTGTATGCAGCTGGTGTTCACACTAGTGGAAGGAACTAAAGCCTGTATTAAATTCCACCACAACCGAGTTCGGGGTTTCTTTCTTTGGCCCGTTACAGGGCTCATATAACATAAACACAACATATTGAACAGGCGTCTCTCAGGTATCAATATTACTGGGAGGAAATAGAGTCCCCATGAATGAAATCCATAGATAATCCCAAGGCTCACCAGTGCCTTTTGATTTAATCTTCCCTAGCAACATTGTTAGGGGCTGGAGTCAGAGTTGAAGATATACTCAGAGGAAGAGAATCTGACTTTTGAAGAGAGTGTGGACATATTATAGGTGTATTCGCAGCACACAGAGACTCAGCAGAAACCTTGAAATTCCATTTCAAGGTTTTTGCTGTAAAGAAAGTAATTTGGGGTCAAAATCCCAGGCAGGCCAGTCTCTTGTAGGCTTTGAATAGGGAAACCTGTCAATATGAAGATGTGTGATTACCCCGTAGGTAGTGGGACCTTTCTCTGGTTAAAACTATGATCATATGAATGTGCCTGTCGTCAACTGAAGCCCTACTATGTGTCTGGCACTGTGCTATGTATTTTGCATGTGCCATTGTGGTTCCCTTCCCTCCCAACTCTAATTTCAGGCTTCCCTTTTCTTCTTGGGCCAGTTCTAGGCCCCTGGGTTACGGTAACTGAGTGATTACCAACATAAGACTATCCTTTGTTCCTGAGCACTGCCTGCCACCTGGATGTTTGCTTAGATGCTTTGCCCACCTGTTCTACCCTCTTGTCATCCTGCAATTCCCCTGGTTTCTCTTGGCCAGGGCTTGCACCTTCGGGCTTCCTTTTGTCATCCTCTATCTCATTTCTCGTGTTGTTGCTTTCCCTAAGTTTTGATAGTCAAGATTGGCTGCTGCTGATATCTCCACTCCCAATCACCCTAACGTGGGAGTGTGGGCTCAAACATAGCCCACCTCCTAAGCTGATGCCAACAAAGGCAGAATGAATGTAAGCAGTCCTCCCCAACTTGCTCATGCAGATATATTATTAAAGTTCTTCTGTCAGAACTGAATTATCTAGCTGTCATGTTACAACTCCTAGGTTCCTGTTTTCACTTTCCTTGACTGCCAAGAAAACCCATGAACTGCTTCTCTAAGGGCAAGTCCTGGGCTCCATATATCTGTCTCCTGATAATAGATTGCTTTTAGCTCTCTTGTATTAGCCCAGGACACAAGGTTAAGATTCTGCCCAGATGGCCCTTCTGGATTCCTGGTTGGCGGTCATTGCCTTCTTCGCTTCTTTGTCACCATATTGCCTCATTTTTCTCCTCTCTCACTAGCAGGTTTTCTCTCTGCCCCCCTTCTCAGCTTCTAAGAGTTGGGGAGCCAAGGGACCAATCATAGGCTAGTATCTCTACCCCCCGCTCCACCCCGTCTGTGTCTATTTCCTTCTCTTCTCTATCTAGATGCTCTCATTTGTCTCCATGGTTTTAAATCCCATTTGCACACACTGATGTGCCCCCATGTAGTATCTCTAGGCTTGAACTTTCTCCTGAGCTCCTGACTCATAGCCAAATGCCCAAGCAGCATCTTAGGGTATAAGAGGCATCTGAAACATAACATGGCTTGAAAGGAACTTGGGCTTGCTTTCTTGAAATCTGTCTTCCTATTTTCTTCCACTAAGTTATTAATATTAACTATATCAGTTGCTAAGGCTAAAAACCTAGGCATCATCCTTGATTATTCTCTTTTCCTCACCCACACATACAGTCCGTCAGTGAGTCCTGGAGCTTCCTATACGCAAAATAGATTTCCGATGTGTTAACTTTTCTCCAGCTCCAAACCAGTATCATCTCTCCACTAAACTATGGTTATGCCCTCCTCACTTATCCCCCTTGCTTCTGCTCCTGCCCTTGCATATGTTCTTCACAGAGCAGGCAGGGTGCTCTTTTAAAAACAAAAATCATTTCCCAGTTTGAAACCCCCTGTAGCTTTCCATTGCCCTTGTAATACCATCTAGACTCTTCCACATGGTCCATTGGCCCCACCTGTTCCAACCCCGTCTCGCCTTCTGAAACCATTTCACACTTTCTTCCTTCTGTTCCCTGAAATCGCCAGGTTTCTCCTACAGCAGACCCCTTGCATTTACTGCTTCCTCCGCCTAGCCTACTCTTCCTCATATCTTTGCGTGACTGCCTCTGCCTCATTCTTTAGGTTGCCGCTCAAATTTCACTCCCTCAGAAAGGCCTTTACTGAAACCTATCTAAAGTCACTCTCACTCAAATTGTCCTGTATTATTTCCTCTCTAGCATAAATCATTAACTTTCTAAAAAGATTTTTTATTGTTATTTATTATATACTTATTATTTATTATATGCTTTTCTCTCTAAGGGAGTAACTTCCATGAGGTCAGAGCTTCTGTTTTCCTCATTACTGAATCTCCTGTGCTTGGAACAAGGCCTGGCATGTAATAGATGCTCAATAAATACTTGTTGAATGAATAAAGTCCAGTATCCTTATCTAGACTGGGGAAGAGTCCTACCTCCCACCTGTTAACACTCATGTCTCTGCCTTTGTCTTTGGGCTGAGATCATGCCTTTCATGGGCAGGAACCCTGCCTTTACATCAGGCCTGGCTTCCAGCTCTTCATCTACCATTACATTTGGGGCTGGTTTTGCTCAGGCCCATTTCACTCTGCCTTGTCTGGCTCTATGTGGCTAAGAGAACTATGATGTCTCATTCCTGAGTCTAAAAAGCTTGAGTTACAGCAATTTTGCCCTCCATTTTCTCATTTGGATCTCTTGGCTTTCATCTGTGCTCCAAGCTTCTGAGGCGCTGGACATCTGCTTCAATCATTGCTTCTCACATGTGACTTTGATTTGTCAGGTCTTGATCTCTCCCTGGAGCTGGCCTAAACCACTAGGCCTTGCTGTCTAGTCCTCCCTGGAACTAGCTGCTTCCCACATTCTGGAGAAGCAAGGCATCAGGAGGACAGGTTTGAACCTAAACCACAACAGAGCCTAAGGAAGGGATGTTGACTTCTCCTCTCAAGTGCAGTTTCCATTGCAGCCATACCCATGGATGTTTCTCATCGCTTCTCTGAGGCTTCCGTGAATCAGGAAGTGTGTTGGATTCCCTTGACCCTTCCTAGTGAAGCCTCATAAACTGCAAAATTTGGTTGCAATACAAACCAAGGGAAGCAAAATTTACAAGATTCCAGTGTAGAAGAGCTGATGTGGAAAAAGAAGTATCATAGAATAGATACCTCAGAATTAAGAAAGAAATTCCACTCCTATGTCCTTGCTTTTGTTTTGCTTTTGGATAGTAGGTGTGAGTACATGAGTCTAAATAATTTGCATATATCTATACACCAATTACAGCTTTGTAGATGATGTCTGTAAAGAGTATGTGATATTTATATTTTACTTTAATGAAAAGTTATAAAATGAATAATATTTATTCAAGAACCTAGAATACCTTTTTTGGATTTACTTGGATGATTAGTCCAGGAACACACTGAGAAAGATATATACCTCTATCTATCTATTTATCTATATATATCTCTGAAAGAACAAAGCACTAGTTCTGCAGCATTTCAATCTGTCAAGCCAATATATATGAACATGTTTTTCTTTTGAGAGGCATATTATTATGTAACCAATAAATGAAAATGAGCTCTTCTGAGTGACTTACATCTGTCAAATAAAATTTGATCCCATATATATATATATATATATATAGACACTATTACTTGATATACTTCTAAAATTGCATATGCATATATCATGTATTATGTTTATAAATAAAATATGTATCAGTAAATAATTATTATCTTAATTCTGATCAAAGATCTTTAAATTTGATTTCAAGATCTTACGTCCTGTCATCAAGCATTATGTTTGCCCAGGAGATTTTAAAGGGATGCTTAAATCGTATGAAACAATGAAAACTAAAGGGCAGGCAGTTCTTATCAAAAAGTGCAAACCAGACTTAGAAGATGGCAGAAATAAAATATGGTTGCATGGTGAATTAGGAATATGAGTATTCTTTCCACCATCTGGCTTTGGGCAAAATCCAGGAGGTCAGGTCATAGTGGGTACATAGGTGGGGTCATACTAAGTCTCCTGAGGAGACACTAGAAGTTACTTCATAAGGGAACTAGTGATCTGATGTCAAGGGATGAAGCTGAGTCAGAAACTAGAGAAGACAAAGCTACAATCCTATCGATGCACTGAATTATGAGTCGTGAGGCAGCTTGGATGATGGTGCTTGCTAGATTTTATGGCCTAGCAGTAAATGTGGCAGTTCTCATTTTTGGGGGTCAGTGTAAAGATTCCAGGTGACTCCAATTAGACAAAACTATTCCTTTTGATTGGCTTCATAATCAATATTGATTGTGAAGGATGAATTTACTGTGTGGTAAGATTTCCGATTTCATTCAGGAAAAGTTTATTGCATGCTTACAGCACTCAAGGATCTGCACTGGGCTCTGTCAGAGATACAGAGACAAACCAGGCACGCACCCTCTCTCTAATCACCGGTTCTTGCAGGTGAATCAAAACATAAACATAAATTGTCAAGAAAGGATTAAAGTGATGAAGGTTAGGTTATGAAGTCGTGAGGTAAAACAGTATCAGTGGGAAAGAAAAGGAGGAAAAGAATGTGAGAAGAACTGAAGAGAGAATGGAGAGGGCATGGCCATTAATTGGATGCAGTGACTATAAGGAAACAGCCATGAATCTATGGAATTCACTCAGCATCGCAGGTGACTCTCTTGAGGGTGTGGCTTTATCAGGCTTAGCTTAGTTCCCAGAATTTCTTGGATTACAGAGGGCAAATACAGCTATTTATTAAAGGTCATATGATGCCTTTGTGGGCAGTGAGGGAGCCATTCAAAACCTTGACCTGGTCAGGACAGCTCTTATTTATTTGTCTCACTCACTAGCCTATCAAGTCATTCTGAGAAAGGATTTGTAGTTATTGCTATATTCTTAGTGTCTTACATAGTGGCTAGTATACACTAGACACTCAGTTGTTTCTTGATTTGAACGTAAGAGCAATAATTGGTCATTAAGAGGACAAAACATGACCATTAAGTAAGCACTCAAACCTGTTTGATTTGTCTAGTAGGTCTGAGTCTCTGACCATGTACGACATTTATTTTATAGAAGGCAGATACATAAAATCAGCCCCAGCACTGCAGTTCCGCAGATCCATTGTATCTGTCGGTTTTTGTAAGCAGACTGCTCTTGGACAACCAGAAAAGGACCTTTCAGTGTCAGAAGTTTTGCTAATTTTCTGGAGGTCTAGACATGATTAGGATCAGGTGCCCCCTCCCAAGGAGCTTAGGTTCGTGAGAGTTCATCAGGTGTACCAGATGGGTGCAGAAGAAACCTACCACTCAAAAAGGGTGGGTAATTTTGCTACCAGTATACCCACGTGGATTATTCAGGATGGGCCAGGTTATGCTGTGACAACAAGCAACGTCCACACCTCAGTCGTTCCCAAGGACAGTGTTTTGTCCACTGTGGGTTGTCTTCACTCAGGGACCCAGGCTGAATAGATTATGTTTTCCACGTGGAACATTGCTGGTCATTATGGCAGAGGTGTGCACTGGCTCTTAACTTCTTTCTGGAAATGACATTTTTCAGTTCACACATTTCATCGGCCAAAGCAGGTCACGTGGGCAAGCCTGAATTCAACAGACTAAGTAAGTGTAATCATCCCACAGGGAGGGGCAGTGAATATCGATGAACACCAATGTCATCTACCACATCTCTCCTCCAGTCTATTTTCTCAACTTTAAGATTCCATGTCATAGAGGAGAATCTTGAGACTTTAAGACATTTCTGGAGAACAAGAAATAGGGAATAAGAATACGGAGGATGTTCTGAGAGAAGCTGGGAATGTGGGAGAAAATGGAAATAAAGGAAGCTTTGGGATAAATGTGAGTGAGTACTTTTAATTTAGCCACATAGCCAATGAGGTGGTTAGTTGTAAAATCACAGAATTTTATTTTTCTATGCAGATGGTATTATCATATGCTTGTCACGACTAGGCTATTACTGTGAATTTTTTACAAGAAGAAAAATGAAAAGATTTTGATCTAATGTCATCTTTATTTCAGAAAAAAAGATAAGAACGCTAATTGTTAAGACTGACAAAGAATTAATTTCTAGTTGCATTGAGAGGAAAAAAATTAATAGACTAACAAAATTATAACCTTAACATGATTGAACTCATTACTGTTGAAATGTGGAGCAGATACTTTGTGTTGGTTTTTTAGTTTGTTTATAGAACTGGAAATGACTTTAGCATGTTAATATTTTATAAAATTAAAATTAATATCATTATGTTTTGAGAATCATAATGTAAATGCCATTATATATGTTAGAGTATGTGCTTTATTTTTGATAAAAATAATACATACGTTCAAAATTTCATGTAGGATGAAAGGTACAAAAAAAGAAAAAAACTGCTTCTAAATAACTGAGTATAACATTGCTTCAGACAACTCTATATGCACATATAGAGACTGACAGATGAATTGATAGGCAGGGCATTAGATAGATAGATAGATAGATAGATAGATAGATAGATAGATAGATAGACAGATAATATTATAAGATTGAGGTCATAGTCCACCACCATTAAAAATATTTTTAATTTTATTCTAATTTACTTGATTTTGAAATGCAGGATTTTCGAATTTTTGATATTTATCTCCTCAAGAGACACTACTCCCTTAAGATCCCAAGCTTAAAGAAAGATTTTGAAAACCATCAAGGCATTAGAAACATTATTTTTTAAAACTGAAATAAATGTTGCCATTTTAAACATTGATTTCCCGCTATGAAGGATGAAGCCTTTAATACTTTTATCCTTCTTCTATCTCTTTCTTTCATCTGTTTTTTTGTTCTGATTTTATTTAATTTTAATATAATTTCAAACTTGCTCCAATGTTGTATGAATAGTGCAAAGCATTCCTATGCACTCTTTACCCAGATCTGCCAAATATTTATATTTTGCCCCATTTTTTAAATTATCCTTTTTCTGTATTTTACACATATGCATGTTATTCTTTTCTGAACCGTACTTAATACATAGTTAAAGATGTATTGCTGAAGAACAAGGACATTCTTTTAAATAGTCACAGTGCAATTTTCAAAAGCAAAGAAATTTAACATTGATACAATACTGTTATCTAGTCTGCAGTTCATATTCCAATTTGTCAGTTGTCCCAATATGCTTTTTATTGATATCTTCTTCCTAGTACAGAATTCAGTCTGGGATCATGCCTTGTTTAGTTATGTTGTTTCAGTCTCCTTTAATCTGAAGTGACTCTTCAGCCTTTCATTTTTCTTGATCTTGACAGTTTTGAGGAGTTTAGGCCAGTTATTTTGTAGAATGTCCCTCAATTTGGATTTGTCTAATGTTTCCTCATGATTCGACTGAAGTCATGTATGTTGGCATGAATACCACTGAGGCAATGTGTTTTTCTCAGTGCACCATGTTACGAGGCACAAGATGGATGTGTGTGTGTGTGTGTGTGTGTGTGTGTGTGTGTATGTGTGTGTGTGTCCCAGCATTGGTGATGTTAACTTTTAATCACATAATTCAGGTGGCATCCACCAGGTTTCTCTGCTGTAAAGGTAGCATTTCCCTCTTTTTAATGAATAAGTATAGTGAGCAGAGATATTCTAACACAATTTAATATCCCAGGGCATCAGAATGTGCTCACTAGTTTTAGCGTTCATTGATGATTTTCTATTTCCATAGTTCCTCCTATATTTATTGGTTGGTTTTCTACTATAAAAAAGCATTTTACTTTATCCGTCATTTCTTATATTTTCATTGCACTATGCACTTAAGTATTGAATTGTGTCTCCCTCAGTCCCCCAAATAGCTATGTTGTAGTTCTAAGCCCCAGCTCCTCAGAATGTGACTTTTATGGAAATAAGGTCTTTGTAGATTTAACCAAGTTAAGAGAAGGCTAGTCAGGATGGTCCATTCAAATACCTGTCACCTTGATAAAATGCATGGAAGCTGGGGCTCAGCTACATATTTCTCCCAAACAATGGAGCCTCTCCATATGTTCTTTTGAGCAGGATAATTGGATTTGTGTCTGACACCTCAGGACTTCAAGAGCAAGTGTTTCCAGAGCTGAGAAGAAGTTGCCACTCTCTTAGGAATCAGGTCATAAATGTATACAACATCACTTCCATCGTATTCTTTTTGTCATGATATTACATACGCCACTCAGCTTCAAAGAGGGGTGGGGAATCTCTCAAAGGGAGGAGTACCAAAGAAATTTTTCCATCTTTTATCTACCAAAGTCCTCCACAATTTTCTTTTGGTCTCCCTTGTTTCTGATGAGAAGTCAGCCATCATTACTATCATTGGTTATATTATGTAATGTGTTGTTTTCTTTGTTTTCAAGATTTTATCTTTAGTTTTCAACTGTATGACTACAATGTATGTGGCTGTGATTTTCTTTGTATTCATCTTGCTTCAGGTTTATTTGAACTTTTTGGATCTCTAAGTTTATGTTTTTCACTAAATTTGGGAAATTTCTGGTGATATTTTCTTCTTTTTCCCCCTCTATTCTCTCTATCCATTCCACAGGTCACTGAATGGCTGCTCACATTTTCCTCCTTTTTACTCCCTCTTTTCTGATTGGATAATTTCTATTGATCTATCTTCAAGTTTTTAGACACTTGCTTCTTTTTTCTTCAGTAGTTTATATGGTGAATTTAATTTAAAATATTGTACTTCATCATTTTAGAATTTCTACTTGATTCCCTTTTATAGTTTCATATCTTTGAGGTTCTCCATTTATTTATTTATTTTGATTGATTTTTAAAAAGTTCTTGGACATACTCATACTAGCTGCTTTAAAGCCCTTGCCTGCTAATTCTAACATCTAGGTCAACTCAGAGTTAGTTTCTCTTGACTATTTTTTTCTTGAGTATGAGTCAACTTTTTCTGCTTGTTTGAATGTCTACTGACGTTTAGACTCTATGCTAGATATTGTGGATAATGTGTTGTAAAGATTTTGACTTCTTTTACCTACTTCTGAAAGGTGCTGATTTTTGTTCCAGTAAGCCTTTAATGTCAATTAACACAAACTCCATAATCTATAAGCCACACTCCAGTTCCACAGCCTCTGCTCAGTGCATGTAGACTTGTACTTACCACCTCTCAGGTTCCTGGTGAAACATTTTATTTTGTCTTTGAAGTTCCCACATTTATGCACAGTTCAGGGTGAGCCAAAGGATTGGGTAGAATTTACATGCAGGTTTTAGAGTAATTTTTTCTGTGATTCTCCAGTTTCCGTGAGTTCTCCCCTCACTTCCTCACTTTTAGCTGCTTTGGCAGCCCCAAACTACGTTCTCTGACTTCTCAAGCCAGGAAGAATGTCGCTTCCTGCTTAGTAATAGTTGTGATGTGCCGTATAGGACAGAAAGTAACTATAAGTAAAAAGTTGTACTTTGCCCAGCAAATTTCCCTTTTATCAAGAGTCAACTCCTTTCCAGTATGTCTGCCTTTTGTCATTCTGCAATGTATTAAACTAATTAAAAAATATTTTGTCTAGAGTTTGTAATTGTTATCTGTGGGAGGGCTAGTCTGATATAAGCTACTCTGTTATTACTGAAAACAGAACCTAGGCCTTAATTTTTACTGTTAGGATTCTAATATTTTCATTTTATTTGGTTGCAAAATTTCCCCAGAGGAATAGTCTTTGTCATATATTTAAATTGATTAAAATTTCACCATTACTTCTCTTACCATATCTTTTTTAATGATGATTTCTTTATTTAGGTTTCACATGGTATTGTGGGTATTGTATTTCCTAAGTTTTTCATGTTTAAATATATCTGGCCTGTTGCCTTTCTGTTTGAATGGCAACATGATTGGATATAATATTCTTGGTCACACATATTTTTACCCCTGCACTCTTTAGGGGGAAAAAAGTTAAATTCAGTCATTGACTAATGTTGCATAGATGTCAGAGGCAAGGCTGATATTTCTTCTTCTTTTTTCTCTTCCTTTTTCTGCCTAGATGTGATAAGAGTTCTTTCTTTAGCCTTAAAATTCAATAACTTAATCAAGATTTGCCCTTATTTAGATGGTTTTGTGTCAGTTTTCCCAGGTATATAAAATGTGCTCTTTCGATCTTTAGATTTAGTTCTTCCTTCATGTTAGTATTCCTATATATCTCTGATTTTTTTCTCTCTATTTGTTGGGTTCTGTGTCACTGATTATTATGGTGTTGTGAAGATTTTATCTCTCCTTTAATTTCTTTGTAATTGCTTTAATAGCTTGTCTTCTTCCTTTTATATTAAAACTACATAATTCTTAATACACATATATATTTCCTTTATATGTAATCTTCCAAGCCATTCTTCTTTGCTATTAATTTGAATTTTTCCCATATGATTGCTGTTTCTAATTTATTTATTAGATCTTCAATGTTATCTTGCTTCTCAATTTGTTTATTGATCTGATATTTTCTTTGTGTTTAATTTTGTTTTACCATTCCATCTTTGAATAGATATTCTTTTAAGTTCCTTTAACGTTAAAGCAGCCTTGGGCATTTTCTACTCTTGGATAATCTTTTCTGAGTTGTTCACCAAGGAGGCTTTTGCCTCCTAGGATATTTGATATACTTGAAAATATCTTTCTGCACTATGATTACAAAGTTGCCATATCATTTCTTTTTACATTACTGAAGCTTAATATGGGAAGCTCAGTCTACATCTTACATTTACTCTGACTTTTCCTTGACAACATTCTCCTCCAGGTTTTTGGTCTTCCTCTGATAGAGTGAGGACAAAGTGTTGTGTTCTATGTAGTTTCTGAAAGTCTGAGGGAGTATGGGTGGAGTGGGTGGAGCGCCCTTGGTGCCCAGCATGCCACACCCTGGGGGCTCAAAGATCTGCTCTCTCTTTTGAGAACCTGCTGAGTGTTCTGTACCAGGATCCACTCCATCTGCCAAAAGTGTATCATAATTCCATGAGGTTTAGCTCCTTCTCCCAACTAGCACAGAACCCAGGGATGTGGCAAGCTCAGGCTACTACTCATGTATCATCTTGGTCATTTAAAGGAGTGTTTACTCATAGGAGTTCTTCCTTAGAATGTCCTTTACTCACCTGAGTCTCCTTTGCTCCAAGAGTACTTACTGTTCAAAATTCACAAGCTTTTGTTGGCACACTTTATTTTGATTTTAAAAGGTTAAGAGATTGTCAGTGCGAGTTTAGAAGTTGGGCTGTGATAAACCGGAACTTTTTATTTCTTCCCTGGCTACCATTTTTCTGAGTTTAGGTGGTAAGGATAAAATCCTTTGTGGGTTTGGTAGATGTTGGTGATTTTTTCCTTTTTTATAACTTTCTTTGAAGCATTTTCTGTTTGTTTGTTTGTTTGAAGTAAGCTACTAGGTTATAGGGGAAGGAAATTTTGTGATACTGATTCATTTGGCTTTCTTTTCCCAGATGTCTCCAATATGGTTTTATACATGTTTTTATTCATGTTGGTGCATGCAAAATTTCAGTTAAATTACAATTATAACTAAGAGAAGAAGTGAAGACACAGTTCCTTTCACTACTATACATGTTGTAACTATCTTACTTGATCTCTAATGACAGCACACTACCATACGGATATTTCTTGACCTTTGGGTCTAATTGATTAAATTATTTTCTTCTCCTAACAGTAAATGATTGTCACTAAGAACAGTTGCAGTCCTAACAGATTTTCTTGATACTGTTTTGGGTGAATGAAGCTCCTGGTGAGCAGAGGACGTGTTGTATCTGAGGGTGCTACTGTGGCATAGTGGAAAGGTGTAGCTTTGGAGTGAAATTGACCAAAGTTCACACCAATGAATATTCACAGGAAAACTATTCAGAGGTGAACCCGGAAGAGCCTTGTTTATCTTACCTAAAAATATAGGTCTTCCTGGTGTTCTGAGCTATTGATGGCTAAGAGTAGAAGCATTTCTTATAATCTGGGTTCTAATTGCTCTGGAGAGGTACAATAAAATGTTCAGACTATTTGTTATCAAAGTTTAAATCCATTAATAATAATAATAAAATAAACTATGGTGGTAAAAAGTATATATTATCCTCTACTTCACTTAATTAATTTCAAAGTGCTAAAAAGCTTGCATTTTCTGCTGTTGAACCCTGAAGCTAAATGGGTATATATTTAAAAAGCCATATAAATAAATGAAACATAGCCAGTGAGCAGTCCACTAAACTGCAACATTTACAATAATTCAGAAATTCAGAGTAATATTTATTTTTGTATTCTACATAAAGTATTTGCCAAGTAAATGAAGATTAACTGTTTAAAGCAATTAAAGAAAAATGAATACTACTTTAAAATATTTTAGAAGCATTTAGTTACTATAAACAATAAAGATATTAATAAAATCAGTTATTTTTTGTGTGCTATCATTAATTAATGGATTCAGTTTTTAGTGAAGATGAATAAACTGCAGTCTCTCTATTTGAGGCTCTCACAATATAGAAAGAATATCAGACTAAGCTCCCAAATGAGGTATACATAAGTGTTATGAGAGTTGGGAGAGAGCAATATTAGGTTTTTAGGAGACTAATCTTAATAATGAAAACTAACATTTAAAGAATGTCAACTAAATGAAGAATCTTGGAAAACCTGCTACAGAAGGTTTATACCCAAAGCTGATGAGAACTTGCCCTGCCTTCTGGGTAGAGGTAGTCCCATACTACCACCTGGCATTAAGCTTCAGTTCTTAGTTAATGGAACAAGAAAGTCTCCTGAATATTTATATGTTCACAA
The DNA here is from genome assembly GCF_964194185.1 of Rhinolophus hipposideros. NCBI lineage: Eukaryota > Metazoa > Chordata > Mammalia > Chiroptera > Rhinolophidae > Rhinolophus > Rhinolophus hipposideros. Next base: position 63,305,220 of record NC_138048.1, read on the forward strand.
AGGAGGCTTTTGCCTTCCTATTTTTTTGATAGAAAGAAGAAACAGACACTTCGTCTATACAAACCCTGCTTCAGTGATTGGTATTCTCAAAGTGCCAATGTAGATCTTGGAAATGGATAGGAATAAACTATCAAATGTAGGAATAGTATTAGTAAGAGACTCATGAAACTTCAGGTATATGAGGAACTTGTAAGTGAGCGTCTTAGTTGCAACAAATGAGTACTGGTTTCCTGTTTGGGGTTACCTATCCCAGGGCACTGAGAAAAATTATACATGAGCTTAGTCCTTAGGGAACTGTGGAGAATGGAAGAAGCACTAAAAAGGGACATGTGACTTACTGGTAATTCAGTGACAAACTGGTAATCGAGGCATCCAACCCAGATGACAGTATAATTTGTGAACATATCAAAAAGAAAGCTGGGGGTTCACTAAGTCTTGCTAAATAAGTTAAATTTTCTTTTTTGTTTTGACAGAGATACTACCATTTTTCCCTGAAAATAAGACCTACCTGGACAATCTGCTCTAATGTGTCTTTTGGAGCAAAAATTAATGTAAGACCCGGTATTATATTATATTATATTATATTAATTATATTATATCATATTATATCATATCATATATTATATTAAAGACCTGGGCTTATATTATAGTAAAATAAGATCGGGTCACGCATTAGAGCTGATTGTCCGGCTAGGTTTTATTTTTGGGGAACTCGGTAGCTTGGTAGCTCAGGAGAGTAAACTAAACATAGATAGCATAGCCATATTTTAGGATTGTGGTTAGCAGTCCATCTTGAACTTTTCTTTTTTTAAATTAAAGTTTATTGGGGTGACAATTGTTAGTGAAATTACATAGATTTCAGGTGTACAATTCTGTATTACATCATCTATAAATCCCATTGTGTGTTCACCACCCAGAGTCAGTTCTCCTTCCATCACCATATATTTGATTCTCCTTACCCTCATCTCCCTCCCCCCAACCCCCTTACCCTCTGGTAACCACTGAACTATTGTCTGTGTCTGTGAGTTTTTGTTTCTCATTTGTTTGTCTTGTTCTTTTGTTGTTTTTGGTTCATATACCACAAATCAGTGAAATCATATGGTTCTCTGCTTTGTTTTTTTATAAGAAAATGGAGAAAGGCGAATATGACGTCAGTACCAGGAAATGTATTCATAGCTGGTTGAGGAAATCAGTGAACCCCAAAGAAGGGTAATTAATTGCTCACTCCGACCTTGATGCACGGTTCTAGGATCCTACCACACAGATTGCCTGTGTCCTGATCACTAGCTGACGAAGTGTTGTTTAATGTCTGCTGTGTCTGGCACTGTGCTGAGTGTTCGGATAACACTGGCTCACATGTGCTAGGAACTGTGCTCCACACTTCATAATCTTATGTCATTCTCACAGTAACCTGACCAGACAGGTATTGTTCTCTTCATTTTATATGCGAGGAAATGTAAAGTGGGAGAAGTTTAACTGAGGTTGGCCATACAGCCACGAGTGGCAGTGCCCAAATACAAATCTTGGTCTGTTGATTCTGCTTCACTGTCTATTTTTAACATTAGTGATTAGAACAAGAAAATGAATCAATAGGCATATAAAATGAATGTGGAAGAGATACTGATAGGGGAATGTGCTTAACGACAGAATTAGTATCTAAAAGGATTGTAATAGGCTGCAGCCAATCTAATCAGAGAACTTTTGATGGAGATACATGTTAGGTCCTGAGCTGGGTTTCCAATTTCCAGCTGCACAGGGCAAGGTGAGCTCAGTGTGATTCCATAGTGTGATGTCGCTGCCCTAAAAGTGAATGAAAATGGGTGCTGTATTTGTACTAATCTAGAATTCTAAACAAGGAGATAGATTATTTTGTTTTACGTGGACCCTGTGAGTAGTTCTGGGTAGTATACCTTTGGTAGATTGTGAAAGGATTCAGTACCATTTTTCTTTCATCCTTTTGGTAAGTGTTTTTGTTTGAGGGATTACTATGTGCCAGGCATTGTGTGAGACACTGAGGTAATGGAAGTTTACAGAACAGCCCTCTTGTAGCTTATGTTCTTACTGGGGAGGCAAAAAAAAAAAAAGGCAAATAAATAAATGTGTATTATAATGTCAGATAGTGATAACTAATGGAATAAAATAAAGCAGTGTTAAGAGGATAGAAAATAAGATGAAAGCTATTTCAGATGAGATGGTTAGGGAAGTATCTTTGAATGTTTGTCATTTGATCAGAGACCTGTAATAACTAAGAAAGGCCATTGTAAATGAAAGAAGAAAACACGTGGAGGAAAAAGAAAAACAAAACCCTAAGTTGGGAGTTCGTGTTACGTGTTCTGGAAGGAACTTAAGGAAGCCTTGTACTGTGTTAGCAGGTAGTGATACAGGGGAAAAAGCATGACTAGTTTGTGACAGAGGTCAGGTGAATGAAGCATCTCAAGAAGGACAGAGTAACAAATGTGAATTAAAAAAATGAAAATGGAGAAGGCATCATTACATTTGGCAATGTAGAGCTCACTGGTAACTTTGTTGTTCCTCATGAGAATTAGATGAAAGAGCCTGAAGACATCTACCCTTAGGAAGAAAAGTTTTAGAGCAGTGTAATTGTGGACCATCTGAAGACCTCCTGAAATCAGATCTCTAGGGATATGGAGACCTGGAATCTGCATTTTTAGCCCTAGGAGTTTTTATTCACCCTAAAGATTGAAAACTGCTGATTTATAGGGATTCTTAGTTGACATGAAATAGTCATAAAATTGTTCTGCATCTCCAACTGATAAACAGAGGCTAAAAGTAGATTTTTGCTACACACAAGATGGAACATTCAAATACTGGTCATCTTAAAGCAGAATGAGTTTTGTTTGACAGAAGTAAGTTCTCTTCCATTGAAGCAGAGACTGGATAACCACATTTTTGGGGGAATTATTTGGAGGGAATTTAAACATCATATGGGATGGGAAGAGTGTTATATGGACTAAGTGAGCTTCTATCCCTTAGGTTCTATTGTTCTGAAATGCAAGCAGCAAAACCCTTGGTCCAAACAGCCAGAGGAACACTTAGCTCCAATGAGCCTTTTCTGTGTGTCTGATTTCACTTTGAAAATTAGGAAAAAGACATTTCTATTTTGTTGAGTCCCAGAATTAGGGTTTTCCAGTGATCATGAAGTAATATCTATTAATTGCAGGAAAAGGAGAGAATGAAAGTCTTACTGAATGATGGCAAAAGAAAAGAATTCTTAGCAATTAAGAAAGTACTCATATTATATTCATGTTAGCATGTTTCCATTACAATATATGAGCAAAATCCTGAAAGTCAATTCCCTTGCTATTATTGGATTTATTATTATTGTTATTACTATTACTATTATTATCATTATTAAGGCAAAAGCACAAAGTCAGAACAGATAACTTGGATCTGTGAGCAAATGGGATATTCCAAATTGTATGTCACACAATTAGTGTGGTGGGTTTCTTTTCTTTGGCCCTAACATTTCCTGTGTGCAACAGAGGCTGGGCTGTGGACCTCTTCATTTGTTGAAGCATATGCAGTATTGTTGAGCTCACCACACAGCTGTGGGGGGAATACGTTGCTCACCCTAAGGTTATAACCCCCCTTCTCTAAATTACTGTTTACTGATGTGGGAGAAAAGGACTCCTGGCACAGCTCAATAATTACTCTTGGCACAGCTCAATAATTAATGAAGTGTTAAAAAGATGCTGCTAAAGTTTGTGCATCTGCTGCGGAGGGTACGAAAGTACAAGAAACTCGCCTGTGTCGCCAAGTCAAAGACACACATGGCCTTTCCTATCCTCCCAGGAGAGGACCCAGTGGGGAGTAAGCGCAAGCGAATGAGTTAGTGAAGGAGAGAAGGGAACTCTTACTACCAAGCTGTTGCCACGGTTCTGAGAATAGAGAAGCCAAGGTCGCAAAGTTGTAATTTCTCAGTTTTTTTCTCTCCTGTGATTTATAGGTAGGTCCTTTAATTTGTGAAAAGAAATTTGTATGCATACACAACTGCTCTCTTCTCTCTACTGGTTATAATATGGTACTTGTTAAATGAGCAGTTCAAAATAATTTTATGATGATAATGCAACAAGGACAAATAATTGCTGCCACTAGTGTGGTATTTATCTCCCGAAGTTTCAGGAGGTCGCAAGCTGGCATCTAGCCTAGTGAATAAGATATCAAGAATGCTTTTCTAGCTGCAAAATTAGAGGAAGGAATAAATATTATTTTTTCTGTCAAAGGACCCTGTTTGGAAAAAGCCCAAGGATTAACTCTTTGTGCCTCAGTCTGATTTCACAGTGTGTCACCTCTCGCACTTGTTCTCATCAATCATTGACATAGGACCAGGCCTCAGACAGGCCTCTGGGCTTTCCCAGGAATCCCTGCTGCTTGGCTGGAAAGTCGGGTCCAGGCCAAGGGTTTCTGAAACACAGTTCAGGTACAAGCTGACTCTAGCTTCAGGCCAATTCCTTAAGCAGAGTCTTTGCTACTATGTGGAACAGAAAAGAATGTCGGGAGAGTCCTTGGTGTCGTTTCGTTCAATCCCTTCCTCTACTCTTTCTTCCCCCGTCCCTAAGTTATTTAAGTTCTAGTCCAGACTGTACAAAAGACATTTGACAAGTTCCGTTTTATTAACTCTACTTTGGATTGTTTGATGATAAATTGAATATTGTTTTCTTTTTATTTTTTTTCAGTGTTGTGTATATAGGTTTCTGAATGGTTACAATTTCTCTGTATGACAGCTAAGGGGGAGTGGAGGGCAAGGAGTAACTCTGGAGGAATTAAGGTGCAGGCTGCCCTATTTTTTTTCCTCCTCTTTAATATGAAACTGGTTACAGGCACATTTTTTTAAAACCTCTCAGCAGGAATTGCAAAGTTTTCCCGGTCATCACCTAGCAACAAAACCCAGCAAAACATTCGCAAAGCAGTTTTTGCAATGCAGCCATCACTGACTGGCAGAACTGACTTGTGGAGGGCTGAATTTGCTATAGAGGGGAATTGAATGCTTTCTTCTTTATTCAAGTAGAATGCTGAGATGTGCAGTCTGGATGCTGCTTGAACCAAATTAATGTACATTAAAGAATAAACCATAATGCTCATTGTGAATAGGAGGTCAGAAGGATTCAACAGAATTTGATGATGGGCCAGTTCTTATTGAAACTATTTAAATTGAACTTTTAAAGTCGTTGTTTTAAATAAAGCAATCTGAGATTGATATAACTATCCCTTTATTAGATAAAATATTCTGAGGACCTTTGAGTAGTATAAGAAACCTTAAGTCTATTGGGTAATAAGTTCAGAATTCAACTGAAGATTACTTAGCTTCTTCCCTGAGAATAATGGTAAAAATCCCTCTTTAGAAGGAGAGGAATTCTGCTTTGTCTGCCTTTGACTTCTACTCAGAGTCAGCAGCCAGGCATAATGTCTATTATTAAGAAAATATGCTACTCTGGAACTTAGTAATAATATCCACCTTGGTTATAAGGTCCATGTTGTGGAGCTTTTTCCTTAGAAGTATAAGAATCTCACAAGATCCTTTTGCTTTGTCATGTACTTTAGAACCAAAAGACTGGTTGCAAACACATCTTATTTCAATTATTTTTTTCTGTAGCAGCCATATGTGGAGACTCAAACATCAAGTCAATGATCCAAGCTCCTGGACCTTGATTTTTAATATACAGGTAGGACCTACCAAATTCATAGCTCTCTCAATAACAGTGGAGGTCCTTAACTTAGTACTTCAGGCAGGCAGCAAAAGTATGTGTTGAGTGGGAGTGAATCCTCACTCTTCAATAAAAATTCTATACAGATTACTCCACATATATACAATATGCGCATGAAGGATACAGATTGTGTTCTCATCTCAGGCTTCAGCTCTTGATCACTGAGGAACTAGTGAGACTAGTAACTTGTGGGGAAATTGTGATCCACTTTAGTTTCTCTTCCGTTGGTTCCACAGTCTCACTGTTGCCTGGAATGCCAGCTCTGCTTCATATCTGTTACTATTGCTAATGACAGAATTATTCTAAACATTTGCCCGTGTCCTTGCTCAAAATGTAGCTTTTAAGTACTGAGTCCTGCTCAGCTGATTTGTGTGAAAGGCTTTGCTTCCCTCCATTATGCTCTGTAAAATGCTGGCCGTGTGCTTTATTTGTCCAGCTCTCTTTAGGTTGGTCTCTCTCCAACAACTTTTAGCGTCTTCTGCAGCTGTGGGAGCGATGTTCTGACTCTCCTCTTATTCACAGTATGGGCTGAAGTGGATCAGCATCACCTGGGGACTTGTTATAAATATAGAATCTCAGGCTCCACCCAGGAACTACTGAATCAGAATCTGCATTTTAACAAGTTACCCAGATGATTCATATGCACATTGAGGTTGAAGGAACATTGTAAATCTTTTTGGTTCAACAATTTGCTTCCTGTTGAGAGTACTAGCTGAAAATGGATATTCCTATTGACATTTCCTCTAAAACAACATTAAACACTCCCTACTCTCAACAGTATTGAGGTAAACTTAGAGGATGAGTCACAGGGGCAACAAAGGGATTTGAACAAAGATGGAGAGAGTGCCCACATGTCTCTGTTAACTGATGTTCACAGACACGACAACCCAGTGCTTCCACATGACCCAATAGACTCAGATGGTTATCTCTGCTTCGTATGTCTTCTTGTTACGCATTTTAGGGAAAATGCTACATTTTATCATATAGTGTGGTTATTTTTATGTATGACAACTCTCCTGTTAGATGAAAAACTTCTTGAGGCAGTAAATAGTAATATCCTTAAATATAAGTACTCATATTTATCCCTTTCACATTCCTAGCCCAGGGTTTTTATTGTAATAGAAGCTCAACATATGATGGTTGCATTGATTTGATAACATTATCACTATGCAGTATGTTTAAAAGGGTAGTGACATCGTTCTTTCTAGGGAGAATGAGAAAGACCTTGATAATGACCTAACATAAAGCACTGAGGGGAAAGTGTGCCTTGGTGATTCTGGGCATTTGGGTCATGTTGCAAACAGAACAGTCTGGTCCAAGTCAGTCCCATCTATTACCAAGTAGGCCAGGTCCAGACGGCAATTATGAAAGATACCATAATTTGGAGCATCCTTTTGATTTTGGATATCCAAGGGCTAGATGTCCATCCAAAATGGTTGCATAGAAGGATGAACTTCTAAAAGTGGAGGAGATATTATCTTACTGGTTTTTAATGAATCTATTAATCCTGTTAAGTGATGAAAAAAAATACCCAGAGTTTTTATGAGGGAAATGGTTTGCTACACATGAAGATTGGCATCTGGGGAAGAATTCAGTACATTGAAGAATATGTTGTGCTCCTTTGCATATTAGTTACCAAAAATATGTAGATCTTTTTTAGTAGAATTGTTGATTGTAGAAAATCCAATCGAATTCAGAATTCCTATTTCCTGGTTTACCCAACAGATTATACAGATGAAGTGCTAACATTTTGGGAGTATGAAATAGCCTATTTATATTTATATGAAGTTTTACAAAGTTTCATAAGGATAACACTATGAGGATTCAGTCACCCGCCCTCACATCCAGGTTTATGTGATACATGGGCAAGCAGAAAAACGAAATGAGACTCCTGCCATGTGCAATAGTAGGATTCACCTTATGATAAAAAGCAAAAGGTAAGATGACATTTAAAGGTTTATACAAATTACTGCATACAGTATTCTAAAAACAAAACAAAACAAATCCTCAAGAAAAACAGATGGCCAGATGGGAATTTTTATTCTGGTTTCTCAGAGTGTAAGTTTCTTTTAAAAGAATTGTAGTTGCAAGAAGGTGTGGTTAATAAAGAGTAAAAGCTGCACTAGTTTCAGCAGCATGAAATTTAATTTATAGCTAAAGGCAAATTTGTTACTTAATTAGTAATTCTGACACAGGTAAAGGGGAAGACAGCTGCTTTTCTGGGCATTTTATGCCTCACTGGTCCCCGGTAACCAGATGGCATTGTTATTGCTGATGGATGAACCAGAGAAGATGTGGGAGGGAACAGCCCCCTCCCCCAGCTCCTTAAAATAACAAACTTGGATTAGAAATCTCACAAGGAGTAAGCTTCTGTGTTCACCCAGGTCAGGTTGGAATGCGGAGCAGTGTTGGAGCAGAACAAGTAACATTGCCTTCTATTCTCCTTGCAGCTTGTCTGAGGACACCCTGAAGTTGGTAGGTAAATGAGCAGTGGCAGGCACTAGGCTTCTTTTGCTTAGAAAAACTCCCAAGTGCAGAGTTATTCAATAATGTTGCACATGTTTTTAAAACTAAATGAAATCCCATTTATATGTGTAGCATTTTAGACTTTGCCACTTGTTTTTTCATCCATTATTTTCTGAACATCCACAATAGCTTTGTGGAATGAGGCAGGACTGGGATTATTATTTCCATTGGTCAGATTAAGAAACTGAGGTTCAGAAGGATGAATTTAGTTAATCAAAGTTTGCAAAGCTAATTACAAACCTAGGACTAAAATCTAGTCCCTAGATTCCCAGTCAGGCTTCCCTTGAACTAATACAAACTTAGATGGGCAATGATAGATGAAATGATGATCAACCTCCTTGGTAACCAGGGAAATACAAATTATCACATCAAAATTTTTATCATCACTTTGGTAAAAATGAAGAGAATTAATATTCATTCTGGCCAAATATATAGAGAAACACATTGTTGGTGTTCATGTAAATAGATGCTTTTTAAAAGTTTTTCATGCTTTTCAACATAGCATGTCACTTTTAGTAATCTACGTACAGAAAAACTCAAATTTGTACATAAAGATGTGTGTATGAGGTGTGATCAGAAAATGCACTGAATGTTTAAATTAAAAAAATGTATTACAGTAAAGGACATATTGTCAATTCACCTCAAAATACTCCCCCTCACTTTGAACACACTTATGCCATTGTTCTTATCACTTTCTGAAGCAGTTCTGGAAGTCCTCTATCGTGAGTGTCTTTAGTTGTGCTGTCGTTGCTTCTGGTACGGCAATTTTTGTCACATAAAAACATTACGGTGTGTCCTCATTCACCCTTTCTTCACTGGATCTGGCACTGTGAAACTTCTGACTCTTCCCCAAAGTCAAAAGGACCACGGAAGGAAAACTTTTTGAATCGATTCAGGATATTGAGGCAGCCACGACAGCACAACTAAAGACGTTCATGAAACAGGACTTCCAAAACTGTTTTAGGAAGTGGCAAGTTCGACGTGAGGCGAAGTATTTTGAGGGGGATTAATGGCCATGTGTCTTTTACTGTCATAATTTTTTAAAATTTAAACATTCACCATATTTTTCGGTCCTACCTCATGCAATAATCCTGATTGTTTATATTAATAAAAAGCTGCAAACAACTTTGAAACCCTTAATTGGGAATTATTACGTGAACATGGCATATCTATATTATGAGATAGAGTTAAATTGTTTTAGAAAGGACAGATGTACATGTACTGATACAGAAAGTTTCCCAGACATGTTGATAAGTAAATAGAGAAAATTGCATAACAATGCATTGTTTATTTTAAAAAAATAATGTATGTGCATATAAATGTATAAAATACATATGCATGGAAAAAAGGACTGTGAGAACACAGACCCAACTGAAAATAGTGGTTACCTATGGTGAGAAGAGTAATATTGTGGGATGGGCAGACAAAGAGGAAATTCTACACATAGCTCTATATTTCTATATTATTTGACTCTTTTACAAAAATTTATCTATGTATTGTTATAAAATTTAAACTTAAAAAAGAAAGCTAATGTCCCCAGGACTGCCTCCATTTCTTGCATCCTTTCCCACATTGTCTGATTACTTGAGCCATTCTTGGGTCCCACTGGAGCTCTGCAAGATGTCTCCAACCCTGCATCGCAGGTATCTTTAGGCAGAGGTAGGTTCTGACACAGATGTTGCTGGATCATCTAGATTTTCTATTGTAGTGCTACGGTGGATCTTTACTAACCCAGATAATATAATGCCATGCTGATTTTTTGAAACCTTTGCTAGACCAGTGGTTTCAAAATACTTTTGGAAGCAAAAATTATATTTGAAAGCTTAATGCATGAATAGCCAAAAGTGGAGCTCCTTCACTTGACGTTGAAGGTGGTGAAAGCCTCTTCTCTACTTTATCACCTTTCCCTACTGAATTCCAAAAAACTGTCTCTAAAAAACTCTTAGGCCTTCATAGAGCAGTTTGAAAACCCCTGGTATCACGTCATTTTATAAACAATCCAGCGAAGTGCAGTGACTCAGCTGAGATGACACAGATACTAAATGTACAGCTGCTCCTTGGATCCAGATATTCTGAATCCAATTCTACCAGCCTTCCTAAAATGGTGGTTCACCTTTTAGGCAATTCCAATCAGCTTTGGCTTTTCAGACTTCTTCAAAAACAGAGAGAGCAAATAACATCTCTACAAATATTTCATTATTCTCTTTGCTTCTTCCTAATATCATGTTTCATCTTTGGTTTTTTTCTGATCATTTTCTTTTATTCTGATCTTGTAGAGGTGATTCTTTGCAGAGATGCTGAGGTGTGAATATAATCTCATCTAAATCTCATAGTGTTAAGCAGGTGAGGGTCAAAAGTTTTTGAGTTCCTGTTAGTTATGTGCTAGTGAACCATGCTGGTCACATTTGAGACATGGCCTGGAATCTGTTCATTCAATAAATGGTGCTGGGAAAATTGGAAAGCCATGTGCAAAAGAATGAAACTGGACTGCTATCTGTCACCATACAACAAAATTAATTCAAAATGGATCAAAGACTTAAATATAAGACCGGAAACAATAAGTTGCATAGACGAAAGAATAGGTACTAAACTATGGACTTTGGCATTAGAGAGCATTTTATGAATTTGACCTCAAAGGCAAGGGAAGTAAAAGCAAAAGTAAGTGAATGGGACTATATCAAACTAAAAAGTTTCTGTACAGCCAGAAAAATCATCAACCAAACAAAGGGGCAACCAACAGAATGGGAGAAGGTATTTTCAAACAACACTTCCAACAAGGGACTAAAATCCAAAATATATAAAGGACTAATACAACTCAACAACAACTAAAAGAATCCAATTAAAAAATGGGCAAAGGACCTGAACAGACTTCTCTCAAGAAGACATACAAACAGCCAGTGGATATATATGTATATGAAAAGACACTAACTAGCTATTAGGGAAATGCAAATCAAAATCACAATGAGATTTAGAATGGCTATTACCAACAAGACAAGTAATAACAAATGTTGGAGAGATTGTGAAGAAAAAGGAACCCTCATACACTGCTGGTGGGAATGTAAATTGGTACAGCTGCTACGGAAAGCAGTATGGAAATTTCTCAAAAAATTAAGAATAGAGTTACCATGTGACCCAGCAATCCCTCTTCTGTGTATCTCTTTGAAGAATTTGTAAACATTTATCTGTAAAAAGATATATGTACCTCTATGTTCATTGCAGCATTATTCACAATGGCCAAAACATGGAAACAAAGTGTCCTTTGATAGATGATTGGGTAAAGAAGATGTGGTATATATATACAATGGAATATTACTCAGCCATAAGAAAAGATGAAATAACTGCCATTTGCAGCAACATAGATGGATCTTGAGATTGTAGACAGAAAAAGTCAAAAGCCATATGATTTTACTCGTATGTGGTATATAAAACTAAACGCAACAAATGAACAAGACAAATAAATAAAAATCATAGACACAGACAACAGTTTAGTGGTTACCAGAGGGTAATGGGAGAGAGAGGGTGGTAGAAGATGGTAAAGGGAGTCAAATATATGGTGGTGAGAGGAGAATTGACTTTGGGTGGTGAACACACAATGCAATATATAATTGTACATGTATATATATATATATATATATATATATATATATATATATATATATATATATATATAGAGAGAGAGAGAGAGAGAGAGAGAGAGAGAGATAGAGAGAGAGAGAGAGAGAGATGTATTATAGAATTGTACACTTGAAACCTATATAATTTTACTAACCAATGTCAACCTAGTAATTTAATTAAAAAATAGGAGGGTTAGCACACACACACACACACACACACACACACACCTACCACTACAAGCATTAGTGACTCTGTTTCCATCAAGTCTTATTTTTTCAGAGCAAAGAAACATAAATTTCATATGTTCTAGTTTTCACAACCTTTTATAAATATAAGAATAGAGTTTTTTCTCTTTTTTTTCTGTGCACGCCTTTCAAACACACTCTGATTAACTTCTTCATTACCTTATTTCAAAGAGCTCTGCTCAGTAAAAACTACAAAGCAAAGTTTTGTTTCTGTGTACTATTTTACTTGGGCAGATGAGGTAGTAAAACTCATTATCATTGTAACTTGTGCTATTTTGTAACATCTGTATGGTGCTCACGCTATTCCACATTGAGCCATAATGACCCAGTACTTAACACCAAGAGCTGGGGCATGGAAAACCTGCCTGTTTTAAACCTCACTGTCCTAGTGTTGGTGAGTGGGGTCAATGAGCTTTTTTTAAAAAAAATTATTAAGTTTACTGGGGTGACATTGGTTAACAATGAGCCTTTAACTAGATTAATTGTTTGGGTCATTCTCATCCATAGTTACTAATTTTTAACCACATTGGAACTACGGGTGATTCACAGGCTTATAGTGATACCTCCAACTTATTTTCCATTTGATAAGCAAATTATTTAGCATAATGAGTTACCTTAGACATTATAAAAGTCAACTTTTTACCAATTAGAATAATGGAAATCCTAAGAGCAGGATTTGAGCTGTATCAGGTGGACTAAAATGCTCCATGACGGTGGTATAAATTAATCCCTTTGAGGTGATAATGCTTAATAACATTAGCTTTACATATATATCTCCCCACCCCCGTTTTATTGAGATATGATTGATATACAGCAATGTGTCAGGTTAAGGTGTACAGTATAATGATTTAACTTACATATATTGTAAAATGATTACCATACCATAAAATCTTAATATCATTATTATAATCGTCATTATGATCTATTAAGTGCCTTTTGCTCAGCTTTGGAGTGAAGGAGGAGACCACGAATGGCACTGTGCTGTAATGAATACAGGCTCAGGAGATAGAGACTCTAGTTTTAGCTCCAACACTCACCTTTCTGGGGCCCAGTTTCCTAATCTATGAAATAATGGGGTTTGACGAGATCAATTTTACTTCATCTGGATTATCTAAACTTCTAAGAATTCATAAAGGAAATAAGGAGAAGCTGGGGACCATTTTTAGTATTTCAGAAAGTCTGAACAAAATGTCACGTGTATATTAGAAGAGGCCCACAAGTAAATTAATGCATCAGCCATCTAATTACATATCTTCATTAATTTTAAATATTGCTGATTAACTATTGCACTTTACTATATTATATATTATAGTTTTATATGAATACAATGAAGCTTTATAAAATAAAGTCCGCCAGGCGCAAAAATTCAAAACACAAAATACTTATGGGATGTTTGTTTCTTGGTGATGAAAATTTGAGAACCCCTGGTCTAGAAGATCCTTAGGCATCTTCTAAGAGGATCCCCTGTGATCCCTGACTTCTGGTATTCATGCGATTTTGTAATCCACTTCCCTCCCACCCCCGAGCATAGCGTGGATTTATTGACTCCCTTCTAATGAACAGAATATGGCAGTAGTGAATGGGATGTCATTTCTGAGATGAGGTTATATGAGGGTTGTGGTTTCCAGTTTTGGGGAACTCTTTTGGATCATTTGCTGTGAAGAAAGCCAGCTGCCATACAATGAGGCACCCCTGTGTGTGTGAGTTTGGAAGCAGGTCTTTTAAGGCCTGACAAGAGCCATGTAAGTGAGCTAAGAAGCAGATCCCCCTACAGTCGAGCCCTGAGATGCTGGCACCCTCAGTTGACACCTTGATTGCAGCCTTATAATAGACCCTGAGCCAGAACTACCCAGCTAAGCTACTCCCGGATTCCTGACCCACAGAAACTAAGATAACAAATGTTTATTGTTTCCAATCTCTAAATTGAGGATATTCTGTTATGCAACAATAGACAGCTAATATGAACCTTTCACCTTTTCATGTCTTAATTTCTAAGTACTGTTAAATCTAATAGGGAGACAGATAATACAAAGAGAGATGGTCATTACTAAAAGTGGGGAAAGTGAAGGAGGACAAACAAAAGCAGGAAATACCAGACAGGCAGAGGAAACAGCTGTCCTTGAACACCACAGAACACTCTCCTGCTTCTGTAGAATCTGGATGAGTACAGTGACCCATCATTAGCTTTTGTAAAGGCTGAGAGTTCTTTTTCCTTCTGAGATAGCTGAGTGGGGATTGTGGTGGTCGTCAGAGAGAGTCTCTCCCTTCATTCATCTGCTGAAAAGTCAGAACTTTAGCTTAGGCGTTTCACATTAAGTTTTCCCTCAAAGAACACCAGCATCACCACCTCATTTTATGTGAAAAACCCATGGCTTGTACTAAATATTACTTATGTTTTCTGTATTATTAGTATGAACATTGCACAAGATGATAGAGGAAGAGCAGAAACAGGAAAAATTCTATTATATGAAATTAAAAACAGAAGTCTCTATTTCTTTAATCTTTGAATTATGTTTATTATGCATTCTTAGCTTTTATGAAGAAAATGCATGGAGGAGTAGAAGAAAAGAAGGAAAGGATAATTTTTAAAAAGTAAAAAAAAGGGAAAAGTGAAGCGAAAGAAGGAAGATTTTCAGTAGAATGGGTCGGTAAGTTTCTACTTCAACTCACTTCATCAAATACAGAGCAATGGGAGCTAAAACATGAAAATAGAAAACCGAAGAGAGGCATATGCTGATGAAAACTCAAGACAAACGACCCTGTAGACCTGTGGGCCTGATTTCACAAGCATGGGAACTCTAGACCTAGGAATAGGCAAAGGTATGAGGAGTCCTATGGGGAAAGAAGTAGTCACAGCCAGGCTAACAGTTTTTTAAATCTATTATGTGCACTTTTTAAAAATTAGTTTCAGGTATACAAAACAATGTAATACCGTGTTTCCCCAAAAGTAAGACTGGTCTTATATTAATTGTTGCTCCAAAAGACGCATTAGGGCGTATTTTCAGGGGATGTCTTATTTTTTCATGTACAAAAATCGACATGTATTCAAATACAGTCATGTCATCTTCTTCTGGAACACCGTGATAACGTACTAAATGCATTTGTCTGGCTGACGATCTTAACTGGGGCTTATTTTCGGGGTAGGTCTTATTTTCAGGGAAACATGGTAGTTAGGCATTTATACCCCTCACCAAGTGATTTTATATATATATATATGTAAAATCATAGTTGACATTCAGTGTTATTTAGCTTCAGCTTCAGGTGTACAGCACAGTGGTCAGGCATCTACACCATCCATGAAGCGGTCTCCCTAATAAGACAAGTGCCACCTGAGACTCTACAAAATCTTTACATCATTATTGATTATATTCCCCAAACAAAAAATGAAGCTGGACCACCTCCTTACATTATATACAGGCTAACAGTTTTAACTCAGGAACTGATCACTACTTGGGCCTCTGGCTTTAACAACTATCAGGCTCCAGTAAGGTGGGGATGGTTTAGCAAGAGGAGGGTGGCACAGATGAAATCCACAGCCTCGTTTATCATTATTGGAGAAGAGGTCTGAAATGTTATTATACAACATGATTCTGGTTTAGGAGCCTGGAGACAGAGGGAGGCAACCTCAAAATAGCTAGATGAGGATTTGTAATTAGAAAGGCAGCCAACCCTGCTAATGCCTTGATTTTGGACTTTTAAATGGCAGAATGTGAGGAAGTAAATTTCTGTTTTTTAAGCCACTGAGTCTGTGATATTTGTTATGGCAGCCCCAGGAAAGTAATATGAATGCATTTTTTAAAAATTGTATGGAACTCCTAGAGATAAAAACAATAAAACAAAATTTGAAATGAAAAATTGACAGCATAGGTCTAACAGCATATTAGATGCTACAGAAAAAAATAACAGTAAAGAAATATCAGAGAGGAAAAAGGCCAAACACCCCCACAATCACCAAACCTTCTCCCAGAACCTCAGTGATCAAGGAAATAGTATCAAGTCACCTAACTTATGTTGACAGGAAAAAAATGCGAAGGAGATAGGATGGAGAAAATAATTTGAAGAAAATTTTGCCCAAAACTTTATAAATTTGAAAAAAACTATTAACCTACATTCGAAGGAAATCAAATTTTAAATAGGATGTACACAAATAAAGCCACAAGAGACACCATAATAAAATTTTGGAAACCAGTTGTACAGAGAAAAATTGTCAAGGCAGCTAGAGGAAAACTACATGTTATACAGCGGGGAACCAATGTCTTATCAGAAACAGTGCAAACAAGAGGAAAAGGAAAAACATCTTTAAAATGTGAAAAGAAAAGTACTATGAACCTCATTAGTAAGCGCGGTCTGCCTTAAGAAAATACCATGGACTGGGTGGCTTAAATAACAGGAATTTATTTTCTCACTATTCTGGAGACTGGAAAAGTGCCAGCTGAGTTGGTCTCTGGTGAGACTTTCTTGTTTGTAGACAGCTGCCTTCTTGCTGTGTCCTCACATGGTTTGTCCTCTGTGCATGGTAGGGGATGGGGAAAGGATCAGGCTCCCACACTATGGTCTCAACTTGAAAGGTCCCATTTCCAAATACAGCAACACCGAGGCTTAGGGCTTTAACATTGGATTTGCGGGGAGACACAAACATTTATCCATAACATTACCCTTGAATTCTGCAGACAGCAAAAATATCATACAAAATGAAGTAAAATAAAGGCGTATTTAGATAATCAAAAGCTGAGAGAATTATTACCAGCATTACAAAATATTGCATGAGCATTACAAAAATATTAAAAGACAATTTTCAAGCTGAGAGAAAATAATACCACATGGAAACTAGTATATACACAAAAGAATGAAAAGTACCAGGAATGGAAAATACGTGAGTAATATAAAGGATTTTTTAAAAAATAATTTTAATCTCTTTAAGAGATAATTTCGTGTTTAAAGCAAAACAGTGTATTAAGGAGATTACAACATACGTGGAAGTAAAATTTATGACAACACCACAAAAGACACGGCAGTGGTAAGTGGAAGAATATTCTTGTGAGGATCTTATACATGAAGTGGTGTAATATCATTTGTATGCAGACTGTGAAAAGTTAAACATGCATATTTTAAAATCTAGAAAATCATTAACGGAACAGAGAGTTTTAACTAATAATCTAATAGATGGATAAAATGAAATCATAAAGATCACAGTCCTAAAGAAATCATAAAAGGGCAAAATAGTAACAATACAAATGGGACCAAACAAAACAAATAGTAACATGGGAGATTTAGAACTAGCTATATCAATAAGTGGACTATACACTTTGATGAAAATAGGAAGATTTTATAATGGTTAAAGAGTCAATTTATGAAGAAACCATAACAACCTGAAATGTGTACTCCTAATAACAGACCTGATTAACAAAACTGTCAGAACTGGAAGGAGAAATAGAAAACTCCAAATTTATAGTTGGAGATTTTAACAATTCACTCTTAGTAATTGTTGGTACAAATGGACAAAAATTTAGGAAGTATATATATAGGTGACTGAATTGAACAACACTACTAACCAACTAATTTGCATTTTTTGAACATTGTAGTAAATAATAGCAGAATATACATTCTTTTCAAGTTCACATGAAACATTAACAAAGGTAGACCATATTTTGGGCCCAAACACAAACTTGAACAAATTTTAAAGTGTTGGAATCATAGAAAATATGGAAAGCTTTTTGTGTGTCAATTATCCCTCAACAAAGTTGTTTTGAAAAAAGTAACAAAGTAAATATTCAACAGTAACTGATGAACTTATGGTATAACAATATAACAATAATAATCATAAAACTGATGCTATATATGCACTATTCATTTACATGGTAAGTTGTCCATGATTTATTGTTGAATTGAAAAACAGGTGATAAAACTGAATGTACAGATTTCAACAGTGCTTACTTTGGGGTCGTAGACTTGTAAGTGATTTTTACTTATTTTTCTGTATTGCTTGATTTTTTTTTACATCAGAATGTATTCCTTTTATAATAAAAAACTATAATAAAGCTGTTTTAATTTTGAACAGAAAAGAGTACCTGAAATTCTGGGATGCAATCATGTTCACAAATAATGAAAGTAAAAAGTGGAGACACCTACCATAGACATTAAAATTATAAGACATTACTATGAATAGTGTTAATAAATTCAACAACTTGATGTAAAGGACAATTTCCTTGAAAGATATAGAAGAAGTAGAAATAAATTGCATTCGTAGTTTAAATTTTTTTCATATATAAAAACAGGTGACTTAGATGCTTTCAGTTGATGAATTCACTTAAACATTTAATGAAGTAATGGTACTGACTTGAAACAAATTCTTTCAAAATATAGAACAGGAGTGATGACTTCCCATTGTATTTTTTTATGCCAGCATTATTCTGATACCAAAATCAGACAAATACTGAAAGAAAATTTCAGCCAACATACTCATGAACATAAGTGCAACAATCCTTTACAAATGTTAGCTACTTGAATATAACAATATATAAAATTGATAATCTATCATGACTAAGTGGATTTTAATCCAAGAAATATAAATTTGGTTTTGTAAACAAAAATAAGCAATATAATTTACCATATTAACAAAATAAATTAGAAAATGCATATGATAATTTCTATAGATACTTATAAAAAGCATTTGACAAAACTACACATTCAGTCAGGATAAAATCTCTTAGCAAATTAGGAATAAAAGGATGCTTTCTCAGCTTGATATAGGGCATCTACTAAAGACCTATAGTTAACATCATACTTAATGTTGGAGAATGCAAACTTTCCTTCCAAGTTTAGGAACAAGAAAACAATGTTTGCTTTCCCACTGGAAGTTCCTAGCCAGTACAATAAGTCAAGAAAAAAAGAAGAAGAGGAAGAGGAAGAGGAAGAGGAAGAAGAAGAAGAAGAAGAAGAAAGAAGGTGTTGGAAAGAAAGAAGTAAAACTTGATTCAAGAATGACATGAATGTATATGTAGAAAATTCTTAAAAAACCATAAGAAAACTACTGAAACTAATAAATGAATTTAGCAAAGTCATGGATACAAGGTTAATATAAAACAATCAATTGTACACATACTAGCAACCAAATCATTAAAATGGAAATTATAAAAATTAAATCACAGTAGATCAAAAAACATGAACTACTTAGGGGTATATTTAACAAAATGTATACACTGAAAAGCACAAAGCATTGCTGAGTGAAATTAAATAAGACCTAAATAAATGGAGAGATATATTATATTCAAGAATCAGATGATTCACTTTTGTTAAATGTCAGTTCTCCCGAAAACTGATTTATAGATTTAACACAAAATCTCCCAAAACCCCAAACCCAGCAACCTTCTCCTTCTTTTTCTCCTCCTTTCTTCCCTTCTTTCTTTTCTTTTTATTTTTTTTTGCCGAAGTTGACCAATTGATGCTAAAAACATATATGGATATGCAAAAGAGTTCTACTACCTTGTTTTAAGACTTACTATAAAGCTACAGTGACTAAGAGAGTGTAGTATTAGCCTAAGAATAAACATATATCAATGGAACAGAACAGAGACTCTAGAAATAGATATACACATTTAAGGTTAACTGATTTTTGACAAAGATGCTGGGATAATGAGAAAGGAAGTCTTTTCAACAAATCATACTAGAATAGCTGACTATTCTATTAGAAAAGAATGAACCTTGACTTATACCTTTATACTATACATAAAAACTAGGTCAAATGAATCATAAACCTAATGCAAAAGCTAAAACTATAAAACATCTAGAAAAAAACATAGGGGGAAATCTTTATGACCTTGAAGTAGGCACAGATTTCTCAGGCAGGACATAAAAAGCCTTAACCATAAAAAATTGATCAAAATAAATATTTTGAAGTGATTTAAATCAAAATCTTCAATAAAATAAAAGTTTTCTGCTTTTGAAAGACATCATTTTTTAATTAAAAAATGATACAGACAGGGAGGAAACATTTACAAAACGTATTCAAAAAAGGATTCAAATCCAAAACATAAAGTCTTATAACTCAATAATAACAAGGCAACCCAATAAAAAATGAGCAAAAGATTTGAACAGACACCTCATCAAAAAATATATGTAAATAACCAATAAGGACATGAAAGATATCCAACATCATTAGTTATCAGAAAAATGGAAATTTTTACCACAGTGCAAAATCATACACACACACCCTCCCATAGGTACTTAATCCCAAATTCGCAAGGCTTTGATAATTTTCCTAAAGCTTTATTAACAAATAGAAGATCTGATTAACCATTACATTATACAAATTTCTGTGTTATTATTACTGGACCACACACATAATAAAATAAATCATTTGTAATAAATGTTGTTATTAATAAATGTTATTAAGTGTTAGGTTTTGGGAATGTGTAGCAGAATTCATTTTGGAATCGTATGTCTATCTCAACTTTTCCCCTAAGTATTCATATCATTACTATTTGTATAGTAAAAATTACTTTGGTAGCATGGCAAAGGTGTGTCTCCTGGTTGCTTCACCCAATACTTTGGGTACTTTATTATAGTAAAGTAGGATCATGATGGTTTGGCATTATGGTGAAATGGTATAAAGAAAAATCACCATGAATGTAATGGAGTTCTTAGGTTCATTAAAAAGAAAGGAGATCCTCACCTTCCCACATTTTCTTAGGTGTAATATTGATAACCTGATTTCCAGTTCTGTGCAAATGGGAAATATGGAGTTGGAAAGCATACAGTCCGTAATTTCTACAGTATACTTATGATTATGTTTAGTCTGAATCAAAAGTAAAGGGTGTGTATTGAATCATTCAAAAGGAACTGGAAATTGCATACTTCAAGCACATCTTTCAATGGTCTACTTCTGTCATTTCACTATTAACAAAGACTCTAGGGATGCCAGCAGCCGTATCTACCTACTTTCTTGGGAAGAAAATCTAAAATGAAAAGACTCAACAAAAGACTATAAGATGGAAGGAGATTGTTGTGAAGGAAATGTCCTGGATTTCTTTTTTTATCTGTTGCCAAGGAGCCCAGAACTTAGCTTACACAAAATCTTTCTTGGATATATTGTTGCTAATAACCCTAATTGTAAGTCAGGTAAGACATGCAAATCTATCTTTTTTGACATCGTGTACTCTCAGGGAGCCTGTAAACTCAAATTGAAAATGAAATGCTGTGACTGGATAAAACAAATAAAGCATATATATTTTTTGGTGATGGATATGCGTGATGAAGGTAAAAATAAAATGAATAGGTCACCTAAAGTGGAATAGATGAAAGAATACTTTAGAGTTCATAAGAAGTTTTCCTTGCAAAAAGATCAAACAATAGTTGAAAGTATATTTAAAAGCTGCATTGTGGTAGAACCTCTATTTTAAAATTCTTTAGCTCTTCCATTTGAGAGCACACATTAACTGTTAGGTTAGCATCAAATATGGCAATGTCAGAATGACCACCGTCTCAGTAAGGATGAAAGGAAAAACAGGGATTTGTTGTAAAAACACATCATTAACTATATTTGCACCTCTGGTTCATTGACCTTGAGAATATAGGTCTTTTTTTCTTTACCATCACAGATAGTTCCATCCTCTGGGAGAATGAACCCCTAATGTTTGACAAGGTGTGTCTGGGAATTTTTCTTTGAAGATATTATGTCTCATTGTCATGAGGTCTTAATTGGATCTCATTCTCATCATCCTGGACATCTTTTAAAAAATAGATATCCCTTTAAATACCAGTAGCACAAAACAACCACAACAAAAACAAACATATTAAACAGGACTCATTTTAAAGAGTTTAGTAACTATGGTCTAATTTTTCAGAAATCATCTAATTACTTCTTTTGCTTATTTTAATATTTTTTATTTTTCAATTACAGTTGACATATTAGTTTCAAGTGTACAAAATAGTGATTAGACATTTGTGTAACTTATGAAGTGATCACCCTGATAAGTCTAGTACCCATCTGACACCATACACAGTTATTACAATATTATTACTATATTCCTTATGCTTTACTTTACATCCCCATGACTATTTTGTAACTACCAATTTGTATTTCTTAATGCCTTCTCCTTTTTCACTCATCCCCCTAACCCTCCTCCAATCTGGTTACCATCAAAATGTTCTCTGTATCATTGAAATTGTTCCTGTTTTGTCTGTTTATTTTGTTCATCAGGTTCCACATTTAAAGTAATAATATGGTGTTTGTCTTTGTTTTGTCTGACTTCACTCAGCGCAATATCCTCTAGGTCTATCCTTGTTGTTGCAAATGGCAAGATTTCATTCTTTTTATGGCTCAATAATATTCCATTTATATATATATATATGTATATATATAATATATATGTATGTATATTTCACCTTTTCATTATCCATTCATCCATTGATGAACTTGGCTTTATATCTTGGCTATTGTAAATAATGCTGCAATGAACATATTGATGTACATGTCACTTTGAAGTAGTGTTTTGGGTTTCTTCAAATAAATATCCAGAAGTGGGATTATGAGGTTCTTCTTTGTCTCTTGTTATAGTCTTTATTTTAAAGTCTATTTTGTCTGGTATAAATATTGTTACCCAGATTTTTTTTTCTCTTTTGTTTCCATCTTCATGAAATATCTTTTTCCATCCCTTTACTTTCAGTCTCTGTGTGTTTTTTGATCTGATGTGGGTCTCTTGTAGACAGCAGATGCAAGCGTCTTGTTTTCTTATCCATTAAGCCACCCTATCTCTTTTAATTGGAGCATTTAATCCATTTATATTGAAAGTAATTGTTGATAAATATGTAGTTATTGCCATTTTATTCACATATATATTTTTTTCATCTTAAAGAAGTCCCTCTAAGATGCCTTGTAATACTGGTTTGGTGGTGATGAACTCCTTTAGCCTTTTCCTGTCTGTGAAGCTCTTTATCTGTCCTTCAATTTTAAATGATAGCCTTACTGGGTAGAATAGTCTTGGTTGTAGGTCCTTTCTTTTCATCACATTGAATATTTCTTGCCAAGCCCTTCTGGCCTGCAAAGTTTCTGTTGAGAAATCAGATGACAGTCTTATGGGAGCTCCCTTATAAGTGACTAGTTGACTTTCTCTTGTTGCTGTCAGGATTCCCTCTTTGTCTTTAACCTTTGGCATTTTAATTGTAATGTGTCTTGGTGTGGGACTGTTTGGGTTTATCCTGTTTGGGACTCTCTGCACTTGCTGGACTTGTATGTGTATTTCCTTTGCCAGGTTAGGAAAGTTTTCAGTCATTATTTCTTCAAATAGGTTCTCAATTCCTTGCTTTTTCTCTTCTCCTGATACCCCTATGATGAGAATATTGTTAGGCTTGATGTTGTCTCAGAGGTTCTTAAACTATCTTCTTCTTTTTTTTTTCTCACTGTTCCATTTGGGTGTTTTCTGTCTTCCAAATCATTAATTTGATCGTCTGTTTCATTTAGTAGGTGATTCCCTCTAGTGCATTTTTCATTAAATTATTGTATTCTTCACCCCTGATTGGTTCTTCTTTATGGTTTCTATGTTCTTTTTTATGCTTGCTATCTCTTTGTTGAAGTCTCACTAAGTTCCTTGAGCATCCTTATGGCCATTATTTTGAACTCTGTATCTGGTACGTTGCTTGCCTCCATTTTGTTTAGTTCTTTTTTGGAGTTTTCTCCTGTTCTTTCATTTGAGATGCATTTCTTTGTTTCTCATTTTAGCTGCCTGTCTCTGTTTGTTTCTATGTATTAAGTAGGTCTGCTATGTCTCCCAGTCTTGGCTGGGTTGCCTTATGTAGTAGATACCCTGTGGAGCCCTGGCACAGTCTCCCTGGTCACCTTTGCTGGGTGCTTCAGGAGTATCCCTTGTGTGGATTGTGTGTGTCCTCCTGTTATAGTTGAGCTCTTATTGTTACTGACATGTCAGTGGTTGGGATTGACCTCAGGCTGATTGGCTATGGTGTTTGGCCTGTTTACAGCTTATGGACTGCTGTGTGGGGGCCTTACCCCACTGAGTGGGATTAGCCCCAGTGGGCTCTGGTGCCTGTTGAGACCATCCATATGTGTTCCATTTATGGGACTAATTGGGTGGTGCTCTTCTGTGGTCTGAAGCCAACCTCCAAGTATGTTGGTTCTGGGGTTTCTTCAGAGGGGCTCCAGTGTAGGCCCAGGTCACCCACTGCCTGTGACCAGTCAGGGGCTAGCTGGTAGAAGCTACAAAGCAATCCACAGTTGTTTTCTGCCTTTATTGGACCTGGAGGTACGTAGGAGAGGCCACTCTGTGAACTGAGGATGTCTGCCACCAATATCAGGCCTGGGGTAGCTCCGCAAAAATCCAGGACACTCTGAGGCCTGCTGCCACCTTCCAGCTCCCTTATCAGTTAGTTGCTGATAGAGCCTCATGTAGTACACAGGTTGGGTGAGACAGGGTCTCAGTAAGTCACTTCCTGAGACCCTCTAAAGTGGAAAGAGTTGTGGTTACCACATTAATGTAAATTCTGGTTTGTTGCCAGTGCTGATCCTGGAGTGACTCAGCAAAAGTCCCAGAGTACACTGATGCCAGTCACTGCACACTTGGAGCCTGCTGAACTCTGATAGGTTTCCAAGGAAGAGTGCAATATGGGTAGGACTGACTTCTCACTGATAAAATGCCTTCAGCACTGGGTGAGTTGGGTGAGTTGGGGTTCCAGTAAGTTAGCAGGGTGGAGCAGCAGAGCTCATCAGACCAATCAGATTAAGATTTGGCTGTGTGTGAGGGGAAGGCTCAACACAAGAAAGATGGCTCCTACCTGCCTGCCAGCCTAATGGAGAAGGACACCCACACAGGGAAAATGGCAGCTATCTATCTTCCAGCCCTGTCCAAAGCCACACACCTCAGTCTGTCCCCCATATGTCTCTGATGCCTCCCAAGACACTATCTTTTATTGGAACCCAGGTTGAGTGCCTGCGAACAAGTCTGTGTGGGCCCTTTAAGAGGATTTCTGGGTTTCCTGCAGCCTTCTGTCCCACCCAGAAGTCCCACTGTGTTTCACAGCTAAATGTTGTGGGGGTTCTTCTTCCCAGCACCAGTACTTTGGGCTGGGGAGCCTGGTGTGGGGCCAGACTCCAGCAGGCTCTGTCCCTTCCTCTTCTGGTGGGGAACCTCCATGGTTGAGATATCCCTCCTGATTCTCAATTGCCACATGGAGTTCTGTGGCCCGTTCCATGTCTCTGCTGCTTCTGCCAGTCTCAATGGCTTCTTCATTATATTTTTAGTTATAAGACTTCTGTTCAGCTAGACTTTAGGCTCTAAGGTTGATTGTTCTGTAATTTAGTTGTAATTTTAATGTCATCATGGAAGGATGTAGGCACAGTGTTTCATCTACTCCACCATCTTGGAAGCCTCCCTATAACCAGTATTTTGAACTCTGCATCTGGTAGATTGCTTGTCTCCATTTTGTTTAGTTTTTTTTCTGGAGCTTTGGTCTATTGTTTCATTTGGGACATGTTTCTTTGTTTCCCATTTTGGCTGCCTCCCTATGTCTGTTTCTATGTAGGTATTAAGTGAAGCTGCTAATTCTCCCAGTCTTGGTAGAGTAGCCTTATGTAGTAGGTGTCCTGTGGAGTCCAGTGGCACAGTCTCCCTGGTCACCTGAGTTGCATGTTGCAGGTGTGTTTCTTGTGTGGATTGTGTATGCCCTCCTATTGTAGTTAAGCCTTGGTTGCTGTTTCCAGGTCAGTGGGAGGGACTGACCCTCTGGCTGGTTGGTTATGACTACTGGCAGTGACTATAGTAGAGGTGCAGGGGCTGACCCTATGAAGCAGGACTTGACTTAGCAAGGCTCTGGTGCCTTCTCAGTCTGCCATTTGTGTGTGTTGTCTGTGGAAGCAGACAGATGGTGCTCTGGCTAGGTCTGTGGCCAGCCACTGGGTGTGTCAGCCCCTGGGGCCTCCTGGAATGAGCCACAAAGCAATCTGCAGATGGTTACCAACTGTGCTGGGTTTGGAGGTGCCTGGGATAGGGCAAGTCATGCACGGAGGCTGACTGCTACTAGTGTCAGGATTGGGGCTGATCAGAAAGAGGTACAGGGCATGCTGAGGCCAGATGTGGCTTGTGTGGTGTTTGTGAACCTTTGAGAGATTTTAGGAAAGTCTGCAACATATGCCAAGATAGGCAATTTGTATGGAAAAGCCACTGGAAGTGGCTTTGGTGGGCCCACAATTGGATGCAGTCAGGTCTCAGGGGATCACCAGGACGGGATGAACATTGTTAGTCAGGTTGATGGAGACTCAGATATGGCATCTGCCTAAGTCGGCCTTCTGGGATGGGGGAGGACTCAATAAGGAAACTGTGGATTTTGCCAGCCCTTCAGTATGGGAGATAGCTGCCTCACCAGTCTTTGTCTTGGAGCCAGACAGTTCAGTCTCTCCCTGTACGTCTCGGGCGCCTTTCAAGTTGTTGCTGTAGCACTGGAGCTCAGAGCAAGTGTGTCTGTCAGTGAGTAAGCCTGTGTGTGGACCCTTTAAGAGGAGTACTTGAGATTCCAGCCACCCATTTTCTCACTCAGCCACAATCTCTACTGGTTTTCACAGCCAGAAGTTATGGGGACTTCTCTCCCTGGCCCTGGAACCCTGGGCTGGGGAGCCTGTTGTGGGACTGGGGTCCCTCGCTCCTCCTGGGCTGGGGATGGTGGGGGAATTCTGCAGCCGAGATATCCCTCCTGATTTTTAACCACCACAAACGGGTGTCAGACCTGCCTGTTCTGCATCTCTGCCCCTCCTACCAGTCTCAAAGTGGCTTCTTCTGTATATCCTTAGTTGTAGAGCTTCTGTTCAGCTATACTTCAGGCAATTCTCAGTGATGGGTGTTCTGTAGTTTAGTTGTAATTTTGATGTGGTTGTGAGAGGAGGTAAGCACAGTGTTTACCTACTCTGCCATCTAGACTGGAAATCTAATTACTTTTTCTTTACTTCAAAGAGATAAGGTAGGACAATCAATCAACTTATACTGGTTTGAGTGAACCAATAGTTTGTTTCCTTCAGCTGCTTAATATAGATTTAAAAGTACACGACTATTTATCTTGGAGAAATTATGATATGATACATTCAAAAGACTTTTAGGTTTATAACTGACAATATATGCAGGTTTGAAATCTTGTCTGTAGGCCCCACTCTCAGCTCTCTGACCATGTGTTCAACATCTAGGGTGGGAAATTAACCTATGCTTCTCCTGAAGACATCTTTATATTTGTGTTAATCAAAATACTGATTTGTTCATGATAAGCTTCCTGATGGGAAGGACTGTATTTATTTTCTAAAATTATGTATTTTCAGAGCATTCTTAAAAAATAAGCTACAGATACTGGCATCTTGATATACGGCAATGCCAAATGCATCTCTCATTCTTTTCCTTCTTGTACTTCCTTACTCCTTCTCTTTGGTTTTGTTCTTCAACAATAGATGACACAGGGTCATAAATTAACACCATCAGTTCCATCTTTTTCCTGTCACTTCTCTACTTGTCTAGTATTTTTATTCATAGGTATTGATAAGAATCGCAAGACTTTAAAAAAGCATTTTAAAGTAGCAGCAATTTATTCATAATTTAGATTCTGGATTCTTTTATTTTAAAATATAAAACTCACCTTCTGGAACATACATTTTGTGATAGACATGTCATTTCCCTGAGTTGTATTCTAAGAAAATGTAAACCTGTTTTAATTGGCTCTCCCTTCCCTGACTGATTTGAGGGTTACTACACATACCAATGATGCAATGACGTGATAAGAGCTTTCTAGAAATGCTGTAGCTACACATGTGTAACAGATTATAAGGCAATTTTAAAGAGTGTTGAATAAATATAAGAAAAAGGAATAAAATAACTTCGGAATAAAAATGACCATTTATCGAGTACCGGCTCTGTACCAGTTGCGTCGTATACATTTTCTCATTTAACCCTAACAATAGCCTTATAAAGTGTGTATTATTTATTTCCCAGCTGAAGAACTGGCAGCACAGAGAGGTTGGATAACATACAAAATAGAAGAACTGGGATTTAAACCCCGGTATATCTAACTCTGGAGCTCCTTTCACGTGACAGACTTATTAACAGGAAAACAGTGACACATTTTATTTTTATCAATGAGGGGAGTCATGGATTAGCCTATTCTTTCACTAGACCCTGCTTCTGCCAAAAAGTCAACAAGGATAGAAACGATAATTTTAATATCAGCCAAATTATGAAAAAGGGATCAGCGTGCCATCATTCAAAATGCTTTACAGTCTCTAGAGCATAAACAAAGAATGTTTCTTCATAGATTTTTGAAATCTAATCTAACTTACATTTGTAGGAAAAGAGTAGCTATCATCTTAAAAACTTTCATATATGGTGATCATCTCTGGCTTGTAATAAACAGTTTTGGTTCGCTGGGGTGAGTAGAAACTATGGGCTTGCATATGCATTATTGAAGATATTGTTCAAGAAAGAACTTGGGGGGAAAGCAAGGGAAGAAAAGAGACAAGACCCACAGAAACGTTCTTGAGTGCTCACACATTCTTCTTAATGTATACATGGCAGATGTTCAGCAGGGGTTGATGCATCAAAGAGTTAAGTTTAGAAAAGAGTGGAGAAAGAAGGAAAGGAAATTGATAGGACAGTCAAGGATATATGGTAGGATAATGATGAGGAGTTTGCTGTTGCTCTGTAACTATTCTGAATTTGGGTCTCTACCATGCTGATTTATCGAGACTATACCATATGATATGATGTGACATAAAGGATGTCTAGAAAGTAAATCTTAATTGTTGAATATTTCTTTCTTTCATTAAACTTTAATGTCTGAGGCATTGTGCTAGGCACTTAAAAATGAAGCCCCCATCACTTAACTGGATGTAAGTTCCAGAAGAGTGCATATTCTGGTCCCATGTGTCAGAGGCGGCTCCATGAAGGACATGGAAAAGACAAATTAAGTAATTACACTTATATTATTGGTGGTCCTCAGGGCATAGCTATTGTGTAATTGATGTATATATAGGTTTTTTTTTTTTCTATTTGGGAAGCAAATAATTTCCTTTTTCCTTCCATAGACTTAAACAATTTAAATACTGTTGAGAATACTAAGAGGACCTATAACTCAAGCACTACTTTTAATAGATGTGAAAGTTAGCTCCTCACACGCAAGTCAGATGAAAAACTTTATAGAAAGCGGGCAATAAACTTAATAAGGTGTTATATAGTATGCAGAATAAATATTAGTACAGTACATGAACCTAAATGACAGCAACAAATTATAAAGCTTAGCATGCAATTAAAATCGCTAATGGAACACTGTAGGGAGAGAATGAGTTCATTCTTAGATCAGTCAAATAGCAGCTATTTGGTGTCAGAGCCACCACTTGAACTAATGACACCCTCTTAAACTTATTTTTAAACACTCTACCTGTCATGCAATAGTTACACTCCATGGGTGTCTTCAGTTCATTCTTTTAACATTTGTTGCACATGCTAATAAAATGTATCCTCAAAAAGTGCTAAGGAAGTATAAATAAATACTATGGTGTTTAAAGAAAGGAGAGATTACTTCCAACTGGGAGGACTGGGGGAGACTTTCATGTAGGAGATGTCATTTAAGAAGATGAGTAAGATTTGTGCATGTGGAGATGAGGTAAAGGATAGTGAATCATATGCACAAAAGCATGGGGCCAATAAAGCACAACCTTGTAAAAAACAAAAACAAAAACTTAGGGCATAAAAGTTTATGGCAGCAGGATGAATTAACTGACACATTTTAGGAAGCTCTTGGTTCCTAAATTTTAAATCCTAAGTGGGGGATATTTGAAAAATGATGGAATGACTGTAGTCTTTGATAGTGTTGGACCATAGAAATGCTCTTTCTACGTGTAATTTTCAAAGTTGTCATCTGTCAACTCTCTTGATGAAAGAAACGTAAGTGAAAGTTTTCAAATCCAGGCCCATATTTGAATGAGAAGAAAGGAATGATCTCCTATATTCAAGGAGGAAAGCTTACAGAATTTATGGCAGAAATGAGGAGAGAAAATTTAGTGTTGATATTGAATCTGATCTACTCATCACAGGGAACTTTTTGGTTTCTGTGGTCACAGAGATGTACTCTCAAATCCCCCATCAAGAGAGAACCTGCTTCAGAGTGTAATTAACAGACTGACTCCAGATATTGCAATTTTGGGTTCCACCACAGCTTTCAATTCCAAGTTCACACTTTTCTAGGGCTGCTCACAGCCAGTAACAGCACAGCAAGGGTTCTTTAGGTCATTTTTGCCCAATATGGGGTGCCTCTCATAGGCAATCTTTACTCTGGGGCTCCCCATTGGCCTGGATGGGATTTTCTCAAGTTACACTGCAGACTGAGGCTCTTCCTACCCAATCCTCCTTCCTTCCCTCTCGCCTTCCACAAGTGTCAAATCAGCTCTTCTTTCCTAGTAATTACTCCCTTTATCCTTTACAGCAATTTATTTCCCCAATACATCTCTGCACTTCTAATCATATCTTTGTATCTGTATCCAGGAGTACCTGAACTGATACAGCTTCAGACTGGCTATCTTGTTGACCAATCATCAGGGCGGAATTGGATCTGAGTACCCACACTCATGAGTTCATTCATTTATTTTATTTTACAAATATTTTTGAGCACTTACTATGTGTTAAACACCTCTATTCTAATACTGATGATGTAGGGATTGAACCAGGCAGACAAGATCAATGTTTTGAATAGAATCTACATATATAAGAAAACTAAAACTGATTAGTGATTTTCACTTTATGTTTATTATTTCTGTTTTAACCCATAAGGTTTTGTGGCTCATGATTATGTCCTAATTCTTAGCAACTTGGTGTCTTTATGTCCTTGTCCTTTTCCTTCCTTTCTTTATTCTATCCTTTCTGCCCTCCCTTCTCCCATCAGAATAATTAATAATATACGTTTCTAATGAAAGAAAACTTATAGATGGGAGTACATCTGGAGATTGTACATTCACCTCAATGAAGGCAAAGCACAGCACAACTTGGAAGGAATTAAGAATACTGATACATTATCAGTACTGAACAGTGGAAAAGAGGGAAACTGGGGCTGTCAACATCTGTGGTTGGCTGCAGATTTGACTTGGAATTAGAGGGATTGGTTTCGTTCATACCCCAGGGAATTTTGCATGTGGAAAAGCATACTCAATACCATTTGTATCTTGTTTACCTTTTGAATTTATTTAAAAAAACACTCTAATGATCTTTTAAATATTGAACAGTTAATGTTCCTATAAGTCAGGAGTTGGAAAACTATGGCCCATGGACCAAATCCAGTCTGATGTCTGTTTTTGTAAAGTTTTATTGGGAAAAAGCCATGCACAATCATTTAGATATTATTTATGGTTTCTTTAATGCTACAACAGTGGAGTTGATTAGTTGTGACAGAGACGATCTGCCCTGCAAGTCTAAAATACTGGGGGTGCCAAAAAGTGTATACAAATGGACACTTTGGTCATCGTTGCTCAAGCAGTAGTTCACCGTAATCAGAAGTGTCTGGACGCTGATGGGAACCACTTTGAGCACCTCTTGTAACTGCAGAAGTCAAATGTGACTTGTATTCATCTTTTATTTTTGGTATATATTGAGTATTACAATTTTAATACAGTTTTCTTTTCTTCAAATGTATGTACATTTTTTTGGCACCCTCTGTATTTACTCTGTAGCCTTTTACATTACTGACCTCTGGTTCGAATATTTTCACTCTGCTGACCCAGTTAGTATGAAATAACTTATGGCCTTATCAAAATAAAAACATTGATTACATATTTAATCGCACTGTTTTGACTTTTAATTAAATCCACAAACTTAAAATATCTTATTCTCCTAAATATTTTAACATCTTCCCCACCAAATAATTCAAACAAAGAAAATGTCAATAATGACTACAAAATATCATAGTGATTACAAAACTCATACAAAACTGTTATACTAAAACTATTTACAAAAGTTATAACACCATGGATTTGAGTCTGTTTCTTCCTTATCTCTATTGATATCCTTATTCTTAATTTTAACTTTATACCTTTCTTAAGTTACCTTCCTGGTTATTATAATTAAGCAGAAACTGTTTCTGGGGTTGCAGTAATCTTCCTAGTTGCAGTAATATTACCAGACACCAAGATAGGGGAAAAAAAGAAAGGAAAGACTAACTGAGGCAGGATCTGGATTGATTCTTGATAAGGGGACACTTGGCTACACAGCCCAATTGAATGAAACCCTAGTCTGCGATCATTAGGATGAAGCCTTTTTTATGGTTAAGTCTCATACTTGGTGGTTAATAGTGGAATTTTGAAATCCTTAACTTTTTACTATTTTTGAAATTGGAAGTGCCTTCCCCCAAATTGGGTATTGTCTTGCCATTATGATATATTGATCTTGTTTTGATCTTATTGGAACCAAATTATATATCAAATTAGTATTTAATTATAGTTAATAAGGTTATTAACTAACCTTATTAACTAACCTTATTAGAAAACCTTATTAACTAACCTTATTAGAAAACCTTATTAACTAACCTTATTAGAAAACCTAGAGATTTTCTGTATCAGACATCCAGGGATCAAGTTTGCTCAGTTTATTCTCTTTTTTGGGCTTTCGGTTTATCTATTCATTATGTAACACACTGTCAGCCATTTTAAAACAATTTGTTGTGTATGGCTTCTCAAAGACTCTTTTTCTTGTTGGTTATTATCTGTGACCACAGGCGTTAATTAGTCCTTGTTGTTAGTACTCTAACTACCTTTCTTTTTTAACTTTTATATTAAAAAGTTTATTTTTTTTAAGTGTGTTTTGCCAGGTCCTATCAGCTCTAAGTCAAGTAGTTGTTTCAATCTAGTTGTGGAGGGTGCAGCTCATAATAGCACATGTGGGGATCGAACAGACAACCTTGGTGTTAAGACCACTGCACTCTAACCAACTGAGCTAACCAACCACCCCTCTAACAAACTACCTTTTTTATGGATTTATTTTACTTATTCAAATTTCCTGTGGTTACTTTGTTCCATACTACAGAGAGATAGAAATAAGTACATAGCTGTACTTTAAAATACACATATCCTTATAGAAGTAAAGAAAAAAAATACCCACTTATGTCAAGACTTCACTACTTATTAAGTACAAATACCATTTTTACATGACAATTACTTTTGCACATTTTAAAAATTAACTCTTCTTTCTAATTAACCATAACCACTATTACATTTTTGTTTGGTTTGGATGTTTGAATTATCATAGCTTGGTGAGTGGCAGCTGTTTCAGCTGGCTGTTGTCTTTTCAGCATATCCTGTCATCTTAAAGAGGCGTGATCTTCTATAACCACAGGCAGTACCATCACGTCACCATCCCCATTTTTTCTGCCCTAAAACATGTAATCAGGTGCCTTCCAAGGAGAACTGGATCCTCTGCGTGTGATTTGAAACCATAACCTGAGCTTTATGAGGGCTCATGCCGGGAAGCTGTGTACACAAGTGCTGCAGTTGTGGGTGGTGCTGGGAAAGATGTTTTTAAGAGTCTGAGCTTACATCAGAATTTTTTTCTAAATTAAAAATGTTTAATAAGTTTTCATGTTGCATGAGCTCTATGCATCGAAGTGTCAAATGGGTTTCATAAGCTCGGGCTTGTTTCTATTCAGTACCAGTATTCTCTGAGATGGGCTATGGTGGAATCTGTGGTTTTAACCTGGCTGGGAGCCCGTCCCCTTTTCTTGGTGAATAGTGCTCTAGTTTTCCTTCTGAGGACCCTGCTTCCCTCCTTACATGCTGTTCTGGTGGGATAGACACACGCATTGTCCTCACTCTCCTCAGACACATGTCTGAGGTAAGGCTAATCCTACCCTCCTGGGAGAGGAAGTCTTCAGTGGGTGGACATTGACACAAAACACTGAAATTCGTCCTTCCAATGGCCATCTCCTGAAGCAGAAATAGTCTGTTAATGCTGCAAACCAATAGTAATTTTAGACTCTAATAAAGAAGAAAATGCATCTATTTGAGCAAAAGGAGCTGCAGCCCAGGAGACACAGATTCAGGTAGCAATCTGAGTTGTATTTCACTGAGACAAAGGGGAGGTTGCCATTTATGGTGAAAGTTCCCACCCAGCTTCTCAATTAGGTCTGTTTAAGGTAAATAGGGTATCCAAATTGTGCAGTTCTGATTGGATGGGGCAGGTCTCCGTCCGTTGGTAGAAAGATGAAACCAGGATTTCCCTGCAGTGGTTGACTTGGATGGCATGCACAAGCGGGGCAGAGTGCGGGAAGCTGAGAGTTCAGTCTGAGGATCTTGCCAGTACACAGAGTACATGAGGAGCCCCTGCAGGCAAATGGCTGATAGGCTCTTATTATTTATAAAATTGGGGCCCCTGGTTGACCATGGGGAGTCCATCTCAAAAAATAAATTCCTTCTTGGGGTTCGTGTCAAATGAATCTTTCTTCTCAGGGTGCACATTGCCTATTTCCTATTTTTTTTGGAGCATCTTTGATCCTAGGCCTGAGTGTTCACTTTTTCATTAGATTCTATAACCTATTTTATTATTGTTATTATTATTATTATTATTATTATTATCATCATCATCATCATTATTTTGTTTACGTTAACCAGAGTCCATTTCTGTTACCTGCAAACAGATAATCCTAACCGATACACACGTCTTTGTGGGTGGATATGTGGGTTGCCAGCAGCTTATACTGTAACCATGGCAGATGATTCTGAAAATTATTTACATGATGACATGATCAGTTCTTTTAGAGAAGATTTCAGAGATGTGTGCCCTATTTATTCACAAAAGAGGTTGGGGTTTTTTTGGAGGCACATTTAGTTTTTCTGTTTGTTTTATGTATTTATAGGTACAATCATTCTCAGAGTTATTTATTTTTATGTGAAAGACAGATTACTCATAATTTGTCATTTACAGACGGAGAGAATATAAGGCCTTCTTTGAGGGAAAAGCCTGCATGACTTTACCACTTCATCCACAAGGTTATCTGGGGTTGTATATTCTGTACATACAGCACAATTACTCAGCCTCTGTCTTTATAGCAAAGAAAGCCAGAGATACTTCGGGGTGGTTTCCTTTGATGTCTTGGTGTGGAGATTTGTTCACAGACAATGGCTTGAGGCCATCAAGTGTTTGAACTTGTTTGAGTTGAACTATACAACTCCTACCAGCAAGGATGCTGTGTTTTCCTCATCTGTGAAGTGATATTCTCATTTCCTGTGTTCGATAAATGACAATGACTGACCTTGAATTTTGCCCGAGCTAAAGTGCTAGGTAAACAGTAAATAATAGCAGTGACTCGTGAGATCACAGTCGAAGTTGGGTGCCCTCTGCATACTTTAACACTTTAGTGTTGGTTCAGTTTTTGGTTTTCAAATTGCTTGACTCAATCCTTGGATCATGTGTAGTATGCTATTTTGAAGCATAAGTACACTACTAGCTATCATTTATTATATATATATATATATGTGTGTGCACGTCCGAGGCATTGTAAAAAGCGTGTTTGATTTTCACCAATATCCTGAATAAATATTTTATCACCATTTATAGACAAGGGGACTGGGTTTCAAAGTTCAATGATTTGATAAAGATTTCCCTACTCAGTTTTTTGACAGTTTATTCAAGTAAAAGATATGCTAGTCATGTACATTCATGCAGAGATTTTACATAATCTTGATTTTTTAAAAAAAAGGATAAAAGCAAGACATGTGACTAGATAGCACTTGTTTCAATGATTTTAAAATCTCAAACTCTTTGCCCCTATTCTTTTATCACATCCTGCATCCAACAGCTTTGCTAAGTCAGAAATCTGAAAGTTATCCTTGAACCCTCTTTTTTATTCCTCTTTGTGAATAAGTTATCAAATCTTGTCAAAAATATAATTTGAATATGACTGTATTTCTTCTTTTCTACTGCCAGTGCTATACTTTAATTCACCATTATCTCCTCATCTCAATGATGGGTTACTGCAACAATATGCTAGCTGTACCTAAAATGAAATATCTTAGGTAATCTATGCTTATCTAGGCCTCTTGGAGCCATGGATGTCTGGGAATGATTTATGCTCCTAGAGGGATATGGAGCACGGTGGGATTGAGTGATAATGGGTGGTCATAGAGCCAGATGAGAGACCATCTATGACGAAAGAATACAAGTTGGGGTGGTTCATTTTAGTGGCAGGCAAAAATCATTACGGAATCCTTTGAGCCAAGGGTAAAAGATTAAATCAATAAGCAGAAAATGGAGCTGGGTTTGGATTCTGGGCATAACAGATCAGTGTGCCACACTGTAAAAACTAAGTAAGGTATTAAGAGAACAATGGGAGGTCAGCAGTATATGAGGAGAAAAGAATGAGAAAAGTTGGAGAGATAAGATCATAACGTTCCTAATATTTGCCATGTTCTAAGTAGGATGTATTTGTTGACTTGTGTACGGCCATATTCTCCTTTATGTAGTATCAAGGTCTTCCCAGATTGAGGGTAGATTCAGAGTGGTTGGACCAATATATACCTTTAGGGATCAAGGGCTTGAAGCCTGAGTATCAGTTCTGTGAATTGAGTAATGCTCTCCGGCCAGATCTTTTTTTTTTCTTTTTTCTTTAGCTAGAGATTGAAAGTGGCCAATGTTGTGCCCAAACAGGTTAGGTCATGCCAATTTTGGACTGTCCATCGGCAGAGTAAAAGATAAGTAACAGAGTTTTAGATAGCCAAATCAGGTTAGATTTTTAAAAAGATAAAATGAAAGAAGGCAGATTTATATAAAAAAGACCTTATAAGCAGAGAGATCAGTCACTGTAACTGAAACAATGTTAGATGGAATCCACAAGGCTCAGGCTGATGGATTTTGCTAAATCACTATGGATTATATTTACCCAGAGCACCAGTTTATTGTGTAGTAGAGTCTTGGGGTACAAGTACAAACAGTGGATTCCCTATCAAATAGCTCACTTAGCCTGGGAGAGAAATGTTATGGGTCTCTCAGCCAGGATAAAACAGTATTTCATTGAAAACATTCTCACTGTAAACTCACAGGGATCCTGATTTCTAAATTGGTTTCAATTAAATATTTTTTTCCTTCTAAGAAAACAATATACATCTATAATCTCTTCTAACTCTTGGCAGATCTGTGATGCTATAGCACTCCACACCTTCCCAGTGGCTGCAATTACACACATCAAATTTCAGGATGGACGACAAGGTAAGATTCTGGAGGTAAAAGGCTACCACTTATGGTCCCCATTTTGCTCTCATGTATCACAGCCTTTTATTGTCAGGAGTTATTTAGAGAAACAGTCATCAGCTAACAAAACCATCTTTAGTTAACAACAGCAAAATATGAGGCTATTTCAAAATGGCATGGGGCATTTCAAGTTAAGGGCAGACGGGTGCCAACTATTTTTTTCCCTTCAGTCTTTCCTTGTTAAAAAAGAATGCATTTGTTATCAAAGCCAGTTGGCTAATGTGCTTTCACCTCATACATATCTAGAAATCAAAGCTGCCTAGAAAGTTATTTGAGGGTATGTTCTCCCTTTGGAGCCCATCTTGCTCCAGTCATGCTAATAGGAATTTCATGTGTGTGTCAAGAAGACAATATAGCCTTTATGCAGTTCAACGAACACGTCCTACTCAGAACATGGTAAATGTTGGGAAAGCAGAAACGGTCTCACTGGACAGACTTAGTAAAATTCTTCACCTTTGTGCTTTCCTGCACTACTCCATTACTTTTTCTAGCTGGGGGAGGAGGGGTGATAGATGAAGAATCTCTGTACTCCTTTTCCCTCAGCCAGATAGTTTCCCAAATCAGCTAAATATAACTCCATTTATTGTCATGCTAAAACGTTCTATTTAGCTGTGTTTAACTGGATATCATGATTCCATGGGCTGACCTTTCGCTCCTGGGAAGTCGTTTTAAATTCAATCCCGGCAAAGGAAAATCCTTCCCATTCGTTGGCTGTGAAAGGTCACAAGTGAAATGTGTTTTGATGGTATCTGCCTATGGTTTAATTCTCAGTAAACTTGAGCACTAACTGGGCCTCAATTGTGCTTTGTCTTGGGAATCTGAGTTCTAAGAAGCCTGGGAGAGCTGAGTGGGAGACGTGGGGCGGAGTTGCTGGCATCAGTTAGGGGTACACAAAGGTACCAGCTGAAAGGTGAGGTATATGGTGCTAAGTTAGGTCAATGCTGCCTCCTTTCTGAGCTGATGGGGGATTCAGACTGAAATATATAGTTTCTTTCCCTGTTTCATTTGATCTCTTTAAGAGGGACATTTCCCACTTTCTGGGAGGCAGCGAGGGCTTAGGGTGAGATAGGGGAGGAACTAGAAGTGTGTGAACCAGTCAAGAGGAAATTAGAGTATCCTGAAAATTTAGCCATTTCAAGATCCAGAGCATAAACTCAGTGTTCCAGGTTTGAATATTTCCCTATTAGGACCTCTTTCTCTTCACAGTTCAGTAGCACTTCAGTCTCTAGTGAGTTCCTCACTATTATCTTTATGCTGATTTTTAACTGAGTAGAGTACCTGAATTAAATTTTATCAAAGAACTCCCCCTTTAAAATAATAATGTCTCACCAAGCAATATTGGAGTTCTGTCAGAAATTTTTGAAGAGTTCAGCAGCTGGGACATTGGGGTGAAGTGTCAGGATTTTTGTTTTGTTTTTACTCTGTTTCACTTTTTAGTGACTCTATGCCATAATCTCTCAATCAACAAGTGTAATATTTGGCTTCTTTCTAACTGAGGAAGTAGCCCAGAGAACAGTCTGTCCTCCCCACCACCCCTTTCCTCTGTTATGTACACACTATACTCTACTCATCAAATAGTCAACGTTTCCTGAACATGACTTGCAAGTCTATACTTTTGTGCCTATGTTTATGTTGCTTTTTCTTCCTGGGATGTCTTCATTTTTTTTTTTTCATCAAAGTTCTGTTCATGCATAAAGGCCAAAATGTTACTTCTTTCTGTAAAATCTTCTAAAGGCTTCTCTCTCCCCACCTGTGGAGAAGGTGAGCATGACTTCCATAACACTTTGTCTATGTGTCTATCATACTTTTTTCCATTGTGGTACATTTGTCTGTGTTTCCCACTCAACCCAGCTTCCTGAGGGCAGAAGCTGAGCCTTCTT
Organism: Rhinolophus hipposideros; assembly: GCF_964194185.1. Taxonomy (NCBI): domain Eukaryota; kingdom Metazoa; phylum Chordata; class Mammalia; order Chiroptera; family Rhinolophidae; genus Rhinolophus; species Rhinolophus hipposideros. The sequence goes on from NC_138048.1 coordinate 63,344,468, forward strand.
CATTTTTATACTCCAGTGTTTAGCTCAGGGGTTATTCCAGGAAGTGAAGGCTTTAGCCTTCCTTCACACAGAAGTATGAGCAAGTTAGGCCTTTGATATCAAGGTGAAGAAATGAAATGAAGTTTCTTATATCAAATGTATCTTGAGAGTATAACTTCTCACCTACCATGCGTCAACTCCATAGCTCAACAAATACTGGGCAGCTGTCACTAATGAAATAAGGGACTAGACATGAGGAACGTTGACTCTTCTGCCCTCTAAGACTTGGGACAAATTAGCCATATGTTCTTTAGAAGGTGAATTTTACAGGCTTCCTTTTTCACATTGCTTACTTTTGAATACAAGCATTACATGGCTGCACTTGATTGGTGGATCCTAGGTCTCATGTGTACATCTTAGCAGCGAAGGAATTGAGGAGACTTGTTTTCTGGTTTCTACCTTGAGGACTTGAAATTCATAAGGCAGAACGTTTTCCAAATATTACAAGGGCTCTGAAAAGGCAGTGAGCAACTAGAAAAAGTGAGAATAATCTATCTCCTATTAGATATTAATGTTTTTATTTTAACCAACATAAAACAATATGACATTGTTATACTAATTTCCTTAGTCTGTCTGGTAACTTAGTAGTATTTGAAACTTTTTTGGGAGAATTTGTGGTAGAGACCATCTTTCCTATCCCTGATACCTCTCTTTCCTAATGAAGGACCCTGTTCTTTATTATTTTCTTCACATCGTCTCTTCTCACAAATTCGTTCTCCCATATACTGGGGGTATTGGGTGGGGTGGGGGTGGTGATGCGTGGGTCATGTTTTCTACGGCTTACTTCCTATTGGGACCCTGCATACCATCCCTTATGTCCATGGTTCAGCTTTAAGATGAGACCTTTAGTTACCAATAATTTTCTGAGCTATGCCTCAGCTCATGACTCTCTTTGACTACCATGCCCTTTCTTTTCTGGGTTTTCCTTTAAGACCAACCCCTCTAGCCAAGTGAGTTGACCCTAGTCTGAGACTCGGGTGTTCGTGAGAGGATCTCTGCTCTGATATAGATTGAACTTTCTACATGTTGACTCCATCTTGACAAGGGTCAATGGACTTTATTTGTAAAAGGTAGGTTTAAAAATAGAGAGCTGTCAATGTAGACTTTTCAAATTAAAATAAAATTCATCCTGCCGAGTGATTTCAGCTATGTTATGAGCTCCTCAAAGGCTAGAATCATGTCTTAATCATTAATGATTGTTGTATTCCCAATGCTTAGTATAGCATCTGACATGCAGCAGCTGCCCAATTCATTTTGGCTCAATGAATGAATGAGTGAATGCAGGTTGCACCAAGTCCACTAATGTATTGCAGCATCACAGACCACTCATTCATTCATTTAGCAAAAATTTTTTGAGAAGTTGCTTTTATGTGCAAAGCATTATACCAGATACCGTGGAAATATGTACTAACTATAATGTTATTCACAATTACAACCATACAACAATAGCCAACATTTATTGAATACTAACTAGGTGACAAGCACTAAGTTGTTTCATGAGTATTCATTTAATTCTCACAACAACCCTGTGAGGCAAACATACTATTATTATAATTTCCACTTACAAGGGAAAGAACTTAATCTCAGAAAGGTTAAGTAAATGAAAACAAGTTGGGGATATGTGTTTACACAGTAAAGTTGGGAAGGTACAAGTGCCATCTGGAATGTCTTAAATATCACAGGGCAACACATTTGCAGTACTCAAATTCCATTCAAAGAGTCCTTGAGTGCTAAATGGATTCAGTTGGGGAGTCAGAACTTACCTGGTGACCTTTATGCAACCTGCATTTTAGTACTAAGAAGTTCTGGTTATTCATTCATCCATTCATTCAACACACATGAATTGCATGCCTGCTCTATTGCCAGGAACTGTACTAAGCGTTGGGGGCAGAGTTGGGGGAAGTGGAACAGGGGAGACAGGGAGACAAATATAAATAGATCATTGTAATTCATAATAAGAGCTATAATAGAGGTATGAGCATATTTCAAAGGAATATTTTCAACATTTCACCATTAAGTATGACATTGCAGTAGATGCTTATGATTGATTACTCTCTTTAAGGAAACAAAGAACCCTACTCTATTTTGCTAAGGGTTTTTAAAGAAATTCATGAATGAATCTGCATTTATTTCAATTGTTTTTTCTACATCTATTTGCATGATTTTTCTACATACAAAGATTATGTTTCTTTTTTTCTTATTAATGTGGATACTGAACAATAATCTGTAATGTAATATTTTCTAATATTAAACCAACCTTGCATTTTTAGGATAAAATATAGTCAATGCTATTTTATACTTTTAGAGACCTATTCAGATAAAATATAGTCAATGCTATTTTATACTTTTATAGACCTATTCAGAGTTTCTTTTATTTTTAAATTTTTGTAATTCGCCATTCACTCTTGTTAAATTGTATATTTGTAGAATTTGTTTCATCTAAGTTTTTAAATGTGTTAGCATATAATTATTCATACTATTAATTTATTATCTTTTAAATTTATATAGCATCTGAATTTATGCTCTCTTCATTAATATTGTTTACTTATTTCTTTTTCCATCTTGATTAACATTACAAGAAAACTTTCCATTTTTTAAAATTTAATTTAATTTTATTGTTAGTTTCAGGTGTACAAAAGCAACATAATGATTAGACATTTATTTACACCCCTCAGAAAGTGATAACCCTACCAAGTCTACTACCCCTTTGACATCAGACACAGCTCTTACAATAGCATTGACTATATTAGTTTCAAGTGTATAGCACAGTAGTTAGGCATTTGTATAATCTTTGCAGTGATCCCCCTGGTAAGTCCAGTACCTATCTGACAACCTGTGTAGTCCTTATATCAGTATCGACTATATTCCCCATACTGTATTTCACATTCCTGGAACTATTTTGTGACTCCCAATTTGTACTTTCTAATTCCTTCACCTTCTCACCCATCTCCCTATCCTTCTCCCATCTAGCAACCATCAGTTTGTTCTCTGTATCTATGAGTCTATTTCTGTTTTGTTTGCTTGTTTATTCTGTTCTTTAGATTCCACATATAAATGAGATGATATGATATTTGTCTTTCTCAGTCTGACTTATTTCACTTAGCATAATACCCTGTAGGTCCACCTATATTGTTGCAAGTGGTAAGATTTCATTCCTTTTTATGGCAGAGTAATACTCCATTGTGTAAATGTACCACAATTTCTTTATCCAGTCATCTATTGATGGGCATTTCAGTTGGAAAACTTTCAATTTTATTACTCTTTATCCCCAGTTGGCTTTGTTTAATTCTAAGTAGTTTCTAATTCCATGGTATGTATTAATTTTGAGCCCTTTTTTTCATACTTCAAGCATTTAAACCTATGTTTCTTTTTAAGAAATGTTTTAGCTGAATCCCTCAAGTTTTGATATGTTGATGTTTCATATGTATTTCTTTTGAAATATTATATAATAATCTAATTTCCATTATTATTTCTCTTTTGTCATGAATTATTTCAAATGTATTTTAAAATTTCCAATGAAATATTTGATTTTATTCTGTTGCTTTTGAAGAGTTATATTTATTACATTGTGGCCCATGGATGTGGCCTACAGAGAGTCTTTGAAATTTATTAGACTTGTTTTATAGCTTAATGCATGGTCTGTTTTTGTAAATAACTCTGTGTGTTCACCAAGTAGTTGGATGCATAAACACATGCTTTAGATTAGGCTTGCTATTTGTGTTCAAATATGTGTCTTTGCTGTTCTTTGTTGGCTTGATCTAGGTATGAATTCTGAGACAAGTGTGTTGAAGTGTGTGAACAAAAGATTTCTCTTAATAGATATCTCAATTTTGTATTCTTAGGTTTTGAATGTATAACACACGCCTAAGAGTTTAAAACTGTTATATGTCCCTTGTGAACTGAAACTCTTGTTATTGTATAGTGACCATACTTATTTCTAATAATTCTTTTTACCTTAAAGTCAATTTTGTATGATAAGACAACTACACTGGCTTTCTTTTGGTTAGTATTTGCTTGGAAGGAAATGGTCTGAAATGGTTAACAGTGGTTAAATGCTAGATTATGAGACGAGAAGTAATTGTATTTTCTTTATGCTTTTCAGTATTGTCCAAACTTGATCAGTATGTGTTACTTTCATAGCTAGGAAAATTATATTAAAAATCTAATGTAAAAATGACAGAGTCGAGAGAGAGCCTCCTTTCTGGTCAGGCTTAATTCTTTGAGGTCAGATTCTTAAACAGCTACCTAATTGCATACAACAGAGTTTATATGTCATAGAAGCAGCTTTTAGCACCAAAAATTTGTGATGGATTATAGGTCAAAAAAGAAAGCCAAATAGAGTGACGTTCTATTCTGTCTATTAGACTTATTATCAGGGATGCCAACACATGAAGTCTTACCTAACTCTTCCAGGCAGAATTAGTTGCCCCCCTCCCCCTGTGGATTTTCATAGTATTTGCTGAAGACTCAAATCCAGCACTTAACCACTCTACCTTGTGGGTTTAATTTGCTGAGGAGCAGGAACCTCTCTCTTTCTGAATGGGTCCAAGCTATAAGGTCCATCAGACAGGAGGGCTGGCTTGCTGCAAGCGAGGTCCGGCCTCAGAGCATTGGGAGATGCCTGGGGTTATGGAGCTGGGCTCCCAGGCTCGACTCAGTGTTGGGGCACAAGGGATGCTAGCCAGTGGCGAGGGCCAAGCCAGTACTTACTATGTGGAAACCTGTTCACAAATACCAGTATTTGTAACAACCATGTGAGGGATGCATTGTTGTACCTTGTGGCAAATTGTGTAGATTGGCTTGCTCCACCTGTTCCAACCCTTCTGGTGTGCCTTCATGATCTACAGAAACTGTACAACTAAAAATAACATTTCCCACATGCCCTTGCTGCTATGATTTTGGATGCAATTTCTGTTTTATTACTTGTACTGTTAAGAGACTTGGATTAGTCACAGGTTAATAAAACGAGATTAGGTGTGAGGCATCAGTATTTCTAGCAAAGATGATCCCAGAGATTAAGTGGTCCTAGGGGCTAAAAACTGTACCTGGAAACTGAGCCTGGAGCCCAGTCATCTAGCCATTTCAATGATTTGGAAAGTTATTCTTACTCCGTAAGAAAGTCCTTTTTGTGTTAACAAGTTAGAATGGATTTTGTTTGTAATTGTGCTCTCACAAATACACCCATTGTACAGTAGAGGAAACTGAGACTTGGAGCAAGGTCCCACAGCTAGTGAGTAGCAGGGATAGACTGAGCTTAGGGCCTTCGATGCCAAGTAAGGGGTCCTTCAGCAGCAGGACATGCAGCAGACGCAGGGAACAGCCATGGAAACTGCCAGGGCTGTGGAGCTGGTACTGAGAAACCACATGTGCAGATCTAAGGTCTGGGTGCCACCGAGGTGCTCTGACTACATTACCAAATAAGAGTTGTTGCTATTCTCCATTGGCTTGGACTGGAAGTAGGTGGTATCCTACCAACCCCACCCTCATGACTTGCCCCTTCCGTGGTCTTTTTGGGCAAGTATATTACTTGCCCTTCTGTATTTCTTTGTTACTATTGGGATTCCACGTGGTTTTGATTCCTCATTCAGTTCTGTCCACATAGTACTGTATGCTCCTTTACTACTCCTAGAGTATTTCACTGCATCTTCAAAACTTTTTAAGGGTGAAGGAGGGAATAATGAACCTATAGGTTGACAGGCAGGAAAGCAAATATTGTATTATAATTATCAAATTACTCTTCTGTCTCCCATTAAATTGTTTAAAGTTGTTTAAAGAGATGCCCTGCCCATCTCAGCCCATGATTGTCTCATTGATGGCTCTCCTCATAATTTGTGATGAGTTTATTTCCTTTAGGGAGATTATGTTTGTTTTCTTGTATATTTTTTCTTACTAGAAATCAGTTTCATGAGATCAGGGTCCATGTATGTCTCGATCAGGGCTACATCTGCAGCCCCCGGCCCAGTACAAAGTAGGTATTTGAAATGTTTACTGAATGAATGAGTGAATAAATGGACGAATGAAGAGCAAGGACCATGTCTTGTTTTTTATCTTGTATCTTCGCATCCAGTTCAGAACTTGCCACATAGAGAGTGCTTACTCATTTTAATTGGAAAACAAAAAACAAAACGAAACAAAACAAAAAACTATGGCATGTATACATGACCTACATTCATGAATACGGAATGTCCTTTTTTCTTTCCAGTGTCTTCAGAACGGGAAACTTTGGGTTGTTCATCATTCATTTGCTATTTATTCAACAAATATCTGTAAAGTTGATACAAAGATCAGTAAGAAACAAACCTGTCATAGCTTCAATTTTAGCAGAGGATCCAGCACATTATACATCTTTAATATATTTTCTAAATGAATGAAGGAATGTTACATTTCTGGGGCTTGATATTACCTGCAGAAAAGAAACTCAGCATTTTTAAGCAATAGGATAACTTTAGCTACACCGGACATCTTTCTACACGAGACAATATTTCCAAGATGGCAATTTCTCTGGCTGTTTCTTGTTTGGCTGGTCATGGAGAACAAAGATCTGCGACACATTTGTCTCCGAGTGTTACTGTTGCGACTGAGCAATCCCTTTGAACACGCCTCAGAGAGCTGAGGCACTGGCAGGAGAGAGTAGAGAACAGGAGAATGAGAAAGCAAGAAGAAAAGCAAAAAGGGAAATGAGAGAGGGCAGGTGATGAGAGCAAGGGAAAGAATGGAGGAGAAATAATAATGATAATGCTTGTGATGCCTGCCAGTTATTGAATGTCTTTCATACAGATTCTGTTCAACACATGTATTATCTCTAATCTTCATAACCCATGCAGCCAGGTCAGAAACATTATTTTCACTGTGTAGATGAGCAGACAGGTTCCGAGATGTTAATAAGTAACTTGCCCACTCACATACTGCTGAAAAGTAAAGCCAGGATTTGCTCTCAGGAGTGTCTGGCTCAAAGCCACAGTGTGTTCACCTGGTGAGGAATGACGGAGAGGTACCACCAGGGACCTGCATGCCTCCTGCAGGGCGTTTGGATTATAGATTGTCAACTTCCCACTTTAGGTGGGATATCTAGATATCAACAGTTTAACCCAGATAACTTATCTGGTGATTCACACACACACACACACACACACACACACACACACACACTCAACTAGAAAAAGAAAAATTTGTTAATTTTTGTGTGTACTTTGACTAGAGGCTTCTGGAATAAATACTTAACAGAAAAGAAGCATAATGGATGACAAATGGGGCGACATTTTCCAATGCCATAATTCCAGAAGAAAAGCAAAACCCCTGACTTCAGCCTCACCTCCCACATGTAGTGAGTAAACAAAGCCACATAGACTAAAAAAGCAACAGGAAAATAATACACAAAATTGAGGGACCGTGTAAATACTTTCTGAATGTCCATTCCCCAAAGGGTTGAGGTCAGGCATGTGGTTCTATTCACTAGGCCACAGACAAAGGACTTGGGCTATTTTACGCTCTGATCATTATTGTTGGTTAAATTAAAGCACAATAAAAAAAAGTGTAATGGAATATTAATTTCAGTTACTGTAGCTAATTGAAAACATAGCAGGAGTTGAGACTATGGAAAATGGAGTGAGAACACTCAGATGCATGTCCAAATCTAGCTCACCCTTTTCAAGTTGGGCAATGGCATATTTTTGAGAAATGGCCGTTATCCCTAGAGTCTATACTTAAGTGTATCAGGAGAAATACTTGGCCTGGGAAAAAAGAAAAGCAACTAACTCTCAGCTATCAGCAGACCTCAAACATTCAAATTCAATTTTAAAAACTCAAGTGTTACTCTGTTCCATACAAGACAGAGTATAACTTTTCATCTTATTGTCCCTGGTTTGAAGCCTGCATCCCAGACTATAGGGGTGCTCAGCAGTAATTGTTGGGTGAATGGATGTATGATTGTTGATGACCTTTGTTTATTCTAATGGATGAGACGCCTTTCTTTTTTAGACAACTGACCCTTTTTCTAAATAAAAGTTCAGATCAGCAAGACTTGCAAGAGACAAGGCAGCTCTACTTTAGTTTGGCACAAGTCTGAGAGAGGAAGGACGCAAGCAGGGCTTTTTGTCTGTTTTGTTCATGACTGTATTTCTAGTGCTTAGAAGAGTACCAGGCACACGTGCAGTACTCAGTAAGTATTTGTTGAAGTAATGAATACGAGCTTAGTATGGCGTTGGAAGGAGAGAATGAGTTTAGCACAGCAGGCAAAGTGGAGAACTCAGAGCTTCACAGCGTAGTTTTATTTCTCTGCTGAGTCACCAATTCTCAAACATCAGGCATACTCTTACTTGATGTAAGTACAACAATCTCCTCCTCAAATCAGTATAATCTGCCTTTTGGGATTAATCAGGTCTTTCTTTATTAACATGAGGGACTGGAATAATGCCGTTAAATGCATCAGTTCCAGCAACTTAGAATTGCTTAAGATTCACAGGGGCCATATTAGGGTGATGCCAGTCATTCTCACATTGCAGGAGAAGGATATGTCCTTAAGGAGAGTTTGTATTAGGTTTCTGGGCTTTGTACGCTCAACCTCCATTACCTACTGACATGTGTTGATTTTTCCTAGAAGAGGCTTCTTCTACTCATTTTTCTTCAAGCAAAGATACTTTTCTGATTATCAAAGGCCAATGACGCAGAGAACGTATGTGAGAGGCCACGTGTAAGTAGCACTGAGAGAAATGTTCTTATGAAGAATGCTTCCAGGATGTGTCCTTAATCTACACTTGACAATATAACGGAGGGAAACCCTGGCAAAAAACAAACTGGGTGCACTTTAGCAGGAGAAATTCTCATGAGGTAGAAAAAAATGTCATTCAATATTCAATAGTTACCCTATATGGCATGTGACTTTTCTTCATAAAGCAACTGTGTGTGGTATTCTCTGTATGTGGGTGGCATTTTGGGGGGCTTTTTCAGACAAGTATGTATATGTTGCTTATTGTCTTCTTTTGTTGTACACTTAACCATCAATTTAAAGGCGGAAAAAAGACTGTTGAAACTCTTATTTTCATTTAGACAAGTATCACATTTTCTGACTCCATTTTGAATTCAGTTCAAGTGATGGGAAGTTGGTGAAATTTTGCATAGAACCACACATTTGAAAACCTGTCACAAAGTTTAGTGTTCCTTTATTGTCTCACGATCATACATGGGAGCCAAAGTCATATATTTTTGAACACATCTCTTGAATTGAATTCCCAGAACTGTGGTGCAAAGTTGCAAGAAACAATTTTCACATATTAAGGAAATATTCAGTGGGCTTTTGCATTTTGTTCTACCTAAAAAAAACAACAACAAAAAACCAAAAAAATATTTGACTGTAACTCTTTTATTGGGTAAAGCTGGGTAAATCTGTCTGGTGTTAGTACACACAATCAGGCTCTCTTTAGCAACCACGAGGAGGGGAAAAGTCATAAGAGAGCAAGCAATAAAGACAAGGGGAACATGGTTTATGAATGTAAAACTTACAGTAGAACTTTAGACAGGAAAAAAGTTGACGATGCAAGTTAAAGCTGGCCCCAGGCAGCAATAACTTACTGAAGTGGCATTTATTTGGCTGATAACCCAAGGTCTTGCTGAACTTGCTAGTACAACAGAGATAATTTTTATGGAAGAATGAATTACAATAGCAATTTGCAGTAACATTATTTGTCTTTTTCTCATGTAGAATGACCTTATAAACACCTCCTCCCAAGGCTTGAAGTTTCAACTTTCTGCTGTAACTTAGGAACTGAAATGGTAATTCTCTGATATATCCCAAAAGATTTTGTCCAGTAAGTTTGCAGTATGTCTCACCTGCAGTGAAATGAGTGGTAAGGGTATTATGTGAGATTTTATCTCATGATGTAACTGAACTGAGAGTAGATTGGATAGGATATTTACGTTTTGAGAAGTAAAATGACTTGCTCAAGGTCACATAGCCAATGGACTTGCTTCAGGTGCCATGTCTGTAGTTATTACGTGGAAGCTACCGTGTTTCCCCGAAAATAAGACCTAGCTGGACCATCAGCTCTAATGCATCTTTTAGAGCAAAAATTAATATAAGACCTGGTCTTATTTTCCTATAAGACCAGGTGTTATATTATAATATAATATAATATAATATAATGCAATATAATACTGGGTCTTATATTAATTTTTGCTCCAAAAGATATATTAGAGATAATGGTCCAACTAGTCTTATTTTCAGGGAAACAGGGCAGTTAAACAGGCTAAGATCAAGAAGGCCCAAATGGAACAGGATTATAAAAAAGATTGCAATGCTTTTCTGAGAAGCATGGTATCAGGAGAGCAAGAAGAATATTGAATTCTTCGTAAAGACTAGTTTTTCTTTCTTTTTTCTTCTCAAATTAGGAATGATATTAATGGACATTAAGTAATTTTGTAGCTGAAAGTTTGAAATTTATTTACAATGTACTGAGACTCTACAATGCATAGATACATGTTTTTTAGAATGTGGAGGGCTTTGGGGGGGGGATGAAACTGTATCATTTAAAGTTTAACACACAGGGAGTGCTTTCTCTTCCAATACTCACATACTTTTCCTTATACACCCACTGAATCCCAAGCAGCATTCATTCTGGGTGGGGTAAACATGTGGTAGCACACCTGGAGAAATAGCTGAGTCATCCATCGGTTGCACGTCAGGTATTTGGAGCTAGTTTGAGGCATAATGATGAGGAAGGGATCCTAGATTTCTTGTCTACCTCCTCCCCTTCAAGTGCCTTCCTCCAACCTCACAGCTCCAGTTTGGGGGCATTCGGGGTAAGGAACAGAGGAGTGAGAGGTAAGACTGGAAATAATAAGCCAGTGTCACTCAGGGAGACCTTGAAAATCCCTTTCTGTCTCAATTTGCCAGTTTTTCTTCTCAATATACCAACACAACTAAGTCTCTCTAATCATGTAAAAGAAGAACCCGTCTCCATCCTATATTCCTCTTTAACTCTTGCTTTGAGTTAAAAGCTTGAGACTCATCTGAAGTTTCTTTCTTCCCCTTACATTGGCTTCTAAGCTCTTCAACCTTGCATGACCTGACTTTTGCCTCAACCTTGCCTCTGAAACTGCCATCACTGAATTAATTAATGGCACAGTTGCCAAATCCAATGGCATGTTAAACTTCTTACCTTAGGCACTGTAGCTATTTTTTGTTTGTTTTTGACACTGTTGATTCCCTCATTTTTCTTGGAACTCCCGCTTGTCTTCCACAATTCCCTTCTTACCCTGCTGTCCCCCTGTTTCATGAGTTTCTCTTCCCTTTCATGTTGGTGTTCTCCTGTGGACTCTGGGGTCCCCCTTTTGCTCTTATTCTTCATGCTCTATGTCTTGTACTCCTATAGATTCAGATAGTTTCATATCATTTCTTCTGACCTCTGGACCCATGTTTCGGGTTGCCTCGTGGAAATCTTTCAGTCTGTATGGAAGACACAACTTCAGCACGTCCTAAACTGAATTGATTGTCTCTTCTCCAAAATCAGTTATTTGTGTTGTATTTTTGATTCTGCTTAATAAGTCCACCAGACATAGGGTCCTCCATGTCAGAGTCTTTCACTCTTGCTATTTGTATAATTATCATCAAATTCTCTTGCTTTTGCTTCTGAAATCTCAAGCCTGTCTTTTTCTTTGCCTGCCTGTTGTTGCTACTGAAGTTTAGCTACCCATCTATTCGTCATTTTTTTTAAATCCTAGCTGATTAACATCAGTCATAACAGTTGTTGTAGGAAAAATATAAATAGTGTGATATGACAGAGTTTCTGGGACCGTGTCTCTGACAAGGTAACATATTGGCCAAATGTCATGAAGCCACCTTGGAATGGTCTGGGGGTTAGAGAGTTCTAGGAGGAAAGAAGATAATGCATAAAACACCCAGGTGGTGGGTTTGAGAAGCAGAAACAAGGCTAAATCATGGTGAGCAATGGAAGAGTATACGGATATGAGATTAGAGATTACAGAGAGAGTTTTTAGGCCATGGGAAGGAGTTAGAATTTCATTACAAGTGTTATGACAACTCACCGATCATAGAGAGAAAGAAACCCCCATGGTTCTGGGACATGAATGACAAAATCATTTGAAATAAGGAAAACAAGAAAAAGGGCCAGTTTGAGGAAAGAGGATTTTAGTTTAAGGAATTTATCAACGGTTCTGAAATTAAAAATGTGAGTTTAGGGACTGAGGAATTAGTTGCTGAACGATCAGAATAGATGCTCTGGATTAGATGAGATTGCCAAAGAAGACAGAGAGTATAAATGAGAGAACTAGGGAAGAAGGCCACAGATAAAACTTTGGAGAAGTGAAAATGGTAGCGGAGAGAGAGGTCTCAAAGGAAATTTGTAAGGATAAGGATGGAAAACTGGCCATGTTCTCAGATATAGGTAGGGGGCCATTGGCAGAAGAGAAAAAATGCTGTTAAGAGTCCTAATGGCTTTTAATCAAGGTTAGCTGGGACTAGGCAGTGACATACAGACCTTAAGACTGTCAAGTTGGGGCTGTCTGGTGAAGGGAGGGAACATAGGTGGAGAGAACTTAAGCCAGCTACATGTGCTGACCCAGCTACGTAAGCCAGGCAGGTCAGGCACAGGTCTAGTTTAACCAAGGACCAGTGCAAGGAGCTCATGCTGACTGACTTTCCTCAGGGAAGTAGGCCATGATGTCGTCTTAAATTAGTGGGGTGAAGTTGGAGGAAGTCAGGGGGTGGGCCCTTGAGGATGAAGAGTGTTTCAAACATCCACTATGGTTCCCTGTAATAATTAGTCAACAAGGGATATGTATAAAACCATTTCTGAGGATCAGTGAGCGCTCAGCTGAGGTTAGAAAGCATTGCTTTATGGTGGCCCAGTTTCCATGGTTACCTTTCTCATGGAGCTTGGGAGAGGGAGGAGAGAAAACTAATTACTGTCTCCATAAGTCTAGGGCAAGAAATGGTAGTTCGATATTAGAAGCTACTGTATATTTTTTCCCCAATGCCACATATTGTTTTGTATTTTATAGAACCAAATGAAAAGATTTTAGGTGAAATTGAAATTTATTTTTCTATTTAAAAAAATTAGATATGATTTAGCCCAATTTCCAAAATCTGCAATGAGTAGAAGCAAGGTTTTTACATTAAGAGGCCTACAGTGATTTATATTTAACTATGATCTTAAAATAAATTTGAAAATGTTGGACCACTTGCTAAAGTTATTTGGGCTCTTATCTAGTAAGCGTGTGCTTTGGAGATGAAGAATGTACAAATAAATAGTAATGGTATAACACAAATTTCAAATTTTTTGAGTGACACATTAACAATGTGAAGTTTTCCACTGACTGATATTTTAATGTCACACCCCCAAGAAACCTATAATTAAAGTTATTTTGGCATTTTCATCTCAAATCCCTGCTTTTGGGGGGTGGGCGGGTTATAATTCCACTTTTAAAATGAGCTTCCAGATAGAATTTGACATAAAATACAAAGTCTTATCCTAGCAACAATTTCCCCTCCACTCTTTCATCATGAAAAAGGAGAATATGTGTCTTGTCAGTTTTAAAAGTTCTGGAGGAATTAAAAAAGGAAATCGAACCTTTTTTATTTGCTTGGATTTGTTGACCAGAGTATATATGTGGGAACTAAAGTCTTGCTACAGTAAATTCACTCAAAAATCAGAGCATATAACATGTGGTTCTGGGGGGGAAGGCAATAATCTCATTTACTATGCTTGTCTTCTTTTAATAAGAGCATTAATTAATTTACATTTTTCTTTGAAAGAAATAATACTTGCCCTGTGACTTTTCCCAGGAAAGGAATTTGGGTCTATAGGAGCACATTTGAAAGAGCACATGAAAAAGTTAGATCAGTAGCATCAAAATAGAGAACAAACGAAAACTCAAGGCCGTTGAAGGAGATTCATCTCTCCTTTTGTACGTTATCTCTTTTTCTGTATCTTTTCGGCATAGAAATTTTATAAGGAATTCTAATTTTTCTTTTCTTCTCATTTATTATATATAATATATATGTATTTATGTATGTATATATTATATATGCACAATGTAGTATATATGCATTTATTTTATATATCTGTAATCAATCAGTTTGTGTGTGTGTATATATTTATATATGTATATATATTACCATGTGATAAATCTCTTGAAGAGTCATCTTTTGGATTTTTTCCCCACCTTGAATATGGAGGGGGGGAGATTTAGATACTTCTGAAGGTGAGAGTTAAATTATTCACGAGAATTCAGAAAGTAAAAGGAATGTGCTTGGGAAAACATCTTATGCTGAGGTGGGGTGTCATAGAAAGGCCATTCAATTCTAGCAGGCAGGTCATTGGGGCAGTGGGAGGGCAGTGGATTGAGGATTAATTGAAAAGTGCCATCCTTTATGCATATCACTGGTTGGAAAACATCAATGTGGCCTTTCTTACACAAACAATTCTAGGAAGTGCCCCCCAAGACATTTTATAGCCCAGAGTGGGGATGAGGAGAGGACTGAAATCTAAACAGCCATCATTTATTCACGTCAGAATGATTACTGATTCACACATAAAAATTCTTTCTGAAATTTTTGGTTGTTCTATGCAGGCAAGGACTTTTCCTTAAGAGGGACATTTTCCTCATCAACCTCTTTCCCTCTCTCCTCCTCAAACTTATGTACAAACTAATTTCCCCCAAAATAACAGACTCCAAGCCTCAAATACTTCCAGAGGTTTTATAGCTCCTGTGTCAAATTTTAAAATTCTCTGGTGTCACCATAACATCCATAAATATGAAAGAAAGGAGTGATGTTAGGGACCACCATTGAGGTAAATGTAGTTTATCAAGAACTTAATGCAGTTCTTGATAAACCTTTATGGCAAATTAGAGGTTTCCCATTTCCCCATTTGGATGGCTATAAGATGTTGGGAGGGTTTTTTTTTTTTTTTCTTTAACATGAGGCTCTTAAGGATTTGTAGCTATGTATTTTTAATACTGTCAATAAACGGCTTCCTCAAGACTCAGAGGGGCAATAATGGAAGCTGTTAACAAAGTGTGAAAAGCAATGGGCTAGCAAAGGTTAATCACATGGCTGCCCACTAATGACCTCTACAGCCCTCAGTTTAAACCCAACAGCACTTGTAAAGACCAATCACGTGAATAATTTCCTGTCTGAGGTAGCCTTTATGGTTAAGAATAAAAGCAGAGCTGATTGTGAATAGAAAGCCCCCAGCAGGGGAGGTGGTTATTATTTTTAAGCTGATCTAAACACCTGGGTTTCCCATTGGACCCTATTAAACTTCCTTCATTAGGTCTAAATATTCAATCATTTCTAAAAAGTTGTGAATTAGTGCATTACTAAGGTAGGCAAGAACTAAAAGAGGGGGCAGATTGACAAATAGCAAAGAGCCCTTTCCTCAAGGTGATGATGGTCAGGTAGGGAGAATCCCAGGCTTTGGGAAGGGATTTGGAGGGGTCATCCCTCCCTCCGTAGCTCTCTGACCCCACCCCTCCTCAAGGAAGACCACACGTAAAGCCATTCAGACCAAGAAAATTTAACTATTTTAAAGGCCTGTAGATGAGGAGATTCCTTAGCTTGCCCTGGTAACCCATTTCATTGTTTAACAGCCCTTACTATTAACCAACAGTTTTCCCATATAAAGGACTTAAGTAATTCTGCTGTAGTTTAGACCCATTTTCCCTGCCCTGTTTTTGGATGGCTGTATTTTGTTGATCATTCCACATTTTATTATAGACTTGGTTAAACATTACTCTTCTCCCAATAAAATTGCTAAGTCTTTGAAGATTTTATTTTCCACCTCCAGCTTATAGATCTGAACATATGTAAGTGAGGAGCTTTGATTAAAGCTCTTACCTAATAACAATGACAGGTTCATGGTAAGGACAGGATTTTTAAAAGCAATAATAGGGCTTCAAGATTCCAGTTTGGTACCTAGAAATGGGTGATCCTTTGGGCAGTGAGTCAGTCCATACCCACTGCTTCCTCTTTCCTTGTTTGCTCATATTACATTATATTATTTGCATAAAAATCTCTTTTCTGAATTGTCTTATAAGACCCTATGATGGGCATCATGTAGCAGAGAAATAAGAATGGAATGCGCAGTCAGATCTAAGTTCAAATTTTGCCTCACGTACTTCTTGTGAGAGCTTGAACAAATTACTAACCACACTAAGACTCAGTTTCCTAAAAACAATACCTGTTTGCTAGAGTTTCTATAAGGAAGAAATTAAGAAATTTGCGTGTAATTCCTGAAATGCAGTAGACAGTATATGTTAGTTCTTGTCCCTTTCTTCTTTGTTAGAAACCCTAAATCCAGCACGGTGACATAGTTGATAGAGATCCCTAGGAGGCATTCAAACTTAGCACATTGGGGAATAATTTGGTTTCAAGTTGCAGACATACAACTTGAACTAACGTAGGCAAGAGGGGGATTATTTACTATGTCATCAGACAATCAGCAGGAAAAGCTGTTAGGGCTGCTAGGTCTCAGAGATGCCAAGAAACAGGAATTCTCTGGGGAGAGGACACTCTTTATCTTTCTTATCTGCTCCTTTTCCAGATCTTCAGCCTTATTTTCTTAGACTAACTTCTACTTGGTTTGAAACATGGCCTCTACTGCTCTCAGGCCCACATCTCTGGTCTTTACCACTACAGAGAGGGCCAGTCCTCTCTAAGCTCCAGCTAGAAACTGTGGGGATAGAATTCAGATTGGCCCAAATGGGTCATGTACCCATTCCCAAACCATCAACTGAGGTTGGGAGTTGCGAAGAGGAACTGTGATTGCTACTTTCTATTAAAGTTGTATAGCTGAAACAGTGGAAAGGTTAACTCCCTAAAAAGAGGGGCTGTTTCTAGAGTAAGGGAGGGTGTTGGACAGCAGAACAATAAATATTCACTTCCTAGGAACCCTAAAGAACCTCTCTTCATCTATGTCTTTACTGCCACAAATGTAGATTTTCATAGCTGGATGATCTTGGCAAAAGATTTAAAAGAGGGCATTTTAATTTTGTTTTTCTGATTAAGCATTTATAATTATGATGATAGTGAAGATGATGATGAGAGCAACCAGATTATTTTTTAATTAAATAATTTTTAATTAAAGTATAGTTGACATGCAACATCGTATCAGTTTCAGGTACACAACATAGTAACTTATGAAATGATCATGATAAGCCTAGTAACCATCTGTCATCATACAAAGTTATTACAATGTTATTGATGAAATTCCTTGTCATATATACTAACATTCCTGTAACTAATTTATTTTATAATTAGAAGTTATAGAAGGTAGAAGAAGAGGGTAAAAGGGGTCAAATGTATGGTGATGGAAGGAAAACTGACTCTGGGTGGTGAACACACAATGCAATATATAGATGATGTATTATAGAATTGTACACTTGAAACCTATGTAGTTTTGTTGACCATTGTCACCCCAGTAAATTTTAATAATAAGAAAAGTTTGCACCTCTCAATCCCCTTCACCTTTTTCGTCTTTTACTCCACTCCCTCCCCTTTGGCAACCATCAGTTTGTTCTCTGTATCTATGAGTCTGTTTCTGTTTTATTCATTTGTGTTTTTAAATTAAAAAAATATTTTTAGATTCTACATGTAAGTGAAATTATGTGATATTTGTCTTTATCTGTCTGACTTATTTCACTTAGCATATTCTTTATATTGGTACAGTGCTTTTAAAATCTGCCAGGTTTGGCTTCCGGTCAAGATGGCAGAGTAGGTAGACACTCTGCCATACCTCTTCCCACTACCACCTCAGAATTACAAGTAAATACAGAACTATCATCATTGAGAATCACCTGAAGTCTAGCTTAACTGAAGTCCTATAACTAAAGACACACAAAATAAATCACGTCAAGACCAGTGTGGGGCGGGGGGACGAAGACATGGAACAGGCTAGTCCCACACCCATGTGTGGTGGTTAAAAATCGGGAGAGATATCTTGGCTGCAAAGGTCCCCTCTGAGGAGTGAGGGGTCCCAGCCCCACATCAGAGTGCCCAGCCCGGACTCTAGTGCTGGGAAGATAAGTCCCCATAACTTCTGGCTGTGAAAACCAGCAGAGATTGTGGCTGAGTAAGAAAATGGGCAGCTGGAGTCCCAGGTACTTCTTTTAAAGGGCCCACACAAAGACTTACGCACTGACAGACTCACTCGTTCTGAGCTCCAGCACTGGGGCAGCAGCTAGAAAAGAACCAGAGACATACAGGGAGGAACTGAATTATCTGGCTACAGGGAAAGGGCTGGAGGGGCAGCCTTCTCCTAGACAGAAATGCTGGCAGAAGCCATTGTTCATTTGTTGAGCCCTCCCTTCACCCGGCCTGCACGTGCAGGTGGCCGCCATATCTGAGTCTCCATCAACCTAGCTAACACCGTTTACCCCACCCTGGTAATTCCCTGAGACCCAATTTTTGGACCCACCCAAACTGCTTCCAGTGGCTTTTCTATACAAATGGCCTGTCTTGTTTGGCTCATACTGTGGACTTTCTTAAAAATCTCTCAAAGGACACAAACCCCAAACAAGAAGCATCTTGCCTCAGTGTGCCCCATACCTCTTGCTAAGCAGTCCCAGGCCTGGAACTAGCAGCAGACAGCTTCATTTCACAGGTTAGCCTCTCCCAGACACTTCCTATCCCAGCACAAATGGCAACAATCTTCAGATCACTTTTTGCTTATACCATGTGGGCACTGACAGGGTATAGGGAGCAGCTGACCTTGGCCTGCATACAGGCCCTCCCAAGAGGCCACAGAACCAGCACACCTGGTGGCCACCTTCAGACCACACCAGAGCACCACCTAACTACCTCTGCAAATGACATAGTCAAAGGGAAGAATGGGAAAGTACCAGCGCCTCACTAAAGTGAGTCCTACTCTGCAGGGTCAGCCCCTGCACAACAGCTCCTTTACCATAGTCAAAACCAGTCCTCACAACCAATCAGCCCAAGGGTCAATCCTTCCCATTAATGTGACAAGAGCAATCAAGGTTCAACTGTAACAAGAGGGCACACACAACCCATACTAGAAACATACCTGGAGCACCCAGCTTGGGTGACCAGGGAGATTGCACTACTGGGCCTCACATGACACCTCCTACATGAGGCTACTCTACCAAGAATGGGAGACCTAGCAGCCCTACCTAATACATAGAAACAAACACAGGGAGACAGACAATATGGAGAGACAAAGAAACATTTCCTAAATGAAAGATCAGAACAAAGCTCCAGAAAAAGAACTAAGCAAAACGGAGATAAGCAATCTACCAGATGCAGAGTTCAAAACACAGGTTATAAGGATGCTCAATGATCTCAATGAGAACTCCACCAAAAAGATAGGAAACATAAAAATGGAGATAGAAAACATAAAAAAGAACCACTCAGAAATGAAGAATATAATAACTTAAATGAAGGATACATTAGAGGGAGTCAGCAGTGGATTAAATGCAGCAGAGAATCGAATCAGCAATTTGAAAGATAAGGTAGCAGAAAACACTCAATCAGAACAGCAAAAAGAAAAAAAGAATTTAAAAAAATGAGGATAGTTTAAAGGATCTCTGGGACAACATCAAGTGTACCAACATTTGCATCATAGAGGTACCAGAAGCAGAAGAGAGAGAGCAAGTAATTGAACAACTACTTGAAGAAATAATGATGGAAAACTTCCCTAACTTGCCCTAAAGAATGATTTAGTTAATTTTCATGTCTTATTAATTTGCATATATATCTTTCTTGCTCTACTAAAATAGTCTGTGGATTGTCTGGCAAAAGAAATAGACGTACAAGTCCAGTGCAGAGTCCCAAGCAAGGTGAACCCAAACAAGCCCACACCAAGACACATCATAATTAAAGTGCCAAAAGTTAGAGACAAAGAGAAAAATCTTAAAAGCAGCAAGAGGAAAGCAGTTAGTTGCTTATAAGGGAGCTCCCATAAGATTATCAGCTGATTTCTCAACATAAACTTTGATCTTGTCAAATTTACTACAATGAGTATGCAATATTTTTATAATTAAACAAGTGTGATTAGAAATAAATGGAACTTTTGCACTCAATCCTAAAGTTAGGTTCCTGTGCTCCATTATTCTCTCATGATCAATTGTCCTTTCCCCTTCTAGCTCTCAGCATGTTTTAAAATTAAATCTCAATCAGTATGCTTGCCTGGTTAAATGTCTGTCTCACACATTAGGATTATATGCTCCATAAAGAGAGGTACCATATCTGCATTCACATCACTGTATACCAAGACCTGTCCTAGTGCTAGGGCGTGCTCACCACTCAGTAAGCCTTACTTGAAAACAACAGTAACACGAAGAATAATGAGAGGATTCCAGGGACCACAAGATTGAATGCTGACATTGACTTTCATCATTAGGCTTTCTCGCCCAAGGTCTGGGGCCCAGGGCCTAGGCTCTAATTAAGTTACTTCCCTCTGATCCACCTTCTCTAGGCTGCACATGGTTCCGATCCCATAGCAATCTGAGGCCCATGGTTAAAATCTATCTGTTCTTTCCAATTGCTCTTTCCCCAAGACCAAGCTTGGGCCAAAAAGTTGATCTGATAATTTATTCTGTGTTAATAATGATAATTTTTTATGATTTAAAAGGCACATTCCCAGGGATGATGCAAATATGCTAATGAGAAAAGGCAAGTGAAAAGATAGGCATTTTTACAAAGGTTTTCTGAAGATGCCATGTCCAGCCCATCCCTACCACCACCTCAAATACACATCCTTACACATAAACTTACAAAGGCAAGAATTTCAAGCTGGTTTGGAAGGAGGGAAAGATTTATGGAAAAATAATTATCGACAGGGGAGGGTCTTGCTGTTCTATCTGGAAATCACACTAATGTGGGAAGCCATCAACTTCATCTAGTTTTAGCCTCTGCTTTAATCTCCTGATTTTTAGACAATTTATGTTTGCTCTCCTCGGTTTGGAGTTCAGGATTTTGTGACATTATATTAGGGATGCAAAATCTGAAGAAAGATGAAGTTAGCTGAATTTTAAAAAATTTACTCCCAATACTGTCTTGCTTCCTTTTTATTGGCCTTACTGGGTCAGTAAAGCGAATGAGTTATGACTGGTTGAAGTGCATAGCCGGGCACCAGACCTGCATAAGATCATGCTACGAAGTTAGCAGGAGAGAATGCCCGAGTTAACGCTGTCCTAGATCCTGAGCCCTTTGCTCTTTTCCTGTATCATGCCACCTTTGTATTTATGTCTCTATCACTTATTTGAAAGCTAAGTTGTAGCAGAACATTATATATTTACGTATTCAATGCCGTAAGATGTTATCCACGGGGTATTATTCAAAGCCTACTGTGAGGTAGGCGCTGTCTTAGGCACGGAGGATTTTGAGATGACTAGGACGGAGTCCTGCCATCACATTTCTTATAATCTAGTAGAGGAAATGCCTAAATAAATAAATAAATAAATTACAAAACGGTGCCTAATAAATACGATAGAATATTGAAACAGAGGTGTTATGGGAGAGGACTAATGAATTTGGGCAGGGGTCTGGAGGAGTGAGGAAAGCCTCTCACGAGGAAGTGATGTATGGATTTTATATGTGAGGGGTTGCCAAGCCCACTTGATATGTGAGGGGTTGCCTTTTCCCACACTATTGCAATAAGGTGATCCATATGGCAGTAACTCTTCACCAAATACATGAAGCAGTGTTCACTGAGAAACCTTTATTTCAGATACTGTCAGGGTGCGATGTTTATGATCCATTAAATCCGCACAGCTCTTTGAGGGTTAGTACTCTCCACTTTACAGATGTAGCATATGAAGCTTAGAGAGTGAAACTCGCCCAGGTCATACAGCTGCTGTGAGGCAGAAGCAGGATTCTAACTCAGGTGGGTCTGACTGGGACCCCACACTCTTGACCAAGTAGCATACATAGCGGAGAGAAGCCTGGGTACTGCACTTGGCACTGGAGTCTTTTCACGGTGCTTTCTCCTATTGTGACTCATCTGAACCTTTAAGCACCCTCAGGATGACACTGGAAGGACATTATTATTCCATTTGAAGACAAGGAAAATGTCACGCAGTGAGTAAGAGGTAGAGCTGGGCCAGGACTCCAGCTGTTTGGCTTCTAGTTTAGTGCTCTGTTCACTACAGAATGAATGGAGTCTGTCACACACATTGAAGCTATTGTTATGTTTCCCACACACTGATCCTCACTCACTTGTGCTGTCCCATCCTCCCACCGCTAAGTTTCCTTATTTGATTTTAAAATTTCTCTACACAGCTAGGTAGGAATCAGGAGGAGGAAGGATCTCTTTTTTCCTGTGCCTGGTAGGGAAGGGGAGGACCTACCTTATATCCTTTCTCATAAATTACCCTAATGAAAGGAAGACTATGAGCGATTACGTCATGAGTCTAACATGACACTGGAGGAAGGTAGGTGGTGTTAAATCTCTATTTTAAAGGAGAATTCAGAGGTGTGTCCCATGTCGATGATCCATTATGTTTACGTATGTGTGAGAATTGATAATAGTGTAACTATTACAGAATCCTGATAAACCACAGGTTATTATCAAATGACTTTGGATGGTCCATGGTCCAAACATGTTTTGTAAGTTATCTTATCACGTGGCTTGAAGAATTAGCAATACCCATTAGCCAACAAGTCAAGCTTTGGTCCTCCTTTCAGTGGCAGTGTCTTTAAGGGTTCCACTGGGCAACAATATCTTGTCTTTGTCAAGCTAGCCTCCTTCCAGGGTCCAGGGTCTCTCTGTTGGTACCTCCCCCGAGAAATTCCAAAACATATCTTTACCAGGAAACAACAAAAGTTCCTTTCTGTGATTTGTGCTGCGCAAGAGGCTTTCAATGTTTAAATCTCACTATTTTGAAAAATACTACCACATTCTTTCCTTGAAAATTTCATAGGTATTGCTTTATGCATTTTGGCCTTAAGGATATATGAAAAAAGTACATACATGAGACGTCAAAGCTTAAGTTGCCTTTCACTATCATCTGAGGTTGGGATAGAAACATTTCACAGATAGGAAGACTATATGGGGAAACTCTAAAGAAAATGCACCTTCACAGAAAGGTAAAATAAAGTACAAATACATTTAAGATATCTAATATATTGCAGTGGTCAAGGGAATATGAAAAAGTAGGTATTTACTAATTTATGAGAAAAACTTCATAAATTGTGAATCATTATACGTATATCAATAATATGATAGTTTCCTCCTCTTCTCACTTCTGATATCATCCCAGGGAGAAAGCTTTCTATCTTCCTGATGACTCTTCTCCCACTAGGTGGGTACTTCTCCATTGACATATGTGCATATTGCTGTCACTGTACTTATCACATTGGATTATGATTAGTTGTTACATCTTCCCCGCTGGACTGAGGGCCTGGGAATTACCCAACTGACGGCGCCACACCTATCCTGACATGAAGCAGGTACTGGGTAAATATTTATGGCATTAATGATCAAATGAATAAGTGAACTTTGGAATCCTAATTCTTAAGTGAAACCCTATTATAGAAATTGGACAATATTTTTTGGTAAAGGCTTCTTTTTTAAAAAAAGTAAGCTTGGGACGATCAAGTGCTTCCCTACATCACTTGGAGTGTCATTATGCACATCAGTGCATTAATTGCTGTGAGACATTTTGCTGTAAAATGTGTTCAACCTTGTTTGATCCAGTCTGTACTAGATTCTGACCACAGCATCATGTTGAGGAACACCAAAGTAGTATCATACTTGAAGAAATGCTGCTTTTAGTTAAATAAAGAATATGAGATGTCACAAGGCATAATTAATGTCAGATGTGTGTTACATTCTCTATGGTACCAATTTATAAAGGAGAAAGATTAATGAGGAGCAGTCTGTAAAATCTTGAAGAAAAACAGAAGCTTGAAGGACAGATTAAATCTGGCTAGGTGGGAGGTAAGGTAGCGCCAACATATTTCATCTTTTTTTCTCCCACTACCTGGTGAGGACACCCTCCCCTTAATAGCATTCTCATTGTGGGATGAAGGTTGAGCCGAGGGGGTGGAGTTGTGAGTAGGCTAAAAAAATGCCTTTCATTCAATTTTCCATTGAGATGCTGAACCCTTACCTCACATGATGCACCTTGAAAAATACCAGGGCTTTAAAGATGGGTGAGCATTTCAGAACTTCTGGGGACTCCATAACTGACAATTTACTTTTATTTTGTTATACTTTTTTGAGATTATGCAGCCTAATTGAAGAGCTTCCTTCGAAGCTGTGAGTTATTGGAGATTCATCTTTTTGGGGATTTTAATCATAGCAGTGAGAGAAATAGAAATTGGCTTGTGTACCACTTGGTGCAAAATATGTCTTGTCTGATTCTACCCATAAAATCATAGGATTTTAGAACCAGATGACATCTCCGAGACTATCTAATGATTCAACTCCCCTGTTTCATAGATGAAAATACTGAGGCCAGAGAGACCCAGTTATTTCTTCGAGGCTCCACTGAGTTAGGATTGAGCCTCAGAATTCCTCCCTCCCAGGTTTAAGTCCTTTCCTCAATTCCATTAGGGAAGAACTCACCCCAAAGTTGGCCTCATTCTGCAGCCGGAGGTAAAGCTTCACTCATTTACTGAGGGATACTCTAAAGTCCCCACACTTTGCCATTTTCAGAAGTTACTTTCCACTTCCATGATGAACAAAATTATCCATCCTTTATTTCATATTTTACCTAAGTCTTGTAAAGGGGGTTCATATTCACTGGGACCGATGGGTATATCCAGTGTCCCTGGCTGGAGCTCTGGTTTTGACCCAAAGTTGTGTGCTTTCTAGAAAGTAAGTAAAACCGCCATGGTTCAAACCTCCCAACCGCTCCGATTCCTTTTTGAAAATATAAATGTGGTGAGACATTTTATGTTCATGCTCCGACTCTTGACCTCTTGCCTCCCTTTCTGTGAATCATTTCTATTTTTAGGCCCTAAAGAATGATTTAGTCAATTTTCATGTCTTATTAATTTGCAAATTTGGCTTTCTTGCTCTACTAAATAGTTTGCGGATTAACCTCAGAGACCCATGTTGAGAAAAAAGCTTATATCTCAAATAGATTTTATTTATATTCTGTCAGATAACTGACACATTTGGACTCATTTTGTATGTGTAGTCGGGGGAGTGTAGTCTAGGAAATTTCAAAAACTTGTACTCATTTCTCCAAATTTCTGCTTAGGTTGAAGGTAGAATAAATTTTCAGTAAAAGAAGTGTTTCTAAGAGTCCAAAGAGGGAGCCTTACAAATGCTTTCCCACTCTTCAATATGAATTATTTCTTTTGATTTTTTTTTTTTTAAAGCAAGCAGAGATGGTGCCAAGTTTATTTGGAAATCAGTCTGAAAATAAGTGAATCTGGATCTTTCTAACAACAAAAAAAGGCCTTTTCTGGGGCACTCAAGTACATCATTCACAGCTGTGGGTTTTTCTACTGTGTGGATACAAACATATATGATAGATCATATGCTCAAAGACCAAGTAATAATTGTGTAGTGAAATAATTTATCCCTACCATAGAAATAGAAATCCTTATAAGTAAAACTTCTTGGGAACAGAAATTATAGTTTGCAGAATGACCTGATTTGAGACATCGGCTTTATTCTTTGTGTGTGTGTGTGTGTTTTGTTTTCATAAACTATATGGAGTTTTCCTGTAATAATGGAAAAGGTCTGTGTACATGCATCTCTTCGTGTGAATGTGTATGAAAAAGCCTTAGGCAGACTCTTCTCACCTTTTTGGTAAAGGCCTCCTGGAAGCCTTTATAGTCTTCTTGATGAGGCAGGAAACACAGCATCAAGCCAGTGCTAGAGAGGAGCTGGTCGTGCTTTTTAGCAGCACACACAACTCACGTTAGAATAAAGTGTAGTGCAAACACCTAATTTTTACAGAACGGCTTGTATTTTGGAGGTACGAATTAAAACTCCTCAAGCTCTCCCTTCTTTTCCTGTTCAAATCAGCAAGGTTATTTAATTGAAGTCCTATTTTGTGGGTGCAGATGCATGATGTGTTTGAATCATCAAACAGATGTAGTGTGTTTTGATTGTTGTGTGTGCCTCATTGCTATTCCCAGAATGTCGAGCTGAGCTTATGCTCCTCGGGAAGACTTAGCCGCCTGAAACAGTAAAAGAGTCCTTTTTTCTCCTCCCGCCCTCGCCCCCCATTTTCGTTGAAACTTTGCCAATATCAGATCGCACTCTGTCTGTTGCTGCATTAAAATGAAGTCATTCCCTCCCACTCGTCTCCCTCCTCCCACCCGTACCTTTCCCCTGCTCTCCAGTCCCACTATTGTCTCACTAAGTCCGGGAGCCATTCTCGTTGTTATGGACGAACTTTTTTAGTTTTATTCCCCCCCACCCATTCCTCTCTGTTTTTCTCCCCATTTCTCCCCCCGCCTTAGAGGTGGTTTTTGGATTGGGGGCTGTGAAAGGGAAAGAGAAGGGCCTGTTTTCCTTTCGAGGTGAAAACAGCCTTGGACCCGGCAGGTGCGTGACCCCCAAGCAGCTGCTTGCCAGTCGCAAGCTGAAGCGTCTTACTTCCCCCTCCAAGCCAAGAGCACTTCATATAATCCTCTCATGCAATTCACACTGTAATTGCAGAAACCCCAACCACTGCTAGGGTTCATCTTGTTATTTTTGCGATTATTATTTTTGTTGTTGTTTTCCACTGATGAAAATCTTCTGCAAACAGGAACCTGTCATGTTCATTAGTTTTTGTGTGTAAGATGAACTGCTTCTCCAGAAGCAAGATTTTTTTTGTCTTGTTCTTAGCTCTGTTCCCCTGCCCCCTCCAGCCCTTACACGCTTGAGGGCCACTCAGGGAGTAGCACATGTGGAACTTTTATGTGGTTCTATAGGGCCTTTTATTACCCCCCGGGCCTCATCCTCTTCTTAAGAAAGAGGCCGGTGGTTAGGTGCTGGCAATGAAAATTATTTTCTTGAACACCAGCTTGTTTTCTCAAGGTTCTGTTTATTCTTTTGGCAATTACGGGACTGAAGCATCCTTTTTTTTTTTTTTTTTTTTTTTTTTTTACGTTGACCCATGCTGTAGTCTATGGAATAATCATTTCATGGTTTTGAGGAAGAAAAGGCCATGGATGAAAGTATGGGGAGCTTCTATCTTTTACAATGCCCTTAAGAAATTCTTAGAGAATTAATGAAAATGCTTTTATTGCTGATTTAAAGAAAACCTAGCATGTGAAGGGTCAGAAAATATCTAACCTGTTCTTGATATGTAAGTCTAGGTTGTAATTTTGATCGACAACTTTGGCCTATATTTTAATTGTTTACCGAAATTCAGCAATTCATGATGACTGGCATGTTTTTGATTTGTTTTGTTTTTTATCATGGCCCCACACTATTTTTTAAAGAATAGTTTCTTTACATGGACTTATCTTTTAAATGTAATTGAGTTGCCAGGAAAACTACTACTATGAAAGTAGGACTAAATAAATGATAAACAAATCTGATATGCCATAAAGAGAATGTAACTATCAAACAAATGAAAACAATTGTTAGTAAATTCTTCTGTGTTAGAGGTGTTGTCAAGAATAGGAAAGGTGTTCAAGATTAGCTGAGACTTTGTTCTTACTGTAATCAGAAGGAGTGAAACAACTGAAAAGAATAACTTGCACACACTCCGTGGGCCTCTGGTATCCACTGCCATGCCAGCCGACCCCCTGCACACGTACTTATCATCTCTAGTGGCATGTCCACAAGTGGTACATGTCCTATACTTCAGGAAAAACCAATCCATCATGTGGTCAGGGGCTCAGGTGGTCCAAAGTCCAGTATGAATATTTAGTTCTAGAATGGTTATTTATTTATTTATTTATTTATTTATTTATTTATTTATTTATCAGTTTCAGGTGTACAAGACAAGGTACTACTTAGACGTTCATCATTTATATCCCTCACACTGTGAACCCCCCTCCCCCCATCCACTATCCCTCCGACCTCACACGGAACCATCACATTATATATATAAAATTAGAGTTGGCATTCATTAATGTTTAGCTTCTGGTGTACAATGCCATGATCAGGTATCCACAGTATCCCTGAGGTGGTCTCCCAAATAGGATGCATGTCCATCGGATACCCAACAAAATCTTTACAACATTATTGAATACCTTCCCCAAATTAATTTTCAGAAAAACCCTGAGGCCATCTTGTGGTTACCAGCTGCTTCCTAATCCCTTCACCTTTCCCCTTATCCCCAACCCCCCCGCCCCACACCCATCTAACAACTCTCGGTTTTTTCTTTGTGTCCCCAAAACTGTTTCTGATTAGTTCATAGAATGGTTATTTTTTAAGTTGGCTCTTGATGTATGTGAAATACTTATGTCTAGTAAAAGAGAGATTTTAAAAATCTGTTCTTTCAGGGGAATTAGAGTCTAGTATTGGAATTAGTCAAACATTGAGTATCAGTAACCAAAGTTGTAAAAGAGCATCAAGGGGGAACACTTGAGCAAAAGCAAGTTCCAGGATCCATAAAGGGCACCAAAAATGAGCATGAAAATGGGATCAAAAGTCAGGAGAAAGTGGAACGGGAATAAAGTCAGAAGTGAAGTGAGAAAGGTATTTCAGAAAGAAGTATTTGTGATTGGAGCTGAGGTATTTGAGATGTTCCTTTACTGGCATGTAATGTGTAGGAGGGCCCTGCCTGGGTCAAACACTGGGTAAAATCAGCGTAGAGAAAGATATAAAGAAAACACTTCTTAAATATTATGACTCATAAGACATGATGAAGAGAACTGCCCACCTCACTTTCACGTCCACACATATACACTGGAGAGGTACAGGGCCCAGAAAACCTCACAGTTTTTCTTAATCATAAACGAAACATTTTAAAAAGGTTTATGTGCCAAATTCTTCTACACAGCCAGTCAGGACTTCAATAGGTATCTTCTCCGTGACTCCTTATGGTTCTATGCTCTTCATCTCTGCATAATACTCTCTCACCATGTTCTTTAGCCTTTAAGATGGGGCAGCCTTGAAGATGTATAAATAAGCCAGGAAATTTTTCTTCGGTACCAATTTAGTAGCTCTTCAAGGACCTCTCTGCAACATTCTCCAGGACAGTAGGGCAAGAAGTGTTTCATTAGGTCAATATCGCTTCTATGGTTGACTAGTTAACAGCAGTTTCTAATGTTGATGCAACTTATTAAAAATGACTTTTATAATCAAAGTACCTATCTGTGTTGGGCACCAAAGATGATCATATGAAGATGGATATAAAATAAATCTATGTAACAAATGTTTATCGAGAATCTAATGTGGGGAAGGCTCTGTGCTCAGGGCTAAGGGTACAGTAGTAAACCAGCCCCTGCTGTCAGGGAATTTATTATTTGGAGTAGGATGAATTAGCACATAGCCTATTGCAGTGATATTTGATAAAAGCTCTGAGAAGGGTGAGGACTGGAATGGTATGGAACACATGAGCAGGTCCCTAAACAAATCTTCTGCCATCAGAAAAGTCTCCCATGTAAGCTGAGAACTATAAGCCAAACAGAAATTAGCTACAGGGAGTCTGAAAGGAGAGGTTTGGGGAAAGAGAGAAAGTATTTCAGAAAAAAGAGAACCCCTGAAAGTCTGGAGGTACAGGTGAATATTGGGGAATTTTGAGAACTTTTAGTAGTTTGATATGGCTGGCGATTGGGTAGTGGGTGGAGGACAGAGAAGGAGATTGAAGCTGAGAAAGAAAGAAGGCCCTGGAAGGTCACGTGAAAGAATTTAGACTTGATACTAAAAGAAATAGGGAGCTAACAAAGGGGTGAAGAGTGCCAAAATGAAACCTGGGGGGAAAGAGATTGCTCTGAGGTGGAGTGAGGGAGGGTTACGCCAGCGATGGCAGAGAGGTGAGCGTGAACCTGGCCAGATTCAACCTGAGGGTGCTGGTGAGTGGCCTAGG
Source organism: Rhinolophus hipposideros (assembly GCF_964194185.1). Taxonomy (NCBI): domain Eukaryota; kingdom Metazoa; phylum Chordata; class Mammalia; order Chiroptera; family Rhinolophidae; genus Rhinolophus; species Rhinolophus hipposideros. Next base: position 63,374,417 of record NC_138048.1, read on the forward strand.
ACAGGAAGTAGCCTTCTGATGATCCCTAGGGACTGCTTCTGAATGTGCAGGTAGTCACCATGCCAGCAGAAGGGAACATCTATGCAGACCTTGCACCATGTTAGTGGTTGGGATGGGATCATGGAAGATGGGGAGGGGTAGGGAGATGGAAGCCTTTTGTTTTTGGTCAGAGAAGGTATTTGGGAAAGATAATTTGGACAACATTTGGCTAAGTGTTCTGGGTTACTTTCCTATTATTGTATCTCTGGTATGCTCCACATATCTTACCTTGACAATGGGTCTTTAATGTTAAGGGAAATATCAATTTCCAGTATCTAGTAATGGTATTAATAAGAGAGAACATTAGTGAGGCACTGGTCTTGCACCAAACACTGTGCTAAGCACTTGACTTATCTCATTTAATATCCCCTCAGCTCTGTGAGGTATTGTTATTATCTTCATCTCAAGATGAGAGCACTGAGACGTAGGATGAATAACGCCATAACCAAAGGATGGAAGTAGGATTGCAACCTAGGGTTGATTCCAGAGCCTGAGCTCAAAACCAAAATTCCATAGTTAAGGATGTAGAGTGTGCTGGACACTGAGTCTCGTGAATAACTGTGTACAAAATTTAGACACAAAAAAACTAATTTTGAGGTTTTTTGGGTTTCTTTCTGCATCTTCCTCTTGGAATTATGCTCTAAGAAAAAGCTTTGATTACTTATTTCCAACTAAGCATGGCTTTATTGAACATGCAAAAACTGAGGGAAACATAAAGAGGTTTTGATTTTTAAAGTTTTGGGGATTAAGTTTGCCAAAACAGTAAGTGGGTTTTTATTTTTATATTTCACATGTGGAGGCCATGCACTATTAAACTCTTTTTATTGGAAGAGATTCACAGAGTTAATCTACGTTAATTGCTTAGTAGCTATTCCTCTCCATTGAAAAAGCAGAATGTGTTACCATAATTATCATAGCATCCCGGTAGTGAAAAGACTTTAAAGAACAACACCTCGTCTACCCACCTCCTTTTACACATGAGGAAGCCAAGACCCAAGGCAGCTAAGGGACTTAGGTGCCGAAAGCCACACTGGGAGTCTGCAGCAGAGCTTAAGACCAGAGTCTCTTAGCCCAAAGGAAGGCTCATTGATTGCAGCACCCTCTCACTATGGACAACAGTATTCCAGGGGGATTAACTTGGTGCATCTTCTTGGAGTATCAGTTTTACTCTAAGATTTAGAAGCAAGCAAGTAAGCAAGTGGGCTAACAAATTAAATAGCAATTAAAAAAATTATATTAAAATGAACGTGGACATATTGTGGAGTAAATCATAGAGAATTAATAAACAAAACAGGAGACTTCGAAGAAATGTCCCTTCTTGGAAAGGAAGGCAGGGGAGGAAGAAGAGGGGCTACTTCAGCCCTTACTCCCAGATGTCATGTGGTTCCAATGTATTCTATCTGCCGTTACAGAATTTTCAGAGGGAAAGTTTTTTGAGACACTGTGGGATCTCTTAGGTGTGTGATGAACAAGAGTAAACTATCAATTAATAATGGTGTTCATGATTATGCTGTTAAAGGACATTGTGAGATGCCAGAAACATGCTTTGTAGTTTCCATTAACATATAATTTCAAATTGTCTAAATATAAGAGATTTTCTAATGCCAATATATGTTAATTTTTTTATCTGAGAAATTAAAAACTTTAAAGCCAATTTCAATAGTTAACGTAGCTGATTAGTTAGACATGTGTTCCACGAATGAATGCATTTTGCTACAAAGGTTATCTTTTAAATGATGTGAATAATCTGTTTTATGCCCACAAGTACTATGAATGCTAACACTTCATTCTTAACTCATCTAGTTGTCATTAGGTACAGCAGCTGATACAATCTTCCATTAGGCAGTCTCAGAACTGTGGGTGGTCTTGGAAACTATACCATATGAACTGTAATACACAATAGAGTGAGTTGGGGATCTTTAATTCTGAATCTTGCAGTTCCTATTGGTTGAAATCGAGCAAAAGAATAAAAGGGACCTGATTTTACCCTCAAACTATGTTGATGGGTTAGAGCAGAGCTCCTTATATACTCCTCATTAATTAAAGAATTTAAATCTACCAGTCATTATTTTTTCTATTTAAGTTGTTTATTTACCTAGCTAAAGGGGCTGAAATGGCTATCAAACAGGGGGCACAACTGACTGTTTACATTTTAAAAATCAGATGCTAATAAAATAAGATACTGAAATGAAAAATATGATACATTTTAACTATACTTTTGATTGAACTAGCACTGAGTAAGTTTCAGTGGGACATATTGAAAGTGTACCACACAATTCACATCAATACCAAATTGGCTGTTCTCACCACGGTGTTGTTCTAAAGGGAGTTAATTCATAATGTTTGGAAACTTTATACCACTTTAAAAGGTCTGAAACTTAAGTGTTACATATTTTTAGAAATTTCTTTATAAAAATACTTTCAAGTGTCTCTAATATAATAAGTGCTCAATAAATAACTATTGATTGATTTCCATGAGAAATGTGCATTGGAAGCTCAGAATGGAAGGTAAATTCAAAGTAAATTAATAATTTTGCATTCACTAGGTGGGATGGTTTTAGCAACTCAAGAAAGAGAAATCTCACAGATCTCTACAAAAGTGTCATTTGTTAATCTCCAGAGAAACATTCTGTTTAAAAAACTAGTCTTTGTGTTAATGCGGTTAAAGATAAAAAAATCTTCCAAAACACAATTGGGATGACAAGCAAACTGTCTTTCATTTGTGGTAAATGAACTACAAATGTATGCATTTACAGAAATTAAAGAAGAAAAATTCAAATGAGAAATCTGCAACCACAAAGAAGTTAAGACTGAAAAGTGCTACTTTTTTCCTGGCATAGACGTTCCCCTAGTCTTTTCCATTATAGTCTAGAGCACTCAATAAAGAAACCACAAGCTATTCTCTGGGTAGAAGCATTTTAGCTCCCAACTTTAATTTCATGTTTAGTCCAACAGGCAGTTTCAAAAGTTTTCTATCTCCCATCCTATTTTGTTTCTTAAAATCTCTAAACACTTAACAGGATATAATTGTAGTGCTGTTCATTTTGTATCTTCCATCGCTATCTGCTAAGTTCGTTTTGTGTTTTTTTTCAGTGGTCTAGCTCTAATAATTCAAAGTTTGACTGCTCTCCCTCCTTTTTCTTTCTTTTTTCCTCCCCCACCCCTCACTTTTTTCTTCCTTTCTTCCTTCTTCCTCCTCCAGCTCCCTCCGGCCCCTCCCCCGCCCCCCTCCCGGTCCCCTTTGGAAGCCCCTGGGATGACACTGTTCATTGATGCATCTCCCTCATTAGCATTGCGGCAGCTTGGCTCAGTGGTTTCAGAGGCAATCCGTCATGAGAAAACTGAAGAATGTGCCCCATTTGCATGATTCTGTGCCAGAATGCAACTTTTTCTCAGCTGTTCTTTGTGTAACTTCCCCTTGAGCGTTCAACTTTCCCATGAAGTCCTAGAAATCATATTACAAATTTCCAACCCAACTGAAATGCGCCTCAGATTAGTGTTACATACTTGCTTCCTTTCCCCAACAACTTCATAGTTCTTTGTAAACAGAGCAAATTAGTGCATAAAAAACAGGTTTAGCTTTTTATTGTTTGGAAATGTAGGGCGCATTAAATGAATAATTTTGCTTTGAAAGTGCAGGGGTACGTATTACATGTGCAAATGTATATTTATTACACATGTCCAAATGAGGCTGCAACACTAATAAATACTTAGGGAATCTCTGCGTCCTAGTCACTCAGTGCCACTGCAAACCACATTTTGTAACCCACTACAGAGAGACTAGAGCAGAAACAGCAAAAAGCTTGTGGAAGTGCTCACTGTTTAATAAAAGGAACTTCCCACATAAGTTGAGGAGATCTGGTTTGCAGCTCTTGGGTGAGCACATTTTAACAACTAAACAAATGAATTCATAGCAGCTAACTAACTGCTAATTAAATAAGTATTCTTCAATATATTTTTTTCTAGATATAAAAACAATGACAATGATAACAGCGGGACCTGCAACCTGTTACCAAGATTTCCATTTTCCAGAAACGAAGGTAAATATGCATATGACATGCCATATACACACGACACTCCACGTTCCAGAAGAGAAAATGCTCCATTAAACAGGTTTATTACATTGCATTTGCATTAACAACAAAAATAAATTTACGCACATAGTCACACAAACTTTAGCCCTTTTTAATGACGTTATTCTTCTCACTGTCATTATGTATAAATCTGTACAGTGTCTTTTCATTTCCTGTTGCCTTTTAAGGGCAGTTAGGAGTAAGAATAAACCACTTATTTTTTATTATTTCCATTCTAAAAACTGTAGAATAATCATTTTTTAAATTACCCCTTGACTGTTGGTTGGAATGTGTACATTTGGGTAAACACATGAAGTTATTCTAAAAGTGCTTTAGCTATAACTACTTAAAAATTTAAATTATGTCATAATCTTTTAGAAGGAAAAATGAAGTTAGAATGAGAAGGCAGAAAATATCAAACTTAAACTTACTGAGTTCGAAACAATTAAAACGACTTAAAGATAATTCCCTGCACTAAGAGAAGTAAATAAAGCTCTTAAGATACAAAAATTTGGTTGTTGAAGGACCGCTCACACAGTGATTAGAATTAGGTTGCAGTAGATTTCATTAATTATAGGTGACTGATTTTCCCTGAGCAGACAGCTCAGGTCTCCTGGCCCCTCCAACAACCCCCTGCCCGCCCCAGCTCATCTCAAACTGTTGTCTAACCTTTCCCTTAATCCATCTCATCTTGAGCTGATGGGAACTGCTTTCATTCCACCTCTTGTGGAGGTAATGAAACAATCTTCTTATTCACTTGGTTCCTCTGAGCCGGTGACATGCAACAACAACAAAAAAAAGCGAGCGCCCTGATTAATGGCTGCTAATTAGCAATGTTAATGACCAGGTGTCCGAGAGCATGGCCAGCTCCTCTCAGCATGGAGTGATCGCTCAATGAGGGCCCTGCAAATCCATTCCCAGTGACCCTTCCCCTCAGCTGCCAGTAATGAAGCCTGCTTGCTCGTTACTCCAGGGAGAGGCACAGGAGGAGACCCGGGTCTGGGACCCAAACCCTTTGCCTGGGGTCTAGTGGCTCTTCCATTAATTAAGGTTAGCATTTCTGGCCCCCCAAAAGCTCAAAGGTAAAGGAGCGAGGAACAGAGAGATAAACTCAAACCCTCTTTTCTCAGGGGAGATTCTTTTCTAAATGGAACCAGTAGTTAATTGGAACTATCTACATGTATATCTATAATTTTGACTCCATAATAGTTATACATGTCATCTCCTCAGATTCTATTATTATTATCCTGAGATAATTTACATGGGTGAAGCAAATCTCATACTAACTCTCAAATACAACTTTCTATCTGGGAGGTTTAGGCTCTCTTCTTGCCATTCAGCGTAGATGAATGGCAGAAGAAATTTAGAGCTGTTAGATTTGTGCCTAAAAAAACAATAGGAAGCTTTAAAAAGATGTTTTCCTGATTAGGAGGTGGGTGAAGTGTGCAAGTGCTCTTAGCTCTCATATAGGAGTAAGGGAATTATATTAACTTAAAACACACACACACACACACACACACACACACACACACACACACACACAAAACAAAAGCCAGCTTTTCTAAGAGCTTTATAGAGAATCAGCTCTATAGGGACCTGAAAATTATTTTATTAGTTAGAGTTGGTTCCTTGTTTTAAATGCTGACCAGAAAACTGAAAAGTGACAAGACTGAAGTCTTTGCAGATAATTAACCATTAAGTGTATTTGCCAATTTGTGATAAGCTGGTTCTATGAGTTTACACAGTCATTTATTTTCTCTCCACTGGTGAATGGCCTTGTACTGTCTCCAAAAGGTAGAGGGGGCGATTCGGTTGGGAAGAAACAGGCTGAAGTGAAAGGAGGTATGCTGTATGTCATTGTTTCTGTTTTAGCAGGCTCTTTCATATATATATAGGTATGTATATACCTATGTATATATTCATATATATGTATATGAATATGTGTATATATATTTTCATATATATGATATATATATGTACATATATATATCATATATATATATATATATATATATATATATATATATATATATCTCAAGTGAGGATAGTACCTTGGCTGATTTAGAAATTCACGACCCCCTTGAAAAAAATTTTACTTGTTGGAAGGTCTTGTGTTTGATAACATTGTGGTAAGTTTCTTTTGATGATGTTTGTAAAAAACGCATAATTTATTTCAGTAGAACAAGTGCTACTGTAAAAATTACCAACTATTCATAGGTGATGAAATACCACCTATGCACGGCTCCTAATAGCAGGGTTTAAAAACTTATGGTCATTGGGTTGCTATGGGCTAATAGGTCCAAGTGAAATTTGACAAGCAAAACTTCAGAGCATTATTTCCAGTGTGACAAGGCCAAACAATATCACCTCATAAGCTACAAAAGGAGGCCACCTGGGCAAGGAGGCTGGCTCTTCTGTCACTGGAGCCCCCCTGCTGTTGTAGTAATATTTGATGCAGTTTTCTGGGACAAGGGGTAAAGTTTTTCTCCCAGTGATTAGATAATTTAGTAAATATTTTCACTGTAGAAAATGTAGAAAACATTGAAAAGTACATGTACACATGAGTTCACATACATGCAGACAGACGTGCATAGCACCCACAATCCTAACCGGAACTATCCACTGGCAACATGTTGCTATATATTCTAGCTTTCTTTTTCTATGCGTAATTATTCTTTGTCTTTTAACAAAACTGTATTATAATGTTTTCACTGTATATATAATGTTATAACTGCATTTAACGTTTTAGAAACTGTTTTTATTTCATTAAAAATGTAACACATTTACTGTGAAACATTCTTCTACAGTGGCATATTATGAGAGCCTCTGATAAGATCCATGCGTCTCCATTACCATTTCTGGTTCATGGAGATGTCTAGAGTGATGATAGAGCCATATTATTATGATGATCCCAATACTAAAGGAAGGATACAGGCATTATCCTGGCCAGTCCCTCCATAGGGGGCCACATTTAGGATTAGTTGAGGATTGACTTAGAGACCTCCATTAGCTCAGATCCCACTTCTCTGTTCTCTCCACAGTATATAGAACAGTGCTAAGGAGCCAAAGAGTAGGAATGAATATACCAGTGGTGTTTTGTATCTGTATTAATTGCTAGCAAAGAAAGGGCCAAACAAAGTGAACACAAGCTTCATGAGAGCGGAGAACTTGTATGCTTTCTCACCTATGTATCTGTAGTGCCGAGGACCATATCCGGCACATAGTGGGTGCTCAATATGTATTTTTGAATAAATGAATGAACAATTAAAAAATAAATTTGTATTCTACTTTGTTCACTAATTACATTCTGATATATTTTCTTGAGTGGCAGAGAGGAACGGTGTTTTAATTAGTGCCCCAGGAATGCCTACAAAGTTTAGCGCCTGCGGGAAGTCATACCTCTTGTATGTTACATGTAGCGCTGGTAGAAATAAACACGAACAGAGACATGGCTCTATATGTCTAGCCAGAATTCATGAAAACCCTGAAATCTATTGCTTGCTTCCATGTGTCTAGTCCTATCTGCTCCTCTGTTTGTTTAAAACAATCTGGGAAAAAAATACTTTTGAGCCCCAAGGTCTTTAGTTTGGACTTGAAATTAACATGCATTCTAAATTAAATCTGGCAGTTTAAAGATTTAACTATTTTGTGTAGCTCTTTTGTCCTTTTTAGATTTATGAAACAAAGTCCATATATAGATTGAATGTATCCTAGAAAATGAATGAATAAGTTATCAGTGACAGGGGAATTTGTTGCACTTAGTACGACTCAAAGTTAAAAAATGTGGGGTTAAAAAAAGTGTGGTGTGTGTTAGTGTTTTTTTTCTTCCTTTCATAACTTAAAAAACACAAGCTATTCTAAGAAAATGACCAAGAAATAATAGAAAGTAACCACCTTGCCTCAAAAGATGGTTTGCAGCAATTAGTGGAAGAAGAAGCTGTATCCTCTGCAAGACGCCCTCCTCTATTGTATGCGGTAGAGGCGGCTGTTCTTGACCGCCTCACTCACCTACCTCTGCGCTTTGTTCAGGGGGCAAGGGCAGAACAGGATCCCTTTGGTAAATTCAGGCTGTTGGAATAGCAAATGGAGAATGCTGTAATGCATTCACCCTTTCCTCTCTCCATCCATCAATCGTTCTATTAATCAATCAATTGAAAAGGCTGTTTAAGCATCTCTCTACAGCCCATTATCCACAGTGAGTCAAAGAAACGTGGCTCCTACACTTTGCAGCTTGTAGTTTTAAAGAAAACAACAATGGAGGTAAGCGCAGAGGATAAATAGACAACAGGTAAAACACTGAACAAGTATGTGAAATGAAAAGAATGAATAATAACATTGTCAATCAATTCACAGGTAGTTGTGGTGTGCTAATTACATGCTCAGCATTGGGCTTGGGTGCTTTGCAAGTGAAGGGGCTAGAGATCAGGAAGAATTTTTATAAATCACAGTTTTAAGAAATGAGAAACGAAAGAGGTTTATTTTCTATTCTGGATAGGCTTTGTGGAAGCAAGTGTATTGGGGGCGGGTTAGGCATCCCCATTTTGGTACTTGTTGAAAAGAATAGAATGGCTATAATGGGAGGAGAAGGAAGTGATGGTTTAAAGAGTCGGATTTTGTAACTTAAAATCACAACATTGCAGAGTTGGAATGGTCCTGAAAAATCATTTTCTCAATTCTTCCCACTCTATGTTTAATTCCATCTAAAACATTGAGGTGCGCTCAGAGGAGAGTTTGTGTAGTGGAAGAATAAGATGACGGTAAAGCTGGTGTGAGAAAAGCCAGTCAAGGGATATAGGTGGAAACACAGGAAGTGGGGCCTTCTTTGGGCATAATTGTGACCCAAAAGAAGTTCTGGAAGCCACTTACAAGGGCCTTATTTCTTATTCAAATGCAATAAGAAGTCCTAGAGGAAAAGAAGGTTGATGTAGTCAAAACCCAGAGTGGAAAAGCTCTCATTGGTAACAATGATAAAGGGCTGATCAGTGAAAAAGAAATTATGCTAATTTAGGCCGATGGTGCTCAGTGCCTTTGTTGTGGATGTCTTGTTCCTCTAATTCAGGCATCAGAGAAAAATCAAATCCTTATTACCTGAACTTCATTTGAGGCCCAGGAATACTAAATCCCAAAACTTCATCAAAATTTGCTGAAATTGTTATTTTAACTTAATATATGATTAATGCATTTTTGAAATCTGGGTAAAAGCTTAAATAAATACTTTTGGCTAGACTGGGTTAACTGTGGAAGCTAAATGAAATGAACATAATATTTTGCACCAACCTAATTTCATTTAAAAATGTCTAAGGAGTGAAGAATACAGATCTTTGTTGACTATCAACCCATGGTAGTTATTGTGCTAAGCACTCTGTACATTATCTAATTAATCCTTATAATAATCCTTAAAGTAGTAGTATCCCAGTATCACAGATACTGAGGCTTAAAAAATCAAGTGACTGGATTGCACAGTCACTGGGAGATGAGGAGTGGGTCTTAAAACTTATGACATCAAGATACTTTTTTTGTTGTTGTTCTCTTCCCCGTTAGATATATATTAGTCCAGAGTTGGATGAAATCAGTATTTCTCACCCATGCATCTCCCTTCCCGACACTTGATCGGGCATACAAGTTATAATAGTTGAGTGGATATGTGGTCTTTCCTATTTTTGGATTTTGTAATCATGATACATTATTCTCATGAGGCTGTGGATGTCCAGAAAGTCTTTATGCTTAGGACCTGGGAAGGAGCCAACTTGGCTAAAATCTTTAAAGCATCAAATACAAGGTTTGATAGTAAAAGGTTTTCTCACCGGAGAGGATAACTTCAGAAATGGGCTGAGGCTGCTGACAAAGTATTTTGGACCCCATCCTGCCCTTCTGATGTCAAGTCCCAATTTTAGGAGTGCTGATACTGCAATTTGTACTTTCAACGTTTTTCATTCTAGACCCGGGGTTGTAATTTTCTGCTCAGATTTTCCCTGATGTCGTGTATCTCAGACCCTTAGCCACATGTCCTTGAAGGTGTTAAAAGAGACTGCACTTCTATTTCCATAATGAAAATTTCTTTACCACCATTTAGAAATGTAAGTTTGAGGAGTTTTCAATATATGGAGGTTATCCTGGGAACCCTCAACTATTTCAGATCAATTGTTTGATGAAGCTATTGATGCCAGATCACAAGATTATTGGAACACTGGCCCACAGTGATTACTTCTGGATAGAGGCAATAAGAGGCAGCGTGATTGTGGTCCACCATCCACGCACGTGCGTACAGTTGGCCTCTCCATGACCACAGCCTGCGGAGGACCACACGGGCAGCTGTCTGAGTGTGAGAAGGTCCTGAGGAGTCTCATAGTTTCGTGTCTTTTGAAACATGCTCGGGCATTTCACGAGTCTCTGTCAAAACAGAACATTGCAATTTCCACTCAAGACTGACAGTTACAGTGAAGGAAATGAGAACATTGAGGGGCTGATGTTTTTCATTTTTAAATCTAAAAAGAGCTAAAAGCTTCTCTCTGCTTTTTGCTTAGTCCTTCTAAGAGCTGTTCTGTCCAAATAATACCAAGGTAAAGGAGGGTAGAGAATCAGGAAGACGAATATTTATAAATTGCATTACACCATTGCATTGCCATTTACAAATATTATTGCATTTATTTTAGGTGATCGAGTTTACTTGTCCTATTTTACATATTAAGAAACTGAAGCACCAAGAGATCAAAGGTCATAGAGGTAGTAATTGTCAGGGCCATGAGTTTAAGTCTAGGTGTGACTTCAAATTGCTTTATAATGGTGCTGTACAATGTGGTAGCCCTATTGGCCATTGTGGCTCTTTCAATTCTAATTTAAATAAGATAAAATGAAGTATTCAATTCTGTAGTCAAAGTAGCCACGTTTCAAATGCTCATTAGCTTCATGTGGCTAGTGACTCCTGTATTGGACAGGGCAGGTCTAGGATATTTCCATTCTATTGGAACTTTTATTCCATATAAGATTATTCATGTACTATGACTATTCGTGTATTATAACTATTATTCCATAGATGAATAATAAATATTATATATAATAATAAATATAAAAATGTTTATTATTAATATATACATATTAATAATAAATATGTTATGTATATATATACATATGTGTGTGTGTGTGTGTGTGTGTGTGTATATATATATATATATATATATATATATATATAGTGGTTTTGAGAGTAAGTTGCTGGCTGGAAATGGAGGCACAAAAAGCGATACATTGTATTTTAAAAAGAACAGCCTGAAAATCAAGCAATACTTCCTTATCCATGCTGTATATAAAATACATATTACATATGTAAACAATATATATTATGTACCCATACACACACATATAAATTTCCACCTTTATGAGACCAGCAAGTCAGATGTAGTATTGTTAATGGCAAGTAAATGAGGTAGAAAGGAAAAGATATTATAATTGGAGAATAAGAAACACTATATAATTAACTTTTGGTAAAACTTGTTTTCTCTGCCTACTTCATCCACAAATAAAAGAGAGAAACAATGGTTATGAGCAAACCCCACATGAGCTCACCTTAACATTTTTGTAGCTTTTCAAGTTTGTAAAGGAGGTTTCATAGGTCTTCAAATGTTTCAGGAAAATTCTGGAATGAGGGCTTCAGGTTTGACTTGAAATACCAGAAGTCAAATTCCTGTTATCCTGTCTGTATAATTTGTAGACTTGGAAGCTCTAAGTTCTTTTGTAATCTGCTCATCTAATGCATTCTCAAATGGTGTTCTTTTGCCCATCTATCTCAGTTAACCTCACAAAGGACAAGAATAGTCCAACACAAGGGCATGTCCATGCTGGGGCCCTTGCCATTTCATACATTGAGTGGCTCTATTGATATCTGTTGTGTGTTTTAGTCTTATGGATATAACCTTTGTTTGAAGTAAACATGAAAAGTACTTAGAAGGTGCTAGCACTCGTTTTTATAATTTCTTAAATTAAGAATAATAATATGGAAAGCTAAATTAAATTTGTATCATTAACTAAGTCCTTTAGTTCTCAAGTGCAATCAATTGAAAACTCATTTTGTGACCTTTTAGCTAACGGATGGCTTTATAAAAGGCTTTAGTGTGAATAACTTACAGCTTTGTCAAAAAAGAATGGACATGCAACTAATATTTTCAGTTTAGTGTGACTTTCTAAATTATTAGCCATGAAAATAAAAACTCATCTTTTTGATGGTAGCTAAAACTCACCTTGACAAATTGGCATGTGATGTCAGAACACATTGCTATGACGACCATATCTGCAACATTTTCTTACCTTTGTGATAGTTATAATCTTACCTATCTTCCCCATCAGGATGCCCACTTTAAATATATATTTGTAAACCAACTGAAATTTCTTCAGCACAGACTAATATGGAACATAGAATATTTGTTTCATAATTATTCAGACCAATATCCATTTTTCCTCAAGAATGTAGAGTAAAATTCATTGAATAGTACATATAGGAATGTGGTGATTTGAATTTTTTTCTGTGTAAGCCATGATTTCAATGTTGCAAACAACTTTAGAGATCACCTAGCCCACCCCTCTAGATGTTTTGGTGGACAGACCCAACACTGCACAGAGCCTGGCAGAGCTAAGCCTTAAATCCCAGCTTTCTTTCTCCTGGAGCAATCTACCAGCCACACGTGACCACATTATGTTTACTTTTTGACCTGATCTTGGACACACCAAATCTTGATTTAATAACCATTTAAACCAGAGACATAGATTCTTATCTTGCTTTGCTTAGCTACTGCAATCAAATATGTACTGTCGCCTGTATACATTATCCATATAGTACTATGAATATATGAAACCATAGAACTCATGGAGACCTTAGAGATTATCTAGTTCAATCTCCTTGGGTTTCATGGAGAAAATGAGAACTTAAGCGACTGGTTCATGGCCATGCAGCTTGTCAGCCACAGATTTGAGTTCCTATTCCAGATGGCCTGACCGGAGTCTGGTCCTCTTATTACTGTTATTTCCGGTGCAGTGAACATTTCTGAGGCTATGGTCAGGTGTTCAAACAGGGACCCAAACATTACCGAGACCTAGTGACTTTTGTTCCAGTTACCTTATGGTGGTTGGGATGTTGACAAGGCATAAATATTTGCCAAAGAATCATGAATAAACTCAGCTGGGATTAAACTTGGATATGCAAATGAAAGGTGGTCATAAACACGAGAAAAAGTTTTTCTTTTTAAATTTTTAAAGTAAGTTATAAAACACATGGGGTCAGGTGAGCCATTTAAGAAAACAGCGTCCTCCACAATGTCTCATTGCTTTGGGAATGTTGTTTTGGAACTGGAGCTTTAACAATCTCTGTGAAGAATAGAGGCAGGAGGAAAGAGAGCTGCTTGTCGACAGTAACATAACAGACAAATGAAAACCTGGGCTGTGTCCTGAGAGTTTTAGGTAATCCAGGCTCGTAATTTGATTTGAGAAGAGCTACTCCAGGCTACTGTGTAATTATAGAAGCATTCACTCGCCTGGCTCCTGTTCGCCTCATCACGTTCTACTTCATTGCCCTTTATGCTAAAGCCCCTGTTGATGAGAGGGCGGAAACAGTGAGTACAAATAAAGCAATTAGCAGGTGGGGAATGCTACCTCTGTTTAAGGATAACATCCAATCTTTATTGGTACTTATTAAGTAGAAGTCTAGAGCTTAGAGACAAAGGGAAATATCGCAAACCACAAAAATGAGAAGGGGTGTGGGAGCAAAAAGAGAATAAGGGAAAATTAGACCAGTGTATCTATTTTACAGTTCACAAATGTAATCACAAAGGCTAGTTTTAGAAATAATATCAAACTTGCAATTTATTTGTATTATAGTGAGTTACATTCTCATGTAAAATTCACTTTCTTTTAAAAATTTCTTACTGCTTCTGACCTACTCTTTTATTATGTGGATTAACTTGAAGAATATTTTAAACAGTTACTGTGTTCTAAGGAGAGCAGGAGTTTGAGTTTGGGTTGTAGTTAAACCCACCAGCAGGGGGAGGTAGGCTAAGCAGCAAACCTCATGGGCAGGGTCCTGACATTCAGAGCACAGATTCACAGACATTGTTGTCACAGCTGAAAATGCCCACTGTAAACAAGGAATATAATGGGTAAAAAGAAGAAGGCAAGAGGATTTCAAGTGTTCTTGAAATCCTAGCACAGGATATTGAAGGTGGACAAGAAAATAGGGCACAGGCTTTGCACTGCCCTCCATTCGCAGAGTAACTTATCTGAAAACAGGGATAATAAAAAGCTATCCATTCAGAATGCTGGAATTCTCATTTCTCCGTGGATAGCATTGCACTTCTTGCTCCAGCCTTATTTTCTGTGTCTGAGTAGTCAGGTGGAGTATAAATAATTACCGTTCATCTGAGAGCAGCCCCAAGAACGTGCCCCGTGCATTTGAGTTTGGCCTAGTGCTTTTGTCCTTGAATGGCCTATCAATTAAAGTTCTTCTGGCAACTTTAGCTACCTAAGCAGGACATAGCTTCCTATTTAAAGAGTAGATTTCCAGCTAGTCAACTTAAAAGGAACTTTGCAGAAAGATCAATATGCTTTTCCTTTGCCTTAGTGATGGGAGAGTATTGTGGACACTGACATGTGCAGATATCTAGAAAGGTAAAGTTTTTATAGTGTAGTTGCTTAACAGGGTAGCAACTGATATTGTAAATTAAATATCCTCACCCTGGGAAAACTATAGTTTCTTTTAGGGCGTATTTTTCATTCTGTTATACACTTTTCCTCTTTTTCATCTTTCCATCACTTAGCAACCACTTGAGGCAGACCCAGGCGGTCCAAAGTAAAATCTCTTGGGTGATGATACTAAGAAGCATGTTCACTTCACCCTTTGCTAGAAACCATAGCATCTGAATAGGACAGGACAGTATCTCAGTCAGACTAAAGGTCTAACGATGACCCGCACCAGGCCTTTCCAAGCATCATTCTAGAGCAGGTGATTCATGGAGACAAAGCAGGGAAACTTACCTTCTAGAAGACTGCAAGTTGAGCACTTTGCATTCATGTCTTTGTCACCTTTGAAAGTGCTAGCAAACGTAGAAACAGGCATGCCATGAATTTTCTTTTGAAAAGTGTGCGTGATAACATGTTTCATTCAAGGATCAGGGTTGTGCTCAGAAATTTTATTAATGTCTTAGTCCTGGATGTCAAAAAATTCCCAGATGGCACAAACATTAAGTCAGAATTTCAGAAATATATACAGTTTCCACCTGCATTCTCTCTCATTGTTGTCTCCATTATCTTCATAACTGCCCCTGTTCCTTGAATTGGTTGCAGTCCTTCATAGTTTTGAAGGCATTTTCATAGCCACGAACTCAATGTTTCTCAATAACCTTGTGAATTTAACAGGTGAAATAATATGATTTTACATATTAGGAGACACACAGAGATGCTCTGAGACCCACTCAGGGTGGCACAGGTTGGGACAGTATTCCAATGTCCACATCAGTGCAAATCGGGAGTGATCGCCACCTGTTATCAGTTTAAAAATACAAATGCAAGAAACTGGAAATTGTTTTCAGTAATTATTCAGCCATTGGAAATTATTCTTTATCAAATAATGAATAGAGCAAAAGGTTCACGCATCCTCTTGAGATTGGAAATCTTGGTATTTTAGAAATGTGCCAAATGGCAGAACACAGTACAAAGAGTATGATTTATCTTTTCACCCTTCCCTTTCTCACCTCCATGTTTTCCCTGTTGCGTCAGGTTAAAAAGTAAAGTAATGGCAAATCCGGCTGGTTGTGTTTGGGCTGAAACACTTGTGATCCTCACTACTTATACCTATAAGCAGGGCTTCCAAAGCAGCCTCTGGAGTTGCCTATTTTCTGTAAGACTTTACCTTCCTCCGAGGAATAAGATCTCAATTGAAATTTCTGGGAGGCTGTTGAGAATTTACTGCTTTGGCAACTCCATAGGCGCACCATTTCTGTTTTCCAATTCATCTCCTACAGTCTTGATTCCGAATAAAGTCCTTTTCCTCTACAGAGTGAAATACGTATACTTCACAATTGATCTGTTCCATTTTTATTTGAACAAAAAACTTTTCCATTGACAACTTGAAGGACTGATCAAAATGACTTTATTTTTAAAACAATCATTTCAGTATACAGTAACAAGTAACTATTGCAGATTTATTCTAATGAAGGCAAACATCATTTTTAGTTGACGGTGAATGTAACCAGAAAATACCCACAATGTACCTCAGACATAGGTTCTCCAGCTCACAATGTCCAACCTGGGATGCCTTTCAGAGTTTCTTTCCCTCTTGAGGGTAGCCTGAGGCTTTTTGGGGCCTGGCCTGGAGGAAGCCTAAATGAATTATCTCCTTACAGATAATCAGTAGCATCCATAAATGATGATTGATGCTTCCTTGTTGCCTGGAGCCTTTGCACTTGCTGCCATTTGAAACTTCTGCAGGAACTAATGGGCATCCTATTCCAGGGTGTCCTGGAGCCAATGGCAAATTCCTGTAGCTCACTTGAAAGGCACACTTCCTGTTGTCTTGGGTGGTCTGTCCAATGCCTAGCTTTGAAAAATGTTTCCAGGGAGCCTGAAGAGCATCTTTTAAATTCACAAGTAAAATACTTTACAATTGGTAGAACTTGGTGTTGATAACATAATGTGGAAATAGCATGATTCTCTATGACTATGAGCATTTGGTGCCAAGCAGGTCTGATGGGGGATTGATAGCACCTCTCTTTCCTCTCAGAAGCAGCCAGTTCTGACCAGTTGTTCAGGCCTGTTTCTGACTAAGCGAGTTGTTCCTTGTAGATCCTGTTTTCAAGGCAGTTTCTGATGGTAGGTGGAGAACACATTTTTCTCTGCTTGTCCATATGTCTGTTTGGCCTCTCAGAGACTCCAGGTTGGAGGTCTTCATAAGTGAGCCTCACCAGCCCTTTCTGAACCAGATGCAAAGTACACACCCCAACTGGCTTATAAAAGCAGTACATCTAATCACATAATGCCTCTATAATGTGGTTTTTTAAATTTAGTGACCCACAGGATATTAATCTGGTGGTAACAACTCCCAAGGGATATAGCGCTGGCAGGCACTTCAAGAGCAGCTAGTAATACTATTAAATGTGATATTCATTTCATCTGAACATATGGAAATAAAAATAAGTCATGGGAGAATTTCAGCGCTCTGTACATGCTATATTCATAAACTTGTCCTAAATAAGTGCCTCTTAAAAGGAAATCAATTAATAAATGTGCATTGAATTATGAAGTTTAAATATTCCATAATACGAGAATCTCTCTTCCTGCCTCCTCCATCCACATTCCCACCCCTGCCAGGGCCCCCTTGTTATTCAAGCTGTTATAACATTTTCTACTGTGTGGCACATCTTGGTTTTGTTGTTGTTGATTGAGTTATTTGGTTGTTCCGGCTGCTTGAAAAAAAAAAAAATGAAGAAAAATCTGTAAGCTATAAAACGCATCTTCTTTTTTCCTTTGTGTGTGTGTATTAGAGTCTGGCTTGGCACTAGGGCCCTACCCCAAACCTCCCACCAAGACTATGTCATATTTCTATATGCTCGTGCATGTTCAGCTCTACCTCTTTTGAAATGGTGCCCAAAACCAAGCAATGTTTACATAAGTAAAAGGGAGTTTCACTTTTATGCTGCAATTTCTACATGGAGCAGAGAGTTTTCCTAGCTATACCTTGTACTTTGTTCATGGGTGAACTTCTGTTTTCCTAATGTGATGCTTTTATCCCGCTTTGACAACAGATTTCTTTAGGAGATTACACACCTGGAATTAACATTTTCTGCCAAGAATTACAGTGCACCTGGAAGTACTATATCATTTTTATCTATGTTGTAGAAGCTTTTCATAATGAAATTGCATATCTTGAACTTGACCTGTCTCTTGAGAAGCTGAAGGGCTGTAGTTGGGTAGGTATGTATATGCCGGTGTTATGAAGTAAATATATCCAGGATGTGTTTACTTCTCACCTGCCAAATACTCGCTACCTGAACACCATCTCTCTGAGTATCTCACTTCTTAAATGACTCTGCTTACCACATAACATATGGAAATGTGAGTATGTACTTTCACCAGATTGTTTGCTATGTTTACACCAGTTCTAACACTAATCCCCATTAATGTTTGATATAGTTCCAAACAAGTTTAAGTAGATGTCAGACACCATATCTATTGCATATGTGTAGGACATGATATGTACAAGGAGAAAGATAAAGAATTGTTCTTTAGGGATTTCTTTCCTAATGACATTTTTGCTAACTAGATTATTTTGAGAATGTGAAATAGTATTTATAAGTATAAATGTCACCAAAAATATAACATCAATTAATTTTAAAAACTGTGCAGGGAGTTCATTATGAACTCCAGCCATACCATCAGTTTTGAGACCTATGACATTTTCCGTCCATTGTGAAAGTTTTGATGAGATCTTGTGAGGTTTAACTGCAAGACTGTCCTTGAGAGATTTGGAATTATGAGTTGAAAACCTACATGAACTCATGCTGACACATCGGAAAGATAATATAGTGTGTTAGAAATCACTTACATGATTTCTTTGGTTCGGGGGACAGGTATAGGAAAATTAGAGAAAAAAAATTCCCTTTAAGTTTTGCTATCAGCTTTTGATCTCCTGTTTTTGCCATGAAACCTGAATATGCTCTAGTTTTCCTTGACATGAAGTCGTGTGGGTAGAACAAATGCTTTTTTATCCTTAGGCATCCTTGCCCTGCTATGTTTGGTTATACCTGAAGTTTGCCAAACTGGTTCTGCTTATTCTTGTCAAACAAGGATAATTTCTTCTCTTGGTTGTCTCTGATATAGTGTCAGCATTTTAAAGGCCAAAAGTTGCCATAGTGACAAATTACATGAGTATAAACATTTATTCTTTATAGACAAAAACCCTGTAAATTAAGAAAAGGAATAGAAAATATCATGGATGAATCAACATATTTATTTGATGCATTTTTTTTTAGACATCGAAAGAATGATATTGTAAATGATGTTTAGTAAAAAAAAAGGAGTGCATAACAAAATATAGACACATTTAAAAAATTCAAATATAAATAATTCAATTTCACTAATTACTATTCTCTGTAACTGTGGTTTAATTTTATATGAATGTGACTAAATTCTACCCTGAGTATAGATAAACTCATTATGTCCTTTAAGTAGTTCGAATTTCCTGATAACCAGCAGTCAAACCGAGGAACAAGCAGAATTAGTAGCCAAGTCTAATAAATGACTGGGAAAAATTGTATCTGTCTCATCCTTCTGGTTCCCACACACTCTGGTTACATCATTACTTAGCCTGTAAACTCGGAGGCCAATTGGGCTTCAGAGCTTGGGTCAGGTGACCAAAACATCAAAATGCGTCTGAAACTCTACCCTAAAGATGGGGTTTCAGTAGGGGCCTCTGGATAGCTGACTCCTCTGTGGCTGCTGTGCAATTTTCGTATTTTATTTCACCTTTGCTTTCAGGCTTAGTTCTTGGTCCCATAGATTGACGGCCGAAGCAAACTTGTTGATGTGGGTTTTTCTGTGCAGGTGCATGGCCAAAATTATTTCCTGTACTGCATACTACACTCAGTTATGTAATAGCTTGAAAACAAAACAAAACAAAAAACTGGACTTTTCCCCATGAATTAGTTTTCATCAGCAGAGAGAATTTTCACCCCTTCCTTTTCCTTTAATCTTTTTTGGTTTGTTTTTGAAAAGCGTTTTGGGTTTTATTCCATTTTTAAAAATTATTTAATGTCTAAATCCGCCAAACTCAAAAGCCAGGTTTATCTGGTCCACTGGATGCAATGCCCCGATGGTGGGGCTGAAATGCTGTGCTCCTCTGAAAGAAACGGAATGTGTAACTCTATCACCTTGCTATGGTTTCACAGGGCAAGTATAGTGATGACAACAATTACTTGTTTTCTGCAGATGTAGAAAGGCATTTTTTTACATGTGCAGGAAGCAACAAAAAACTTGGTCTTAGGGGATAGGTGAGTGAGTTGCCTTGCAAGGACTAAACCAAATAATCCTTAAAGTTGTAGTGACACATACAGAGCCAAAAGCTTGACACTGCCACACACACAAAACGTATTTTCATGTCCAGCTTTACCTTTCTCTTGATTGCTACAATAGGTGCTGGGATCATTTGTGACTGAGAATTTCTTCCAAGCTCTCTTGAACGTAAAACCCATAAGAAATGGAGAATCCATTGGAAAACATCCTTGATACGTTGTTATCAAAATATTCAAAGATTCTTCCATCCAGGAGGGAGGGATGTTGCAGTGAAGAAGGAGGAATCTCAGGTGAAAATTAGTTTTGTCAAAAACCAAGCCAAACAAAACAAATTGCCCTCTCAAGCCTTTTCTCTTGGATGAAAGGACTACATGTAAAATGTATTTCATGATGTATACAGCAAGCATTGGAATGTGCTAATTATTATGCTAGGGGATAGGGATACCAAGAAGGCGATGGGAAAATGCTAATGATGGTGATAACAGCTAGTACTCATGACATGCCCACTACGTAGCACACTGTACTAGGTGTTCCACTGCATTCCTCCTAATCCTTACGTTCATCTGGAAAGGTAATTATTATCATCCCCCTTACAGAAGAGAGCTGGCGTATCAGAAACGTTAAATGATTCGCTCAAGATCATGCAACTGTTACCTGGTGGTCCACAAAGATAGAATTCCAGCCTACATCTGATTTACTCTGTGATCTCTGTCCCCTACCGCTATCCCACATGGCCTCTCTGTACAATTCTTTCTTTGTCCTTATGGCATTTTTCATCCCAGGGTGGAGTAAGCCAGATGAAGCAATAATTGCAGTTACACGTGTTAAAACATTGGTGCGACCAAATGCTTGAGGAAAGTGAAAGTTTCACAGAAGAAATGGTTGGGCAGCAGAACAGGGCAGAGGGTGGGTGGTAGATGAATGCTTGGTTATCTTTTCCCCTGAAGGTAATCCCTCCGAAGTAACTGGTAACTACTTTTATCCTGCAGAACTCTCACTGAAAGTGCTGGGTAAGACATAGTGAACTCGTCCCCACGGGTGCCTGCCAAAGAAAGTAACTAGGTGCTCACATATTTTCCAGTACAAGTGCTTCATTATTAATTCATGGTCCAGGTCCTCGGTACATGCTGTTACTAATATTAGGTTTCACCAGAGAATAATGAACAGGAGAACTGGATTGGCTGTCTTAACATTTTTTAAACAATGTTTGCAATGCTAAATTCTATTTCTAGCTTAATTGGGGTCTTTACATAAACAAGAGGAGGTGTTGTGGAGGCATAATTTTTCCACAGCTTAGCAACAGAAAAGGTGAGAGTCAGCATGATTACAACCCGGTGGAAGGTTACCGCAGATAGGGGTTTTCCCCATTAGGGCTCAGTTTATTCTTCTTGTGTCAGACAAGAAAAGGAGAGACCTCCTGAGTTAGGATTCCAGCTAGAAAGCCTGGACCAGCTCCTTGCTTCGAAACTACATTCCATCGGGAAAGGAGGGAGTAGGAGGACTTGCTTTAGGGGGGACATGGTCCCTACAAGTGGCCCCCAGAGCAAGGCACACTTACCCATTAGGCAAAGTACCTGTGAGGCCCAGGGTACTTTTAGTGCCTCACTTAAATGTTTTAATTTTAATTCCATTTACAACAAGAGGAAAAATATGAACAAAATAATAATGGGTATATAACAATAAATCCAACCTGACTTATATTTATCTTTACACCAGCACAGTTGTAAAGTACAACTTTTAATTATGCTTACAGAGGAAGGGATCCAAGATGGCAAAATGCCTAAACTCATGAAAATCCTCATGTGGTCCTGCCCCAAAGAGACCACTTACCAATAGCACTGGGTGTGTGTGTGGGGGTGCTAAGCAAGTTAAATTATTTCATTAGACAACCTATTCTCCTATTTTCTGTAGATCTTACTAAGAGTATTTGAGCAAAAAATATAACTATATGAATTAACAAGAACATTAATATCACATTTCCTCTGGGTTCCCAGTGGTGTACTGCCTTGCATGGAGTTAGCATTCAATCAGTAGTTGCATTTAATTGAAATTGATTTAAAGTAAAGGCACATTGATGTATTTATTTATTAAGTGCAACAGCTATTTAGTGCTAACCATGTGTTGAGCATGGACTGCACTGGATGATAGGGATATAAGAGGAAGTAAGAAAGACATTCTCTCCGAGTGCAGAGAGCTACAGAGAAGGCCAATGAAAAGAAACCCAAAAATGATATTTTCAAGGGGTAGAGTGTTGGTAAAAATGAGCTGGAGGAAATTCCTGATTTCCATTTAAAAAAATGTATCAATCTTCTAATTAAAAGGGATTTTCTTTTCTGGCATGGAGACAAGCTAAAGCTTTATGGCAATGGAGTTACAGCATTGTATTTGGTAGTTAAGATTCTTGAGCTATTTAAAAATAAAGGATGTTTAATGGGAACTGTTATAGCTTAGCGGACTGACTCAGGTGACTGGCTCTCCAAGCATGGAGAATCAGTGAGTGTACTTTCTGTGCAAGGGCTAACGTCACAGCTCGCCAGTTTTCTCCTTGCTGTTGTTGGACCTGCTAGGATTCATGTTCAACTTGGAGATTCAACTGATAGGAGACTACGTTTTAATGGAGGCTGTCTGAGCCACTGATTTTTTTTAAATTTACGTTTTTAAATTTTTTAAATTATAGTTGACATGCAATATTATATTAGTTTCAGGTGTACAACATAATAATTAAATATTTATATAACGTACAAAGTGGTCCTCCCGATAAGTCTAGTACCCATCTGACACCATACATAGTTATTAGAATATTATTGACTATATTCCCTGTGCTATACTTTTATATCCCTGCGACTATTCTTAGAACTGGCAATTTGTACTGCTTAGTCCCTTTCCCCCTTTCACCCATCCTCCCAGCCCCCCTCCCACCTGGCAACCATCAATCAATTTGTTCTCTGTATCTATGAGTTTGTTTCTGAATAGTTTGTTCATTTATTCTGTTTTTCAGATTCCACATAGATGTGAAATTGTATGGTATTTCTCTTTCTCTGTCTGACTTATTTCACTTAGTGGACCCGTTATTTTTACCATGGTCGCAAATGGCAAGATTTCACTCTTTTTATGGTTGAGTAATATTCTATTGTATATATGTACCTCTTCTTTATCCATTCGTCTATCAGTGAGTCCATATCTTGGCTGTGATAAATAATGCATCAGTGAACATAGGAGTGCATATGTCTTTTTGCATTCGTGTTTTGGATTTCTTTGGATAAATACCCAGAAGTGGAATTTCTGGGTCATATGGTAGTTCTAGTTTTAATTTTTTTGAGGAATCTTCATACTATTTTCCATAGTGGCTGCACCAATTTACAATCTCACCCACAGTGTACAAGGGTTTCTTTTTCTCCACATCCTTGCTAACACTTATTGTTTGTTGATTTATTGGTGATGGCCTTTCCGACAGGTGTGAGGTGATATCTCATGGTTTTAATTTGCATTTCCCTGATGATTGGTGATGTTGAGCATCTTTTCATATGTCTGTTGGTCATTTGTGTGGCCTCTTTGGAAAAATGTCTATTCAGATCCTCTGCTGATTTTTTAATCAAATTGGTTTTTTGTTGATTTTTTTTTTTTTGGTATTAAGTTGTATGAGTTCCTTATTTTGGATATTAACTGCCTATCGGATGTATCATTATTTAATATCTTTTCCCATTTTGTAGGTTGTCTCTTTGTTTTGTTGATGGTTTCTTTCGCTGTGCAAAAGCTTTTTAGTTTGATGTGGTCCCATTTGTTCATTTTTTTTCTTTTGTTTTCCTTGCCCGAGAAGACATATCCAAAAAAAATATTAGTAAGAGCAATGTTAAGAGTTTACTGCTTATGTTTTCTTCTAGGAGTTTTGGGTCTTACATTTAAGTCTTTAACCCACTTTGAGTTTATTCTTACATATAGTAGAAGTAAGTGATCCAGTTTCACTTGAGTTTTTTTCTCAACACCATTTATTGAAGAGACTGTCTTTACTCTATGGCATATTCTTGTCTCCTTTGTCATAGATTAATTGACCATACAGGCATGGCTTTTTCTGAGCTCTCTATTCTGTTCCATTGATCTATGTGTCTGTTTTTATGCCTGTACCATGCTGTTTTGATTACAATAGCCTGGTAGTATAGTTTGATATCAGGTAGGGTGATACCTCCAACTTTGTTCTTTCGCAAGATTTCTGTGGCTATTCGGGGTCTTTTGTGTTTCCATATAAATTTGAGGATTCTTTGTTCTAGTTCTGTGAAAAATGCCATTGGAAATTTGATAGGAATTGCATTGAATCTGTAGATTGCCTTGGCAGTTTGGACATTTTAATGATGTTAATTCTTTCTATCCACCAACACAATATATGCTTCCATTTATTTGTATCTTCTTCAGTTTCTTTCTTCAGTGTCTTATAATTTTTCAAGTACAGGTTTGTTACCTCCATGGTTAAATTTATTCCTAGGTTTTTTTGTTTGTTTGTTTTTTGATGCAACTGTAAATGTTTTCTTAATTTCTCTGATAATTCATTATTGGTATATAAAAGTGCAACAAATTTCTGAATATTAATTTTGTATCCTGGTACATTACTGAATTCATTGATTAGTTCTAATAGTTTTTTGCTGGAAATCTTTAGAGTTTTCTATATACAGTATCATGTCACCTGCAAATAATGACACTTTTACTTCTTCCTTTCCATGAATTACTGGGTTTTAAGTAGGCACCAAGTTTCTTTATTCATTAATGTCTCATAATGAGGCTTCACAGAACATATGGATCTCGCCTGGCCCACTCATTGTAACAAACATTTATTGAGCCCCTACTATGTATCAGGCTCTATATTACCTATTTGGTTTATAGAAAGGAATAAGACAGTCTACTTCCCTGTCTGCATGGAGTTTACTTATTAGTTGGAGAGGGACATAATAAAAATCTCAATAATGGACAAGGTAATTGCAGGTGTCTGTAGAACCATTCTGGTGGATATCTTCTATTCTGGTGGATATCTTTTATTCTGATGGATATCTTCTATTCTGGTGGATATCTTCTATTCTGGTGGATATCTTCTATTCTGGTGGATATCTTCTATTCTGGTGTACATCTTTTATTTTGGCTTTTGGTAACAGCAACCTGATTTTCCCTGGCATATGGACTTGGTAGTCCAAGGGATCCTGCCTTTCCCTAGCCACAAAGTGGGCATGTGACCCAAGCTTGACCAGTCAGAATCTCTTTCCTGGATATATGAAGGTCTGAGTGTTGATACTATGGACATATGGCTAATTTCTGAAAGAAAAAAAAAAGGCTACCATTAACCTCCTGGACTAGTCACAAACAGCCATAATGGACTAGACCCATGAGTTACCAGTGAGTAAGTCTCGCCATGGATAGGAACGAGGTATTAAACTATACTGACCTTAAATTCCCTTTACCTCATTCCCTCTTTTTAGAAATCAATAGGGATCATTAAGAAGAAGAATTTAAGCACAGACCACAGGATGATTAGATCCGCATGGTGTAGAGGAAAGAGTTTGGGAGTTGCACAGATTTGGGTCCCGAATAATGCTTTGTTACCGGGTAGTTGTGTAACATGTATAGCATCAACTACATGGGGTTGATGGGCGGTTTAAATGTAGGGGGCCTAATGTAGTGCACATAGCCAGAAGTGTCAGTTCTTTTTCCTTACCTGTTTCTTCTCCATAACCGCCCCACCCCCACCCGGGCATACTGTTTTCATAATTACTATGTTGCCAGATTGGTGGGTAGTTTAAAATAATGCGCAATTACAACTCCTGGAAAAGAGAAGAAACAGAAAAGATTGGAAGGCTGTCTAGTGAATCCTCAGCCACCTCTTTTCAGATATTGTAGGCTTGGAATCAAGTGTGGACCGGAAACTCAACAACTGGCTAGGTCTGTGGCTCATGAACTCTGCGTGGCATGAACACTTCTATTTCAGCACATCTGTGATTGCCATATCACCAGCATTGCAGAATGGAGGATTAATTTTATTGTGCATTGGATCAGCAGATCCAGTGACATAATATTGCACTATGAAGAAGGATTACTCACCAGTTTCTGGATGCTACATTTTTAGAAACTAACTCCACTTAACGATGAGTGTTGGATCTAACAACTTCCCCCTTTTCCTCACTCCCACTCTCCAATCACCCAACCAACAAATATCACTTAATGCAAAAACTGACTCTCTTGGGACCAGATGGGTATAATTTTTCTTCAGGATAAAACTCTGGATATTCTCCCAATGTAAAGGTTTTCTTTACTTCTTCAGTTATTTAAAACAGATGTGTCGTATTTATAATGATGGCTCCAAGCACTTTTTCCCCCTCTGGGTTTATGGATAGCAATTTGCATAGAGTAAAATAATATAGCATTTGTGAGTCATTTCTGAGGGGAAAAAAATGGGAGAATTATATAGCATGAAAGCCAGAGCAGGCGCATGGTCATAAAGAAATATGGTTACATGTCAGGGCAACCAAAGAGGAGACCTTGTTTCCATTTCTGTCAGGTACCCACTCAAGGTTTTGATGTATCATCTTTTCACCTGTGACCTCCATTTGCAGAAAAAGGGATGGAGAGATAGACTCTTCTCCAGTTCTAGTGTATGGCAAAGCTCAGTTGCATGCTGCATACTGTACTTACCTTACTTGCCACCAAACCAGTATCACTTCCCTTATCTGGTGTCTTTTCCGGACTTTTTTTTTGATCCTCATCTAGACTATCACAGAGCCTTGTTGATTCTCCACTTTAAAAATGACTTCTTCCTTTCTCTATATCCGCATCTTTGAACATTTTTCTGTTATGTCTACTTGATGGTTAACTAGTTGCTGGGTTCCTTTGTTGCTCAGGTGACTGTAGAATGTGGAGTGAGTAGGGCCCTGTAGATAAATGTAAAAATGAAGTGTGTGTGTGTGTGTGTGTGTGTGTGTGTGTGTGTGTGTGTGTGTTGGGGGGGCATTTTCTTTACTGAGTGCTTATTACATGCCGTGCACTGTTCTAAGTTAGTTTTTAGAGTTTGTTACATTTAATTTTCACAACAGGCGTATGAGGTAGGAGTTTGGACAAATCTGCATTTAAATACTGCTCCACCATTTATCTGTAGAAATATGTAAGCATATAAGTAGGCAGTACCCATATTTGTATGCTTAATTCCTGTATTCTATATTTGCATGGTTCAAAAAAACTGCTTTATCTCTTGTATAGCAAGGGTAGGTTTTTAAAAATTATTTTTAAAAAGTATTTGGTCAGTTTTCTTTATATTTGAGCTTTGCTGACCAAACTGGATATAAGATTTGGCAGGAGGGAAGGGAGGGAAAGAAAAGAAAGAAAACTTTCAAAAAGTCTGAAGCTAAATTTCACTTGTTAAATTATGCCAGAGGTCCAAAACTCAAAATAGAAGATTTAGTGCCACCGTTACAATTCCCCATATTATCATATGCCATATTCATTTTTTAACAGCACAAAGTACAAAGAAACGTGATCAAAAGTATACAAACTGCTCCCATTTTGTCTATGCAAGCAGTAGACAGTAAAATATAATGGTCTACTTATTCTCCTGTGATTGACAGCCAAACCTTAGAGCAATTTGCACTCTGATCTGATAGCAGGGTTTCTCCCATAACCTTGAGGTCCAAATCTCACTGCCCTTGATTGTGAAAATATCTGCCCTTTGACCCTTAGGCGAGACCCAGACCCATATCTTCTAAAAGTCTTCCATTGGTTCTCACTGACATGTACAGTAAGTAACAGATTGTCTCTGTCTATGACCCCGGCAGACACAGAGAAATACCTAACTCATTTTAGCAAAACTCATCTTAATTGGAACTATAATCAAAGGTTACTGGAATGCTCCAGAAAGTTACCTGGAGACCTGGATTTGGTATCTTTTGAAGTTTTGGTAAAATAAGTGGTACTTTCTTTGTGCTTGTATTTTCTTTCTTTCCAATGGGGAATTGAGGAAGAAAAAAAATTGAAAGGAAAGCTAAAGCATCTCTTCTTGCACCACCTTCCCCTCTCTTTCTCTGTGGTAGCAAGTGACATGGGGCTGCTGGGCTGGTTCAGGGGGTTACACACATCAAGTCCTTGTCACCTGTGCTATTTAAAGTGGAAGGGAAAAGTGCAGCTGAAAACATCCTGGAGGAAATGTTCTCTCCTGGGGCAGCCAGTGTCCTTTTCATCTTCACCTGAAGGCAGCCCTCACCCAATTTAATGCATCATTTAGTTTGGCATTAGTGAAAAAAGCCTCCCCCGGCCTGCTCAAAATGACCCTAGGGCTCCACAAAAGACTGAGCAGGAGGGTTACCAGTTCTCACTTCTCCATTTAAAGTCCCTTCTTAAGGGAAACTGCAAAAATGGACATGGAGCCAAATGAGAAAGTTGAGGAGTGCAAGCCTTAAATGACAGAGAAAAGCTTTCTCTGAAGCTTACCAATCTTTCCACCCAGGAGATAGGAGGAGCCCTGGATATATTCATAGATATGTAGGAAGGGAGGGAGGGAGAAAGGAAGAGAGGGGCGAGGGAGAAAAAGTTACTGAGAATCCACTATGTCAAGACACGGTACTTCTGGCATGATATCAGCTAATCTTTACAATGCTATTTATAGTTTTATTTTTCAATCTCAATTTTGCAGATTAGCAAACAGATACTCCCAGGGGTTGGGTAATTTCTGTAAAGATGCAGAAATAAGGGGCACAAACAAGATTTAAATTTAGGTAATCTGTCCCAACAATGTCTTCCTTCATCCCTTTTGGATTATTCTGGGGTCTGGCTTGACTACAGGATCTCCAACTAAAACTAGTCCAGAGTTTAATCTGTGGGAGACTTTGATGCCCTCCCTGCTGGGGAGAACTCAAAGCAAGGCCAGTTAACAGTTCATCTTCAGAGCTGTGCAGGAGAGAAGCCACTTGTACTCACCAGGAGGAAAATATAGGTGCAGTGTGGCCGTCTGTGGGTGGGCCTGTTGCACCTGCATGGCCCTTTCTTGGAGATACCTGTCAGCCACAACATTGGGCCCACAATTCACTGTGAGTGACAAAACCTTTACTAATTTCTTTATTCTTTCTAAACCTTAAAAAAAAAGAAAAATGATCTTTGGAAAGAAAGATTCTATTGCTTGTTCTGCTAAGCTGTACATTTTGCTCCTGTCTTCTACAAATGAGTGCTGAGATTATGTACAAATTTATTTAGATTAAAAAATTTTTTAGTTTTTAAAAATTTTAATTTGATGGTTTTAAAATTTTTTAAAAATAAAAATTCATTTTAATTTATTTAAAAATGTTTTTAATTTAAAAATTAAATTTGATGGTTCTGTGCGCTAGTCATGTTTTATCTTGCTTAGAGTAAATTGCTATGGAATTTCATGCAGTCGTTTGATTGGTCTACCATGATTTGAAAGAAGAGTTGTGTCTCTTTTCAACTGATAACCCTGTTTACTATCTCTGTGATTCACTACAACAAGATACTGTTTAATGTTGTCGGCCAATATGTATAATATGTGTGTGCCAAAATATTTCTTGCCTCCTATTACATATTTTTGAATACAGTGCTTGAAAGTCCTTTTGTATTTTGTCATTTAAGCAATATTGACAGAACAGGCTATCTTCTAAGGAGAGGATAATTTCAATGCTTGTGAGAAACACTTGCAGAGAAAATCAGTATAACTGGGTTTGTTATAGTAATGACATTTTAATATCATGGTAAATAAAACTCATTCTTATTAAAGCTTCTGTGATAATTGTTGAAATGATAATATCTTTTGTCATTTAAATTAGTAGTCCAATACTTTGAGTTACCTGACCCTGGTCAACTGCCAACTCTACAATTTATTAGCTGTATATTTTTGGGCAAGTTACATGTGTCTCTAAGTCTTATATTTCTCATGTGTAAAGTAGGATAACACCTACTTATAGAGTTTGTTTGGGGAGGTAAGGATTAAATGAGGGAACTTGTCTAGTGTATGCTCCTGGTACGTGACACTCATTTGATGAAATTTATTATTATTAGTCCTAGAGAGCAGTGCTCATTTTTTAGTGTTTTGACTACATGGGATTTAGCAATATTATTCTGAAGTGAAAATTCTCAAAACCTCAAAAGGGCACCAATCATAATATAGAAATATTTTTTAACATGATGATGATTGGAAATGGAAATCAGCTAACCTCCTAATCTGATAATGCTCATAGAATCGGGAATACATGAAGATGGTTATATTAAATCTTTACATGCAGACAAACCCCTATATACGATACAGATGTTACAATACATGTCAGTATTGGTATTAAGGTATGCTTCACGTTTTCATTAGTACTAAGCTATGATTAATTCAAGTAAGTAAACCAAGAATATATGGTACTGTAATTTTTTTTTTAATTAAAGTATATTAGGGTGATAATTTTTAGTAAAGTTACATAGATTTCAGGTGTACAATTCTGTATTACATCATCTATAAATCCCATTGTGTGTTCACCACCCAGGATCAGTTCTCCTTCCATCACCATATATTTGATCCCCTTTACCCTCATCTACTACCCCTTCCCCTCTTACCCTCTGGAAACCAGCAAACTATTGTCTGTGTCTATGAGTTGTTGTTTGGGATTTTTCTTGTTTCTTGAGATAGGCCTGTAATGACATAAATTTCCCTCTTAAAACTGCTTTCACTGCATCCCCAAAATTTTGGTAGGATGTATTTTCATTGTCATTTGTTTCTATGTATCTTTTGATCTCTCCTCTAATTTCTTCTTTGACCCAGTCGTTCTTTAAAAGTATGTTGTTTAATCTCCATGTATTTGTGTTTTTGCCTGCTTTCTTTTTGTAGTTGATATCCAATTTCAAAGCCTTGTGATCAGAGAATATGCTTGGTATCATTTCAATCTTCTTAAATTTGCTGAGGCTGATTTTATGTCCCAATATATGGTCTATCCTTGAGAATGTTCCATGTGCACTAGAAAAGAATCTATAGTCTGATGTTTTAGGATGAAGTGCTCTCTATATGTCAATTATGTCCATTTCATCTAATGTGTCATTTAGGGCTGCTATTTCGTTATTTATTTTCTGTTTGGTTGATCTATCCATAGCTGTCAATGATGTATTTAAGTCCCCTAGTATAATTGTGTTTTGGTCAATTTTTCCCTTTAGTTCTGTTAGTAGTTGCTTGGTATATTTTGGTGCTCCCTGATTGGGGACATAAATATTGATGACTGTTATGTCTTCTTGTTGTATAGTCCCCTTTACCATTATGAAATGTCCATCTTTGTCTCTTGTTATCTTTTTCACCCTGAAGTCTGTTTCATCTGATATCAGTATGGCTACATCTGATTTTCTCTGGATACCATTTGCTTGGAGTGTCAATTTCCACCCTTTCACTTTGAGTCAATGCTTGTCCTTGTAGCTGAGATGTGTCTCTTGGAGACAGCATATGGTTGAGTTTAGTTTTTTGATCCAATCTGCTACTCTGTGCCTTTTTATTGGTGAGTTCAGTCCATTTACATTTAGGATGATTATTGATACGTGAGGATTTCCTGTCATTCTCTCTTTAGTTTTTTGGTAAACTAAAAAACCATCGCTTCTTTGCCTTTTTGTTGTTGTCTGTTATTTCTGTGTGGTGGTATTCTATGATGTTTCCCTCTGTTTCTTCTTTTATTACAGTATATATTTCATTTCTGGATTTTTTTTGAGTGGTTACCCTTAAGTTTATGTAAAAGAAAGTTTGATATTTAGAGTATTCCATTTTCTTCAGCATGCTTACTTTCTCCATTCCCATATTCTGGTTCAGGCCTTTACTCTCCCCCTTTTTATGTTGCCACAAATTGTCCCTGTTGATGGTGGTCGAATAGCCTCCTTTAGTATTTCTTGTAGTGCAGGTCGTGTATTAGAAAATTCCCTCAGCTTCTGTACGTCTGGAAAGGTCTTTATTCCTTTAGATTCCTTCATATCTAAAGGATATCTTTGCTGGATATATTCTTCTTGGCTCATAATTTCTCTCTTTCAATAGTTTGAATATTTGGTTCCACTCCCTCCTGGCTTGTAGAGTTTCTGCTGAAAAATCTGATGATAATCTAATGGGCTTTCCTTTGTACGTTACCGTCTTCTTTTCCCTGGCTGGCTTGAGGATTCTTTCTTTGTTGTCGATTTTAGACAGCTTTAATACAATGTGCCTTGGAGAAGGCCTGTTGGAATTGAGGTAATTAGGTGTTCTATTTGCTTCTTGGATTCGAGGATCCAGTTCTGTCCACAAGTTTGGGAAGTTCTCATCGACCATTTGTTTGAATATATTCTCTGTTCCCTTCTCTCTTTCTTCTCCTTCTGGTATGCCCATTATTCTTGTATTGCTCTTTTTGATAGAGTCAGAAAGTTCTTGTAGAGTTCTTTCATTTCTTTTAAGTCTCAAGTCTTTTTCTTCTTCCATCTGTGTAATTTCCAGGTTTCTATCTTCGATGTCACTGATTCTTTCCTCCATCTGGTCAACTCTACTAGTTAAATTGGTTATTGCATTCTTAATTTCTTCTACTGAATCCTTAATCTCCAGAAATCCATTTGGTTCTTTTTTAAAATTTCAATCTCTTTCATAAAATGCTCATGTTTTTCTTGGATTGCGTTTCTGAGTTCATTAAACTGCCTTTCTGTGTTTTCTTGCATCTTGTTGAGTTTTTTCAGAACTGCAATCTTGAAATCTCTGTCATTTAAGTCACATATTTCCATATCTTTAAGTTCATTTTCTGGAGACTTTTCACTTTCTTTCTGAGCTGTCTTGTTGCCTTGGTTATTCATGGCAATTACTGATTTATTATTTCTCTTCCTAGACATCTACAGGAGTGGCTTCTGCAACAGGTTGATAGGAAGAGGTCTTTCTTTTGTTTTCCAGTACTTGTTGGTAGAATGTTTTATTTTCTCTCCAACTGCAGCCTTTTTTTTCCTCTCTCACACAGTAGTGCTATGTTTTCTCTGCACTATTCCAGCTTCTCACACAATGGGGGGATTCCCTGGGAGAAGGGCTTCTCCTCTGTTAACAGTTTACCTGGGTCACAGGGCGCAGTGTCCGTGTGGGTATGCGGAGAGCTTTTGAAGTTCCAAAGCTCTTCCTGAACCAGATTCAGAACCCGTATGTTTCAGCAGTTCTGTTTTCTCCTGCAGGGATCCACCCAGATAGGTGGGGCCAGGGGCGGGGTGAGTTGTGAGAGGTGGCCCAGAGCAATGGCAGCGACCACCACCACAGTGGTCCTGCTTCCACAGCTCCCTCCCCTTTGCCGGAACTAGTTGGCTGTGAATCTGTGTCTGCAGTGCACAGTTCTCAGAACAGCAAATATCCTGTCCTTTTGAACTGACACTGCTACTATTCGGCTTCTAGCACCAGGCGGTGGGGGCGGGGTGAGCTCTGGGAGGGCAGGGAGGGGGCGGCTAGTCTCAGTGCCTAAGACTTCCGTTCTCTGCTCGGCAGTGAGGGCTTAAACCACCGTTTTCAGCCTTCTTCCCTCAGTCTTTGCTCTGAGGTCTCTGCCATGAGCGTTGGGTTCAGCCGTGTTATATGCTGCCCTCTCAGCCCTGTGGGCCGTAAGCGGAGCCCTAGCAGTCCAAGTTCTTCCCTCTCCCGCAGCTGCTGTAGTTCCGGGATGCAGCGAGCTCGGAGCACTGAGCTAGGTCTGCATCCTGCTCCCGCGTGGCTCTGTCCCCGCACTTCTCCCTTCCCTCCTCCCCCGCTTGCGCGATTCTCCCACCTTTAGGTGAATTCAGTAGTGGGCCTCTTCGTCTTGCCTGTCTGCTGTGCAGGGAGTCCTTTGTGGAATTATTGTTGTTCGATTAGTTGTAAATTCCAGGGGAGCTTTACAGAGGCTCACCTCACACCGCCGTTTTGATGACGTCCATTTGTAATTTTCTTATTCATCACCGAAAGCATGTGTATATGTGACTTATTATTAAAGAACTGTGCTGCTAAAACTTGTTCTAGACTAAAACTTGTTCTAGCAAATACAATGGTTTTACCAGACAAAGCTATGCAACAGAAAAGTATTTCATAAAGGAAATTGTTTTTATCTTAAAGAGAGAATTAAATAGCTACATACAAATCAACCCATTAAAGGTTTGTTTAATCCTTGAACAACATGGGTTTGAACTGCATGGGTCCACTTGTATGTGGATTTTTTTCAGTAGATACCTGTACTGTTTTTGATCCACGGCTGGGAGTCTACCGATGCAGAAGACTAGCTATGTGCATTGATCTACACCATTTTATGTAGGGAAATGGAGCATCCGTGGATTTTGGTATCTTTGGGAGTCCTGAACCAATCCCCTGCAGATACTAAGGAACAATTGGTATAAAGTTTTGGGGAAGCCAAAAGTTATCTGTGGACTTTCAACTGCATGGAGGTCAGCACCCCTAACTCGCATATTGTTCAAGAGTCAACTGCATATGAATTTTATCTAAGATTTTTAAAGGTATAGTTATGTTTTCAATTTCTATTAGGTTTTAACATAATTTCTCTGATCAGTTACCAGTGAATCGGATGAAAGAATTTCATCCTCAAATGTGCACTTACTTGGTGAGCAACTAAGATTTCGTGGGTTCACTTTTTTCTTCTATAAATATGAATGGACGTGCCTCCCAAGCAATTCCAAGTTCACAGGGAGTTTGTGAAAATCAAATGAGATAGTTGGTATCAAAGAGTTCTATGGACAGAGCACCATACAAATGTAAGAAATTTACTCCAGTTGCCGTCTTCCTAGGTAAAATAAATTTCCTCATTTTAGTGTCCTAATTGTGTGCCCTATAGTTTTCCTTCAAGGGTTACACACTAGAATTTGGTGAACAAATACATGTCAAAAACTTTATATGCCAGAATTTTGTTAATGGGTATGATGACAAATAAAACAGCTAATGAGACTAATGTCTGCAGGTTAACTGGACCTTGTTAGTGACTTCTTAAAATGTAATTTATGATTAATTTTCTCATGTGTTCACTTTATTTTCTCTAAATCCTTTAAATTACTGCTTATATTAAGGAAACATGGAGGGGGGATGGACAACTTACATTATTTTCTCCATGTTGGAATATATTACCTGTTTTACCTTCATTTCTTCTGAGAAAATTAACTGTGATTTAATTACCTTCAACTTTTTAAGAACGTAACCCTGGAATAAATAAGCAGTGGATATGTTTGCTTTTCAAGTTTACTTAATAATGTTCTTAAAGATGGAATGTTCTTTAAAGAGAGACTAGTAAATATAGGCTTCCAAGGCCACTTATATGCACATAATTCCCAACAGAGACCTCCCCAACCCCCAATTATAAAAATACAAATTAGTGGATTTAAATGCTTTTTCTTACAGGAAGTCTCCTTCTATTCCCATTTCAAAATATGATCAGTCATAAATCTGGCTCATAACTCGTTTGCCTTAATCTTGTTTGAACATCAGTAGATACTTTTGCCAATAGAGATCAGGACAACCAAAAAGGGAAATAATTTGGGAGTTAGGCAGAGGGAAAGCTTCTCTAGGAATAGATACTTTCAGGAGTGGAAATTCAGTCTCAAAAAGAATTCAAAGTATCTAATTAGGTGGGGAATGTCATAATTAAACACAGACATAAGCATTGACTTTCCTTCCTGAAACATCTTTCTGGTTCCCGTTTTCTCTTTAATCCCCTGTATTAAATACATTACAGTTTATATTACTGCTTCCCAAGTAAACTGGTATTTGGTATAACCAAAAAGACACAATATCTAAAAGCACTTGGATATTTTAAAGCCAATCTTCTCAAGAAAAGATGATTGTGCTTTACAAGAGGAAATATTTCTACCATTAGCCTTATTTCCCTAACAATTTTCTGGCCAAGAAGAAAGCAATAAATACCTACTCATGCTCAACTAATCTCAAATAACTTTTTAACAATCCATTTGTTTTGAAGTGCCAAATGCGTATTCAGGATGTTGCATCCATGCCATTTCTTTATCACCTTTGTTGGATTTACTGGTTCAAAAGAAATATGTCTTGCAGAATTAAACGTTAATCACATGGATTGAGATCAATGGTAAAATAAAATATTACATGTTGTCAATTAAAACATTTCATCACACTTAATCTTTCAGATCACATTTGAGAGGTTATAAAATATGAACAATTCACATGAGAACAATAAATGGTAATTACTGAAGATGTCTATAAAATGTACTTTATTGGTTAATGCCCATTTGTTTTTCCAAAGGCTGTTATGGCCTGCCATTGATTCTTCAATATTATACGTATCAGAATCAAGAAGAATATGAGTTGTTTCAAGGAAATTTGAGCTGAAAAAAGCTTACATGTGCTAATAATTTAAATTATAGTGTTAAAGAAATAATACTAATGAAAGTTCATACTTGACTAGATTTTTGACTAGCTGTGATGACCAGAATCTCTCATCAGAGCTTTGAGTTTGAACAAGATTATTCACTTCAAGCAGATGGGTGCTTCCTCTTCAGACAGCCTTCTCCCTATATTAGTCAGGGTTCTTCAAAGAAACAGAACAATTGGGATATATAGAGATATATTTAAGAGGAGATTTCTCATAAGAATTGATTTATGCAGTCATGGAGGTTAAGCCCCACAATCGGGCATCTGCAAGCTGGAGAACCAGAAAAGTTGGAGGTATAGTTACAGTTGAAGTCCAAAGGCCCAAGAACGAGAAGCTCCCATGTCTCAACTTAGGAAGAAAGAGATAATTTGATATTCCTTTGCCTTTTTGTTACATTTGGGCCCCCAACGGATTGGATGATATCCACCTACATTGGTGAGAGTGAATCTCTTTACTGAGTCTACTGAATCAAATACTAATTTCTTCCAGAAACATCCTCACAGACACACTCAGAAATGATGTTTTATTAGCTATCTAGTTATCCTTTAGTCCAGTCACATAAAATTAACCATCATATCAACCCAATGACTTCAGGGTCCAGTAGCTAAGCATACTTTCCACATGTGAAAATAAAATTGAAGTTGTTTATCTCCGTCTTCCTTCCTTCCTTCTTTCCTTCCTTCCTTCTTTTTTCCTTCTTTTCTTCCTTCCTTCTGTCCTTCCTTCCTCCCACCTTCTCCCTCTCTTACTTTTTTTCCCCGTCATTTATTTTGCTTTTCATATCCCATTCTGTTCACCTATAAAATGAAAATGGACTCACTGGCCTGATGTAATCAAATGTTATAAATCAATGTGATAACTAAGAAATTGAAGTTGGATTAAATTGAATGAGAGTTTGGGTCTAAAGTAAATATGAGGGTAAAATTAAAAGAAAATTTATAAACTCCGTTTTTATTTGCTCTAATATTATGGTAGGCAGAATAATGCTCACTACCCTACCCCCAAGGATGTCCATGTTGTAATCCCTGGAACCTATGAATATGTTGCATTATACAGCAAAGTGAAATTTGCAGGTAGAATTAAGGTTGTTAATCCAGTGATTCTATGATAGAAAGATTATCCCGCATTGATAATCTGGGTAATCAAAAGGGTCTTCAAAAGTAGAAGAGGGAGGCTAGAAGAAAGTGATGTGACATGAAAAGGACTTGATATGCCATTGCTTGCTTTGAAGATAGAGAAAGGGGACTATGAGCCAAGGAAAGTGGGAAGTCTCTAAAAGCTAGAAAGACAAGAAAACTGATTCTTTCCTAGAGTCTACAGAAGCAATTTCAGCCCTGCTCACACCTTGATTTTAGCCCACTGAGACCTGTGTTGAACCTCTAACCTACAGAACTGTAAAGTAATACAATTGTATTATTTTAAGCTACTAAGTTTGTGGTAATTTACAGGAGCAATAGAAAACAAATACTCTCTTATACTCTTGGCTTATAATAAAAGGGGGAATTGGATAGAATGAGTCAAAGCTGATATTTTTCTCTAGCCCTTGAAGCTGATGTGTCTGCAGAATGAAAGCTTTTATTGTTATGCAGTATTTTACATCTTATATGCAAGAGCTATGTTGACTCTCATTGGTTTCTGTCTTAGTCTGGGTTACCCTAGACAGCAGAACCTGAGAAGAGAACTTGCATTCAGGTAGTTTATTTGGGAAGTGATCCCAGGATTCAACAAATGGAAGCACTCGTCCATTGGCTCCCATCTCCAATTGGTTGAGGGTAGTGGAATGTTAAGTCTCCTATACTTGGGCTCTGCAAGAATCCATGTCCAGTAAACTTGGGTATTCCTCTCCTTCAGTATCAGAAAAACACCACGACAAGCTGAAGACAAGCTTAAGGCAAGATGTGGTCAGTATTGGAACTCTTTACCTTTTGCCACGTAACTTCACCACAACCACAACTGCAAATGAAATCAGAGTAAGACCAAGAGGAAGAGAGGCAGGGCACGAGAGTCTGATATAGTCCACTCCCTGCTTGCAACACACAGTAAGACCCATTTGTCACTGAATCTTCAAAGTGCTGGCAGCTGCAATCACACCAAAAAGGAGCTTAATACAAAGGATTAGTACAACAAGCTACAGTCCCCACTGCTGCAACTGGGCCTGAGGTCATGACTGGATTCATCATCTAACTACTCCAATACCCATACTATGTTTCCCTCATCCTTGCCCTGCACTTCAGTTTCCATAGGTTGCTTGCTTGGTGGTGTGCCAGTATTTCCATCCTTGAGGGTCTGAGACCTTTATTTCCTTGTCCTTGTTGAGCTGTTATTGCTATAATTGGCTATTTACCAATATTACCTTGCATTGAAGTACCCAGAGACATGCAGTGAATCCCCCATATTCCAGACATGTTCTCTCTGCCCTTCATTGTGTAGCAAGAAACCCTACTCCTCAAGATAATCGTATTCAATTACTCTTCTCTCCTCACCAGTACAGTAACTCCTTTCTTTGCCTGCTAGGTCACTGGTATGAGGAACCCAAAGTTAACAGGCAGCAGTCAGCTTCCAGTTTGATGGAACT
The DNA here is from genome assembly GCF_964194185.1 of Rhinolophus hipposideros. Lineage (NCBI taxonomy): Eukaryota > Metazoa > Chordata > Mammalia > Chiroptera > Rhinolophidae > Rhinolophus > Rhinolophus hipposideros. The sequence goes on from NC_138048.1 coordinate 63,413,497, forward strand.
CTCGCTGTTTTCCTTACTGGAAGCAGTAGTCCCCTGGGAACCAGGACCTCTAATCCTGTAAACCTAATGATGTGGGGACAGAAAGCACACATTCTATAAGTAGACCACTGTGAATGAAGGTGAGAGGGACAAATCCTACTACTTGGTTTCTAGACCTGTTTATTCTAGTTATTGGGGGCACAGCTGTTTGTTTAGTTCATATGCTTTATATTGATGGGCAATGTCCCAATTGCATAGAGGTCGTTGTCTTGAATTAGCACCTTAATTGAACCTTTAGTAAGCAATTCCATTGTTCTAGTAGGCTGACTACTACCAGGTGATGTACTTTGTGGTAGAAGTAATGGATCCCATGGTCATGCATTGATTGTTGCATTTTATATTCTTTCCTTTAAAATGGGTCCCTTTATTTGAAGTGATATTATGTGGGAATCCCGTGACAATAAACCGAGCATTCTATATGCCCTTGAATGGTGGTGCTGGTAGAGACATGGCAAAAGCTATATGGGAATAAGAATCAATTCGAGTAATGATGAACCACTGCCTCCTCCAGGGTAGAAGGGGTCTGGTGTGATCAACCTGCCACCAAGTGTCTGGCTGACTTCACATTTTGCTGTTTTATCAAGGGCTTTGCATCAGGTTAACAGCTTGGCAGGTTAGGTGTTCAGCCTTGGTAAGTGGGAGTCCATACCATCAGGCCCATGCATAGCCTCTATTCCTGCCACCGTGGTGACTTCATTCTTGGCCCTACTGTGCAAGCACACAAGCATATGGGTGACAGAGGAGGGAGGCTGGCTGACATCCATAGGATGACTCATCTTTGTTGTTGAGTGTCTCCCCTGAGTTGGATGCTTTATGGTTGGCAGTAGCATGAGATCTCTGCCCACTTTGTACCTATTCCAGTGGGTCCATTATATGCTTCTAACCTAGGCTATTTTTTCTCTTTGGTCTTCCAAAACTTAGTCCTTCTAGGCCCTGACCCACCAACCAAGCCATTTGCCAATAGTCAGGAGTCCATGTATATCTTTCTCAAGCTATTTCTTCTTGCATAAAGTGTAAAAAACAAATTTACTGCTCTGAGTTCTGTCCATTAGAAGCATTGTCCCTCACAACTGATATTTAGGGCTATCCCCAAGTAGGACTATAACGCAGCAACAGTCCACTTTCAGTTTGTACCAACATATTGTACTGACCCAGCTGTAAACCAGACCCAGGATTTTTCCTCCTCCATCAGCTAGCTTCAGGAATACTTCCCACCCCCTCAATTAGATGTTAGGATGAATTGAGGGTTAGGCATTGGTGTAGCAGAAGTAAGTGTATGGGAGTCAGAAGTTATGTTCATATAGCTTTTTTATATCCTCTGACTTTGGTTGGTCCTGATTTTGTACCATTTCCATAAAGTGATGGATTTCTGCTGCACTTGTATGATCTTATGAGTTGGTAGATCTGAAAATACCAGTTCACGATGGGCTGTAACACTTACATAGCCATTCAGTCAGTATTTAGTCTCTATCAGCGCTTGGTAGCACCCAGGGGATGCTTTGCATAAAGAATGGAGTTTCTGCCACAGAAGACAGAGTCTTATTCCAAAATCTGAAATGTCTCTCTACTGTAGCTTTTGTGTTAACCATTTTCCAGAGATGTAATACTTGTGTTCACCAAGAATCCATATGTTCACTATGGATATCTCTACTGCCATTGAATCTGTTGGGTTGTATAGTCTGGAGGGGAGGGTATCTTGCAGTGCAGACTGGATTTGCTGCTGAGCCTTCTTTTTTGCTCGGGGCTCCATTAGAAATTGTCAGCCTTCTAAATTGTCCAATAACTAAATCAGAGAATTGCTATTGTTCTGCGTGCTCACCAGCATTTTGTATTCTTAAGAGCAGTATATGTTGCTTCCAAAACCCAAAATGGGTCACTGAGCACTATGTCTTTTTCTTATTGGTAGGGCATGTAAGATGCAGTTTTTCTCTGTATTCTGCTGGTTTTCACAGCCGGAAGTTATAGGGACTTCTCTCCCTAGCACTGGAACCCTGGGCTGGGGAGCCCAGTGTGGGACTTGTACCCCTTCTCAGGGGGGACCTCCACAGCTGAGATATCCCTCCTGATTTTTAATGGTCACACGTGGATGTGGGACCAGCCCATTCTGTGTCTCTGCCCCTCCTATCAGTCTTGACGTGGCTTCTTCTGTATGTCCATAGTTGTAGGGCTTCGGTTGAGCTAGACTTCAGGCAATTCTCAATGATGGCTGTTCTGTAGTTTAGTTGCAATTTTGATGTGGTCACGAGAGGAGGTAATCAGAGCATTTACTTACCTTGACGGGAATCTTGTGAATGTAAGTTTTCAATTCATTTGGGCAATTACCAAGGAGTACTATTTCTTAGTGATATGGTAAGGGTATGTTTAGTTTTATAAGAAACTGCCAAATTGTCTTCCAAAGTTGCTGTACCAATTTGCATTCCCACCAGCAATGAATGATAATACATTTGGTGTTGTCAGCATTTTGGATTTTTGCCATTCTAATAAGTGTACAGCAATATCTTGCTGTTTTAATTTTCAATTCCCTAATGACCAATGGTGTTGAGCATCTTTTCATATGCTTATGTACCATTTGTATATCTTCTTTGGTAAGGTCTCTTTTTAGGTCTTTGCCCAATTTTTAATTGAGTTGTTTGTTTTTTTAATTGCTGAGTTTTAAAAGTTTTTTTTTATATATATTTTAGGCAGCAGTCCCATATCAGAAATATCTTTTGCAATCTTTTCTCCTAGTCTGTGACTGGTTTTCTCATTCTCTTGACCCTACCTTCTAAAAGTCCTTTATGGTGGCACTAATATTTTCAATTCCTCCATGGATGTAGCATTGCTTCTAATTTATTATTTTAGCCAGGAGATGGGGTGTAGTTTCAGGAACTTCCACTTGGCCATTTTTATTATAAAAGCTCTTACTGCCCATTTCCAGGAACCACTAAAAGGCTTCTAACAGCTGCTAAATATATGTGCATAGGGACTTGGGAAGTGACAAGTGAACAATTGGGGCCATTGGATTCATTTTGTGAAATGGTCTTTAGTCAGTTCCTTTAAAAGAATAAATGCACACTATGGAAAAAAGAATACCAAGAACTTTCAAAGCCAGTTGGGTATAGAGCTTGAGCTGTCACTCATACCAGAGGACACAATGGTGGCCACATGCCATTAAGGCTCTGTGGAATGCTTGGACTTAAGGATTCTAGGTGATAGTTTAAGCTTCAGTTTTTTCCTGTGACATGGAAATATTAATTGCACGTACTTCATAGAGTTGTAATGAGAATTAAATGAGATAATGAGGGCATCTAGTATATTCTCAATTCATGCTAACCAGAGTGTTAATGCTAGAACTAATGTTGCTTATTTTTTTAAATAAACAAGGTATGATCAAATAATATGATGAACGTTTAAATTTAAAAAATTATTACAGTAAAAGACACATTGCCATTAATCCCCCTCAAAATACTCCCCCTTGCTTTGAACACATTTATCCCATTGTTCTTGCCACTTTCTGAAGTAGTTCTGGAAATCCTTTTTCATGAGTCCCTTTAGTTGCGCTGTCATGGCTGCCTCGATGTCCTGAATCAATTCAAAATGTTTACTTTTCATGGTCATTTTGACTTTGGGGATGAGCCAGAAGTCACACAGTGCCAGATCCAGTGAATACAGTGGATGAGAATACACCGCAATGTTTTTGACATAAAGTGCCGTATACCAGAAGCAATGTGTGACACGTAATGTTGTCATGATGGAGGATGATTTACAGCACACTTTGAAACACACCTTCTCTCGACCATGGCTAACACCCAACTGACTGCACCAAACAAGTCGAAACTTGTTGCACACTATATTACTGAGGTTCGATGTGCTGCTTCCAGTATTGAAGATCCTTGCCTTTCAGTTGGATGGCACAATGGAAGAAATGGAAGAAAGGCTCTGTGTCATACATTGCTTCTGGTATGGCAGTTTCTGTTGAATGAAAACATGATGGTGTGTCCTCATCCACCGTACAACTTCTGGCTCTTCCCCAAAGTCGAAATGACCATGAAAGGTAAACGTTTTGAATCGATTCAGGACATTGAGGCAGCCACAACAGTGCAACTTAAAGAGGATTCCAGAACTGCTTCAGAAAGTGGCAAGAACAATGGGATAAGTGTTTGAAGTGAGGAGAAGTATTTTGAGGAAGATTAATGGTAATATGTCTTTGGCTGTAGTAAATTATTTATTTAAACATTCACCATATTTGTTGATCACACCATGTATTTCTTAGAATTAGCTCTGTAAAGGAATGAATAATGAAAAGAGAAGGGTGAGATACAGAAGGAGAAAGAACAGAAGGGAAAAGAGAAGAAAAATGAAAAAGAAAAAGTAGGAATGAAGAAAAAGTAGGAGGCAGAAAATGGAAGAGAGATAAAGATATTTTTAAAAAGATAAAAAGAAAAAAGACAAAACATGAAGAGAAGACAACTAACTACTAGCATGCTATGAATAAAGGTACAGAACTTGCCAGATGCCTTGGGAAGCCAAGAGTTTCTCTGAGTGTACAAAACTGTAATGTATTTCAACAACCAAGCTTTTGGCTCCAAAAAAAAACCCACACACACACAAAAAAAACCACACACACAAATAAACAAAGCCTCAGGTTTAAAACCATAGTCGTGATTAATTGCTATGCCAGTTACGTATTGCTGCCTAGCAAAAATCACTCCAGAATATGGTGGCTTACAAAACTAATTTATCGTCTCGTATACCTGTGGTTGACTGTGGTGAGCTTGACGGTTCTTGCTTGGGGTCTTTCATACAGTGTAGTCAGAGATTAGCTAGAGTCATCGGAAGTCTTGACTAAACTGCATGTCCAAGAGGATTCATTCAAATGTCTGGTAGTGATGGTGACTATCCAGAGCTCCTACACATAATCTCTCTGTGAGCCTTGAGCTTCCTCCCTTTATAGCAGCCTCAGGGAAATCAGACTTCTTAGTTGGTGGCTCAGGGATCCAAGAGGGCAAGGCAAAGCTACCAATCGTCTTAAAGGATAGCACGGAACTGGTCCAACTTTACTTCTGTCATTCTGTTGATCAAGTAAGTGATTCATGTCAGTCAGAGTCAGGGGAGGGAAATAGACTCCACCTCTCAATGGGATAAGTAGCAAAAACTTTGCAACTGTCTTTAATTTATACTGTGCCTGTTCTCAAAAGACAACACCATGTAGGCAACCAGCATGATTTCTGGGTCCATACAAAAGAGCAGAAACATTGTTAGAAGACAACTGTAAGTGTGGAGTTAAAAAGAGAGTAAAAGTTTTGATCATTGTGCTGAGGAATCTGAAAACCTAACTAACCTGGAAGGAAAACATGCTATTTAGGAAAAAAAAAATGTTATTCTATTCTGCAGTCTAAAGGAGGAAAAAGTATTAGTTAAGACACCAGATATCTCAGAGGCCACTGGATTTTTTTGTTGTTGTTAAGCTTGATAGGACTTTTGGGATGAAAAAGATAAGACAAGGCCCGATTAGGAGAAGTGTAACCAGAATGGCTAAATTTCTGTACAATCAGAAGTTAACATTAATTCTGGATTTTCTGGTGGTAGCTAGCAGGTACTAGAACTCAGAAAAGAAGAAAGAAATGGAGAAAAGTGACTCAGGAAAGAAGCGTTGTTAGCATGATGGAAGCCGTCAGGGGTCTTGAGGGCTTCAGGATTTACCCTCCAAATTTGCGTAGGATGACATTATTACTTATTAGTGAATAAACAACTTTTACCTCCTCCTCAGTATGGAATTAAATACATAGTGTTCATAAAAATCAAACCCATAGTGTTAATACTTTTGCATAAAGAAATGTGCATATTTGGTATTTTAAGCATCTGTATTTAAAAGAATTTGGCTACTTAGAGTAAATGTCAGACTTATGGTTCAAATTTTAAATGTGAAATTGATTAATTGGTTTTGACTTCAGATTTTTAAGTTAAAAGTTTAATTTATGACATTCGCATGATTTACTTAAGCACTTTGGAAGGGTTAATTCGGTCAAATTTATACTTAAAAGAAAATATACTTATTCAATGTATTCAATTTATAAATACATTTAAGAATATTTTAAGGTATTTAATTAAGTCTGTAAATGGAACCAAATATTAATCTAAGGCCTTTAAAAATAGTTTCTGAAATGTGTTAGACCTACAAGTTTTGTGTGGCAAATTTAAAAGTGTAAGGAAGTTTTGATTTTGTAGCCATAATGAATTGAATATTAATTTTTAAACCAAAGTAAACCACTGAATAGCGTTGTCTGTGTACAAAAATTACCCTCAAGTGCATAAAAGAGCTCACATTTAACCATATTCATCCTTTGAGTAGATGATTCTAGTATGTGTGAGTACCTACCTATCAATAGGCTGTTTTTCAGACTTTTTGAAGTTGTGAAGACATCTGAGTAGGTTCAGTCAAAAGAGCCAAATTGGCTTTTAGACATCACCTGATTATTCTCTCTTGGTCTTTTGATTCCTTGATAATTCCCTGGATGATGACGTCTTTCCCAAGTAACGAGTAGCCATGATGAATATGTCAACTTTTGTGAGCAGTCTTTCTAACACTCATGGGCAAAACATTACACCTCTTGTTTTCTCTCTTCTCAGAAGCAGCTGAACAGACTGAGTTTAAAGTTTATCTGAATAAGGAACAAAGCCTGGAAAGCTTTAGGCTGAAGGGATGTTCAAAACCTTGGCAACTAGTGAAGATGGGGATTACAATAAAAGTCTGTATGTAACCTTAACTACAGTGTTAACTAAGAAAATCATTATAGCAACATAGGTTGGTATGTTTATAGCTACTTTTCTTTAACAAAAGATTAGAAAAGAAAGGAGAAAGGGAAGTGGATGAGACATTCCTGTGATCATGCAGCCTAAAACAGTAGACTTCAAAGCTTCTGAAGAAACCATTCTTGTAATCCACTGCTTAATTCCCCTTAAGTACCAACTGGCAAAGTAAATTGGAATGGCTTAAATATTTATTAGGATTCCTGGTAGGAAACTTTAAACACATGCAACGAGCATTGACATAAATGGAGGTAAAGATTTTATTTTCCCATTATTTTTAGTTTAAAAAAATCTATTTTGAAGAATTAACAAAAATTCTTAAGAATACTCATCATTTGTTAGTGAATTTAAAAGGTTTTGCAAATTTCATCTGTTCATTTATTTCCTCATTTTTTTTTTCATTCAGCAGATATTTCAGGCCACACTGTGTGCAGGATTCTGCCTGGAGTTTCAGGGGCACAATGAGATTAGTGGCATTAGAAGCCATTACAAGTGGCTGGTATTCAGTTGGCGTGTCCCTTACCCAGTTCCTCTTAGCTACAGCCTTTGTCTAACTTACTTCCTTAGCCTTTCTTAACAAGGACAGGGGGCATTTAGGAGCTTACTATCATTGAATTAGTGTGAGATGTGCCCCTGGTTCCACAGAACTCTTCTGCCCCCGTTACGTGGACTGAGCTAAGAAATCAGCATGGGTTTCTCTACCTGTAGGAGTCCTTCACTGTCCTGGGACCCTATCTGGGAGCTGCTCTGCTCAGCTCTTTCCAGTATCTTCCCCACAGGCCCTTTCTCACTTGTGTTAGCCTCAGACAGGGGTCTAGGAGAGAGGGAAGAAGCATGCACCCTGGAATTATGTATGACTCGTCCCAGTCCAACTTTAGATTGCTTCACTGCCTCATGGTTCTCTTGCTTCAGCCAATGCCCATCTAGTACTCTGTGGATACCATTGTTTGCCAAGGTCTTAGGTGGCTCTATCTTCCCTTCTCCTCCCCTCCCTTCCCCTATTTTATCCTACCCTCTGTACCCTACGTCCCTACTCTACACATCCCATCCCATCCCATGGAACTTGATACATAAGCCAATATAAAAAGCCAAACATGTACTGGCACAACATTTCAGAAGAGCCATTTGGTGACATACTGCCTTAAAAATATGCATTGTCTTGATGCATTTTTTTAAGGCAGCATGCAATAATTCTACTTCTAGGAATTTATTCTAAGAAATAATCAAATATGTATAGATAGAATGTTTGCTGTAACGTTGTTTTTAACATGAAAAAATAACATGTCCCAAAACAGGAGCTTAATGAAACAAATGATAATGCAGTCCTTATAAAGGCTATTGTAGAGCAGTTAATGATATGGGTAGATGTTACATGTTAAGTAAAAAGTTTCAAAATTTTATTTATCATATCATCTCCCACTTTAATTCTATATGCATAATGGACTAAACATCAGAGGGATATATGCCAAAATATTAATAATGTCTGTCGCTGAATAGTTTAATTATAGGATAGTTAATCCTTTAGTTACTTTCAGGCTCTAAATTTTCCTATCCCCTTTTGTAATAAAAATACATAGAGTCTAAAAATTACAAGTACTCATGCTGGAGGGCAGAAGTGAGCTAGTACATTTTTCAGAGTGGATTATGCACCAGAGATGCAAACCTCTCTTTCGCTGACGTTGAGCCACTTTTCCAGCGGAACTTCAATGCGTCACTGCACTACCTAGGAGCACAAGCCAAAAGCAAAATTTACTTTGACATTAACAAAGTTCCAAAGGTAATTAATTTTACTATTCGAAACGATTTTTGCATGCCGTAGTGTATGTGTTACCTGTATTTCCAAGAAATGTTTCTTTTAGGCCATCTTTTGTTAAATGCCCATTTTTATGACAGTGAGTATATCGAAGAATTGGAAATTCATCTGCAAAACCTTTTCTGTGCATATAATAAAATATGGTTAGATCTTTATCTTTTCCTCCTTCACCTTTAGTTTTAATCACCTTGAAATAGCCTTCTCTATTTGTCTGAATTATCAAGTGATTACCTTCTCTGCTCTCTTCTCAAGCCTGTGGAGTCACAATGTATTTCTGTTAGAATAATAACTCTTGGACTTTAGGAAGCATGCTTCTAATCTTTTCTACCTCCCTTGCCCATACACACATGCTTTAGGAGGGCAAGAAGAGTGTTTTGTTCATTTCTATAACACTTGTGCCTACTGGTGCCTGGCACATAGTCATCTATTCAATAACATGTTGAATTGGCCTTATTTTTTATTTTATTAAATTTATTGGGGTGACATCGGTTAATAAAATTATATAGGTTTCAGGTGTACAATTCTGTAATATATCATCTGTATATTGCATTGTGTGTTCAGGACCCAAAGACTAATCTCCTTCCGTCACCATGTATTTGGCACTAATAGAAATTTCTTAAAATTCCTCTTTTCCTTCTTTTCTTTCCTTCCTTTCATCATACCATAAACACTTAATGTATTCCTCTTATGAGCCAGACTCCATGCTAAGCAAGTACCAAATTACATATTTTATCATACCTAACTTTAAGAAACCCACAGGCAAAGCCATGTAGTTGAAAAGACAGATACTGTTCCTACCTTTTGGGTTTTCAGAGTAATGTTGGAAGATTAGATCAAGATAATGTGCTAAACATACAACTTTCTTGCTGCCCAAAATGCCACAAAATGAGAGAAGCAATAGAGTGAAAACTCAGTAACTGTGCTGAGAATCAAGAAAGCGTGCTAAGAGACCAGAAATCTTGAGCAATTCCTAAATATAAAAACCAACCAACCAACCAACCAACCAACCAACCAGCCAACCAACCAACAAACCAATTGCATAGGATCAGATCATGGGAGAAATTATCTGCAGGAAATATGGCCCAAAATATGCACAAAAGATTACTTATACCTTTAAGAGGTAAGAACAATTCAGGGCAAAGCCAAGCTCAGAGTCAGTAGTTACTAGGAAAAGGAAGGGTCCCTGGGCACACATCTGAATGTGTAATTGGCAGCCCCCTCTATTGCTGTAGGGGAGTCCTCCGCGCTTCTCTCTCCCACCTGTGCTGATCGTGGGCAGCAGGTGAGCTGGCCCACAGGCTAAATAAAGTGAGACACCTCTGAAGCCAGAAGGGCATGCAGTTGCCCCAGGCCGTTACTCATTCCCCTGCAATCCCCCACCCCAGAAAGGCTGGGAGCCTCTACACTCAGAAAATAAGATACCAGTAGGCTCTTGGCAGTACATCCTATCTTTCTCCCATAATCACCGAAGCTGGCTTAGAGTAAACACAGCAAGCAGGTGTACAGGGATTTTCAAAGATCAGCTCACATTCTTGGAGTACTAGAACAAACAGAAGAAGAATTTAAAATAAGTACGATTAATATTAGAGAATTCCAAGAGATTATTGCGTCCGTCAAAAATAAACTAGAGATTTTGGAGATTAAATATTTGTCACAAAAGACTAATATCCTCAATATATGAAGAGTTTGTATAAATCAATAAAACCCCAATAGTGGAAAAAGTGGGTGAGAATATAAATGATTCTTTAAATATTTGACAATATGCTCAGACCCATCATGGTAAAAAAAATGCAAACGAAACATACAATTAGATAACATTTTCACCTATAAGATTAATGAAGTTGGAAGGCTTTGAAAACACACTAATTTGGTTAAAGCGTGAGAAAATAAGCTCCTATGTGTTGCTGGTTGAGAGTAAGATCAACACAATCTGTGTGAAGAGCAGTTAGGACAGTTAGCTAATACATGTCAAGTTATAAAATGCCTTTGAGCCAGCAATGGCAGGTTACAGATGTGCATGTACACAAATGAAATTTTACGTGCATGCATATAAAGGTATTAATTGCAGTATTGGAAACAATCAAAATATCTACCAATAGGAAATGGTTAAATAAATTATAGTGATCCATAAAATGGAAAACCATGTCTTAAAAAGATAGCATAATTCTACATTTCGGAATTTATCCTATAAATATTCTTGCATATTAGTGATGTACTTATACAGATATGCTTGCAAAGTGAATGAAATAATATATAAAGAAGGCCATTGATTGAAGCGTTTCTTATAATTACAAAAAGCTAGAAATAAACCAAATATTCATTAATAGTAGATTGGTTAAATAAAGTATGGTATATTCAAATGATTAAATGCCATTCCATTGTAAAAATGAATGTAGAAACTCTATGGGTAAGATAGTCATGGTTCTCTTCAGATACACTGGTAAGTGAAAAGGCAAGTATATGTTATGCTATCTTTAGAGAATAAAGAGGAGGAAAATATATACATGTGTATGGTACTTGTATAGAAAAACTCTGAAACATTGCAAGAATATAAAAACAGTGGTTCCTTGGTTTGGTGCTGGAAACTGGGCAAAGGGGAATAAGAGCTAGAGAGTTTTCACACTATATCCTAATGAAAAAAATTGAACAATATTAATATATTGATTCTTCAATGGATATATTACCTCTTTAATTTTTTTTAAAAGTAACACAAATTAGACAAAAATGAAATGGCTCCATGTATATTTATATTGAAAGATATCCAAAATATGTTGCTAAGTAAAACTTAAGCAAAATAAATAAGCAAAACACAAAAAGCAGAATAATGCATGGAGTGTGATACCACTGTGTTAAAAAATAAAAAAAAAAAAAGGCCTGACTCTAAGACTGCATATGAATAAACTGTCTCTGGAAAGACATACAAGAAATTATACCAGCAATTGTCTCTGGGGAAGTAAACTGGAAGGCTACGAGATAGGGATGGTAGAGAGAATTTTACTTGACTGTATCCCTCTTTGTACTTTTGAGTTTTTTTCTGTGTGTATATTGCCAATTCAAAAAATAAAATAGTTTTTCAAAATTGATACCACGATAATAAAACTCAATAGTATTAGTTGAATAACATCATGAAAATTATGTTAAGGGATCTTATTTCTGATTAAATATTACCACTGGTAGAAAATACTCCTTAAATATATGTGCTGGAAATATAAGGGTAAAAATTGAAAAATAGAATACATAACATTCAAACCACATAGGAAGATCAATAGAACAAATCTTTCTACTCCCAAATTAGTACAATAATTCTACTTCACCATTAATCAATAGAACAAAAGGGGAATATGAAGAAAAAAATACAATTAGTAACAAAGAAAACACAAAATTTAAATTATAATGGCAAGAAGAAGTCCTAGTATATAAGTAATAATAATAAATGTATTTCTACCAGTAAAAGACTCAGCTTGGGTTAAAAAAAAAATACGAACTACATTTTATTTATAAGAGCTATCCAAAATAAATTACGTAGGTAAATTTAAAATCAAAGACAAGAAAAACATGCCAGGTTAAAGCTAACTAAAATAAAGTTTTCAGTATTGTTAAATTAACATAAGACAAATAGAGTCCAAGGGAAAAAAAGCATCAAAAGGGACAAAGAAAGTTATTTCATACTGAGAAAAGGAAAAATCCATAATATATAACAGTCATGAACATTATGTATCTAACAACATAGCTTTAAAGTATATAAATCAAAAACTGTCAAAAGTACAAAGGAAAAATCATCACTCTCCAATCACAGTGGGAGACAGCTCCCTAGAAAATAAACAGAACAATTAGACAAAAACAAGAAAGGATCTAGAGTTTTAAATAACACTATTAACATGTTTAATACTTAACTTTGTATCCAAAAAACAATGAGTATACTGTCTTGTCAAACACATATAGCACAGAAAACTAACCATATAATTAGTGTATAAAGAAAATCTCAACTAATTACAGAAAGCAGAAATCATACAGAACATATTTTCTGAGCACAAAGCAACAAAATGAGAAACTAATAAGAATAGCACAAAACCAAAACAACCCCCCCCAAAAAAATCCCCGCCTATCCACTTAGAACATACAAACTATTCTTCAAAATCAATTAAAAGAAAATAGCAAAAATCTGACATTTCACTGGGATTACAGGGTTGACATCATTGAACTGATACACTGTGCCCCCCAACTTAAACCATCCTTGTGGCTGTATACCTTTATTCCAAAAAGGCTAATTTATGGGAAATGTCAGAGAATGGGGCACTAAAAACTTTATCATGACTGGAGCAGTGGCAGCCAAACCCATATTAAAATTAAATTGTTGAAATAATGAAAATGGTTTTTAAAAAGATAACAGATATGAGTCTGTCTCTATTTACATTTGGAGGAATAAAACATTAAAAAATTAGGCTTAATCTTATGTATCTCCCACCCCAAAGTTAGGGAGAAGCACATAACCATCTTAGGAAATCATTTCAATGAAAGAAAAATCTCTAGGGAGATAATGTCAACTTACTATGACAAATTGTACTGCCATTTAACTGGACTATTCCCCAGAAACTCTAGAACAGGGATTCACTAAACCAATTCAGCAATGCTGAATTAGAAAGCCATAGATCAGGGGTGTCCAAACTTTTTTCAACGTTTTTCACCAAGGGCCATATGCAGTAAAATACACAAACAGCCCGGCCGCTCACTTGAGGTAAAGTACGTATTGCCTCACCTGGTTTATTTAAGTAAACTAAATATATTTTTGGAATTTGCTGCGGGCCAATTAACAATGGATTGCGGGCCGCAATTGGCCCAGCAAGCCGCAGTTTGGACACCCCTCCCATAGATGAAAAGCACATCTGGACGTCTGAGCAGGAAGCTCCCAAGTGGCTAGTACATCTTTTGGAGCCTTAGATCTGGAGAAACCCTTACAGGTAATTTGTTCATCATCACCATCATCACCAGTTTTACAGTGAGACAACCAGAGTTGGAGTCTTCTCTTTCCCAGGCAGCATTTCTTCTCAAGTTTATATTCCTGCTTAATGTGTTCTTCAGATTTGTTCATTCTGAACCATAACAAGCTTAGTGAATCAAACATCCCTTTATTAAAGTAGTCAGAGAAGTTCTGTTGCTTTGTGGTAGACAACTTTAAAAGTAAATCAGAAAATAAGATGTGACTGTCTCTCAGACAATGTGTACTCTGTGAATGCTGGAAATCAGGAAGATTGTATAATTGGCACCTTTCCTGAGTTCAACCAGTCAGGGCCAATTAAGAGGATTCACCAGTGTTAATTTTTCAAGCAGTGAAGAACCTGGGGATGTGAAAATACATATGGCAAGCTAGAGCAAAGAAAGCTGCTTTTTGCTTAGTCTGATACTGCCGCAGGGTTGGGACATGACACTTGTGATCTCCCTTAGTTATCTGATTACAAAGGGTGATAAAGAAGACAGGAACATCTTTTAACTGCAGGGGAAATTTCAGCTCTTCAAGGAAGGAGTTAGTAACCTATCACTTGTGAATGGACATATCCAAGGTTTTTTTTTTTTTTTTGGTTGTTTTACTTTTTTTTTTCCTTTCATTATCTTCTCCCTGAGGCAACCCCACCCCATCAGAGTGAAAGAAGGGGATGCATATAGAAGGTGAATTTTAACGTTACATGTATTTTAGTCTTGAAATGATATTAATTGTAAGAAATTAGCTCAGCTCATTAAGGAAGCTCGACTCCATTATTAATTTTAATGTACTTGCTTTCCCTCTGAAATCTTCTAACCACATTGTCTGTGGGACAGCACAGAATATTAGGAAATAATTATTGAATGTTTTTCTTTACATTTAAAAAAAAGTCCTTAGAATAAAATTAATGGGACAGTAGGATTCTGCCAGGTTTTTTGTTTGCTTTTAACTTTTGAAAAACAGATTGTTCTGTATAAATTGCTCCACTAATAAAAATTGCTAGACAGTTAAGGGTTCCCACCTTTTTTGATTATATCGTAAGTCAGGTGGACTTCTCTGAAACAAATTTTGGGTACTTTTGAATGTAATACAGGGACATTTTTTTTTTCCAGAATAAAACTGTAAATACTTATAGGCACAATTAAGAGCATTCTTTAGTTCTCTTCTGAACTAGTTATAAAATAGTTCTATGTCTTTTTAAAAAAATTGAATTGGCCTCAAACAGTTTCTACAGAGGTAGGGCCAAGAGAAAAGATAATATTTTTAAATAGGAAGCATTTTTTCCAGGTAAAAATGCATAAGATTTAGATATAAAAAATGTGGGATTAAATTCTGGCTTGTCCACCATGTGTGTAATTTAGAACACATTGCTTACATCAGTTCCTTTGATTATAAATTGGGGCTAATAATACTTCATTAGGCTTTTGTGAGAATAAAGACGTCTACTGGACTGTGAGTTTTCTTGAAAGTTGGCATCACATTCTAGTCACCATCTTCTTTTGATTTTTATTAATCATTGTTCCTTAGTCACCTTTTCTTTGTGGTGTAACTGGATTGTCAGCGACTTAAATATTAATTTAATATACTTACTTTTCCTGTGAAACCTTCTAGTTGTATCCTCTGTGATTTTATCACCTATTGTTTTCCTTTAGACGTAATGGAGAGTCATATAAAAATAGGGCCTGATATTAAGTTAGTGACTGTTGCTAGTGAAAATGTTCTAAATCTCCATCTATTTTTTTGTTACTTCTTTGACCTCATCTTCGACCACTCTGCTCTCTGCTCACTCGGCTCCAGCCACACAGGCTTCCCTGGTACATCTCTGGGCCTTTGCCATTGAACACTATTTCCCTAGATACCCACATATCTCACTCAATATCTTCTCCTTTCAGCTCAGGTCTCATCAGCAAGCATTGCTCTTACACCATTTATACAATAGTAAAATCCTTAATTCTTCTGATCTTCTGTGTCCCCTTGTACACCCTAGCCTATTAACTTTTTTCCATAGTGCTATCACCAATTGGAAAACAACAACAACAAAAGATTTATTTATTTATTTTTACTTGTCTCTTTTCATTAGAATGAAGCTTTATTGGGCAAGGGATTTTGTTTTGTTCTTGCAGTTGATCCTCAATAAGTATTTGTTGAATGAATGATTAAATGATTGAACAAATGAATTAATGCTCATAAAGAGCATTTAAAAATACTTCCTCCTTTACTCTGGACCGAGATACTGTGTTTCCCCAAAAATAAGACCTAGCCAGACAATCAGCTCTAATGCATCTTTTGGAGCAAAAATTAATATAAGACCTGGTCTTATTTTACTGTAAGGCCCAGTCTTACATAATATAATATATAATATAATAATATAATACCGAGTCTTATATTAATTTTTGCTTCAAAAGTTGCATTAGAGCTGATTGTCCGGCCAGGTCTTATTTTTGGGGAAACACGGTAGGACTCACTTAACTTAATTCCAGGACGGAAGGTAAATACTTTCAAATGTTCAGCATCTCTTCCTACTCTTTGTTTTACCATCTGTTTTTGGTAGTGGGTGACTCTTGTGTTTCTGTATCTTTTCCTTTTATCCTCCACACATTTTCTTAGCACTGGGTAGCACTCAGTAGGCTCTTATACTTTCATTAAACAGAGCAAACTGACACAATCCAGCATAGTTTTTGTAGTTGTCTAACCTAATCAAGAATGTCACTGTGATATTAAATATGATATGGTTATGCTACGTATACCATACATTTTTGCAAGGAATAAAAAAAAAATCAGTTGAGTACTTCAGGGTACTTCAGGTTTCTCTTCTTGATTATAGAGATATCTGAATAACACTTCATTTCCCAGCTCCTGTTCCTCAGCCCCAGACACTGTAGAAACAGAGCTTCCCAGTCTCCTGCAGAAGAAACGCTTCTGAATGATGTCAGCACTAAAAGTTGGTGGGGTCTGTGTTTGGCTTTCCTTAAAAAGCAATTCTGAGAGGAAAAAAAAAATTTTGATTAGCCATTATAAGCCACCCTTTCTCAAGTGAGATTCTGTGAAGAAGTGTTTAAATGTTAGCTTCATTTTTGTAAACGTATGCACACTAGCTCTTTCATAGAAACAGAATGATTTTCCTGGATCAAAGATTTGCTTGAAAATCATTCCCTCATTAATGGTGAAGTGTCTATTTTGTTACAGTGAAACTCTAAAAACTCACTGTAGAAATTAATAGATACATTTAAAAAAATTGAATGCATTGTGCTTTCTTGTATAAAGATGATAGATGATGCTTTGGACTTTGAATCAATGTCTTTGGCACTTTGAGCTGTTTTCTCAACAATGCTATTAGAGCCACATGTGAAGGATGACTGCCTGGGGCTGGGGTATAGGCTCCGGTGTTCCTGAAGCATAGATATATGTTTGAATTTAATTGCAAAAAGCTGGATGCATGCTTGGGAGACATTCAGGAAAACTGCTTCTTGTTATTGTGTAATGGATTAGACATCAGCCCGTCTGTATTTTTCTCCCCACTCTTGTTACTTTCTACTTATGCCTGTCGTTTTTTCTTTCTGGATCTCATCTCTACAGAAAACGTATTTTAAAAAGTCGAAGATCCTAAACATTTCCACAATCTTAGTGTTTTGGGGCATCTGACTCTCCAAGTCACTCTGTCAATCACATTCATACATCTTCAACTTTCAATAGGCCCTACCTAGAAGATTAAACAATGGTTTTGTAATGATGAAAGTATTACCTTAAGAGTATGCATAGTGTCCTATAATTTATATGCAAGTTTTTACTGAAGCAACTGTGTGTTTGACTTATTTGTTTTTCCTCTGAAGAATGGCTTTACTAACCTGGTAGATCCACAGCAAAGAGCGACTGTAACAGGATCCTCTTCCCGTTAACAGAAGGTCAATGTGGTTGTTCTCACTGTGCTGACTGACATCTCTGCTCTGAGTCATAATTAGGTATCTCTATACCTTTGCTTGCTTCATCGGGAACATACATTATTGACTGAGGCCGTGCAAGTGGAGGCCACACCTCAAGGATGGGGACAGTCTTCCAGTGACATTACCTGGAGTTCTCCATCTGTTCCTCCTCATCTGTAACAATTCTTGTTTTATTTTTGTTTTGTTTTTAAAGGGGGATGAGCAAGTTGAGGACTACATTATTTCTTCAGAGACTTGGATTCTTATTTTCTTTTGGCCAGTCACGTGAGCGTAAGCTTGAGCCTGGAGGCCATCTGAGACTGCCTCCATACAAAGTCTTTGAGCGCACTCAAAAGGCAAAATGCAGTTTGGGATCTACTTCATGTCTTGAATCGATTGGTTCAATTTATCTCCCTGCCCCCACATACCAACATCTATATAGTTATTTTTCTAACTTACTCTTAGAGTAGTGCATGGTGAAACTGATACCATAATATCTCATCAGTAGATGTCTAAGGTGGAGATAAAGCCCTTTAATGATCCACTAAACATGCCAGGTACCAGGTGAAACCAGGAACGTGGTACCTAACTGCGCTCAGTCACCTGGGACTAAGAAGCCTGGCGATCATCTTTGACACCTTTATCTCTTTTACTCCCCACAACCAAATATCCCCAAATCCTGTTCACTTGACCTCTTATACATACGTTGAAATGATTTTCTCCATCTGTGTCAACTGTTACTGACTGTCACCATTTTTGTCTAAATCTCTGTTCTCGTAGTTTCAAAACCCGTTCAGTTGATCTTCCAAACCGACTTAAAAACTAAAACTTTCTGAACTGCAAAACTGTTTCTGTCATTGTACTATTTGAAGTCCTTAAATCGATTGTTATTGCCATCAGAGAATTGTGCCTGGCACTTAATAGGTGCTTAATACATACTCGTTAAATGAAAGAAAAAAAGTGAATCCTATAAGCCGGGGTCCTTATGACCAATAAAACTATCCCGTCGATATTATACATTTCACCAATGATATGTAAGGGGGCTTTTAGGTCATTTACTAACAAATATATTTACTTGAGTGGTTATATATTTATTTTTTGAGTCACTGTCTGTTATTGACAAGTGTTACTGACATAAAATGTAACATAAACATCTTAGGTTATAATAGCAGGTTCATTTAAAGAAAGAATATTAAGTAAAGGAAAGTATAGGTGAACTGGGTCTAAGACCCACACTGAGAAGCCAGATCAACAATGATAATCCATCTCATTGAATTTGCCTACATATTTGTCTCCCCGGTGAGACTGTGAGTTTTGCTAGAGCAGTGATAGCCCTCTCACAATGCTGGCCACATGGGCAAAGTAAACTAATTTTTGAGTGAATGAAATCAGACAAATTTAGTTGGATAGTGTCAGAACAAGGGCCTGGGTTAATGGTAATTGCTAGGATTATAAAATGGCAGTGTCAATAGAGATAGCATCTTCAATATCCGACCTTTGGAATGCTTCAGTGCCTATTCAGACATGTGTTTTGGAAACTGGTTCAAACAAGTTTTTTAGGCAGTGTCTATGTAATACCAAAGGTTTCAGTAAAAAATGAAAAATTCAGTTGATTATTTGGATGGTTAGTTTTCTCAGTTCCAAACATCCAAGTCATAGAAACCACTTAGAACATCGAATCTTTAGCTTACATCATTAGCCTTCCTCTTTTGATCCCTAAAAAATTGTCCTCCAAAATAATAGCTCTAAAGTCTATAAATCAGATTAAAAATGAAAGTACAAGATGCAGACAAAGTGTTTTTTTAAGTGCTTTTATTTATGGATGTATGGCCTTGGATTTCATTTGCTTTCACTGTTATCTTTTTCCCTTCTCCAAATTCATATAGACTTGTAGAGTACAAGAGCTTAAAGTATCTTGGGATGGTCTGACCTTATTTGGTCAATAAAAACACTGGAGCTGAGAGAGGTTAATATGCTCTGGCCTTAAGGCCAGATTAAGGCAGAGTTGAGACTAGAAGCCAGATCTCCTGGCATCCAGGGTACTTCACTCTATGGAATGCTGTTCCTCTTTCCTTGAGCATTCCCTCCTCCCTGTTCAGATTATTCTTGTGCTTGAATTAACCTCTTCTGTTTAATTTGTTTGCGTTATTAAATGAGCTGAACTAAGGCAGGTACGTATAGAGCTCTGAACATTTTTTTCCCTTAACAATCCATTTTTGTAAACAGGTTATTCCCAGAATTTCTTCAGCAGATCACCACATTATAGGATGGCCTGCCACTGTTAATACTCTTCCAGTGTAGAATTTACCAAAAAGTAGGTCTTTCTGGCATTTGTACCTATCGAGTTTGAATCAATGACTCAGTCAGGTAAGAGACAAACCTTAGCTGTTCAAAGGGTGTCTGATAGGTAATTCCATCAGTTTGTGCAAGGTGATAGATATATCTAGTTCTTAACACACTTTTTAAAAAGAGCCTCAAATGATTTGGAAATACAGTTTAGCTCTCTGATCTGGAAGGAAAACTGCCCTCAGGAATATTTCGCGGTTTAGATTAAGATTATTTGTTTCCATAAAGAATTTTAAATGACATATGTTTAAATACTGAAACAAGTTCAAGGTCCCTGAAACAAGTGCAAGGTTCCAAAGGCGTTTTAGAGGAAAGTACAACAGTGTATTTATCTAGAACTCCTCCTAACTGGTTACTTGGCCCAAGACGTAGAACTGGGTGTTTTCCTGGGGACCTGGTAAGCAGCTGCCCACGGCTTTCTTGGTTTACTCTGCTTTTCCATCTGTTTTACTTGTCTCTATTTCTGAATAATTTATTTTACCATCTGCATAAACAGAGCACCTGGCTGAAGGCTAACTCTTACACCTAAATAATTTAGAGAAAATAACCTCTTTAGTCTTTATTGGAATAATGTAATGACTTTCAAGAACAAAGCCCTGAAGTAAATAACTCTTGGGGACATTTCTAGTATTTTAACTATTACGCTAACAATTTAAATGGTTAATAATAATCTATTTTTTTTTAAATTAAAATTGCCTCCAAAGTTTTGTTTGTTTTTGTTCTTTTTCATTAAGATATCAGATCTAGCCGTTGTTTTGGATCTTAAGTTTCTTGCTGGTGTGTTTTGTATCTTAATTTAGAAGAATCATTGTTTGTAGATGATTATGACTGTATTAGATCCTTACTAAAAATCTGCCCAACTCTTGACTGCCTGTGAAAAATATCAATAAGTTCATGTGCTTTTCCCCAACAGGTTACTTTTTAAATGCTTAGACCTCTATCAGTAAAAGTGCATGGCATTACTATATATGAAACATTTCATCCTGGGTAATTTCTGCTTTTGCTGAGATTATCTTGGTGAAGCAATTATTTTAAATGTTTTCTTCACTGTGAAAGGAAACTCAGTTGTGGTACAGATATGTGAATTGAAGTCTAGCATTCAAGGTAAACTCCTACAAATCAATTTATGAATAAGTAATTGTATGAATTCTCCGTCATTCAAATTTCAATGATGACAGGAATGAAAGTATATTATACCTATCACATCTCTACTTAGCTGCTTACTAGCTGTGTGACCCTGGGTGATTTACCTGACCTTTTGGGACCTTGGTTTCCTCATCTGTAAAATAGGAATAATCATATTTATCCTATGGGTTCTAGTGTAGAGTGCAGAATGTATAACATCCAGGTATTGAATAAATGGTATGTTTAATTAGTATTTATTCAAATTGAAAAAAGACTTAAGAATGGGTTATTCTGTATATCTTGGATAAATAAAATTTAAACAGATTTTAAAAAATTATTAATTTTGAAAAAACTTCTAAAATGTTTTATACCATTCCTTTTAGTTTTATTCAGAATATAATGAACATAATTTTAATTGAAAAATGATGATCATCAATATAAATAATAACTGGACAGTATGCTACATACTACTTGTATAGAATAATTCAGCAATGGCCACAGACTAGTTAAGGTACAGATGACTTTTTTTCCTATCCTTACTGAACTTGAATAATTTTCCTTTTTGCAGTCTTAGATCTGCTCTTCTTAATTTTATGTCTTTTCCCTGTCTAACAGCTGTCATTTCTTGCTGTAGTTTGTAGGTTTGCCTGTAGCGCTTTCTCTGATTTTTATTTATAATCTATTGCAGAGTTCTAAGGGGTGAGTTTTCCTATGTATGTTTTAGTGAAGAATTTCGAGACATTTTTGTTATTCATTTGGCTAGTGGTTCTCAATTTGTGCCGGATAGCTTGCCTCTGAATACCCTCAATGTATTGGCTTGCAAATATACTATTTTACAAAAGCAGTAAATTATTTATTATATAAAGATTTGGTTATTATATCAGCTAAGAAAAAGACACAGTAAATTCTCATTTATCCAAAATTTAAACACTTCTATAATTCAAACAACCAGAAGAAAGTTAACAAAATCACAAGTCAAGAAAACAAATTTAGGTTATGCTTGGTACCGATTTTTTGTGTCTGAATTTATGGTATTCAAATCATCTGAAAAATTTTAATATTCATTATGGAACACCTACTGTGAGCCAGGCAATGTGCGATGTGGTAGAAATACCAAAGGAATAAATGATATTTTGTATCTATAATGATGTCAGCCTGGTGATGGCAGGATGGGGGGAGGGAGGAAGGGCAGAAACATAAACAAATAAGTAGAATAAAGTGTAGTATGAACTCTATGTATATACAAGTATGTTCATAATATAATTGAGAGTGTAAAGGCAAGAGTGGTCTATTCTACACTGCAGGGCCTAAGGTAGGGGAACACAGATGTGGAGATAGGCTTCGAGAGGAAATGAGATGTGTCTTAAACAACGAGTGGCTGTTCTTGAATCAGATCAGTCTACAAATGGTATTTAGAGGTTGAAGTGGTAGCTTGAACCACTGTTCAGATAGCAAAGGGAAATACAAATAATTGCTATGGCTGGAAGGTAGGGTGTGTATGTTGGGGATGGGAGCATATGGAAATGAGACCATAAGGTAGATCTGTCATGAAGGACCTTAAAAGCTGTCCCTGGAAGTTTGCATTTTATTCTGACGCAGGAAGAGCCATGGAAAGGCTTTAATCATGGAACAAATATGATGAGATTTGCGTTTTCCAAAGATGCCTCTGATTGTAGTGTGGTAGATAGAATGAAGGAAAGCATGTGTAGAAGCAGAATGACAGATACTTGAAGCTATGGCATCGGTTCAAGAAAGGATCATGACTCTTGAACTCAGGAAGTGGGAATAATAGGATGGGGTGGATTTGAGAGGTGTTTAGGAGGTAGGAATCAACAGGACTTGATAAGGGATTAGATTTCAGAGCGTAAATGGGGATGGAACTTGTGAGGGAACCTCAGGGGAGTGAGAGTTAAGGACGACTCCCAGGTTCATGGCTAGAGTGACTGGGTGGTTAATGGTGCCCTTTATTGTGATGGGAAATAGAGTAGAACAAACTTTAGAGAACAGTGAATTCAATTTGGGACATGTTGAGGTTTAAACACTCATGGCCTAGTTGGGTACCTAATGCAGGATGCATCCAATTGGATAAACAGGTGTATGTTATATTGCGAAAAAACAGTGTTAAATTACAAAGCTAACCAATAGCAAGACTCATCCAGTTTATATTAGGAGCTAATTATATAGTGTAAAAATAGTGTTTGAAATAGGCAAGGGAAGAGAGGGTGAAGATGTCACCTAGAAGAATTTCAGGCGATTTCCTGTTCAAATAGTTCAACTCCATGTCCTTATGGCAGACGATGGCCTTTGGAGGTGTGATTGGCCACCTCCAGATGTGGTTCTAAACACCTTGCTGCTGCCATTTTTAACCCAGTAACTAACTACTCTCTGATTTTTTTTCTTTTCAATTTTCCCTACCCACACTTCTCTTTTCTTAGTCCAGGTGAATCACTCCTTTCTTTGTGTTCCTGTAGCACTCTACCAAAATTTTCACATGGCGGTGTAATTCATCTGTACCACGTCTGACTAGATAAGGAGACTTCTGATGGTGAGGACATAATTTTATTTATCTTGCACCCCAGTGCTGAAGCTTGGGCCTGAGATGTGATTATGTATATCATATATTATATTTCTATCATATATTATTAGGTTGGTGCAAAAGTGATTGTGGTCTTTGCAATAATTTTAACCTTTTAAACCACGATTACTTTTGTATCAACCTAATATTAATTATATAAATAAATATTTATATTTACAGATAGACCTTTGTATCCGCTGGTTTCACATCCTCAGTTCAACTAACTGAAGATGGAAAATATTCAAATAAAAGAATGCCACGTTGTTGCTAACAGGTACCATGCAGTTTCATCTGTACTGAACACGTGTGGACCTTTTTTCTTGTCGTATTTTCTAAATAATACAGTGTAACAACTATTTACATGGCGTTTCCATTGTACTATGTACCGTGTTTCCCCGAAAATAGGACCTAGCCAGACAATCAGCTCTAATGCGTCTTTTGGATCAAAAATTAATATAAGATCCAGTCTTATTTTACTGTAATATAAGACCAGGTATAATATAATATAATACATGTAACATAACATAACATAACATAACGTAACATAATATAATATATAATATAATACCAGGTCTTATATTAAGTTTTGCTCCAAAAGAAGCATTAGAGCTGATTGTCCGGCTAGGTCTTATTTTCGGGGAAGCACGGTATTATAAGTAATCTGGAGATAATTTAAAGCATACAGGAGTGTATGCTAGTGTAGGTAGGTGTAGGTAGGTTATATGCAAATATTATGCCATTTTTTATAAGGGGCGTGAACATCTGCAGACTTTGGTATCCACGAGGGTCCTAGAATCAATTCCCTGAAGATGCTGAGGGATGACTGTATACCTATTTAATATCAACATTTTTAAATGTATAAGTATCAATAAATACCAAATGAATATGCATGACTACGTCTCTTGGCCTGTTTGGGATACATATTTTCAATCCTGTATTTTGTGCACTACTATAAGCGAGTAAGGTAGTAGGTGTGTTGGAGGCGGTACCAGTTATCTATTGTTGAATAACAAACCACCAGAAACTTCATTACTTAACACAATAGCAGTTTATTTTTTTTCACTATCCTGTGAGTTGATTAGGCTATTCTGCTGGTTTCAACTGGTCTCATTCTTGTGGCTGCACTCAGCTTGGGGCTCAGTTGGGGTTGATGGTCTTAGAGGGTCTCACTCGCATCTCTGGAGTGTCATTTGGGATGCAAGAATGACTGGGATGACTGACTTCTTTCTCCATCTGATCTTTTATTCAGGACGTCTTCACAGCATGGTGGCTGCAGGGCTCCATGACAACAAGAACAAGACTTGCAAGGCTTCTTGAAGCCCAGGTTCAGAAGCCTGTCCAGAGACATGTCCATTGCATTTGGCTGGTCAAAGCCAGTCCCTTGGATGGCCCAGATGCAAAGGGAGGGAAAGACTCTACCCTGATGGGCAAGGGTAAAGTCTGGCTACAAAGAGCCCTGTGGGATGGATCATATTTGCAAACAAACATGGGCATTTCCAAGGGACTGATTCTGCTTATCATCATCACCCTTTATTGAACACTATCTGGAGCCCACTCTAAATCTTTCAAGAGTTGCTTCTTGAAACACTATAATTGCTTAATGTGTATTAACTAATGACAAATTAAGAAAAGATTACTTCATGCTGAGGTCTGAAGACAGAGTTGAACTTGAAAATGGTAATTATGAAGACAAAAAAGAAAAAAATTCGAGGAAGGCAAAATAACAGAAAAACAGAGAAAAGGCAAGAGTATATCTTGAAAACAATCAAGGATGTTTTAGTTGGCTGTAGAAAAGAGGACTCCATGTAGAATGCGGGGTAATGCCTGTCCTGGAACCTCAGCATGATAGTTCTATCTATCTATCTATCTATCTATCTATCTGTCTATCTGTCTATCTGTCTATCTGTCTATCTGTCTATCTGTCTATCTGTCTGTCTGTCTGTCTATCTGTCTATCTGTCTATCTGTCTATCTGTCTGTCTATCTGTCTATCTAATCTATCTATCATCTATCTATCTATCTAATCTATCTACAGAGGGTGCCAAAAAAAGTATACACATTTTAAGAAAGAAAAAAATTGTATTAGAATTGTGATAATATATACCTGTAACAAAAGATGAATACAAGTCACATTTGACTAATGCAATTATAAGAGGTGCTGAAAGTGGTTACCATTAGCGTCCAGACACTTCTGATTATGGTGAACTACTACTTAGACATAGATCACATCTCTTAAAATGTGTATACTTTTTTTGGCACCCCCGGTATATATAGATATGTATGTAGATACATAGATATATAGATATAGATATAAGTAGGTGGACATATGTAGAAAAAGCCCTATGATATAAGATTGATTTTAAAAGATATTCACATTGGAAGTCTCCGGAATGCTAACATCAGAAAGGGAGGAAAAAGTAAAACCATCATAAAGGGATTAAAAAAAAAGATTAAGAATCCAACTGATGTCACAAGGATGAACAAATAAATCAAGGCAGAAAGTAGATTTCCTAATTGAATCCTATCACAGGCAATTGAGTGTTTAAAAGAATAAGAAAAAAGGAGAAAGAATGGACACATCTGGCTATAACTGGTATAAGCACTAGAGTAAAAATGTGGGTCTCTTCTGCTGGTCTTGTTGTTTTAAACATTAAACATCTCCTCCAAAGCAAACAGAATTATTGAACAGGTGTCCAGCATACCCTGCAGCACGTCTCCTGGCTTATTGAGTTATAACACAAAAACCAGCACGTGGAGTCTGTGCTTTCTTCACATTTGTGTGTTTTTCACACACTCCTGCTGAATGCATGTCAATAGTTTTTATTAAGAACAACCTTTTTAGCTTTGCAGAACTCAAAGGAAGGTGCCTTTCTTGGGAGAAATGACAAGTATCGCCTCTCTTCCCGTTATCAAGCCTCTGGCTCTTTGCTGAGGAGCCTCAGCTGGAGATGCCCTTTGTGATGCCAGACTTCCATTTGGGTGGTGGGTCCTCAAACACATATTCCCATAGTGCCAGGGAGGTCTGCCCAAGACCTCTTCTTGTTTCAGCTGTCTTTACTGCAGCCAATGCCACACTTCACATCTGAGGATAAGAGTTGGAAGAAGAGAAAGGCCAGAGGCAGGCAAATTCCCTACACTTGCCTTTGTAAGTCTGTGGAGGCTTAATAGCTCTCTCTGTGGGCTGATAGCAGCCCATTTTCCCTTTTGTGACAGAGGAGGAGATTGGCTAAATACTCCTGTCATCTTGAAATTAGCTTTTAATTGAAGTAGCAGTTGGAGCCAAAACTGCACCTTGGTCTGATGGTCATTGAGAGATCTATTAAGTCCTCCAGTTCATGTTGTTTCTATGGATTTGTCATTTCCTACCATGTGCAGTCTTAATGCCCCCATTAGGTATAAGGGCTGTCACTAATATCTTTATGCCCTATAGTGTCTGAAACAATGCCTTGCACATAGTAAGTGCTCAATAAATATTTATTAAATGAGAACATGATTCAGGATAAACAAAGGCATATCCAGTTAAGAATAGCAGGATGATTTTGTGATGGTCAGAGATCTAGTTCATATTCACCTTTTCAAACAAATTATCATTCAAATTATTTTTCATGTCTCTAACTTCAGTGATTCCAATGATGGTCCATATTATAAATACAACAAACGATGACAAAGACATAATTTTACTTCACAGTGTCAATGCTTAGATTAATCTCTTACATTTTAAAGGAGATGTTCCAACTTGTTCTCAAATTCCCCTCATTCTAAAAGAAAAAAAAATTGTCTTATATTCTTCCACGCTTACTTTATAAATTGTATGACACATTTTATTTTTTTGTAAGATGTTAATCATCCATATTCACCTTTGCTTTTGTATTTAAAAGCCAGGGGTCAGGAATTTCAAAGGAAACACTTGGTTACAATTCCAGAATAGTGAGAAAACACAATGGCAGAGACTAAAATCTATCATGGTATTTTGGCGTCCTGCCTTCCTTTAATTTTACAATGGGGGGAAAATCAAGGTGAGACTTGATTCCCTTTAGGAGTCCCTTTCCTGTGTGCTCTGTGTCTAGCCAGGAGAGAGACTGACAGAATGATAACACTCGATGCCAGGCTCCCTTGCCCACTCAAAGACCCTCCCTCAGGTATCAGTTGCTTGGCTGAGCTTTGAGGTCAACTAGACACCTCCCCTGAGACTTACCTGGCCTGAGGGATACAGCGACCAGAAAACCCTCCCATGGAGGGCAGCTGTTATCTGAGCTAGGATCAAAGTCCCCCTCTGTACTCCAGAAAAACATCTTCCAAACTGGGTCTCTTTCTCCATGATTCGAATGAATGTTGAATGAGTCCCTGGGGACAGCAGTTGCTTTGCTCAGGAACAAGCTGTCAGAAATACTGTGTGATGACAGCTCACCTCCTGTTTAAGTCCTTTTTGTTTGAGTGTTTGAATTCACTGCCTCAGAGGCCCATCAGAAGTTAATCAGGAAATTAGGCAATAGGGAAATGTGGTGATTAATTTTTTTTTTTTTTGATACATTCTATTTGTGCTTCAGGTTTTGTTTTTCCTGAAGTATGACATTGCTTCACCCTGGTCGTGTTTACAGTATCCATGAAAGGCATAGCTATAAGTATAAAATGCCATTGCTCAGACATTCAGTTTTATACATGAAAGCATTAAAAATAATAAGTAACTTTCAGATTGATCAGATTTGGGTTGCAAAGTGATAGTTTCTTTTGCCTTGTACTAAATCTTTTAGACCAGTCAATAATGGTAACTTTAAATGAGGTGGCGTGCATGGAAGTCTAGTAAGTTCTGACCATAATTTTTCATCAGTGAATCAATGCAAACCATTAATTGAGCAATTTCAGATTTCCAGAGACTTAGCTATATTCAAAGTTATGTTTCAGTTTACTGCTAAGTAGGTAAACTGGGGTGCAAACTGCAAGATCTGGGGCAATGTTGTATTCACCTTACTATCTCCTGCACAGTGCTTGGGACACAGCAGAGGTAACAAATAATCTCTTGAGGTGAACTAGATTGAGCACAGCTTTGATGATCTTGTTAGAATTACAGAACTAACGAACTGAACTAGATAGAGGTAAAATTCTCAGGACAGAAGGTGTACCAGGGCCAAGCAGAGAGAATATAGCATAAGAAAGTATACTTTTTAGATGATGCCTTTTGAATATTTCCATTCTTTTCCACATGAATATATTTTGCTGACATTGTAGTTATAGCCAATTTTATTCTGTACATTTCAGGTTACCCAGTTTAAATTGATGTTTTTCGTAGCATTACCAGTGGGTAGGTGGGTGGGTCAGATATTTTAGTCATGGCACACACTATTGTACAGCCATCTGTTATATTGAATGGATTATTTTGTTTATCGAGTTTCTTTGAATAGCAATTTCAGTTTTGTATCTTATTTCCTCCTTTGATGAGGGTTTTGCCAGCAGATGCAAGCTACATATTGGCTTGAGTTTCTTGCAGTTCCCTGGCTAGCTTTTTTTTCCCCCAGTTTTTTTTTCTTTCCTTTAGCACTTTTCTTCTCAAGAAATGTGTCATTCTAAAGAAATTCAGCATTTTGAACACAATCTGCTAAAATTAACAGCTTTACTAATTCTTTTTTTAAGAAGGCTTTTTTATCTTTCCAAGGTCATTACCGGTAATACCACAATTTTCTTTCTTTTTTCCCTTCTTTTCTCTTTATTTCTTGTCCCCCCTCCCATAAATAACTAGTGTTTTTTGTTTTTTTTGTTTTTTTTATTACAAACGCTTTGAGAGAAGAGTTTGTGTTTTTTGTTCAGGGTGCTGTTGATCAGAATTTATTTAAATCACCAGAGCTCTCTCTGGATTGTGTCAGTGGACCAGACACAAAAGGGTGAGTAGTAATCACTTAATGTGAACAATCTGGAAATCATACAAATCCAAGCAAGTATCATGGTAATCCTGAGGGAGGCATTGTAGGGAACCAAGCATCTACTTTCCGGACTACAGAACCGATGATGATGATGATGATGATGATGATGATGATGATGATGACGACGATGGCAGCGGCGACAGCAGTGATGGTAGTTAACACTTAACCAGCACTTACAATGTGTCAAGTATCATTCAAAATATGTAGCCTCTCTCTCTCTCTCTCTCTCTTCCCCTCTCTCTCTCGCTCTCTAGCTCTCTCTCTCTCTCAATCATCCATCCTCTTTCTATCTAATTTGTCCTCTATCTAGTCACTCAAGTCTTACAAAAAACCTGTAAGGTATTCTGCCTGTTTCACATCTGAGGAAACTGAGGGACAATAAGCCCAATTCAAGGTAAACAGCTAGTAAATGGCAATTAGGATTGAAACCTAGTCACGGTGGCTCCAAAGTTTTTACTTTTTTAACCATATGCTGTATAACACATATTTACACAATGAAGGACAGAAACAGGGGTGCAAACATATTATTGCTTACGAAATTCCAGGCACTGTCATTCCCCTGCCTGTAAGTTGCTCAGTGTAGTGGAGGATCAGAAGTGGAAACAGGTTAATTCAATCCAAAGAGAACATAGAGGAAGGACACATGGGGATGGGGACTGTTTGAAGAGCAATCTCTGGAGATAGGGGCCAGGCCAGATGAACATTGTGTCGAATTTAACGCAGAGGATTTCAGCAAGGAGGAAGAGCATTAGTGAGGCAGCAAGTCAGGAAACCACAGTGTGGTGTGAGCAGAGTCCCCTCACGTAGTATCACTACAGTGCAGAGTGGGAATGTGGACAGTGGCGGGAGGTGAATGTAGAGAAGTAGGCAGGGGGTTAGTGGCAGGTGTTTGGTGATAGGTTGTCTCCACAAGAGTGAAGACAAGACTGTTTCATACAGCCTACCCTTGGCAGCATGGAAAAAAACATGAAGTTCTCAATACCGGATTCTCCCTCTTGTCTACTGCTAGAAGGCAGACCTGGCGCGGGGGCTTCTGACTAGATGCCTACTGCTCAAAGCCCCCGCCCCCCACCCTGTCCTATCTCTGAGCTTGGTCCCCGATGCAGGGGTGTGCAGTGGGAAGGGAATGCCAGGCTCTTCCTCAAAACTCCATAGCATCAATTCGCTTCTGACGGCACCACCCTCCTTGTGGAATATGGCCTTGAGATTGCATGAAGGTAATCCTTCTAGCTTAATGACTGCACCTCGAGTAGAGTTCATCTCTCCCCTTTTTTTGTAGTTGAAAGAATCAGTGATTATGTTGGACAGACATACATACTTGGCAAAGTAGTTTGACTGAATTAGAAAATCAGCCAGAGTTAGCAATCTTGAGGAAGAAGCAAAAGGCTAAAGAACATGAATAGTTGGGAGAGGTTTAAAATAAAGTTAAATGTGAGGCTCTGGCAAAAAGCAAGGTAGGGCAGTACAAAAAACAGCAGACAATTTGAGCTTTAATATAGTTTCCTAGTACCTTGTAAAGTTTAAAATACTGGGTTATTGTGATTCTCAGAGATTTTTCTTACCTTTATGACACTTAATATGTTGTTCCACTCTAATTAACATGCCTCTATTGCTAGACTGTGAGATTCTCAAGTCTGATCTTATTCCCTTTCCATGTCTCCGCCAATTCACATAGTGCTTGGCACAAAGTTATTAATTAATGAATGAGTGTTAAATTAAATAAAAAGAAAAACAATAGAAAGGTACCGAGAGGCGTGGGCCTCATTTGGGCCAGTTGGGAGTTGTGCAGAGAGAAACACAGAGGTCTCAGACCCAAGGAAGATTATGCAAAATAATCAAAATTATGTAAAAATAGATAAACAGTTAGATGTTATAGACACCAGTTGGGTATGGTTCTCTCTTGCTGTCTCTCTCTTTTTACATGAATGGACCTTATTTCTGTGGACAGTTTTAGGCTCACAGAAAAATTAAGCAGAAAGTACCGAGAGTTCCAATATGCCCCCTCTCCTCTCTCTCCCCACACAGTTTGCCCTACTGTTAACATCTCGCCTGTGTGTGTTACATTGGTTACAGAGTGTGAACTGATATGGAAACATTATTATAAACTAAATTGCATAGTTTAGATTGGGATTCACTCCTTGTGCTGTGTAATTTCATGGGTTTGCCAAAAATATCATGTCACGTATCCACCATTACAGGATAGTTTCGCTGCCCTAAAAGTTCCCCATGTTCCACCTGTTCACCCTTCCCTACCCCTCAACCCCTGGAAACCACTGATTTTTTTCCCCCCACTGTCCTTGTAGTTTTCTTTGTCCTGAATGTTACATAGTTGGAATCATTCAGTATGTAGCCTTTTTAGATTGGCATCTTCCACTTAGCAATGTGCATACAAGGTTCTCCCGTGTCTTCGTTGCTTGACAGCTCACTTCTTTTTACTGCTGAATAATATTCTAATACCTATATAGAAATATCACAGTTTATTTATCCAGCTACCTGTTAAAATAATTGCTTCTAAGTTTTGGCAATTATGAGTAAAAGTGCTAGAAACATTCACGTGCAGTTTCCTGTGTGAATCTAAGTTTTCAGCTCATTTCGGTAAATACCTCGGAGTGTGATTGCTTAATCAAATGAGACTAGGTTTAGTTCTGCAAGATACTGCCACACTGTCCTCCAAAGTGGCTGTACCTGTTGCTTCACATCTTTGCCAGCATTTGATGCCGTCACTGTTTCGGATTTTTACCATTCTATTAGGTATGTGGTAGTACCTTGTTGTGTTGGAATTTGCATGTGATGCTGAGTATCTTTTCACATGTTTCCTTGCCATCTGTATCTCTTTGGTCATGTGCTTATTTAGGTTTTTTGCTTAATTTTAATGGGATTATTTGTTTCTTATTGTTGAGTTTTAAGAGGTCTTTGTGTGTTTGGATATAAATCCTTTATCAGCTAGGCGTTTTGCAAATATTTTCTCCCAATTTTTGGCTTGTATTTTCATGATCTTAACAGTGTCTTTTGCAGAACAGAAGTTTTACATTTTAATAAAATCCAACTTATCATTTTTTTTCACCTATTGTGCATTTCGTATTGTACCTAAACTCATTGCGATACCCACCTAGATGTTTTTCTTATGTTGTCGTCTAGAGATTTTACACTTTTGCATTTAACATTTAGGTCTATGACTCATTTTAGGTTAATTTTTGTGAAAGGTGTAAGGTCAATGTTGAGATTCATTTTAAACTAATCTATTTGGTTATTCTTGTTGCTTTGTTTATTTTACTGTTCTCATAATATTGAATCTGTTTTTCTAGTACAAGCCTATTCCTTCCATATTTGTTTCTAAAATATGACATGATGTTCCACAGGGTAATGTATTTTATCAGCCTCACCATTTAACTTCCCAAAGGTTCTAGCATGAAATGAGTCAATTTGAACAATTAATCTCTTTTTTTATCTGTAAAAAAGAGGGGTGGGGGATTGTTAATCCTAAATATTGGAGAGAGAGTGAAATGATTAAATACCAGAGCTATTAAGGGATGAGAGCTATATTTTCTGAGGACTTCCTATGTTTCAGAGACTGTACAGGAACTGAAACGTATCTCATTTAGCCCTTAGAGTGATTACTTGGAGGTTCTTATTTCCATTTTTTGGTCAATGAAGAAGTGCAAACCTCAGAGCAGTTCCAAAAAGTGGAACTAGGATTTGAACCCAGATTCACCCAACATCAAAGTGTGTGCTCATTTCACTTGCCCGCACCACCTTCCTCTCAGGGACTCAGAGAGGGAGCCTAGAAAGACCTCATCTCGTTTCAAGCTAAAGCTTAGAAGGTTTGGGAGATCGTGTTAGATTTTTGTCAAAAGAAGGGAGAGGGAAAAGACAGAAAGGATTTTTATAATGGACCTTGGAATGCTTATTCCTTCACACATCCAAATAGCATTTATTGAGCACCCACTTGAGTGAGTCTTGAGTAGACCCTGTGAACATTTAATGAGGAAAGTGGTTATGATCCAGGGCATGGGGCAGGGGGCAGTGGATTTGGGACCCTCTGTCTTCGTCCGCCTCCAGCAGAGTCTATGCGTCATCCTGCAGAAGCAGTGCTACTCCTTACTCCTTAGTATTGAGTTGAAGAACACAAAAGACTGGAACATGTCTGAGCCTTGGCCACCACAGAAGCAGACATCCAATAGGTAGTGAAGATGAGTGTAGACCTCTATGCACAGGATACATGGCTCCAAGAAGCCCTGGGTTACCCTTTTAAAGGTGGCATTCAGAATGAATCTATTTTGGCACACTTCCCCTTTTAAAAAAGTCTTCGGCGTTTACCTCAAAACAGCCTTGTTGCTGCTTCCTTTACCTCCTCCAGCTCCAGTGAACGGACAGGTCCCAGCCCATCAGACTCTCTGTGGTCTCTTCCTGACCATTGGGTCCTGATGTCAGTTCCTCACTTGCACACCTGCCCCTGTTCCCCTCTACCTACGTTTGGTTAGGTTTTGTTTTATGCTTTCATAGCTGGTTATCACCTCTGGCCTGCCTAAACCTTTGCTCAGCCTCCTCTCCCCAACATAAATGCACAGTTGAATTGGCCCTGCAAGACCGCTCCTTTCTACATGTTGAGATTTATGATCACTCAACCCAGTCCTCCCTGGGCATATAACTGACCTGAAACCCTCTCCTTCTAGACAAGCCTTCGGCAGTCATAATAAAACCTGGATCTGAAGAAATGAATTTGAGAATCAGAGGAAAGAAATTGGAGGAGCAGAACTCCAGAGAATAATGATAATTCCTGAGCGCTGACTACTGCATGGGTGTAGGATTGCAGGCTGTACCTGGTTATCTCCTTTAATCCTCAACAATCCTGTGCCGTGCTGTCTAGAGATTGAGTACAATGTCCCTCATGATGTTGGGATCTTGGGTAATTTAAAATCTGAAAGTGAATTGGGGAAACAAAAAGAGGGGAGGGGAGAAATGAAAGAGACTGACAGAGAAAGGGAATAAAGTCAAAGAATTGGAAAAATGAAGCTGTTTTTTTCTTTCAACAAAATGTAATTTAGATCTTGTTCTACAATAAGCCATAATGAGTAACAAAATCAAATTGATTGTAACAGGAAATATCTCCAGGTGTTCTTTTCTGTTTTTGTTTTTGTTTTCATTTTTTAACATAGTTGCTGAAAGGGAGGGAAAGACTCCTATTTAATTGGTTAGGATTAATTCTGTAGTGGAAAAGGGTTAAATTCTTTTTATATGTTCACATTTCAATGGTGGGCATAAAAATTAAATACTGAGCTTCATCATTTTCTTGCTGAAATAAACATATAGAAAGTTAATGGTATAAATGTATTGAACATTGAAACTAACTTGTTTTCCTGACCCTCAAACACCAAATTACATCTGGAGGTATAATAAAAAGTCTGTGAACTGCTTTAAGGTTATGAAATTAGACAGATGTTTCAGTGTATTTCTTATCTCTCATCACTTCCTTCATTTTATGAGACTTAAATTCTCTTTTTCTTCCAAGCTTGCCATTTTTTACTACCATATTGAATATATAACTGCTCCTCCATTCCATTCAACTCCTCACATTATAAATGAAGAATATGGTGTTACTACATTTTAATTGTTGCTCTTTGCTTGTTGATCTGATTATATTGTTTTCTTCTTTTTTTTCCTAGGTCACTTAAAGTCTACCACAGTAGTTCTTTTGCCTTGTTTTATCATAGATAAGGAGCTTTTCACATTGATTATTTCACTGTTGAAATTTGTGATAGCATACCTTACACCCTCTTTTGTTTTTAAGTATATAACTCAATCCCCTGCTTTTTTGTTGCTCCCCCCCGCACTCTCCACCGCCACCTCAGTAAACTTTTCCTGAAACCCTCTGTCTGCAGGTTTATGCAGATAGATTGCAGTCTGAGCTTGGTGATTGAGATTGTATCAGTTCTTGGCCTAGTGTTGTACCATAACAGACATCTTTGGGTAGAAAGTAGAAGCAGTGGTGAGACAACATTAAAGACAGACTTGGCAGGGCCCACAACAATTTCAGAGAAATCTGATTCCTGTGGTGCTACCTTGGAAAGCTCCAAGTGATTTCTTTCACTGTTTGCTGAAATGAAATGTTTGCCACGAGAAGCTGGTTCCCACAGCTAGTGGATGCAATTGTTTCTCTTTTACAGAGTACATCCCTTCACCACATTTTAAACAACAGCTTGTTTTATTTTAATTTTTTTATATGAAACTCTTGCTATCAATTTTTAGAATGGTGCTTTGGGTGGAATTGCTGGGCAGGGAGGACAGTGATCAGCCTTTAGAAAATGTATAACTTATAAAAGTTAGATGATTTTTGGATTGCATCTAGATAATAATGGCCCTCCCCATTTCTAGGATTATTAGGATCAAATTTAACTAGGAATACTAATTTTGTTTTACTCTCTTAAACAAGACAGCTATAGACAGAAACAAAAGTATAAACAGGTAGAGTTTGTTTTCGGCAACACTAAACTTTGGCCATATTATTCCTCCGCTTACTTGTTAGCTCATTGTGTTAATATTCTAGGGCCCCTGTCACAAAGTACCACAAACTGGGTGGTTTAAGCAACAGAAATTTACTGGATCACATTTATGGAGGTTAGAAGTCCAAAATCAAGGTGTCAGCAGGGTTGCTTTCTTCTGAGGGTTGTGAGAGAAGAATTTGTTCCAGGCCTAACTCTTTGGCTTATAGATGATGTTCTCTTTGTGTCTTCATATCATTCTCCCTCTGCGTGTGTCTTTCTCCTTTTTCTAAGAACACCAGTTATATTGGATTAGGGTCTACCCTAATGACATCACCTTAACTATTACATCTGTAGTTACCCTATTTCTAGGTAAGGTGACATTCAGAGGTACTGGAATTAGGACGTCAACATGTGAATTGGGGGGGCTACACAATTCACACATAGCAGTTTTCTTGTTTTTATTCTCTTTCTTTCTCATTACATCAAAACCACCAACACATTCAACAGAGGTGATAAATCATAGCTTCAGATTTTACAACTCCTAAGTATACTTACATTCTCCTAAAGTCTTTAAAAAAATGATAGAAGAAGACATCAAATGGTTAAATTTGGGGATACTTAGTTTATAATTAATTGAATGAGAAATTAATTAATTAGTTAATTTTTCAGGGAAGGAGGTCAAGTTTAAGGGCTAGGGGACATGGTACCTTCCAGGAGAATCTTACTATGTAGGTGATTTATTTCACCCATGCACAGGACTGTCCATAATAGGAATCTTTGCTTAACTGTTTTAGGGAAGACTGTGGTGTTTGGAAAGTACAAACGAAGCAGTATTTCTTAATAAATGGACCTTGGACCACTTGTCTCAGAATTGTCATTTAAATTCCTGGGCCCCACCCCAGGCCTAAGAAACTGAAATCTCTGAGAGTTGTTGTCTAGGACCTTTCTAGCAAGTAACGCAATGAAGTTTGAGAGATGGTCATACAACAAAATAAGACAGATTGTACAAAGGAAACTGTCTGGTTAATTTATAGACATGGCATGTATGTGAGCACGTTGATCAGTTTTCTCAGTCTTTCAAAAGCCCAGAGACTGGAGTTAGGGTTCACACTCAATAAGGACTTGCTCATGACTCTTTGCTCAAACAATGATGCAGGAAAGATTGTACAAAGCTTTGAAGACACATTATTTTCTCTCTCATACAGTCCTGTTTTTCAATGAAGAATCTCTGAAGTTGGCTTTTTGCCAAACGAGAGAAGACCTGGATCCTGAACAACAAATGGTTGGGTCCTGCATCATTTGGGAGTGGAGATGGTCATTTCCTAATTGACTCG
Organism: Rhinolophus hipposideros; assembly: GCF_964194185.1. Lineage (NCBI taxonomy): Eukaryota > Metazoa > Chordata > Mammalia > Chiroptera > Rhinolophidae > Rhinolophus > Rhinolophus hipposideros. The sequence continues at coordinate 63,450,812 of NC_138048.1, forward strand.
GCCTTAAGAATCAGTACTTTCCCAGGATCTATGACAGATGGCAATACAAATGAACATATATACCAGTGATGCCTTTTGAATTTAATTTTCTTTTAAACACACACAGACAATATGTATTTGTTTAGTCTCTACATACTATTTATTTTTGCTCTGGGGTTAAAAAAGAAAAATCTGAAAACTCCAAGTATTAAGGAAAAAAAAAGAAGCAATTTAAGAAAGATTAAAAGCAATTGTTCTGTTACCCTTGGCAACAGAATCTAGATGCAGCCAATCAGCAAAGTTGATATATTGTTTTGACACACGTGCACATATTTCTAACATAAATAGCAACAGAGACCTAATAACAGTAGGTTTTAACGCTGGAAACTGATGTCATTTCAAATGTGTCAATCAAAAGAACCTATGAAAGTGTTTTTTTCTATCAAGCTGACATTAAGTATATGCTGTAATGGCTTCTTAAGTGACGGCAGACTTCTGTCAGGCCATATAGGAGATGCTCAATCTATAATTACACTCTTGCTTCTTGGAATGTGTCCTTTAGCATATCTCAAAAAAAAAAAAAGGAAACTTTAATGAGAAAAAATTTGAGTTCTACAGTAAAATTCATCTGTGTACATTACCAAAAAATGTGCTTATAAAAATAAACAAAATTAGACTAGAATTTGCTTGTTTATCCCTAAAATAGATGCATTTCTTTAGTTCCTATGTCTGTTGAATTTATGATCAACTTGTGCCAGTAAATTCTGCAATGTAAATTGTTTTACGTCTTTCAAAAATTAGCATTTGGATAGAACAATAGGAGAGAACAATAATATTAGGTTTCTCAGAGGAGAATAAATGGGATGGTTGGAGTTCCAGAACTGGTGACATTTACTGCCCAATATGAGAGGGGATAGTTGGTGGGTCAGAATTCACCCTAGATAGTATTAGTAGCAGTATTAGTTAAAAAAAAAAAGAAGGTACTATTTATAGAGTACTTATTTGAGATGTGTACTGTGCCAAAATGCTTTGCAGACATTATCTCATGTACTTTTTACAATAACTCTAGGAGGTAGGAATTACCATCTCATACAGATGAGGAAACCTGTGTTATATAGCCTAGCTCCTGTCATATGGCCAATAAAGAAGTGGCATAGCTGGGGTATGAACCCAGGGCTATCTTGATCCAAAGCTTCTGCCCTCACCCATAATTCATGTGGATTTGCTCAACTCCCCAGTGAGGCTGACATGTCAGGAACCACAGGTTGCGCGTTACGCACTTAAGAATGGAGCATGATCCCTGCTTTGCTCCTCAACAGATGGTTAACCCTAGTGCACTTATGTAACTTTTGGATCCTCCTTTTCCTGATGGATATGGCGAGTCCGGTGTCTACCTCCCAGAGCAACGGTGGGAATCACTGAGCTGCTGTTTGATAAAGCTTGTGCTTGCTCAGGGCTCTCAATAAAAATGAGTTTCCTTTCCTTCCTTTCTTTCCAAATATCTATGCAAAGTACCAGATAGGATAGTGCACATTGTAGATACTCTGTTAATTTTCTGAGTACATAACCAAAAAAAAAATAACTTTCAGAGGCCACATTATTGAGATTTTTACTATCTAACTTGTCATCTTAATAAAGATACAATTGCAATTTCAAGTTAAACCCTTGATGCCCAGTAAAATCACTGGAGGAAATTTTAAAACGACTGAACCCTGGGCTTCAAGAGATTTTGATTCCCTCAGTCCAGGGAAGCCACTAGGTACATATATACTTGCTTTTTAAAAAATTAAGGTGAAATTCACAAAACATAAAATTAACCATTTAAGTGAATGATTCAGTGCATTTAGTACATTTACAATGTTGTGCGACCAGCACCTCTATCTAGTTCCAAAACATTTCATCACCCAAAAAGGACACCTCATTCCCGTTGAATAGATGCTTCCCATTCTCTTCCTCTCTCTAGCCCCTGGCAACCATCAATATATGTTTGGTTTCTACGGATTTACCAAATCTGGCTATTTTGCATAAAGGGAATCAATACAATATGTGGTCTTTTGTGTCTGGCTGCTTTTGCTTAGCATGAAGTCTTTGAGGTTCATTTATGCTGTATCATGTAGCAGAACTTCATTCCTTTTTATGGTTAAATAATATTCCATTTTATGGATATACCATCATTTGTTTATCCATTTATCTGTTAATTTTCCACCTTTTGGATATCCATACATGAATAGTGCTTCTGTGAACATGCACGTACATACATTTGTTTGAGTACCTGTCTTTGATTCTTTTGCATACATATCTAACAGTGGGATTGCTGAATCATTTGGTAATTCTAGGCTTAACTTTTTGAGGAACCTGAAAACTTTTCCACTGCATTGAACCATTTTGCATCCTATCAGCAATGTACAAGGGTTTCCATTTCTCCATATCTTGTTATTTTCCTTTTTTTAAAAAAAAATTACATATATCCTATGGGAGTGAAATTGTATAGTGGTACTTCACTGTGGTTTTGATGTGCATTTTCCTAATGACTAATGAGCATCTATTCATGTGCTCATTGGCCATTTATATATCTTTTATATATCTTTTCTGGAGAGATGTATGTTCAAGTGTTTTGTAAGGCATATGTATATTTCAAATGTTAAGTAGAATTTTTGACATGCTTTTATCTATATTTTTTTAATTAAAATTTATTGGGGTGACAATGGTTAGTAAAATTACATAGGTTTCAAGTGTACAATTCTGTAATACATCATCTGTATATCACATTGTGTGTGTTACCACCCAGAGTCAGTTCTCCTTCCGTCACCATATATTTGACCCCATTTACCCTCATCTACCAGCCCCTTCCCCTCTAGCCCTCTCCTCTGGTAATCACTAAACTATTATTTGTGTCTATGAGTTTTTTTAAATATCTCCCCTTCCCTGAAGGTAATTCTAATATGCAAAGGTTGAGAAAAATCATTGATATAAAGGAAAGTTAAGAACAAATAAAAAAGAGATGTCTGTTATGTATTGTTTTTATCATTTGAATGTGGATAAAAAAGTATTATGCATAATTCTGTCAACCAAATGATCTTTCAAAAACTCCTACTATTCCTGGAGAATTCAAACAAAAAGTACAAAATTATATAAATGTCATCAGTGTATGCTCCATGACTTCAAGATAGCATTAATGGACACTTTAAAAGAGGCCTAATCTCACATTTAATATTAAAAAGAAATCTTAACGTGTATAGAATACCTGTTCCAGGGAGGCCAAAAAGTTTAACTCTCTTGTTACATTTTATAATTGGGGTGCAGATTTTTTTTTACTTTCAAGAAATTGTGATAATAATAGAAAAATAATTGGTCTGAATGCCATAGTCGGTGGTTGAATTTAAGAAGAAAAATACAGGTTACTTTTATTCCTGGCCACCTGTGTGTTTCCCTCCCTCCCTCTCACTCTCCCTGCTTACCTCCTCTCTTCTTTTCCCCTCTTTCTTCAGTAAACCATAATATGTGGAAAATAATACAGAGGTTTATCTTATTTTTATGCTCTATTAAGATGCCCAAATGGTCATTATTGCTGGGTTATTTTAGTGTTGAATTTTTGGAAAGCCTGTCCTGAAATTTCCATGTCAGAGAAATCAAAAAGAAAGAAACATGTCAAACAGGTAGCAGATATCTATTGTTCATTTTCCAACATAGAAAAGTAGTACTTACAGTGTAGGGAATGACATTTTCCTGAATGAAGACTTTCATTAGAATGTCGACCTTAACTATCATTCCCTTTGCTGTCAGGAAGTGCTGCAGGTTGGGTTTTCCAGGAGGCCGGCCCTGAATTACACCTGGGAAAAGAAAGGGCAGAGGCAGGAGTGGGCAAAGGGACCCATTAGGCTGTACTGTAGGCCTGACAAGGTCTCTGTCAACCCAATGGGGAGCTCTGAAGCAGGGATTTCCCATTAGAGGAACCCTACATTGGCCTGTGCCCTGCTGGTCCAGGCCCTTGTGTCATTGCCTTGCTCAGTTGTTGGCCAAGGGACCCTGGAATGAAATGTGTCCTTGGCTCCAACACTGAAGCTGGTCCCATAAGACCCTACAGCTAGAAGCAGTCAGCTCCCCACATTCCCCACAGCTGGGTACTGACCATTTTCTTAAAGTGAGTTCTGATGGTGCATCTTTGTATTTGTTATTTGTATAACAGCAAATTATCTGTTCACTTGTCATAGCTAACATGAGTAATTACAGTTAAGAAGTAAGACAATGCATGTTAGCTAGTTTCTTACCTCTTCACTAGCAGATTTTTACTAAATGTGCTGAAAACAACATAACCTCCACCACTATGTAATTTAGTCCAGTATTTAATGCACATCTTTTGGACTTACTCTTTTCAGGGTTAATTCCAATATCAAACTACCGTTAGAATGCAATGTTGTCTAATAGATCTAGCAAGAAAAAGTTTAGCACATTACCTGGCCCATAGTAGGTGACCAATAAAAGTTTGTTAAAATGAATGAATGAATGAATGAATTCAATTACATAATGAATTCCAAATACTCTTGTGAATGTCACTCCAATGCCATGGTGTAAAGAATGGCAGTAGAATTATTAGTACTAGGATGCCAGAACCAAGTCCAGTTTTGAGTTTCTTAAAAGTTTTAAACTATGTTTTGAGACCTTTGTTCTGTTGCAAATATTTTGACCATGGCAAAAAATTCAAATTCAAAGTGCATTTTGTAGGAGAATTTAATTGTAAAACCCCTCTGTGTTTTAAGGAAAATTCAACCCACATGTTCTATTATTTAACTGACACTTAAGCATATGACAGTTATTTTGTAAGACCTTGTTGTGTCTTTGGTATTTTTCATCCATTTTTCCTTAGAAGTAGGAAGTCTTGGTTAAGGCAAGCCTAAAGAAACCAGCCTGAAAATCTGGGCTGAGAATGGAATGCACAATTCTGGGCATTCTGGTTGGGTCTTTCAAGGGAGCAGGAGGATATATCTTTTCTCCAGCCTCCATGCTCTCTCCCATGGATTGTCGGTCTCTGTAGATTGTGTAGAAACTGCGAGGCTGTGGTGCCTCTTTCTTCACTCTGTTGAATGGGACAAACCCTGTGGCAGTCACAGTAGCTACCCATGGCCTGATGTTCTGTTCTAGGCGGAGGGGTCCTTCTCCAGAGCAGAATGAGGCTGGGGTCCCTTGTCAGTCAGTGGCAGTGTGAAAATTCCAGGGAGCCCAAAGAACTGCCCTATTCCTAAGGAACTTGAAAAGAAAGAAAAGTGAAATGCTGGTCCCTGGGTTAATGCTTTGTTAAGGAACCTCTTCTGAAGTGTAACCACGTCTTTCAGGGATATCCTGGGGCAGGAGGAAAGTCAGGGATGTGCCTTTCTAAAGAGTAAGGCTTCATTAAATATGTAGAAGGAGGGGGAGAGTGATGAAGTGTAATTTCCAGATCTTTCTAAAAAGATATCTGAACAGCACTACAGATCCTTACCTGGTCATGGTGAATTTTCTTCACTCGAGTAAAAGGGATTGGGACAAACAATATTATAAAAACTGTTCACTGTTGAACGTAACATAAAAATGAGCACTAGGCTGGATATTGTTTTAAACTCACAATTCTCCTATGAGTGCCGATGGCTTCCAAACATTCAGCTAAACCAGATCTATGACACGTGGGCTGAGGCTATTCTCCCTGCTTAAGGAGATGGTGCTCCATTACTCTTCTTCACTGGGATTTTGGTTTTGAACAACCCTTTTACTTGGCTTGAGGTACTGCCTGGTGCCCCTTTTCTCTTCAGCTGACACAATTTTGTAATGAGCTGGGGTGGTGATGTAAGAGCAATGTAATTATGGGGAAACAACAAAGGGTTAGGACTGGAAACGGCCCAAACCACCCGATCACATGTCCTCTTGCATTCACATGACCAAAGCTGAGGTGGTGGGGGGAGGGAGGGATGTCTGCTCAATGGTATGAAGAGTTGCTTACCTATGACAATTGCAAAGTTAAAACCATGAAAATAATTTGGGGATTCAGTGCAATGTAGCTTACCATACATTTACAATTAAATGCTGATAAGGTGGGTCATCACTTATATTGTTTATTTCTTCAATATTTTTCTACTAGACTTTCTATTTTCAAATTATCAAGGGAGGTATTGGTGAGGGTGGGATTACACGGGTAAATCCTTCTTCATACCCTGATGAATTTTTTTCTGCCGTTTAGGCAGGGAGCCAGGAATGATGTGGTTAGAAATAGAAATCCTCAGCTTCCATCCCACCAGCCAGGGGGAGACGTACACTGAGGCTCTGTGTACATCAGAGCTTCACATTCAATTCACTATGGTGCCATTTGAAAAGCTGATAAGAGAGAGAGAGAGAGACAGAGAGAGATAGAGAGAGACACCGAGAGAGAGACAGAGAGACAGAGAGAGAAATATACATAGTGGAGTGAGCCCTGGGAGTAAGACCACTGTTCTTTCCTTCCCCTGCATTAGGCACTGCCTTCCATGATGATGAGAGGGAGAACATGTTAGAGAAAGAGGCAGAGCTGCAGAATTAAACATTCACATTCTTTTCATCATTAATAGACATTCCATATTTGCTCAGCCTTCTAGGAAGTAACTGGAAATACCAACTGAAAGTCTGGTTGGATGGCATTGAAGCCTTTCTGACTTTTTCTATAGTCGAGATAACCTTCTAAAAACCAGTTGGAAATACATATGCCCAGGAAACACAAATGTCCTTCACATATTTTTTAGAATGAATAAACCTTTAGCCTGGGTTCCTGTTTATCGCTATTTTTTAAAGCCCAAACCTGGGTCAGGTATGAATTCTCTTGTTGTTTATTCAATAGATATTTACATAGTTGGGGGTAAGGAGATCAAATTTATAACTTAATGAACCTTTACCTTGAGTACCTCAAGTGTTAAGTGAGCAGAATAAATGCAGAAAGGTTTAAGCTGGCTACATAAGCCATTGTGCTAATATTGTGATAACCAGAAAGGTGGGATGGGTGAGAGGCCACCATCAGAAAAGTGGGGCTCTGGATCTCTACCTCAGAATTGCGGGGGTCCGTGCAATATGCACAAGCACCAAGTATTGTCTGCACTGTAAATAATAAAAGAATGACTACTATTGGGGGAGATACTTTCGTTAGTATTAAAAAGATTTGCATATTGGAAACACTGGAAATCACTGGTACTTTTTCCAGCCCCTGTTTACTTAATCATAATCACTCGTGCCAGTGGGCCAACTAAAATAGACCACAGTGGGCTCTAGAGGTACCTTTAACAGACCACCATTTTTAAAGTGTCTCCCTAGTTATTGGTGACATTATTCCTACATATATTTTGTCAAAACGTCCTTTGTATTGGCCTTACAACAAATGTATTTGACATCTTAAACATTTGTATTGCATGTTAAATCTTTTCAACTTAATAAATAACTGAGATAAATTATCAAAAGTCAAGTTCTAATTGCCAGAGAAGACAACAAAGATTTAAATCTTTAAAAGATTTTTTTTTGTTTCACAAAAAGCCTGTTAACTTATTGAAATTAAACCTTAACCTATGGTTTCATCCATGGCTATTCTTTTGGAAAGCACATTTCTTTCTTGAAAAGTCGTCCTGTAATATGTTATTGTGAGTGTGTGTTGTGTGTGTGTGTGTATTATTGTGTCATTGTATAAAAGACATCCTAAATATGTCATCTTACGTCAATTTCAATATATAATATTATATCATATTGTTTCTTTTAATTTGTTTGTAAAGAAAAGAGATAGGGTAAGTTCCGCAGGTTGTTTTTGAATTCTGGCCTTAATAGTTCTGGTTAATAGTTTCCTTTGTCCCATGGAATCATGTGCTCTTTCCATTCTGTGTGCCCTGCCTCTTGCATTTCCTACCCAGGACATTTTTTTCCCCTTTCCCTTGCATTTTAGGAAGCTCAAGGCTCACTAAACCCTGTGGCTTTTCCGGATTAATCTTATGAGGCCCTCATTGCTCCAATTTCTATAAACATGCTCATGTAAATGTTTTCTTTTAGTTTCAGGAGTGTTGGTTTTCATCTTCCATTAGAGTAGAACTCAAACAACAGTGAAGCATTTAATGGTGACAAACTTAACCAAAAATATATGGACATTATTCGTGACAACCCCTGGAATGTAGGCTCTATGAAGTCAAAGATCTTCGTTTTGCTCACTGATTCTCCAGAGTTCCTGGAACATAGTAGGTGCTCAATAAATATTGGTAGAATAATGAATAGCCAGAATCTGACCATGCTGTCAATTGTAATTGTTCTCAGAGCTAATCCTCCAGCAGAGTTTCTTTGGGACCGTAAGAATCACGTGTAACCTCTTGACCCTTCATTTCCCCATTTGTGAAATAGTGATTATGATCAAGTAAGCAGAAATTATTTGCTCTTTGTCCGAAACTTTAATGACAAAATCCTCCAAGCTAATGCTCTAAGCGCAGAATTCCCCTTTCTAAAATAAAAATCCTTCTGGGACAGAGAGTAGCTACTTTTGTTTTTGATCAGCGTTAAGATGATCAACAGCCACCAGCACTGCTGTGCATTTTAAGTCACAGTTTTGAAATGAAATCACTGACTGGCATCACCAGCCCTTTATTGTCAGAACAACTATTGAATGAAGTTGTTTTTTATCTGGTGCTTTTGAAGGGAGGACAAGCAAAGATTAATCCTTAGGGTTAAAAGAAATTGCAAAATTATAGCCTGTGAAATACATATTTTTTCCATTAAGAGATGCAGGGGCCTTGAGAGTTGGGAGATGGTTTTTGCTTAGTATATGCGTCCTTTGGAAATATTTGGGTCAGAAATGGGTATGAATTCACACCTGTAAAATCCCTTCTTCCTTCAATCCCCATAACTAATTTCTCAACTTATAATTGTGCTTGAATTAACTGAAATAAACCACAAGGCAACTGCTTGTCAGGGGTTGCTATATCCATCAGAGGAAGAAAGTATTAAATTAGCCAGGTGACAAGAAAGAATGGGAGCTATACACTGCAGACCTGGTTGCCTGAAATCTATAAAACATGTCAGTTATTGAGGGGATTCTCAGCAAAGACAAGAGAGGGGCAAAGGGGGAAGTATTCAGGTTGCATTTCTGGGCGGAGTCCCTTCTACCCTAAACCCAACACTCTGAGAACTGAAACTTGGCCCCTTTGCAAGATTAGGCTTCCCCCAATTAGCTGTCTTTGGTGACAGCAAAAATACCTGGCTGTCCCCTTAAGCAAGACTCTCCACCTGAGTGAGAAACCAGAAGCATGGCCCAAGCCCAGAACAGGTGTTTAACGGGGAAGCTGAAAGGCAGCAGGCTTCCACATGCAGAACCTTTGAGAACATTGCTGTAGGGATTTGGCTGCATGATAAGCTTTTATTACTGTAATCAAAATTAAAGGCAGATTTTATACTGCTGGCACAGGAGCTAATGGGCATATTTGCTGGTCCACTTGGAAATCCTAAGTTTTGTACATTTTTAGAAAGCTGGCGTCTTTTATTACCATCAAAACCTGTGGTGAGAAATGATGTTTAAGTTTCTGTTTATCAAAATGTTTCCAAATGTGTTGCTGTTATTTTTACTGTTTTTGAAAAATATGTTTAAGAATAAACTCTATTAGTGTCGTTCTAAATAATATGTGAAATGTTGGAGGCAACCTCTCCTTTATGGTCTGACTTTATTCACAAAGTGCTTGTATGAAGTAAGTAGGGTGAGGATTATGATCATTTATTTTATAGAAGAGAAAGTTGAGGCAATAGAGAGAAATGATTTTATGTTTCTTTTGCTGAAAGATTTGTTCCTAGAAAATAAATATCATGCCTTTTAAAAAACTTAATTTGTCTAAAAACAAATTAGAAAGCCACAATAAGGAAGTAATTTTTCTCTCCTCCAATCTAAGTAGGATCTTCACAGTATTGGTCCTCATAGCCCCCTGTGGTTTTCCTCTATCACCGTAGTGCAAGTTCGGCATACATATATATTGGTGTGATTTGTTGAGTTCCTTCAGAACGTCAGCTCCATGAGGGCAAACACGATGTGTTTTTGTTGTATAACCGATACCCAGCATCCCCTACTTGGCACTTGGTGCTCGAAAAATTTCTCTTCAAGGAATCAAAGCTGAATGAGTGAAAGTATGCAATGTGTTTATGTTTGAAAGAATCAAAAAGCAAGAATATGGAGAAGCTGGGGGTGAATCAATCCAGTTGGAAAAGAAATAAAACCTCCCCCATTTGCTTCAGACAATTATAGTTGTATGAACAGATATTATTATACCTACTTTTTAATTTTCTTTTGTACTTTGCCCCTCTCTCAGAAATAAGGACAGAGCACAGGGAGCATGTGTAGGCAACTGAGGTGGCTCTGAAGGAATCCTAAGTAGGAGGCTTAAAGCTAGCTGTCTTGCTAGTGAATTAAAGCCTGGGGTCTTTGTGCAAAGGCTTGGAATGGCCTCAGCAGTCCCAAAGTTGAGTACTGACTTAGAGTGAAGAGATTCAGGGTGAATTTAAGGAAGCATTCTACTATTGTACTCAAGTGTAAAGAGAACCCTTGGTGGACTTTAAAGAGTCACTAATAAGAGTTTAGTGCAGAATGTGTTTAGCGGAGGGACACTAGTAGGAGAGTGCAGGTTAAGTGTTTCTTCTAGCTGGCTCCAGGATTGGCCTGGGGGAAGTCACTAAGCTACTTCAGGCCAACATTTCTGAGCTTGATTTGGAAGAAAGATCTTTTCCAGCTCTAAAAATCTATGGTGGTGGTATTCCTCAAAGCCTTGCTTTGTGTGTGTGTCCTTTCTAGAAATAGAGTTCCTAATGTTTTCGTTTAACTGTTTTAATATATATATATATATATATATATATATATATATATATATATATATATATATATGTAAAATTCTGATTTCATGGTGAGAAAAGCTGTATTTCTTTGTGAATAATACCTGTAGGAAGCCTAGCTGTTTGGACCATGAGGTTATAACAAAAGCTCAGGAACCTACCTCATGGCTTCTCACCGTAAATGCCACATAACTGCATGGCAGGATAGAGCCTTATGAGCCCAGATAAGTGCCATGGTGATACTAATCTCAGGCAGATTTTGGTGAAATGGCTTTCCAGTAGTCACACCATGGGTTGGTCTCCTAATCCAAGCCCAACGTTTTTCTAATTGCCTAATAATAAGATTGCCCTGCTTTTCAACATGTGGAAAAGAGTTGATGGGATTGGTGAAATATTTCATTGCTACTAGGGACAGCTTTGGGTTGGCTCTCATCAGGAGAAGTCATTTTGGATACTTTGATAAAACAGGGTTTTAGTGGTTAGAATGGGTTAGGTCTGGGAGATTGGCCAAAAGGCTGGCCAGAGCCACAGGTCAAATGGCCTATAAGTTGAGTCCAACCAAGAGAGGAAGAGAATGCCAGCATGGTGTGCAGGTTGCATGTGGGCAGGCAGAAGGCCACACCATTCATTCAACAAGCACTTAACAAGCATTTCGTGCACGTACAGTATTCCTGGCAACTAACTAACTTACCAATTGTACCATAATCGTTCATGTCCAAGTTATCTCCCCCACTAGTCTGGAATCTGTGAGGGCAGAGACTGGTTTCTGTCCTGGCTCCCAACGTCCAGTGGCTCAAGTATAGTGATGACATATCATAGGTGACTATCTACATTGTTAGACAAACACTCATGATTATCATTGTAGCCATTATTGCTTTTGCCTTTCCTGTTATTATCTGAAGGGACTATCTAACTTACTAAGTCATGAATTTTGATTGCCCATAACAACCAATTTAATGAGTTATTGTTTGATCTTACTCAAAAATACACTTGCCTTTATTAAACAACAAAACTCGGATTCTAACACCTATATAAACATTTATAAAATATTCTCCTTTTCATTAAAGTGCTTATGGAAGGCTTGACAAAGACATACACTGAGACTAACTTGTGTGTTTAAAAACTTGAGCTCTTTACAATGTAATTTCCTAAAATCCAAGATTCACGAATATTCTGTTATCCTGCCTAGTGGATAATGCCAGGGACCCTGCCATGTGGTCTTACAATCCTTCCTACTAGCTGTCTTGAAACCTCAGATTGATCCATCGCTTCCTGTTGTTTTTTTTATAGCTTTGTTACATGCATTGAAATCATTTCCAGTGCAATGCTAACCTCACTGATTCATGTGTTTAAAATAAAAAGGATTGGGAACAAGCTTAATGTCCTTCTCTTGGAAGCAGTATAAATTTTCAACATAAAAAAATCAGTGTACGACCCACAGATATATAAGAATAGTTCTGTAGGGCTTTTCCTTTCCCCATTTGTAAAATAATTTATGCACATACGTTCATAGTAAACATTTCACATATGCCTTCGGGTTTTCTTTCCCCAAGAAATCCTGTTATAAGGATACTGCTGTCGAAGGTAAATAATGATACAATTTTGGCCTTTATGATTCCAAACACTGGTAACGTCCTTTCCAGGGCCTTTTCACAATTTGTCTAATCCTCTGTCGCCCTCACCGTCTTAGGCTAGTTGCTGTTCATGTCCACAAGAGCGGAGCAGCGATACCATTATAGGATTCCCTAACAAAAGACTTCCACAATCATTTTCTAGCATCTTGGAGATTGACAAGGTCCCCTCCTGTTTCCCAAGCCCATTTTCCCCCTTATTCCTGGTGATTTCTTTTCTTATACACCAGAAAGAAAGCACCTTGCTGAGTGGTGACCTCTCTGGCTACATGGATACCTGCTAGAAACAACAAACCTCACGTGCAAAACTGCTCCTTGATGCGCTGGGATTGGTGTGATGGCTCTTGTTTGATATACTGGGCTGCTTGGAGCTGCTTTTAAAAAAATCAATCCATATTAAAAATAAAGGTTCCTTTTGAAAATTACTCTTCATATTTCTTTGGGTTGTGCCACAAACCAGCTAAAAGTGCTGAAAAGTGTCATATAATGAAACCACCAGGACTCACAGGCCAGGAAACAAGAGTAATTATAACACTTTTCAGTTTTCAATCGATGATTCAGTTTATTAGTAATTTCCGGTGTGTTTTCTTGTTTAGAAGATGAAAACTTTTAAGATTTCAAGATGCCACTTTTAATCTTCCATTCAGTTTCTTTCAAATTGGTAAATATATATTATATATATATGTATGTATATATATATAATATATATAATATATATATTACATGACCCTTTTCAGCACTTTTAGCTGGTTTGTGGAACAACCCAAAGAAATATATAAATCTGTTTTAGAAAAGTATAGGAAATAATTGCCTATGAACTTATCCCAGGGAATAACTATTCATTCTAAATGTTAATGACAATTTCCCTAAAACTTCATTCTCTATCCTTTTACTGGTCATTTTTGCTCGTAGGTTTTCTGTTTCACTCTGTGTATGGAGTAAACATATATGTAAACAATTTGGGAAAAAGGAAATAATTTGAGAAAAATACACATTTTAAAAAAGAGAGTACTGTCTTTAGAAAAACAAAATAATTAGGAGACAGTTTTGTGTCAATAATTCATTGTTTCCATCTTTAATTGGAGAGAATCTCTAGTTTACATGTTTCTTGAACACATATGTTAATCATATGTCTATATGAACATACATATTTATGTACAGATTCTTATACACATACATACGCTTTGTTCATTTTGAAAAATGTTTTTTGATAATGTTTTCACGTGACTCAGTTCAAACACAAGAGCATGCCAGGTGTGGTGTCTCATAGCTCATTGATGAGGTGGTTCAGGCAAACAGCCAGATGAGGGGGTAACTAATGGGGAGCAGCTGTGTTGGTTTAATGGGCCTGCTGGAGGGTCTAACTTGAGTAAAGTTGTTGCAATGCTCTAACCACAGAGAAGGGTTTGATTGGTTTTTTTTCCACAACCCAGTTAACATATGGGAAGGTGAACGCCACTCATGTAGACTCAAAGGATTAAGACAAATTTAAGGTAGGATTTGAAGAGTGTAGAAAGTCATATGTTTAGCCTTTACTTGAGTAAAGGAATGTTCCTATCAGCCTAAATAATTAAGTTAAAAAAAGAAGGACTTCATAATTGCATAGAGACTGATCAACTGTTCACAGATTTATGATGGGATTTAGGCTGTAATCAAGTCTCAACTCCTCCAACTGGCTCAAGGTCTTCCATAAGCCGAACTCCCCGTACCGACTCAGCTTTAGCTCCTCCACTTCTCTATTCTGACCTGATCCGCTTACGTGAAATGACCTTCTCCTCAAATAGTGCTCATATCCATCCTTTGTTACGTGGGTACCTTGCAGAATGTCTTCTCTATATCCAAATACTGTGGCCCCTGCCATGAGACCTTTCCAGGCACGATAGGGTGCAAAGCGCATGGGCTCGCTAAGTTGGACAGACCTGGTCTTGAATCCTGCCTCATCTATTTATTTGCTACATGACATTGAGGATGTTGAATTTCTCTGAAACTCAGTTTCTTCTTCTATAAGCCGAGGATAACCATGATTGCTTCTATGTTAATTGAGTCTTACTATAATACTAAGCCTTATTTATTGAGAGTTCATATGTCAATTAATCTAATCCTCACAATAATCAAGGATAGTTACTTTAATGCCCATTTTAGAAATGAGAAAACAGAGCCTAGAGAGATTAAGAAAGTCACCTTAGGTCTTAGAGGTAGAAATTAGCAAAGATAGGATTCAAAGCTAGAGACTTCTTATTTGTTTGTTTGTTTTAATGATTCTACAGCTAATATGGTTTTCCCTGTGTGTCGTTATTCCTCCACCTTACCTTACAGAGTTTTAGTGAAGATTATAAATGATATATGTAAAGTATTTAGACATAGCAGGCACTTAATAAAGTTTATCATCCATTTCTCTCAGTCCTGCTATTTTTCAACATTTGTTTGTCTATAATATACATTTTGGTATTAGCTTTAGTTCTATAGATATTTTTTAGTTAATTCATGAGAGTATCTTACATTTCTTTATGGCTGGTTTTGCCCCTAGAGAAAGGAGGAGGCTGCTTGCAAGGTATGATTTTCGGAAAATGCTTTCCAAAATTCCTATGCTCTTTCTTTGGGAGTGGTACAATGCCTTTTATTCTATGATTCGTATGCCCCTTAAAAGTGCTAAGCACTGATATGTGGTATATAGAACTGAAAACAACAAAAGAATAAGACAAACGAATGAAGAAACGAAAACTGATAGACACAGACAATAGTTTAGGGGTTACCAGGGGGTAAGAAGTGGAGGGCATTGGTAGATGAAGGTAAACAGGGTCAAATATATGGTGATGGAAGGAGAACTGACTCTGGATGGTGAACATACAATGTGATATATAGATGATTGTCATGCAGGGTGTCATGTGTGGTCTCAGCTCCCGCTCCCCATATAAGAACGCAGGATATAGTAAGGCCAAAAAGGAGCACCCACGGAGCCATAGTTAGGGGAGTCATACCACTGTACTCTTGCTGGTGGCTGGGTTGGAGACACAGGAAGCAGGAGCCACATGATCTGCAACCTGTCGTCCACTACTCTGCAATTCACAACCCTCACTCCGCCGTGCTAACTGCAAACCGCGCTTGCCAGCCACCATCTTCTTGCTATCTCCCCCCTACCCCATTTCCTGCTAGCATAGCCACAGCAGTTATATTAGTGGCCAATGGCTCACTGGTTACAGCTGACGGCCAACTAACCACAGCTGATGGTTGTCCAATCACAGTTGATGGCCATTTACTACCTGAGCCAGCACCTTTCCACGTGAGGCCGAGAGCCTGGAAACTGCACTCCTGGCTCTGTCCCCACAATGATGTGTTGCAGAATTGTACACCTGAAATCTATGTAACTTTACTAACAACTGTCACCCCATTAAACTTTAATTTAAAAAAAAAGTGCTAAGCCCACCTAAGAATACTCTGAATTAAATGCGTTCATTCAAACTAACATTTATTGAGTATCCAATAGGATTCAAAAATTGTTTTAGGCAATGGGCATATAAGGGAATAAGACAAGTTTCCTTTGAGTCTAATAATTCTAATTCAGTGTGTGGAGTGGACTAACTGCCTAGAGTGGCACTGTCTCATATGGTAGCCATGAGTCGCTTGTGACTAGTGAGCACTTGAAATGCAGTTAGTCCATATTAAGATGTAGTGTAAGTGTAAAGTACACACTGAATTTCAGAGACTTAATACAAAAAAAGGTACAATTTCTCATTAATAATTTTTGTAATGATTACACGTGGACACAAGAATATTTTGTTTATATTGGATTAAATAAAATACCTTACTGAAACAAATTTCATCTTTTCTCTTAATGTGGCTACTAGAAAATTTAATATTCTACATATGGCTCACACTGTGGCTCATATATTTCCATTGGACAGCACTGGCCTAGAGTAATAAAGGAGGGTTTCAGAGGATGAGTTAGAAATTACCATTTGTATGTATTTGTATGTCTGCATTGCATTTTAAGAATGGAATTATGTCATTAATAGCTGGTTTGTAACTAAGTTTTTCCCACTCGGTAATATATATGGCTGTCATTTCGTGGCTGGATGGAGATCATTACATGGATGGAACATAATTTGTTTAACTTGAACTTGTGAACAGTTTTGTAGTTGAATAGCCTGGAAGGAGTAGAAGGACTAGAATTATGGGGCAGAATATAGGATGTTGCAATTAGAAGGGGTGTAGAAGTCTCTGAGGTCAAATGCCTCATCTGAGAGATGAGCAAACTGAGGGCCAGAGGGGATGAGTAACCTTCCTTATGACTCTAGAAAAAGCTAACACTCAAGTGTTAAACCATGTACCATGCTCTGTGCTAAGCCTCTTCTGCATTATTGTCATAATCTTCATGATAACCTACCAGGTAGGCACTCTTGTTATTTCTCTTCAACAAGTGAGGACACTGAGTCTTAGAGCAGGTCACAAAGCCAGTAAGTGGCGGAGCTGGGACTGGAACCAAGTCCATTTTATTTCAGCCAGAACTTTTAACTATGGCACCAGAAGTTTCCATATTTTTAGATTTAACAAAGTAATACTTTTTAAAATGGAAAAAGAAAAACCCACACAGGATTACCCACATTTTATTTTACCAATAAAATAAATATTGCTACTACCTCTCCAGTATCTCTTATAACCATCATTTCACAGAGGTAAGAGTATTAAAAAGAAACAAAATGAATAAATGTAGTTTTATTTCTAAAAAAAACACCTCACTTCATTACTCAACTATTTTTCAGATTTTACCATGGAACAGTGAAAATAGGGACACAGACAGGCAGGGGCTGTTGAGCAGGGGCTGGGATTAGGTGTTTTAGGTGTTGAGTTGGGGCTGGAACTGTGTTGGACTCAGTAGGAGGGACTCAGTGCATCCCAAATCAGCTGCTGACCCATGACCAGGCTTAGACTGCTGGACTTCTCTGCAAGTTCTTAACATGCTGCAAAGAAGTGCCAGCCGTTGTCATCATTCTTCTGGTTTCTCTACTGCACGGGTACTTTATTGTGCCTGATCTGTTTGGGGCAGCTTTGTCCATGAATTATTTATCATTCAGCCCAGGAGATGGACAGTTGTTTTTATATCTTTGTTGCTGTACGAGGATGTGAAGTGTCAAGGGAGAGTCCTTGGCCTTCAAGAAACTGGCTTCATTGCACTGCCTTTGTCTTTTGGAGCAGGCTGTTGAGACAGACATGATGCCCTGCCATCACTATGTCAGCTCTGCTTTTCTGTACGATTGGTAGCCCCTCGCGCTTCTCTCTGTCGCCAACCAAATGAGTGTATGCTCCCAGTGCAATCCCTGGATGAGATGCTTCATCAACTTGGAGGTTTCCTAGAGACTGTAGGATTAAGTTGGTATAATACAGATTTTGTTATTCTCTTCCTAATACATATAACATGTCAGTACCTCGTTCATTTTTCATGATTATTAAATGGTGAGTATCTTCTAAAAGTTTTTAGTTTCTCCAGAGAAAGGTAAGCTACACATGTTATTATCAATAATAAGTGTTGTGTTGTTGTTTTGTGTTGACTTTGTTTAGATTGGACAACTACCCAGTAACTTTGAATTAGGTAAAACAGCAAAAACGACCCTGGTTAAGTATCAGAAAGTCTCCAAATTATTTAAATAAAACTCAAGTGAAAAATTAAGGCTTGGTGAGAAAAGGAAGAACAGCATTAGAATGTGACACTGTCTCAGTGTTTCTGATACAGGATCAGTGTTATGAATGCTTCTTAGGGTACTATGCCAGAAAGCGTGCACTAGAATGGAAGTACAAATATTTGTCACTTTTATTAATTAATTATCAAATAAAAGTTTATTTTTACATTTTATGTTTTTATTTGTAACATTTTTAAAAATCAATTTTAGATCATGGATGTCTTACAGATCTTCATTCAATTGCACATTGAATACAATAAGTGTTGAATGATGCCAACATTTTAATCTTCTACCATTTGGGAAATTGGAGTTCTAGTCCCCATTTTTCCATAACTGTTTTTTAATTGATGAAGGAAATTTTTCTTTTATCCCAGGGTTACTAACCTTCCTCAGCCTTTTGTGAAGTCCCCAATCAAAAGGTTTTTGATTATCTAAAGAAATGACACCCACTGGTTCGCCTTTATAGATCATTTTGTTACCTCTTTCAAAGCATCTTAACAGGTTGGGGAGCCCAGGTTTACCCTAACAAAAGCCAGGCTGGTCGCTCTCTTTTGTAACCTCCTTCTCTAAGCAATTTATAACTTTCCCTTCAGTGCACGGCTGAATTGGTTATACTGGGATCCAAGAGTAGCTGTGGGGGGTCCTGGATTGTTTTCAGAGGTCATCAGAGGATCTTTCTAGAAAATTATGGCAGCACTGAAAATTCTCAGTGCCCAGAAGGGTGAAGAGAAAAACTTCTTTTTTTTCAACCCCTGATGATTTCTGCTTGTTAATCTTTTTAAATGATATTCAAGTGTTAGAAGTTTAGATTGTGTCCGGAGTTAGGTTAGGGTAGCTGCATAATGAGAACTAGTGGAAAGAGGTGATTATTGAAGAGTCCGGGGAGGTAACCATAGGGCACAACCTTGAGGGAAGAAAGGAGACATTTTTAAATTTTTAAATTCTTAAAAGATTTGGAGCTTTAATTTTTTGTAAAGAATTTTTTAATTTAAAATTATAGGAATTGTGAGACTGGATGAAGACAAAACTCAAGCTATTGAGGAATTTAAAAAGGTGTGCAATGTAGAAATTCATTCCTTTCTTTTTCTATCACATGAGTGACAAATACTTTCTCTTTGAAAATGTCTTAAAACAGAAGCATGTAGAGTGAAAGTTGCTCTCGTCTTCCATTCTTTTTCTTAAAGGAAACCATTGTCATTAGTTTGAGAAGTATACTCTCAGTCCTTTTTTCTATTAATTTATATACACATATGCTATACAGATAGTAGAGCACATATTTTTCTTTTTGTATAATGGGGATCATACTATATAAATTATTTAGCGCCTTGCTTTTTTCACTTTACAATATGTCTTGGCTATCTCTACATGTTAATATATAGATCTACTACCAGGGTGCCAAAAAAATGTATACACATGACCTTGTATTCATCTTTTGTTATTGGTGTATATTGAATATTACAATTTTTTTTTTTTTGTACACATTCTTTTTTTTTTTTTTTTTTTTTTTTTTTTTTTTTTTTTTTTAATCTTAACTTTTTTGTTGTTGTTGTTGTGGTTGAGAGCCCACTGGCCCATGTGGGAATCGAACCGGCAGCCTTCAGAGTTAGGAGCATGGAGCTCCAACCGCCTGCACCACCCGGCCGGCCCGAATATTACAATTTTAATACAGTTTTTTTTCTTTCTTAAAATGTGTATATATATATATTTTTGGCAACTTCTGTATATTCTTTTTATTGGCCATCCAATATTTCATAGCATGGATATACCAATAACTATACAACTAATGTCCAGTTGATAGAGATTATCTATGTTTATAAGTTTTTGTTAATACAAGCAATAGTGCAATGAACATACTTGCCCAAACATCTGTGTGTACAAATGAGTATCTAAAGAAGAATTTTCTGAAAGTGGAATAGTTGGCCTCATTTACTCTCAACTATTATTAGCATACTGAAACAGCCCCCTAACAGATATGTCTCCCTTCATGATCCATTATCCACACAGCACACAGAAAGTTATTTCTGAAAATGTAAATCATGTCGCTTTTCTGCTTAAAAGGCTTTGAAGACTTTCTGTTGCTTCAGGATAATGACACAACTCATTGCGACACTTTATGAAGTCCTGTTTGTGGCCACTGCCTACCCCGCAGCTCATATTTCACTGTGTTTTTTTTTTTTTTATGCTCCAGCCAAATAAAGCTACTATTAGTTCTATTTATTTCCTCAGCCTCTCTTTCATACACATATAGGTATTCATACCATAATTCCCTGTGTGGACACCCTTCCCAGCTCCCAAATTTTGATCATTTTGGATCTCAGCTGCAGAGAAATTTGTTTTCCCAGGAAGCGTTCCCTAAACCACTCCAAACTCCAGCCTGCACCCCCATCCCAGGCACGCACATGCACGCACATTCCTGAGTGAGATGGCCCTGTACACATCCCCTCACAGTACTCAATTCTCTATGTCACGGTGGCTTCCTAACTCATGTGAATACTCCACAAATCCCCTATAGTTTTTATATCTATCATTTCATTAAGTGATAAGTAAAGTCCATGGGGTCATATCAAACACCGTAAAATTCTGAAGTATCTCCTAACTTCTCAAGACCAGTAAATTATTTCACAGAGCCTATCACAGCACATGGCATTATAAAAGGCATTTCTCTTTGAAATCGGTGTTCTTCTGTGGGAATTGGCAATTCTGTCGAAAGTGAAAGTTAACACAGAAATCATTAGTTTCTGGCTACTCAAAGTGTACTTGGTGGACTGGCAGCATTTTGTCACCAGAGAGTTTATCAGAAATGCCTCATCCCTAACCTACTGAATCAGAATCTGCATTTTAATAAGCTGTCAGGTGACTTGCTTGCACATTAAAGTGTGAGAAACACTACTCTAATTTTCAGTCTGGCTTTATATTAAAATCATCTTGGGAAATTTTTACAAATATCTGTGTAAGGCCCCACCTCCCAGAGTTTGTGATTCTGTTGGTTCAGAGGAGAGCCAGGCAGAGCATTGTTGTTGTTACTGCTTGTTAACTTCCAGGGTGATTCCAAAGTAGAGTGGCAACCCCTGGTTCAGGTCCTTCTTCTAATGATATTGATACAGAAGCTATATATAGCAGCTGAGTGGCTGAATTGTGATTAGAAGCCAGGTTTCCTTATAGTCTCTGTGTGATCACTCAGTAATCTTGTGACTGAGGATCGAGTAGCCACACTCCATTTTTCAGAGGGAAAACTGAATTTTTTAAGGTGAGTTCATGGCAGCAGGGTGATAAATCAGATCCAAAAAATGTCCTTTGCTTTATGTCTCCATGTACTTCTCATCATCAAGCATTCTGTCAGATAAGACCTTTGACCCTACTCAGGGTTTGAGGTCAAATTTCCTATAGTGAAGTCTCCAGATTTATCCTTTGACAAGGAAGATGGGCCATCCCCAATTCATCACTGAACCTGAAACATACCTATAAAACACAGCCTTGTAAAAATATGCCCTCTCAGAGGAGACCACCTTTTAAATTCCGAATTCCAAAGAAGGGCCACAGTGTCAGGAAGCAGAAATGAAACTCCAGATAATTTGGCACCTGCACCTGAAACCGGCAAGTTTGCTGCTGGGTTTTGGTTTCTAAAGAAAAGTTTTGCCTGAGCTCTTATTTACTCCTCAAATGCTGCTGATCTTAGCAACTGGAGATCAGCCCCCACCTCTAATGCAGGTGAGAATGTTTGCTGCTCAACAAGCAGGTAATCCTAGGTGGAGAAGTAAGTACTTAGAGCCCTGGTTGGGAGGGTCTCGGTGCCTTTTGCTTTGGAATGTGATATTATCACTAGATTAAGAGGCTAGACACCTGGTGAGGAAATATTAGCCTTATTCGGTCTGGGTGTTTTTGATGTCTTCCTGGATTATTGCTGGTTGGAGAATTTTCAGTTCTGTTAAAGATTACATGACCCTGAACTCCTCAAAAATAAAAATAAGAGAATAGAGGAATGTAACCATGGGAAATATATATTTACTAAGAGGAATCTCTAGACTGATGGCGTGCTTCAGTTATTTCTAAAGTTCATATTGATGAAGTAGAAAATATTTATCTGCAAATAGAAATTTCATGGTAGGAGGAAACTTCAGACCAGGCATTTGTAAGTTGTTTTACTTGGATTCTGTTTATCCTACAGGTATGGAGGTAAGCTTCCATGCATAGTTCCAGAAGATTGGCGAATTTTACCTTATAGCCTCAAGAGTAATTACTGAAAGCTTTCAAGAGTGGATGCAGATAAAAATGAACAGTATACATGTGACCACAGAGAATATTATGTTGATCCAGAGGGACACTAATGGCAGATGCAATATGGGAATGGGTTTAGCCAAGCTCAAGAATTTAAAGCCCCTAGGAATGATTGAGGAGCAAATAGAAATCTACTCTCAAATGCTTGGACCAGTCTGAAAGAATTCTGGGCTCTGATATTTTGGGGAGACTGAAAATTCTCCAACTCTAACATTTGTGATTAGTGACCTCTTATTTAAAAAATTCAGGGCAGAGAAAAATAATTGGGCTAGAAATGCAGAAGATCCATCTGTTTGTGCTTTACTACTTAATAGTTTCTTTGAAGAATTGTTATAGAATCTTTTTTTAAAAACTCCTGCATATCCTTGTGGTGAAGTCAAAATGTAAACAGAAGAGAAACAAAAGTAATGTGGTACATAAAATTTCTCAAAACCTAAACAACAAAAACATTCAATGAAAACCATTTTGTTGTTTTTGTTCAATTTTCTTTTTAAATGAAATATTATAGGAAAGTACAATATTACTAATATCCAAGCACTCACTGTTTAGTCTTCTAATCATTTTACCATATTTGTTTTGAATTATTTTTTAAGAAATGTGCTTTTACAGATACCGGAGTAGTCCATTGTGTAACTTTCTGCTATTGCATTCACTACACTACAATGATTTTATGTTTTTACCACATATGTTTGTATCAATAATCATTAAATAATATTGTTTTGCATGGTTTTAAAGTTTATATACACACATGGTAATTAATATATCCTTGTAAAAATGTTATTTCTTTTGCTGCTAATTGTATGTGTGATTGTTACCGATGTTGATTTACCCAGCTCTAGTTAATTCACTTTACTTCATCAGTTGTATAAATATGACGTGATGTATCTATTTCTCTGTTAATGATGAGCATTTATGTTGTTTCTAATTGTTCATCATGGCACTGTGTATACAAGTTTTAAATTTTTTACGTTTCTTTGTGTATAGGTATGAAATTTCCTCTGGAAATGTACCAAGGATTGGACTGGCTGAGTTGAAGGTAAGACATCTTCAGTATTACTATATATTGCCAATGTAGCAGCACTCTTTAATCTATAAGAGGTATATCTTAATTTTGAATTCAGTGATATAATTTAAAACCCTTTAGTAAGTCTCACAATATAATATGTATCTGCACTCTATATCCTGCATCTTGGACATATGCTCAGCTCTCCTATCTAGGTATATAGTACGAAAATTATATGTAACATGTTCTTTCTTTGTAATACAGTACATGTGCTCTACTTCCTGCCCTCTCCTCCCCCTTGCCCCCAATCTTTGGACAGTAGCAATAGCAAGATGGTAGAACCCACCAGGCTAAAACATTTTCACCTTTGCAGTCCCAAAAACCTAGCTCAGATGAATTGGAATTATAGGCCAGGAGCCTGTAAGATTACATCAAAAACTATCAACTGAAGGACTTGTTTAGAAACAGTAAGGCCAATTAGGAGGCAGAGGTGCGGAAAAACTATTTTCCAGTTAGAAGCTAAATTCTGGATTTCAGTAGTAGGAAGAAACCTAATACTAGTATATTAACTAGCTAAAATTATTTTTTCTTTGGTCCTATCTCCTGGGTTGCTGGGTTGGAGAAAAAACCTAGAGGAGTCTTCAAATTACAACAACATTTTCTTATCTTATAAACAGATAAATTAAGGTTTTCTTTTATATATACCTTTTTGTCAATGTTTAGCTTCAAAGTTGCAGGATAGATTTATTAGAATCTACTTAAGTCAAATTGAGCCTAAACCACATCATATTAGTGACAGCATCGATAAAGTTAAGGTGCTGAAATTAGACACTGAAAGAAAGGGGAAAAAGTTGTATTACTTATATTCAGTATTTCTATTTTTCTACATAGTGTTTATTTCTATATCTCTGCTATTTCCAGTTCATTGAGGTGGGGTAGTTAGTAGAAAAGTCTTGGACCTTTACTGCTACTCCAGAACTTGAAAGTCCTCACTGACTCAATAAATGGTTAATAAATACATGCATATATCTGTAATCCAAACTGGATTCATCCATCCATACATATACCACCGATTCTTTTTTGAAAAGTTTGCACTTACCTTCAGTTACTATATACTTAGAAGTTACTTGCAAAGGCATATATTGGGAAGATAGCAATCTCTAAAGATAGGGTTTTGGAAATCATAGACTATTTGCTGGACTAAGTTGGAATATTCAGAAGAAGCAGCCATATTCCCAAGTCTACTCTTTCTCTCTTTCCTTACATCTGGCTCCAATACTCCCCTCTATTTCTTGCTTTGAAATAGGAAATAGTAATGTAATAACAACCTCACTTTTGGGAACTAGATACCTTGTATCCTATCCAATTCCCACTCTGAGCTTCATCTGAATATATCCCTACTTTACTTTCTGTCAAATGGAAGTTGTGCCATGTAATAGTACATTTTTAATGGACAGAGTAGTTGTGACTTTGGCTGTGTTCTCAGTAATCAGAACATTCAATGCATTTGTTAGAACTTGTCATTCATGGTCTAAAAGAACAGTGGACGGAAAAGAAGTAACAGCATGTCTCTTTGCCATCTGCTATCAGACCAAGGGAAAACAAGTGTTTGTATAGATGCTGTACCATTGTAAGGTGCCCTGTCTTTCCACCCTAATCTAATATTGCTCCTTGACCCCTGAACATATTGTGCTTATTTTTCTTTCAATATTAAGACTTTTAAGTCCAAGTTCTCATAATCTGGACTTTTCTCTATCTCATATCCACGTGTCCTACCCATTCTTCAAAGTTAAGCTGAACCTCACCTTCTCTTTCAACCATTCCTTGAAGAGAGCAACTTTCAGTTCCTACCGTCACGATAGACCTTCTGCCTGGACGTCTCAGTGAACTCAGTTGACATAATCACGTACCGTTTTATGTCCCTTAGTTTTCTTCCCCACAATAGATTGTGACTACCTTGAGGTCAGGAGCCACATATATTTTCTACCTCTCTCTCCTGTAGAAGTCCTAGCAGGATTCTGAGGCTATAGTGGGTATTTTCTTAATTTAGTTAATTATTTCTTTGTCTTGACATTTAACTTGCCATAGGATTATGTCTTCTCTCCCTATGAGATTACAAACATTTTAGCAAAAACTATAGCTAAGACTTTTGTGTTCCCCATAGAACAGTTGATCAATTCATGCTTCTTGAGCGAATGAGAATATCATGCCTTTAAAAAAGGATTTGACTGATTAGTTTAAACAGCAGTTTCTTGTCAAGGATTTTTCCATGGAAAAAAGTGAATAGCACAGCTTCTGATCTCTATCTCAAGGCCAGGTCTTCACACTCTAGTGGCCATGTGGATCATTTCTATTCAAAGTAATTCAACAGAGTAGGAATAAATCTTTTCTATCATTTAATCGATAGCACCTTATGTAGTGTCTGGCACTTAGGAGGACATCAGTAAATAATTATTGAGTTGAAATTGAATAAATTCAACAGATAGTTCAAGCATTTATTGAGGTAAAGTTTCCTCCATTATCTCATTTAATCCTCATGACAATTATTTGAAGAAGGTATTATTATCATGACTTTACTTAGGATGGAACTGAAGCCTAGAGATATTAAAAGCACTATATAGCTTCACAGTTAGAAAGGGACAAAGTTCATTTTGCTTGTGTCCTTTAAACCCAAATTCCCACATCCTTTTTATTATATCATACTACTTTGCCTTCAGGAATTTTATTCTGTTGTATGGGCCTTACGTCAATAAGTATTATCTCCAAGTTGATAGAGAAATCTAATACTGGCCTTAAGTCTTAACTAAACTGGTGGAGGAGCCATTTCAAGAAATAGCTCTTGAAAAAGCTTATTGTATATTGTTGAAGAACTTAAGACTGCTAGGGAAGAGACTTTCGACATGAAAAAGACAAATAAGTGAAGACCTATTGACGTTCTTTTCAATGGGAAATAGTGCACTTCATCAATTCTTATTCTTTGATTCATTATCATAACTTTACATTCTTAAGCACTTTTCACTTAAGCACCTTTTTGGTTAGTTATTTGCTCATCTGATTGCCCAATAGAATTGACCCCTAGGACAAAAATGTACTCCCTATGCTTCATCTCCCTCCTCAATCTCAGGTGGTATGTAAAATATTAATCTTATTTCTAAAAGTATATGTTAATTTTAAGGGAAATATAATCCCTGAAATTATATGGGAATTCGTGGCCTTGTTTTAAACTGGAAGGAAGCTCACACATTAGTGAAGCTGAGTAACTTGATCAAGGTCACGGTAGCTAACCTCTTAGTTAAACTGGAGACCTAAAATGGACCCAAGAGATCATATAATTCAACCGCTTCATTTTTCAGACAAGTGAATTTAACAGGTACGCACAATCCCAATACCTTTCAAGGTAAATACCTACAATGTCTTTCCACAGTGACCTGGCTCCTAGTTGAGAAATGACTGATGTTTTGTGTGCCTTTGTCCTAACTTAAGATAGATTCTTAAATATACCCATACCCTATAACTATAGTAGACAGAGTTGAATGTTCAGTAACCTTTTTGGGAGCCTCACCATGGAAACAAAAGTTTGGATTCCCTCAGATTGGATTTCAGTGTTCTTCCTCTAGAGCCAATAAATTGAGTCTTTTGCAGGCATGGGTTCTGTCAGATGAAACTTAAAATCCCAAAGCAAAAGATTTTTCTCGGCAGGGTATTAGAGTGTTGTGGTGCACCATTAGTAAGGAATACAGCCTGTCTCAATTCTCTTGGCTGACCCTTTGAACACCTTGACTAAGGGAAAATCTCGTTCTTGGCCTCCTGGACTCATGGATGCTCGAAAGAAAATGTAATTGCTTTTTGCAGCTAATAGAAACTTAAAAACTGCCTCCAAACAAAATATATCTAGTCGTTGGTTATTAATATAGAATAATGGAAAAGGGAACACAGTCAAAATACATAGTTTTTAGCCTAATAAAAAATATTCCTATGCCCAAACCACAAGAAGCTCTGGAAAGTCAGTTCTGTCTTTGGGAAGTAATTTTTGTTGTGTAGCCGTGAGGTCCTGGTTTTGTAACTTAGAAAATGTAACAGTTGCTAGGTGGTCAGCTCTAAGGGTGGGAGTAGAAAGTAAGGGGCTTATCCGGCCTTATTTCCAAGCTGACGCAACATGTTTTAAGTGGATGGTGTTTGGTTTCATTATGTTAACAGCATCTCCCGGTGCTCTTGGATGCATCGCTCCAGTGCTTAGTAATTTAGTAACAGGTTGGAAATGGGCAGGAGTAAAATGAGCCTCTGTTACCATAGGGACAGCTATCCAACTCTTATTTTTGAATTAGCACAGTAGCAGAAGGTGACATTTTGCCCCAGGGTTCAGGGAAAAAGTAAAGTTATAAATTATAACATGCATACAAACTTGCTGAATGTGCAAGTCCTCTAGAATCTGCTCTTAACGTACTAGCTGATCAGAGATTGATATGTTCTAATCAACTCAACGTGAGACGTGATAATTTTACATTTGTGCAAAAAGAAATATATGAATGTTTTCATGATGAAAATTACCTGTTCATACTTTATACTTCTGTAAGACTTGGCTTATTTGAGATGCAGACGAGCTGGTTTTCTAATGTTTTGAGGCATGCCATTAATTATTATTATCAATCTAAGGAGCTGAAGGAAATCCTAGGCAAAAAACAGATCAATTCCAGATTTAATATTGGGTGTGCGATTTAACTTTTGTTCTATTTTGCCTGCTTTATATTAGTCTTAAAGAACATCAATGATTATGCCTCACTGAATCACTTAAAGAAAGGGGTGCCCTCTCCAATAAATATCTGGAACGACTACCAGATGAGACAAGATATGTACCATATTTATGAAAACCTTTAGTATATCTTCACAACAACAATTTCCAAATATCCCCTGGCTGCAAAAAGCGTGATTCAGCCAATAAAATTCTCATGGGCCACTAGAGTAACCACTAGTGGTCTTTTTGGGCCACAATGTAATTAGAATGATCTCTGTGATGTCATTCAGGTCTTAGAAGTGCATTGTGTCTTTCGTGTGTGTGTGTGTGTGTGTGTGTGTGTGTGTGTGTGTGTGTGCGCGTGTATGTGTGTTTGCTTTTGCATGTGTATGTGTTGCCGTTGCATACTAACCTTTGGTTAAGAGCTACAGTGAATGAAGAATAGTTAGGAAGCTCACATAGCCATTTGCTATTTAACTTGTTTTTTCCTCAATGTTAATGATTTGTTGGCGTTTATAGTTTCTTGGGTAGAATATTTTAATATGAGCATTCCAAAGGTTTCCAGGTATTTTTGAACACCAGAATGCTGAAAAGCTCAGTAACTTCAAAAATTTGAGAAAAGTCCATCATTTGGCTGCAATTTATGAAATGATGACAAGTATTATGGATTTTATTTCCTGGGAGTCTAATCGATTTAGGTAGGGGAAGTAAGGGATAATCTATATGATAAGTAGTTTAAAAAAATAGAGATTTATTTGCAATAACAAGTCTCAAATGTTTTCTGAAAGGGCTACTTATGGTTTAGTGTAAATTTCTTTAGCTCAATTAGATTGAGTGTTTTGAATGGGGAGGAAAAGTGGAGATTCTGACTGCATTGAAACTGGTAAGGGGAGTGAATGGTCAAGAACAGTGATGGTGAGATCTGGGCCACAGTGGCTCAGACTCCTACTCTTTCCTCAGACTCTTCTATTCCTGGACCCTCCCCAATTCATCTCTGTTTTCCTTTATTGTGAGACTTTTCATACTGCGCTATTCTTGGAGAGCTCTACAACCTTTCTTAGAATGCAGTCTCCTAATGCCATAGAGTTGAGAGTTCACTCCTGAGTCTGAAATGCTCTTCTTAGGAAATAAAACACAAAAGAAATTATTTTCTCCCCTTTGTTTTCAAAGAGCTGTGATAAGAGTAAATAGTAGGCCATGGCAATAGAAGTCTAACTAGAAGACAGTTCATGAGCTCCCTTGTTTTTACTTATGTACGAATCAGTTAATTGTTCAGTCTTTTTGCACGTGTAAGTTTTTGTATGTGGCTGGTTCACTCAGCCTATTGTTGAAAGGTGTTTAAGAAAAAAATTGAATGGTCACTTGCTGGCGATGTTTGAGAGAGGATTTAAGCACCAGATATTGGGTTGAGTTACGTTATCTTCAAGGTCTCTGCCAATCTGAAGTCTTAGGAGAGGGATGGCAAATAAGTTCCAACAAAGTGCCACTTTGATCAATTGATAATGCCTACATAATGCCCTTGGTTGGAAAAAATTCTGAGGCCATGTCCAAGCTCTTCAGGAGAAATGTTTGTGATCAATTAGTTAATGTTAACCTTTCTATAAAGGAGCGTGAGAGAGTGTTTGACTGTGTTTGCCATTCCTGTCCTAGAAGTTTATTCTGACCTGCATTTTCACAGGAAACTGTTTCCATAGTTTTCTGACTAAATCTTGAACCAATCCAGCTATTGTGCATGACAAGCTGTTAGTCTGAAGAAAGAGAATAAGAGAGCATGGTTCAGCATAAAGTAGGTCTTAGAAAATAACTCAGTTATATTTGTCATCAGCATCTCTCAAATAAAGGGCAATGCTTTAAAAATGTAGACATTTAGATTGATATGAGATAATTTGCTGCTATGGCTGTAATTGAAAGTGACAAAGGAGTTGATATGTGATCTTGCAAGGCAATGCAATAATAGACCTCAATGTACTACACTCCTTTTAAAACATGACCTGTTGAGTGTAGCATGGTTTTGAGTTAGACTGGCTTTAAATTAAGAAATTATGGCCCAGGTTCATATCTTAGATTAGTCAACCACAGGATTCCCCCATCAAGATACATAAAGTGAGACACTAGATGTGTGTGAGTTATATGAATTACTGTTTGCCTGTGTCTGTGTGAAAGGCTGTCAAAAGTGATGTCACCTTTAATCTAAAAGTACTCAGCTGTTGGCGTTTTGGCATTGTACCTACTCAGTAAAGAAGATATGAGATTTAAGGTATTCCTGAGGAATTTTAAATAATTGCTAGAATCAATTTGAGTTCTGTAAAAACCTGTACATACCTTGGGAGTGAAAACAAAGGACTATTTATATAGATGATCCCTTGCCAAATTGGGCGTGGGAAAGCTTATAAGAATTTGCTTATATACCTTAATATCGTGATTTTTAATGCCTTAAGAATATAACTCCTTCAAATGCCTTAAATTTTAAGAGGGTTTTACTACCCATGTTCTCTTTTAAGAATGTGATGCATTTGGAACAATATAGGTAGGCAAATGATTCTTTAAGCATTGCATGTGGCACCAAAGAGGAATTAAAATATAAGGTTTACAGATTGTGTATGCTAATACATCAACAAAACTAGAAAGCAGAAAGATCAGTGCAGGTATTTTCTCCTGTGTTGAGTGATTAGAGAGAGAATGCATTTCTCTAAATAAAATGGGCACATAAATTCTGTCTGACTGATCTTAGCAAACAAAGATGGATTAAAAATGGGTAGGAAGACCTTAGTCTCAGAGTGAGCTGAAGTCAGCAAAGTTCTCCAAGTAGTCCAAGACTACTTGGATAAATGAGTTAAAGGCATTTCTCACTATGTGAAACAGTGTGCTTTCCATACGGAATACATTTCTCCCATATGTTAGCAATGAGATAGCATTCGCCTTTTCAAATAAACTACATACTTTCTTTTAGCAGACAATAAGATTTCACATTTCCCTTGTTGCACTGACTGCCAGGAATCTCGGGGCTATATTTCGTACTGAATTTCAAGCACAAGGTCATTCTAGCTTCCTGATACAATTATATCTTTTTTGCTAGGTGATTTCTGTTCTGCCTTAAAAATAAAATCGCTGGCTTACAAGTGCTATAAAATTGTAACTCACCTCAAATCCTTTGTGGGACAATGAAAGCTTTAATTTCTACATAAAATAAAAATATGTAAGAGTTGTTAAAATAATTCTTATGTGTTTTGACCTTAAGATCTGAAGGTAAATTTAGAAATTTGGGCCTTTAGGATTGTGCACATTGTTGTAAAACCAAAGTCAAATGGGTCAGGGTAATTGTGTTGAAATGTATGTTCATGAAAAAAAGAAAAAGCCTAGTGCATCATTATTCTTTATGTACACAAAACACCATATGCATCTCCTCTATTTCACATGGTGTATTGCCATCCCTCCACCATGGGCCTTATGCCTGTCTGTTCCACCTGTATAGATGATCTTTGAAGATTTTGCTCAAACAGTTGAAGATTTTGCTCAAACTCTGCCTCCTCTCTGAAACCTCTGTAATATACCTCTCCTGCTAGATGTTTTCCAGTTCTCACTATACTCATTTTTTTCTGCTAATATTCCTTTATCACTCACCTATACAGTTGATATGTACCTATATTCATTTTGTCTCCCCACCTATTGCCTAGACCATTGCTTCTTAATCTTGGCTTTGTATTTGAATCACCAGGGAGGACATAAAAATACTGATGTGTTAATCTCAGCCCCAGAGATTCTGATTTGATTGGCATTAGCTGCAGCCTGGAAATCAAGATTTTTGAAATCTTCCTAGGTGATTCTATCTGCAGCCACAATTAAGAAGATTAAGCCACTGTCTTCAGAAGGTTAAGATCATCCTTATTTATCCTTCTCTGATTTAAGAACAGTGCCTTGCACCTAGTAGGCATTTAAAAAATATTTACTAATACACCTGGTATGGCAGCTGTTGGGAAATCTTCCATTCTGTCAATCTGATCATCAAGGAATATGATTGTCTCATTTATTTATTTCTTTATGTAACACACATGCACTGAGCAGCTTTGGTTATAAAAAAAGAAGTTTGTGGAGTTGGAGGGTTAGCCACACCCTTTGCCTGCCCTGGAAGGAGAGCTGTATGTAAAAGTTCAAGTTACTCAACGTCTGCTCTACCATTAGTACTGTTATTTATTGTGTGCCTACTGTGTGCCAGGCACTGTTCCAAATGCTTTGTATTTGTTAGCACATTCAATTACTCACAACACAACCCTATTTTTATTTTACAATGAACAGAAGTGGAGAACAAGACTAAGGTTAGGGTTGTGACGCCAGGATTCACACCCATATGTGCATGATTCGAATCCAGTGTTCTTTGCACACACCAGACTACTGTTAAAAGGCCTTTTGTTTCTGTTGCTGTTTTGTATATATATATATATATGTTTAATATAAATAATGATAAAAAGCTTAATTCCAGGCTTGTCTTTTTAAGCTCTCTTTCCAATGATTTGAAGACACAGTGGCCAGCAAATGTCATTCAGTGGGATTTGTTCACTAATCCTACAAATGTGTTGTTTGATTACAGTTGGCCACAAATCCTTTTAGAGGCCCCCTTCCTTTCCAGAGCCTGTACAAGACCTCACTAAGCAAGGATGGATAGATGGAGTATGGCCAGTTTACTGGCTGACAAAATAGGAAGAACTGGAAACTACCCTTGACTCTTTAGTTACAAACGCAGGGACACAATGAATAAGACACAATAACGGCTACCACATTGAACCTCTAAGAGTGAATATCAGTAGCTCAGGCTTGCTGCCCACTCCCCGACTCCCGCCCCGGCCTTCAATACACACACACATACATGTACACTCCAGGGCACTTTTATTAAGTTTGTCTTCATCACTGATACATTTTCTTCCACTTCCCTACAGATAAGTTAGAAGCTTGTCCATAGGTGAGATATTTTGAAAGATTATTATGTGAAGCGAAATAAGTCAGACAGAAAAAGTTGAGGACCATATGATTTCACTGATATGTGGTATATAAACCTGAAAACAACAAAGCAACAAGACAAACAAATGAAGAAACAAAAACTCATTGACACAGACAATAGTTTAGTGGTTACCAGAGGGTAAGGGGGCAAGGCAGTGGTAGATGAGGATAAATGGGGTCAAATATGTGGAGACGAAAGGAGAACTGACTCTGGGTGGTGAACACGCAACGTGATACATAGATGATGTGTTATAGAATTGTACACCTGAAGCCTATGTAACTTTACTAACAATTGTCACCCCAATAAACTTTAATTTAAAAAATAAATAAATAACAGCTATGAACACAATAGTTTTCAGAGACAGGAAAAAAATGGTAATTGTTATAACTGATCTTATCTGTCTATTCTCTCTCTCTCTCTCTCTCTCTCTCTCTCTCTCTTACTTCCAATTCCCCAAATCAGGTGATTTTAGAAATCCAGCAGCACAACCCATATCTTTGTGATACCTGTGTGTTTATTTAAGTTGTTCAGAAATGCTTTATTTTGGTATACATTTCTAACACAAACAATGTTTCTCAGAAGAGTATATCAATGTAGAAAGTTTATTCACTGGTAAAAAGGTGTATAGTACCTTTAATGTTGCTTCCTAAGAATTACCACATGCTGAAACTTTATCTGGTGAATTCAAACCAAAGTACAAGTAAGTTATTTTAGGTTAATCTCACTGAATGAAAACGAAAAATAGTGTTCCCTGTTAATCTTTGATGCAGTTCTTTGTCATATTAATGTTTACACAATCTTTCTCTTTTCCTGTTTTTATTTTCAGACACATAATTGTAGAATGAAAACGGTCTATTAATGAGTGCTTTAAAGCAATTAGTGTCATCAGGTATTGCTTCAGTTCAAACTCGTATTTTTCAAACACCTTTTTTTCAGTGTTTGGGCCTTTATGACAGGCAGGCCTCTACATCACAGTGCTATTGCTTCCTTCTACTCCTAAAAGCCTGTTTTGTGTGCCCAGTGAGCTAATATAATCGCAAAAGGAAGACCGCTCCTCTCTCACTGTTTTGATACATGCCAAGTCCAATCCTTTCAATAATTAGTTTCCAAAGAAGCTAATTATCCAAAAGGACCTATACAATATCGTTAAACTTAACTGAGTACAGTGGGGACTACTTTCTCATGCTTACTCAGGATAGAGGCTGGAAAAGTAGCACCTATGAATGGTAGATCTTAAAAGTTGAAGGTTTGGTTCTATTGGAGAAACAAACAGGAGTTTTACTCTCTAGAGTGATTGATTATATTTTTAGAAAGTGTACATATGTGATGGTGAAGACAATAGATTAGAGACATAGCCTAGAGCAGTGATCTCAAAGTGTTTCCGGGACCAGCACCCATGAGTTAGAAATGCAAATGCTCAGACCCCTACCCAGACCTCTTGAATGACAATCTGAGGAAATAACCCAGTAACCAGTGGTTTAACAATCCATCCAGGAGATTCTGTTTCGCTGAAGTTTGAGAACAAGTAGACTGGAAGCAGGAAGACTAGTCTTGACATATCTCAAGTTCAGGAATTATATCTAAATTACTCTGCACCTGGCATGTAGTAAGTACTCAATACATATTTACTGAAAAAGTTAATAAAGTCAGAGATGATGAGAGCCTAAACTAGTAAAGAAAAATATATAATATGAGAACCAAGAAAGACTTTAGTTCCATTTGTAATTCAGTCACGAGCAGAATTGACTCTTAATGAATGGGGTTTTATAAATAATTTATGAAATTTTCCCTTATTTAACAATTTTCTTCCTTGTCTTTCCTTGTAGTTGCTCACTATAAACTCAAAAGACATGTTGTGCCTTCTCACGACACATGAATACTGGGGGAGAGTTTGGTACTTTATACCTGCTTCTGTAGAGGGCCTGGGTATGTCTCCTGCACGTGAAAGAGAACACAAGTGATCAATAAGGTGGCAGCAGTGTGCCAGTGTGCCCAAGTAGTGAGTCTATCAGAAAATATGACAGTGAGAACGAGGCAGACAGTCCAGGACGGAGAAAGATTTGGATGAGAGGTCATGTATTCTTGAAGCTGCATTGACACTGTTTTTGAGGACATTCCAATCTTGCAGCAGGAAGACTAGTAATTCCATCATTAATGTTTTTGGTTGCTAAAGGGAAATGTTCACTAAAACAGAAGAGGATTTGTCAGTGAGAGGGAGGCATCCAGATATCGATTATCCATCAGTCATTCTGTTGGAACTTCACAAACATATCTCATTTAATCCTCACCACCTCATCACGTGGTGTTAATATCTCCATTTTATAAGCTGGGCCAGACGGCATAATTTGTCCAATGTTATACAGTCACAAAGCAGTAACGCTAGATTATAAATTTGACCAGTTCTGACTCCACAGCCTGCCTTTAATTTTCTGTTATTAAATAAAATGCATGAGGATGAATAGTTTCGGCCCTTTTGAACCTTTATAAAGCATATATTTGTTTACATAAACATTACTGAGTTTATAATTGTATATAGCATACAAATTGATAGTTTAAATAAAAATATTTTGGACTTGAGTTTTGAGATTTTCATCAGAAATACCATTTCCTGCTATAGTGCACATTGCCTGGGAAAATCAGATGTAACAGCCACATTCTGGCTCTTGGCAACTTGAAGGAATGGAACTTTTGTCCCTCTCTTGGTCTTCCTTTATCAAATGCTTTTAATTATATTTGTGCCTATAAATAGAAACTTTTTTTTTTGTCAATGCTTTTACTATAAAAGCAATGCATTCCTGTTTTTCCTTCTTGTATTTGTTGTGTGTTCCAAGTTCTGAAGTATCTTAAGTTACACTAGGGGCATCCAATTATACTTTGGTAAGAATGAGGTCTCAGAACTCTCACATTCCCCCTTCCTCTTCCTACATGATTGTTACTTGTTATCAGATGGCTTGGCAATTTCATCAAAGTAGTTTTGGATGCAAGAGACTTGACTTCAACTGGCCCTTTGTTGGTTGGAGCCTCAGGGTCTTGAAAATTGCTGTAATTTTTTCATCTGCAAAATGGGTATCATAATATTTGCCTTGAATTTCCCTTTTTGGGGGAGTGATGGTGGCGAGGAATAACTGAATTAGTTAATTTATGTCAAGTTATTTTGGCTTCTTAAAGGTAATATGTGACGAAATTTAAATATATATTCTATATATTTTCTACAAATGGACCTTACAGTGCAAAAAATATAGAAGTATTTTTTGCAAAATGGGGTGAGGACTAAGAAATTATTCTTATTTCTAAATGTTTGTTATGATATCATAATTACTATTTCACCCTTTTCTTACGGGTTACTCCTCATCCCTCACTTTCCAACAACCATCTAAGCCAGTGGGAGCAGCATGAACAGCACTCGATGACTTAGCAGGTGGTTGGTTGATTTTGGGTTTCAGAGAAATGGTAGACTATAGAGCAATGCCAAAACATAATAAGGGTATTCCTGCTTTTTTCCCCCCTAATCTAAGAAATCTATGCAATGAACAAGAGATGGTAAAAACAAGACTGGAATGCAACCAGTACACACTGGCATAGCAGTGCATTAAAAGGCTGAAATACTTCTCTACTGGTTTATAAGTAGCATATAGGTACCCTCTGCCCCCCCGCTACCCATACCTAGTACCCCAACCTCCTTGATGTCAAAACTAGAACTCCTTGAATCTCTTGCATCCAGCAACCTAAGGGTTAATACTTGCCCTAGCAAGGGGCTTCCAGGGCTCTGCTCCGGTGACTATTCTGACTGGCTGTGCCCAAGACTTATAGATGTTAAATATTTTGAATATCCCTCTGTAACCACGTATAAAACTCAAAATATCAACCATACACTGTATTTCTCTGAAAATAAGACCTAGCCAGACAGTCAGCTCTAATGCATCTTTTGGAGCAAAAATTAATATAAGACCTGGTCTTATTTTACTATAACATAAGACCCGGAATATAATATAATATAATAAATATAATATAATATAATATAATATAATATAATAATATAATATACAGGGTTTTATATTAATTTTTGCTCCAAGAGACGCATTAGTGCTGATGGTCCAGCTAGGTCTTACTTTCAGGGAAACACGGTAGTTGCATTGAAATGCTTGATAATTACTTTTGTCTTCATTGACATGTGCAGATCTTCTTGAATCTTAATTTCTGCAACTTGCCCTTCTATTATTGCTTTTAGAACTTAATATTAGTGTGGGATGAGAGAAGAGAGAGAGTTGTTGGGAAGCAAGTTGAAGGCCCATACGCTCACACTGGGGATGAGTTTGGCCATATTCAATTTTACTGAACATCTTGAATCATTTAAAACAAAAGAATGTACTATGTAACCCAGATGCATATAGCCAGGTGCTTTCCTCCGAAGATTTGAACCCATTTTATGGAAGATTTAACCCATATGTGAAATCATTGACTTCAAAAGGCATTTCTTGAGAGGCTAACTGAAGTGATGAAAAACGGGTCTAAAGATTGTGTTCAAAGATGTCATTTATGGGTTGGGGGTCAGGGGCTGAGGAGAGATAGAGAAATGTGGGGTAGTTTCGTGAAGTCATTTAAGTATGTGAAATGTTCTAGAGCACAAGGGAACTCTTGAAATTTCATAATCATAGAATCTTTCTTCACTTCCAAAAGAGCATGTTTTTTGAAACAGTGTATAATATAGCTATTTGTTCTCTTGCACACATCTCAGGGAAGAAAAAGAAGTTGGGAAAATGAGCCCATTGTTTTTCAAAATTAGTGACAAACTTCAAAATAATTCCAAACAAACCTCAAATAAAACATTTTCCCCCTACTGTGAATCCTATTTAAACTGTTTGGATCAGTCTGTTTTAATGAGTTGCATTCACGCTGACACATCCACACACTTCAGACAAAGACGACTGTACCTCTAAAGCCATTTAAAAATGATAGATGACTGTCAGCTTTGTGAAAGCAGCACATGCAGTGGCTTGATAGTGCAGAATGAAAGCAATCTACAAGTGCAAGTCTGTTTCTTTTGGCAACGGAAGGAGTTGCTAATGGATTCATCATTTTCTGTTAAGCATGAATGTCAAACAAAAAAACATTTAGGGCTCTATTCAACTGAATTTCCGGCTCGACGCTTGCCAGCCATGGAAGCCCTGTGACTTGGAACCTGTGCAGCCCAAGCCTGATTCTTGTTTCCAAAGTTCCGTGGGGCCAGTGCCACGGAACTTGGAATTCTGCCGAGGGCTCCTCCTCCCCTCTTCAGTTCCCCCTCCCCCTTTCGCCAATCGTATGAAGCCACCAGTCATGCTTCCTAAATGAATGCCATCTATGGAGGGGAGCCGGTTGCCAACTCTTAGGACTTTAGCTGACTCCACCTTGGAATCACACAGGAAGTCCACTAATGCCACTTGAGAAGAGAGGGCAGGGTGGGGATTTGTTGCATCCAGAGCTTCTGGAGCCTTTGTGCCTTGGAACTTACTGGTTGGAGTGGACGTTGTATGCTTTCTATTTTGGTGTCATAAATATGCAACATGGTCTGTACTCTTTCTACAAAAAAAAAAAAATGAATGCAAAAATAATAGAAGTTAGAATACCTGGGCTTCAGAAATGCTATGTTCTTGGAATGGACCTTGAGAGATTTGGGGAAAAGTTCTGGCCTCAGAATACAGCTATTTTTATATCCTTGACCAAAGAAGAGCTGCCTCTGTATGGAATACTGGTTTTTCAGTTGGCCACATAGTGGACAGTGGTAGAATTATGTTGAGGTTGAACAGATCAGTGGCATCTACCCTGGCAGAGGAGAGGTGACAGTGACACAGACCCTGGGCCCCCTGCTACCAGCTGTGTGATCTTGGGCAAGCCTCTTAACCTCTCAGTGCCTCAGTTTCCTCACTTGGTTGTTTTGAGGGTTAAATGAGATAACATGAGAACAAATTATAAATCACTATACAGAGGATATTATTAACTATTTAATTAATAAAATTAATTAATAAATACAAAGAGGTAATGTAGGATGGTCTAATAGGAGGTATCAGAAACAGAGAAGTTAAGAGACTTAGATTCCTGCCAACTGCATTTTTTATTCTGTTACCTTGAGGAAAATTAGTGTACCCATTAAACTGGAATAGAGATGTTTATCCCATCATAAATTTTATGAGTGTATGGTGCCATGGCTTCCTACATTGTTTGACCTGTAGAAGTGTCCTCAATGGCACTCTACTCTCCAAATGTCAGTACTGCTGCCAATCATTCTACCATTATAGCTTTACTGTTTTGTAATTCCCAGGCATTATAATCTTCCTATTGCTTAATTAAAATGCAATCATATGGAAGGATAGAAATTAGCCCTTTACTTGGCAATTAGAACTTCTACAGGGTTTAACCATATTAAGACACAGGGTTGATGCTACTGGGCTAGGGGAAGAAATAGCATACCCGGAGGAAGGAAAATAAGCCTTCAGATCAACTTTACTTTTTTCCAGACATGTCTTGTACCCCTCTTATCTCTAATATTTAGTGATATTGGGAGGACAATTGGAATGAGTTGAGAAATGTTGCCAGTACCTTCTAAATGACAGGACTATAACTGATTTAATGTGAAATTGATAATGATGACCTCAGCCTAAGGGAGAAAGACAGAACTTGTAAAAGAATAAATTAATGGTTTCCCTCAAAGATATTTGAATCTGAAATATCAAATGTCACCTCCATCAGGGAGCCTTCAAGACTCAACCATAGTATATAATTCAAATATATAATTCTCATGAGGTCACTCATTTGTTTGCACATGCAATATGGAAATATAACCATATTTACTGTGACTTGACACTCTTTTAAACTGCACATTCAATACCTCACAGAATGCCTAGCACATCATAGGAATTCAGGAAATATTTGTTGAATTTAATAGATACGACATCTGGAAGATAAACTATAGTAAGCTATCATTCTCCCAGTGCGTTTAGGACTTGGTCTATCTAACAATCAAAACTAAAGATACTTTTCAGCAGAGGGTTAAACTTTATAAAGGTTTAGTCACCACATGATTAAAAATATATTTCCACTTAGATGATGCTTTAATCAAGTTAAATGGTGTTTTGTTAAAGTAGTTAGCTAAATGTTACATGCCTGTATCTCTTAGAAATATTACCAAATTCACCCAGGAATTATCTATGCTTACACTATCGTGTATAGGGAAAGCTACATCCCAAATGTCACTTTAACCTGTAGAAATGATCAGATTCTTATTCTACAGGGCTGGTTTCAATGAGGAGTATTCAGAATGATGAAACCAGATTTAGCTGGTAGCAATTATTGGTACATTTCAGATGAGCTCAGCATGAAGAATAAGACTGAAGAAAGATTAAGTCTCAAATACTAAGGGACAGAAAAAAAAATGAAAGACCGAAAGGGCTTGAAACGCAGGAAAGGACCAGTTATCTGCAGGAAGCTGGTATTCTTATGTGAGATGCATGTGACCCAGTCTGGGTTAGAATGTTATCACTACGTGATCTGCAGAATTTCTCTCTTGACTGCGGCAACCTCAGAAGAGTGAATTAAAGTCTTAAGGAGAAAAATCAATAAAGAAAAAAAAGATAAAAGCAATATGGTTGGAGAGGGTTTCAGAAACCATATAAAAGTCTCTTAAATGGCCATGGAAGACTAACCAGTATTTATAAGGGTTTAACAGGAATACCAATAAGAATAGATTTGTTGGTTTTCTTAAAGGAGCAAAGAGGCGTCTGGGTGGTTTATGGCATTTAGCTGGTCTTTGTTTCATTCTAATGTGTGACATACAGAAACATGAATTGTGTAAAAGACTGCCTATGATGACAAGAAATTCATGGAGAGATATTATGAGAGAGTTGGGACTAGAGTAGCACTTAGGGCTTACTCAGTGCTATGGATAGTCCAATATTCTGAGTACCTTTCCCGTAACCAGCTCTATTTTATTCCCAGGCTGGGACTTTCTCTGACCTCTGTGCCAGAAACAGACAACACAGTCATTTAATCCCAGTAATAATAATGCTTCCTCTAGGCCGGCCTGGTGGCTCAGGAGGTTAGAGCTCCATGCTCCTAACTCCGAGAGCTGCCACTTCGATTCCCACAGGGGTCAGTGGGCTCTCAACCACAAGGTTGCCAGTTCAATTCCTCTAGTCCCGAAAGGGATGGTGGGCTCCGCCCCCTGCAACTAAGATTGAACAGGCACCTTGAGCAGAGCTGCCTCTCGTATGGCCCAGTTGATTGGAGAGCGTCCTCTCAACCACAAGGTTGCCAAGGGATGGTGGGCTGCGCCCCCTGCAACTAGCAATGGCAACTGGACCTGGAGTTGAGCTGCGCCCTCCACAACTAAGACTGAAAGGACAACAACTTGACTTGGAAAAAAAGTCCTGGAAGTACACACTGTTCCCCAATAAAAATAAAAATAAATCTTAAAAAAAAAATAAAAAAAATAATGCTTCCTCTAATATATCTTTAAAAAATCAGTAAAATGATTTTTTTTCTTAGAATTTTAAGAAGTGGAATTTATTCCAAACCTTCTCCAGGCCAAGTATCTTCTTAATTGAAATGAGAAGGTGAAAGGAGCAAGAGGGAGTTTGTGAAGTGAAACTGCCAGGACCTTTGGGAGGAAGGGCTAGAGTGTATTCCTGCTAGTCAAAGAAAGGAAAGCCCAATAAGATCTAGAGTTTAGAGAGCTAGATTTCAAAATGTTCAAAGAAGACATAGCTATGACCCTCCCCCGCCAAAAAAACCCCAAGTCTGAGATCCACATGTGAAGAGTGTTTGCTGCTTCATTCAGCTAGTCTTGCATTGATTCATTTGTCCCTTTCAGTCTATTCTTTCTTGGGTTCCCCATCACCTCACAAGTACTCTGTTACTAATGAGAAGGCTCAAAAGTGAGATTTTAGCAATACAGCTATGAATGTTTTTAACTAGGAAGAAAATAGGTGTGTGTTTTGATGAAAGTCCAATGTGAAACTTTACAGAATCCTGTAAATCCTGGGCTCAGGTAAGTTAAGTAACTTGTGAGCATTGTAGAGCTAGTAAGCAAAGAGCTAGAATTCACACTTGACTGATTTGAAAGGAAGTGCTCTTGGCCCCAGTATGATGATGGCAGGATTGCTTAATCAATGAGCTCCTGTAGCTAAATATGCTGCAATTAGGAATGGTGGGGTAATATAGCTTTTAGAGGTCACATTTTTGGATTTTCTTTTTTTGGTCCTATATAGTCAGCCCCTCCTTCTTTCTCTCTGTCTCTCTTCCTCTCTCTCTGTCTCTCCCTCCCTGCCTCTCTCTCTCCCTCCTTCTCCCCCTCCCTCTACTGTAAGCTACCCAAGGAGAGACTTTTAAGCAATTCTAGTCCAAGCATTTAGTGACACTGTGACCGGCCATTCTTGCAGGCTGTGTTATTTTACCTTGTGCCATGGTCATGCCCTGTTGACCTCTGTGTTTTTCCCTGCAAGAAATCCCAGTGCCACAGTCTGACTGTCCCATGATTTTTCCAGGATAAGAGTCTGCAATGCCTTGGCTCTCCT
Source organism: Rhinolophus hipposideros (assembly GCF_964194185.1). Taxonomy (NCBI): domain Eukaryota; kingdom Metazoa; phylum Chordata; class Mammalia; order Chiroptera; family Rhinolophidae; genus Rhinolophus; species Rhinolophus hipposideros. Next base: position 63,493,478 of record NC_138048.1, read on the forward strand.
TGATTTGTAGAGGCTCCCTATTGCTCTTTATGTACCTCATGTCCCAGGTTTTAAGGACTACCATCTTTCATCTGCTGTCAAGCACTTGGGGTGCCATGGGTTCCCTATGGCCTGGGCTTCCTCTTAAGACGCATACTCAGGACCTGCCCTCTCTGCTGGGTGAATCTCAGTCTATTCCTGGTCTCCCATAGTTGGCCTCATTCCATGTGGAGAACACAGACTTGCCCATCTGTGTTTTGAAATATGACTCTCTTCTCTTCAGAATCCCTTAGAAAATTAAGATTCTCGTCTTGAATCATTTTGATCGGGTTCCAAGTCAGGGTTTGTAGTTTCTGATACTATGTCATGAACCTAAGTTCGAGCCTTCGTTTCCTCATATGAAAAATGGGAATAATAACATATCTCTCGAATGTAATAAGGATTAAATGAGTTAATTTATGCAAATCCCTTTTCAGAGTGCTTAGCGTGGAAGTGCTCAACAAATGCTAGCTCCTATTATAATCATTATCAACATCATTATTGTAATTGTCACTTCAGGACAAGCAACATCTTACGGGTGAATTAATGAAAAATCCTTATTGCTGTGAACTAGAGGCAGGAGCTGGCCTCCCACATTACTTAGAGAAGGAGGTGGTACAGATTCTTGGAAAGAGCCCTCAACAGGCCTGCTCAGCCATTAATTAGGGATGATACCTTTTTTCCTCTATTCTGTTATTTAGTGAGATCTGTCAGTGGTCTGTTTAATTGGAAAGTTCTGTAAATACTGGGGAAGAGTTTTGTAAATATACAAAATTGGGCCCCATTTCTGGAGAATGATTAAGAAGTCTGGGTGGTGCTTCAGCACTTTTATATAAAAAGCTCTGCGATCCATCCCAGTGAGAACTGCTTATTGTCAGTGCCCGTGGATGGATCTTCAGGTCCTTTCTAACTTGACAGTCTGCAATTTCATAGCAACGATAAGAGAAGAAAATAATAATGGGACTTGAAAAGTGATTTGCCCAATTCTAGAGTATACATTTGTATTCGTTTGCTAGGGTTGCCATAACAAATTACCACAGACTGACTTAAACAACAGAAATGTATTTCTCACAATTCTGGGAGTTAGAAGTCTGAACTCAAGGTGTCAGCAGGTTTGGTTTGTCCTGAGGTCTCTCTCCTTGTCTTGCAGAGGGCCCCCTTTTTGCTGTGTCCTCACATAATCTTTCCTCTGTGTACTCACCTGCTATCTCTTTTTGTGTCCAAGTTTCCTCATCTGATAAGGACACCAGTAGGATTGGATTAGGGTCCACCCTAAGGGCATTTTAACTTAACCACCTCTTTAAAGGCTCCAAATGCAGTCACATTCTGAGGTACTAAGGGTTAGGGCTTCAACACATAAATTATGGGGGTACACAATTCAGCCCATAGCAACGTGAAAGGCCTTAAAAATGCACATAGAAATTCACGTCTAGGAATTTATTTTAGGGGAAGAGAGAGGTGCCCAAAATGTTCCTCGTAGCAAGAGTTCTGCTTGGGCCAAAAAGGCATTCAAACCTTTGTCTGGGTGAGTCTGAGGAAGTAAGGCACCCTCGGGACACATTTTTCTGCCCCCCTGACCAATCCAGGCATTAGTGTCTGAGGTCTGTATAAAGAGGGCCTGCAGGCAGAAGCTGAAGGGGCTGTTTCATGGGGCCCCATGTGGGCTAAGCAGCAAAGTGTGGTCTGAATCCCTCGAACACAAAATAACAAATGATAATGGAAATTAGGCATCCCCCCAAAATGAAACAGAATGGGGACCACTTAAAGCTTACTGGGGACAGCAGTGATTTCCAGTGTACTCAGAGAATATTCACAAGAAAAGCCATCACCCCAACAGGAGCCAAACTGTTAATGAATTCATGAAGCTTCTATCCCTAAGGACTCCTGTAAATATTCCAGGCTGAGATTCTGAATGAGGGGGGGTGGGGAGCAAGAGATGGTGACAAATATGTTATTACTGTTAAGTCGACCCCGGCTGTACTCACGGGCTAAAGAGACCTGAGGAAATTTAAGTATTGCTTGTAATAGAAGAAAAACTGAAACAAACAAAAAAATAACAAATTTCAACAATTAGAGAATTGGTTAAGTAAATTATTCTGTGTTCAGACAAATACAATATTGTGTATTTATTAAAAATCATGTGGAAGACTGTATACTTTCTTGAGAAATATCATGTAGAGCTAAACAAAAATAATAAGAACAGTATACACAGAAAAATAGCTTTTAGTTAATGAAAATGATCAATTACTTACTGAAATTGCCAAGTGCATACATACCATATAGTGGTTATCTTTGGATAGGGAGATTCAAACATTTTTTTTTAGAGACTGTCTGTGCTTTTTTAAGTTTTCCATATTGTGCATATACATTATTTATGTAATTTGAGTTTTTAAAAGTGTGTAATAAAAGAAAACCCAGCTCTGCTAAAATCGTATCCAGACTGATACCTGTCATTAATAAGTCTATGTGATTTGAAAGGGACCATTTTCTTTTTCTTTTCAAAATTATGTCTTTTCTCCTTTTTCATTAAAATATCATTTTGAATACAATGACAAAGATAGCAGATGGTAATTTAAAATATACTCATTTGGAACAGAGAAAATTGGTAACTCTATGACAATGTCATTGTTTAAAATATTTTCTTACATGTCTCCCCAAAGTCTGGGAGCAACTGCAATAAATATTTCATAGTTTATCATAAAATTTTCACTCATACATCATAAACATATGCTGAGGACCATTTAAAGCTTATTGATTCTTCTGCTTTGTACACACTGGCCTCTTATTTGTGTTTCAACTGGAGTACACTGTCATTGGCCCATGGACATGGATTTAGATCATATGCCCACTGACCTCTCCAACCTCCAATACTAAATATCAAAGCAGTTACTTCAAAATATTCTCCATGTTCTATCTACATATATATGTATAAATACATATACATATCTATTTATACATTTATACATATACAATATACATATTGCTTTCTTTTTAACTCAACTAGCTCTGCACTTGACACATTTCATGTATGGTATCCAATGTTCTACAGACCTTTTTTCAGCCATGTAAAGCAGACCAGAGCCACCTTACATGAGTGTATAATTGAAATTTTTTTATTCATGAAAGAATTATCCAATCCCTTTCTTTATGAAATTTGACCTAGGTCTCATCATTTTCTCTTCTTTATCTAAAATGTCTAAAAAGTTCATTTTAAATCCGTCTTCTTCACCGTGTACCTTGCTTTCCTGAACTGGTGTTTAGTTAAAAAAAGTAATAGTAATAACATAAAAAATGAGATTATATGTGATCAGTTCAAGATGGGTTCTTTGGAAAAAAGTAATGTTCTTTTGGAATATATTATGAAAAATAACTCATAACTGGGATTAATTGAAAATTTCATCAGAGTGTCTGTAATTATATCAGATGCTCCAGAAAGCATTTTAATTTAAAAACCATAGTAATTGGTATTTTGCATAGAAATTACATAGTTATGTGTATTTTAATATACATATCTTGAATAGTTAACAAGGCATTTAATATAGTGCATTGAGTGCCTTAATAAAATAATTCTGTAAAGGTAACCTGTTCCACTGATAGGCAAGTTTACTAAATGATAGTAGGACTGTGATATTTCTGAAAGTCATCTGCATGAAGGTTGAAACAAACAAACAAACAAAAAAGCCCTGAAAGTGTTATTCTGAGACTAATGAAAACCTGCTCGCCTATTTCATTAATTTACCTAGGAATGGAGTGAGGTTCTCCTTGTAGATACTCATCCAAGAGTTGTTTCAATGTTTTTGTTTTGTTTTGTTTTTGTTTTTTTTAAATGAGGAGGGGGCAAATGGCAATTCCAAAGGGGTTTATCTTGACTCTGATAAAATAGAATGCTTTTAATGTTACCTGAATGGAAAAGAGGAGAACATCTTTATTGAAAGGGATTCAGCCTTTATTTTTTCTATTTCATATTATTACACTCAACTTTTCCTCCAGATTTATGTAAATTCAATTTTTTTTTGCTGTTGTGCCTTTCAAATCTTTAGTGATTGCTCAATAAATTTTGAATGAATGGGTGAATGAAGGAAAATGAACAATGGTGTTTTAAACTTTTAAAATTTATTATAGAAATTTCAAACATGAGCAAGTTGAGAGAATAGTATAATAAACTCCCATGAACCTATCACCCAGATTCAATAGTTATCAATTTATGACCAGTCTTGTTTCATCTCCACTTGTTTTGTCCTCTTGCTTGGTTCTTTCCTGCCTGCCTGCCTTCCTTCCTTCCTTCCTTCCTTCCTTCCTTCCTTCCTTCCTTCCTTCCTTCCTTTCTGAGAATTTTTTTTAATTAAAATTCATTGCAGTGACAATAGTTAGTAAAATTGCATAGGTTTCAAGTGTACAACTCTGTAATACATCATCTGTACATCACATGGTGTGCTCACCACCCATAGTCAGCTCTCCTTCCATCACCATATATTTGACCCCATTTACCCTCATCTACCACTCCCTCCCCCTTTATACTCTGGTCATCACTAAACTGTTGTCTCTATCCATAAGTTTTTGTTTATTTGTTTGTCTTGTTCCTTTGTTGTTTTCAATTTTAAATCCCACATGTCAGTGAAATCATATGGTTCTCAACCTTTTGTTTCATTATGCACTAATCATCTTTTTTTTTTAAGATTTGTATTAAAAATATAGCTAACATACAATATTATATTAGTTTCAGGGATACACCATAGTTACTCAACATTTATATACCTAAAGAAGTGATTACCATGATAAGTCCAGCAACCCTCTGACACCATACTATGCTATCACAATATTATTATTATTATTATATATTTTTTAGATTTTATTGGGGAAGGGGAACAGAACTTTATTGGGGGAGGAGTGTGTACTTCCAGGACTTTTTTCCAAGTCAAGTTGTTGTCCTTTCAATCTTAGTTGTGGAGGGTGCTGTTCAGCTTCAAGTTGTTGTCCTTTAAGTCTTAGTTGTGGGAGGCGCAGCTCAGCTCCAGGTCCAGTTGCCACTGCTAGTTGCAGGGGGCACAGCCCACCATCCCTTGCAGGAGTCGAACCGACAACCTTGTGGTTGAGAGGACGTACTCCAACCAACTGAGCCATCCAGGAGCTCAGTGGCAGCTCAGCTCAAGGTGCTGTGTTCAATCTTAGTTGCAGGGGGCAGAGCCCACCATCCCTTGCGGGACTAGAGGAATTGAACTGGCAACCTTGTGGTTGAGAGCCCACTGGCCCATGTAGGAATCAAACCAGCAGCCTTCGGAGTTAGGAGCATGGAGCTCTAACTGCCTGATCCAGTCCCCTATCACAATATTATTGTGATATTATCACAATATTATCAATTATATTGATAGGCCAGCCCCCTATCACAATATTATTGACTGTAATCCCCATGTAGTACATTACATCCCCATGACTTATTTGTTTTATACCTGGAAATTTGGACCTCTTATTCCCCTTCACCTTCCACCCCCCTTTTAATTTTTCAATTACTGTTGACATTCAATATTATTTGATATTAATTTCAGGTGTACAGCATAGTGGTTAGACATTTATATAATTTAAGAAGTGATCACCTTGACTAGTCCAGTACCACCTGGCACTACACATAGTCATTACTCTGTCATTAACTACATTCCCTCTGCTTTACTTTACATTCCCGTGACTGTTTTGTAACTACCAGTTGGTACCTTTTAATGCCTTCACCTTTTCCACCCTGACCCCCAACCCTCTCCCATTTATCACACCACCAAATCTAGTACCCATCTGAAACCATATAGTTACTAAAATATTATTGACTATGTTTCTTATGCTATACTCTATATCTCCATAACTACTTTGTAACAACCAATTTGTACTTCTTAATCCCTTCCCATTTTTTCACCCACACCCCTAACTTCCTCCCATCTGGCAACCATCAAAATATTCTCTGTATCTATGACTTTGTTTCTGTTGTTTTTGTTAATTTTGTTCTTAAATTCTACATATAAGTGAAATCACATTGCATCTGGCTTTCTCTGTCTGATATACTCCACTCAACACAACACCCTCCAGGTCCATCCATGCCACTACAGATGGCAAGAACACATTCTCTTCCATGGCCAAATAATATTCCATTGTATATATGTACTCTTTACCCATTCATCCATCAACAGACACCCAGGCTGCCTCCACATCTTGGCCATTGTAAACAATGCTGCAATGAACATATGAATGCACATGTCTCCTTGAAGTAGCATTTTGGGTTTCTTCAGACAAATATACTGAAGTGGGATTACTGGGTCCTTCATTGTCTCTTATTACAGCCTTTATTTTAAAGTCTATTTTATCTGGTATGAGTATTGCTACCCCAGATTTCTTTTTCATTTCCATTTTCATGAAATATCTTTTTCCATCTCTTTACTCTCTGTGTGCTTCTTTCAATCTGAAGTGAGTCTCCTATAGGCAGCATATGTAAGGGTTTTGTTTTCTTATTCATTCATCCCTCCTATGTTTTTTGATTAGGGCATTTAATCCATTTACATTGAAAGTAATTGTTGATAGATATATAGCTATTGCCATTTTATTATTCATAGTTTCAATTTTATTTTTTTTTCTGTCATGAAGAAGTCCCGCTAACATACCTTATAATACTGGTTTGGTGGTGATGAACTCCTTTAGCTTTTTCTTGTCTGGGAAGATTTTTATCTGGCCTTCCATTTTATCTCTCCTTGCTGGGAAGAGTAGTCTTGGTTGTAGGTCCTGGATTTTCATCACTTTGAATATTTCGTGCCAGTACCTTCTGGTCTATAAAGTTTCTGTTGAGAAAATAGCTGACAGTCTGATGGGAGCTCCCTTATAAGTTACTACTTGCCTTTCTCTTGCTGCTTTTAGGATTCTCTCTTTGTCTTTAACCTTTGCCATTTTAATTATAATGTGTCTAGGTGTGGGCCTATTTGGGTTCATCCTGTTTGGGACTCTCGGCTCTTTCTGGACTTGTATGTCTTTTTCCTTTACCAGGTTAGGAAAGTTTTCAGTCATTATTTCTTCAAATAGGCTCTTAATCTCTTGCTTTCTCTCTTCTTCTGGTACGTCTATGATGTGAATTGTTGTTATACTTGATGTTGTCCCAGAGGTCTCTTAAATTATCCTCATTTTTTTGGATTCTTTTTGCTTTTTGCTGTTCTGATTGGGTGTTTTATGCTACCTTGTCTTCCAATTGCTGACTCGATCCTCTGCTTCATCTAGTCTGCAGGTTATTCCTTCTAGTGCATTCCTCATTTCAGTTATTGTATTCTTCACTTCTGATTTGTTCCTTTTTATGGTTTGTATATGCTTTTTTATGCTCATTGTCTCTTTGTTGAAGTTCTCACTAAGTTCCTTGAGCATTCTTATAAGCATTGTTTTCAACTCTGTCTCTGGTAGGTTGCTTGCCTTCATTTTGTTTAGTTCTTTTTCTGGAGTTTTCTTCTGTTTTTCATTTGCAGGTGTGTCCCTTGTGTGTGTTGTGTGTGCCCTCCTATTGTAGTTGAGCCTTGGTTGCTATTTGCAGGTCAGTGGGAGGGACTGACCTTCAGTCTGGTTGGTTATGAGTACAGGCCATGACTACAGTGGAGAAGCTGTGGTGTAGGGGCTGACCCCATGGAGCAGAATTTGATTTAGCAAGGCTTTAGTGCCTTCCCAGTCTGCCCTTTGTGTGTGTCCTCTGTGGAAGCAGCCAGAAGGTGTTCTGGTTTGGTCTGAAGCCAGCCACTGGGCGTGTTGGCCCCTGGGGTCTCCTGGAATGAGCCACAAAGCAACCCACAAAAGGTCACCACCTATGCTGGGCTTGGAGGTACCTGGAGTAGGGCAAGTTGAGAACCGAGGCTGGCTGCCGATAGTGCCGAGCTTGGGGCTGCTCAACAAGAGGTATGGGGCATGCCGAGGCTCCTACTAGTCTTAAAGTGGCTTCTTTATAGTTATAGGACTTCTGTTCAGCTAGACTTCCGATGGTTCTCCAGATTGATTGTTCTATAATTGTAATTTTAATGTGTTCACAGATTGCTGCAGGCGCAGTGTTTATCTACTCTGCCATCTTGGATCTCCTCCTTGCTTGGTTCTTTTAAAACAACTTTAGATGTCATATAATTTCATCTGTAAATATTTTAATATGTATCTCTAAAAAAATAAGGTCTCTTTTTTAAACATAATCACAATATCATACCAAATATTAATATCTTGATATCTGGTCAGTTAAAGATTTCCTGGCTCTTTTGCACCTATACAGTTTGTTTAAATTAGGATCCAAATTGATTACTATGTCTCTTAAGGCTCATGTAATCTATATGTTCTCTTTCATCTTTATTCTTCTTAAACTTTATCTGTTGAGGTTATTTGCCTGTAGAGTTGTTGCTCATTTGTGCATTTTGCTATTCATAACCCCTTCATGTTGCTTAAAATATTTTCTTATCTCTTTCCCATAAATTGGTAGCTTATAAAGAGGCTTGATCAGGTTTGACCTTTTTTAACAAGATATTTCATATTGTGTACATCCATCAGAAGGTACATAATGTCTGGTTGTCTCTCTTTTTGAGATGTTAACAGCCATTAATGATCATTGCCTAGATCCATTAATTCATTAAGAGCTGCAAAATGCATTCTTCTATGCTTGCTTCTTCATTTACTAACTGGAACACTTCTCTAAAGAAGTATTCCTTATCAACTATTTATTTACATTGAGATATTAGGTTGGTGCAAAAGTAATTGCTGTTTTTGCCATTATTTTTAACCTTTTAAACCATAATTACTTTTGCACCAACGTAGTATATGATAGTTCAATAATAAAGGCAGAATAAATATTTAATTATTTCCCTGTATTAACCAGTTTTCAAAATAATTAGATTTCTAATGTTTTCCAAAAGTAACCAATATATTTTTTAAAGTATCGTTATGAACTCATGAATTTAAACGTACTTGATGTTTTAATCCATTTTAGATATTATTGTTATTGCTACTCATATTGTTCTGTCTTTAACCAGTGGAGAACTGTACAAGTTGGTGATTAAGTCCATTTGACAAAATCCTAATAGTCCTAATATTTTTATTGTTTTCTGGTATGACAAGGAGTTGTACATTGGCTACCCCATGTCTAGAGTCAACCAGTTTTCTTTTAATGGGAAGTAATATCTAAAGATCGCCATCTGGGTGGTAGGGTGCCTATTACCTCTGGATTGATCATTGCTTCCAAGCCTTTTCAGTGGACAGAGGTAAGAAATATTTTTTAAAAAGGCTAAATACATCATAATTTCACACTGATACTTCCAATTCAAATTCAGGAATATAGGATTTTTATTTAATCTCTTCTTATATCTGAATTCCTTTGTTTCATACCAACATTCCTGATCCTGGTGCTGAAATAACTACTTATTTGCTTAATCCTACAATAAACATGTAACTGAATCAAAATAATGTTAAGACTACCACCAACAGTATAATTACTGAAAACAGTTTAAGTTGTGTTTGTAGTTCTTTGGTCTTAGAATATATTCCACTGGAGATGAATATTCAAAATACTACATTAAAGAAACCTGGAAAGTTTCTAGGTACAGAGCTAGTATAACATATATATATATATACACAATTATATTGCCATAAACCCTCTTTTTCACTTTTCCTTTTTCTCCTAACATGGCATAATAGTAAATAGAGATACCCCATATTCCTTTTTTACAGCAGTATAGGACTCCACTGTGTAGATATGCCAAAATTGATTTAGCTATTCCTTATTGATTTGGATTGTTCATAGCATTTTGCTTTCCACAAAGTGTTTTAATGAATGGTTTTGTGTATTTTATATATTGAGTGTCTTCCTATTTTGCCAGTGTATATTTGTGATAGAATTTTGTAAGTAGGATTTTTGTGTCAAAGAGTAAATGTATTAGAATATTTATTGTCAAACTCTTCTGTAAGGGTTTGCACCATTTTTCATTTCCTTGAATAAAGTATGAAAGGGCCTTACCACAGCTTCAAACAAAGATTATGTTGTCAAACATCTGAGAATAGATTTAATTGGGATTCCTCTTATTCTGATGGAGGTTAAACTTTGTTTCATATGATTAAGTGTCATTTATACTTCTTTCCTACTGAAGTGTCTACTCTTATCTCTAGTCCCTTTTCCTATAGGATTTTGTGCCTCTCAGCTTCGTGATATAAGTTGCAACTATTGTAAACAGTTTTCCATTTTACTTTTTAGTGGCTTATGGTAATTATTTTTGCTATTCAATTTTTTTAAATATGTGCATTATTATATGTATCACTTTTCTTCTTTTTCCTTCTGAATCTTGAGTAATAGTTTGGAAAGAAGCCCCATCCCCAAATTAAAGAGAAATTATTCTATGTTTTTCCAAGTTGTTTTTCTAGGACTTGTATGGCTTTGTTAGACTTTAACATTTAATTCTGTTACATTTGAATTTATTTTTGTGTGTGCTGTGAAGAATGGATCCAATTTTATCTTTTCCATATGGCTGTCAAGTTATTCCAATCTCTTTTATTAGAAACTGCATCATTGCCCATTGATCTGAGATGCTGCCCTTCTCACATACTACAGTTCCAAATGCATTGGATTTCTGGATTTTCTGTTCTACTTCATTGGTCAGTCTGTCTGTTCAAAGCTACCCTCCTGCCCCTTGCCCCGCTCCCCCAACCACATTGCTTTTTATTTTTCAGAATTTTCTTGGTTATTGTCCTTCTATATGAAATTTATAATAATTTTGTGTAGTTTCAGAAAAATTCTCGATGGCATTTTTATTATGATTACATTGTATTTAAATATTTAACTGAGATATAATTGACATTTTTAGACATTGAATTTTACAATCCAAAAACACAGTATATCTCTCCATTTGTTCAAGCCTTTTTTTTTTTTTTTTTTTTTTTTTTGGTCTTCCAGAGTGGTCTATAATTTTCCTCGCATAGATCTCAGACATTTCTAGTCAAGATTATTCCTACGTATTTATTTTCTTTTTGGATCATCATATAAGAGGTCTTCTATCATATATTCTAACTGTTTTGTTTGTATGGATGAAGTATATTGACTTTTGCATGATGATTTTCTAAATTGCTACTTTGCTAAATTCTGTTATTGTTCCAAGTAATACATTTAAATTTTATTTGCATTGAGTTGTGCACAGTAATCTCATGTTTTTAAAAAAGTTTCCTTCATGTTAATAACCATCTTCCACTTGTCATTTTTAACTTTGTGTGTTTGTGCTGTCTCAATTTTTTAAATAAATAATTTTTTCACTGATGTATGATATACAAAAAGGAAATGTCATACGTATGCATCTCAATTAATTTTCACAAAGTGGACATACCTGTAAAGCCCTACCCACATCAAGAAATGGAACGGTACTGGAATATATAACATCCAGAAATCCCATTGTGTCCCTTACCAGTCACTGCAACTTCTCTACTCCTCACGTAGATAACAAGTATCCGACTTCCAAAACTATAGAATCATTTCACCTGTTTGTCAACTGTATATAAATGGAATTATTGATATTACATTTGTGAGATTCTTCCATGTTGCTGCATGTAACAATAGTTCATTTATTTTAATTGCTGAGTAAAATTGTATTTACTAATATGCCACAATTTAATATCTATTCCATTGTTGCTTAACATATATATTGTTTGTGGTGGCAATTAAGAATAATGCTACTATGAATATTCTTATACATGTCTTTTGGTACACATGGAAGCATTTCTGTGTGTTATATACCTATGAGGTGATTTCCTGGGTCATGAATCATGCCCCATGTTCAATTTTGGTAAATACTTCCAAAAACTTTTCCAAAATGGTTGTTCCAATCTATACCACACAAAACAGTATATAAAAATGCCTTTATTATACTTGGCATTATCAGTCTTTCTAAATTTAATTATTCTAGTTTTGGATTTATGTTTCCCTGATGACAAATGAGCATCTTTTCATATGTTTTGTTACCCATTTGGATATGATCATATTTGAAATGCCTGTTCACATCTTTGGCTATGTTTCTATTGGATTGTCTCTTTTTTATTTAAGGAGGTTCTTTATATATATTCTAGATACAAAACCTGTGTCAGATCTAAGAATTGTAAACGTGGACTCCTACTCTGCATCCTGACATTTTAAGCCTCTAAATGAGTCTTTCCATGAGCAGTTCTTAATTTTTATGTAGTCAAGTTTATCATTTTCTCCTTTATGGTTAGTGATTTTTCTTATTCCTGTTTGAGAAGTCTTTGCCTTTTACAAGATCATAAGGGTATTTTTCTACATCATATTCTAAAAGCTTAATTGTTTTACCTTACACATTTAAATCTACAGTCCATCTAGAATTGAATTTTTATATGTTATAATGTGAGAATCCAGATTAATTTTCTTCTGTATGGATATCCAATTGACCTGCCACAATTTGTTCACAATACTGCTCTACTTATGACTCTGTATTGTGACTTTTGCCATAAATCAGGTGTCCATGTCAGCGTCTATTTCTGGCTTCCCTCTTATGTTTCGTTGGTCCATTTGCTAAGCTTGAATTGGTGTCACACTGTCTTAATTAACGTAGCTTGATATCCAGTGGTGTAGGCTCTCCAAATGTATTCTTCAAATCTACTTTGTCTCTTCTTGGTTCTTTACATTTTAAAAAATAAATTTTATAAACTTGTGAATTTCCCCCTCCAAAAAGCCTTGCAGGGATTTTGATTGTTTTTTTTTTTCTTCAAATTAAAGTTTATTGGGGCAACAATTGTTCGTAAAGTTACATAGATTTCAGGTGTACAGTTCTGTATGACATCATCTATAAATCCCATTGTGTGTTCACCACCCAGAGTCAGTTCTCTTTCCATGGGGTTTTGATTGTTGCGTTGAGTCTATCAATTGATTTGGGGAGAATTGACATTTATAACACTGAGTCTTCTAATTTATGAACAAATTATATCTTTCATTTATTCAGGGATTTCACAATTTTTTTCAGTAATATTTTAAAATTCTCTGTGTTGAAGTTGTGTGCATATTTTATTAGATTTATTCTAAGGTATTTAAAGTCAATGCTATTTATTATAAATGTTATTTTTCTAATAGTTTTGTTTATTTATAAAAATACAATTGATTTTTGTAAATTAATTAGCTATTGAAACCTTGATAAATTCAATTATTAAGTAGAATAATTTATTTTTAAATTATTTTGGACTTTTCCATGCACAATCATGCCATTTATACACAATGACAGTGTTTTTGCACTGGCTAGGACCTCCAGTACCATGTTGAATACAAGTGGTGATAATGTGTATCTTAGCTTCATTTCTGTCTCAGAGGAAAATTTTAGTACTACAACATTAAATATTAGGTTTGCAGTAGGACTTTTTTTTTTACACTTTTTATCAGATTAAGGAAGTTTTTTTACTATTCCTAGTTTTCTAGTCCTAGTTTCTGTTCTTTGTTTTTTTGATGATCACGTCATGAATTTTATCAAAATCTTTTTCTGTAACTATAGGATGATCATATAATTTTCATTCTAATTTTTAATGTGGTGAATTACATTAATTGATTTCTTTTAATTGAGGTATAATTTTAATTGATGTATTTTAATTGAAGTATAATAATTTACATACATTATAATGCACACATTTTAAGTGTACTCCTTGATTAATTTTTGCATATGCATATACCCAAGAAACTATCATTTAGATCAAGATTTAGACTATCTTCATCTACCAGAAAGTTCCTTTGTTCCCATTCTCAGTCAATACTCAGTAACCATTATTCTAATCTTTATCATCATGGATAAGTCATACAATACGTACTTTCAGTGTTTGGCTTCTTCCATTCTATATAATGTTTTTAACTCAAGTGTTATTTAACAACACGTTTTTAATTTCCAAGTGGAAGGTGCTGTTTAGTTTTTGATTTTATTGTTAATTTTAGTTTTATTTCATTTTAATCAAAGAGTGTTTCTTCTTAGAATGCACTGAGGTTTTCTTTGTGGTCCATGTATAAGAATATAATTTTAAAAAATAAAACAGAGATTTATTCTAAGAGTTTCATCTTAGAAGAAAGCCCAGATATTTGGAGAATCTCTTTAATCATTACAATATTCCTTTGAGGTAGGTGAGTAGAGCAGGTAAATATGCTCTGATCACCTCTTTCAGTATTGTAATTGTATTCTATTGCTACTTTGGAAATCCAGTTTAAATGTTTTAATTTTAATATTTACTGAAGTTTTTGCTTACTGGGTTGTTGTTGTATAGTGGCGGGGTCAAAGGCTTTCAAAGTCCAACTCTGCCCTTAACTAGTTCTAACATTTAGTTGCTTAGAATTACTTATGTTGGTTTCCTTATCTGTAAAATAGAAATAATAGTAGCCATTTAGTATTGTTTTTGTGATGACTGAATGAGATAACTTATGTAAAGCATCTGGTAAGTGGAATAGGTAGGCATTTAACAGATAGCAGGTGTGGCTATGATTGTTATTAGCTTTAAAATAAGGTTTGTCCACATGCTGTTCTCACCAACACGCGAGAAAATGACAGCTAGGTCTAGACTGACAGACAGGAAATAAGCCTGGATTGAGAGGAGCAAACATTCACTAATCAAGCCTTATTTCTCTGAATTGACATATTATCCCTATTCATATCCACATGCTCTAGAAAAAACATCACGGTAAAGTATAGCAGTCCCTTAATCATTTGTGTGAATTATAATGTGGAAGATTCTTTCCAACATCAAGAAGGATCAAGGGCAAGTTTAATCACCAAGAGAGAAAAGGGCTTTATTAGAAGACAGGGAAGAAGGACAGGACATGGAAATGACAAACCAAGATGATAAACTTCACTTTCTTCATTATTTGGCCCAGAAACAGGCCTTACTAAGGATCATTAGTTGAAGCTACTGATCAGTTTTCCTCCACAAAGAGCACTGTCAAGGGCTCCCAGAGCACTGTCAAGTGCTTCTGCCTCTGGATTTCACATTCTTTTCTGCAGCAGTCTAAAATTATACCTTTCCTTCACCTGTGTGGTACTTTTAGTTTGTCCTTTTGGCTTGTCGCCAAATTCTTGTGCTCAGACAGTCTCATTCATGACTATCTTCCAGTCTGAGAAGAATGAAGACTTGGGAGGAGGAGGGGACAGTGCCCGGCGGAAAGGATCTGTAGCTGAGCCACAGGGAAACTCCGACCTGTGACATTCTGGTACTTCTGAAGGTTACAGGGATCAAGCTGCTTGCAGTCAGTTGTGAAGTGAAGGCTTTCCTCTCTCCTATTGTGGTAGCAGTGGGAATGACTGGTTGTGATAATAACAGCGTACTCCAGGCCTGACTGATGCAGTGACAGCTCCAGGCTTACAGGAAACCCACTGCCAAGGCATAAGACCTCACTGGTACTGTTGACAACCTCTTTTTCTACTTGACTCATATTGCAATCACCTGAGAAGCATGTTGTCCAAAATTTCAAAAGAGAGTCAAGCAGAATTAATGGACCTAGAGGTAGCACTGAGTGGGCATTATTTGACAGGTAACAAAAATTCAGACAAAAAAACAAACAAACAAAAGGTCAACCAGAAGGGGTGTAGGGTGTGGTTGTTGAGAAACATGCTTATCACATTCAAGTCCTAACAGGTTCAGCTGGTTTTGTATGGCGATGTTGCCACTTACTGTCTCATAACAAAATAATCACTGGGTAAATCTGCATGTAGTTAACTCACCCACTGGTTGGTGCTCAGCCATGATATACCCATCTTTATTGGGTTTTAAACTTTCTCCCCCCAAATCCTAACTTTCTCATAAAAGTGACTTCAAAGCACAGGTTTTATGTGTACCCGTGCTTATGTTTTTGTTCAGCCATTTTTCATGTCAATTTTTGAATATACTTATAAAATAAAATGAGTTAGTTGACTTTTCAAAATTTGTGGCATTTGAGGAATGACTGTATATTATCGTTTTAACTTGTAACCTTTAATTTTCATTGCCAGTTGAACACTGATGTAATGAGTGCAGAAATCAACATAAAGGGTTGGAAAATAGAAGTGAGATAGCGATGTCACTTAACGTGAGCTCAGCTGGATCTGGACTCTGTTGAAGACCCAGAAATCATGCTTGTGCATCAGCCCCAGGAGAAAGGTCTGGAGGGAGGATCAACCCTGGAGGGAAGACCTCATACCAACTCAAGGGCACACAAGAGTCCTACAAATCAGAATGCCTATTTTATGAATTCAGTGAGAAATGTAACCAAATATTCGGGTTGACATAAAATTCTCTTCGTATAGTCAAAGTGTATGAGAAGCCAAATCATAATCAGAGGCCAGCTTTTGGATTTAACCAGAAATTATCCTCAGGAATCAGAAATAGTCAAAACCTAGGTGAATGGTATATTCCCTTCCTATAGACAGATCCACTTGGGAAATAGGAGATTGCTTGATGAACAGAGTCAGGAGTTTTATATTAGTGGAGTTTTATATTAACAAAATGTTTAAAAGAAGTAGAAAAAACAGCTTCAAGTATCTATCCAATACAAACAATAATCTTGCTAATTGCTTTGACCTTTGATTTATAGCCAAACCAGGCACCAGAAATATTCTCAGACTCTAGAGTTAAGACTTCCTCGTCCAATGACAGCACATTGGTAGACAGTTTCTAGAGCCTTCTTTTTCCCCCAAATGGCTGAAACACCCCCCTCTTCCTCTCCATTTCAATATACACACCCACTTCTTTTTTTTAATTAAAGTTTATTGGGGTGACAATGGTTAGTAAAGTTACACAGGTTTCAGGTGTACAATTCTGTAATACATCATCTACATATCCCATTGTGTGTTCACCACCCAGAGTCAGTTCTCTTTCCATCACCATATATTTGATCCCTTTTATCCTCATCTACCACCCTGCTCCCCCCTTACCCTCTGGTAACTACTAAACTATTGTCTATGAGTTTTTGTTTCTTTCTTTGTTTTTATCCTTCTGTGATTCTAACATACTAAGTTGAATATTTAATTTATCTATTTTCAGCCTTTCTTCCTTTCTAATGAGAATTTAAATAATAAATTTGCTTTCAAGTGCCACATTAGCTATGTCTCATAAGTTTTGGTTGATAGGCCAAATTAAAAAGCAATGAAATTGCTACCAATCAAAATTTATGAGATATGGCTAAATTGGCACTTGGAAAATTACTAAATGTATATTTAAAATTTATCTTTTGTTATTGATTTTTAAAAATTTCATTGTTTTCAGAAAGTGTATTTTATATAATATGGATTTCAAAAATATGTTGAATATTGCTTTATGGTCTAGATTAGAATACAGGCAACTTTAAAAAATGTTACGTGTCTGCTAAAAGAGTATGTATCCTCCAGTTTCAGGTGTATTACTCTATAGCCTTATTTTGATAATTCAAATATCTGATGACTCTCACTGATGCAAGCTTATTTCCTCATGCATTTGTGCTTTTCACTTTACTTGACAGCATTCTTTCAGGCCTGGTTTTATAATTGACTCCTTTTCTGCCAGGTGTTTGGAGTAGTTATCAACTCAGGAACTCTTTAACTGCATTTTCATCTGGGAAGGTCTGTGTGGCTGCACAGGTGGTAAAAATTCCAGCCCCAAAGTTACATGAGAGCAGCCTGAGGTGGCTGGGACTATTCAGAGGGCCATAGTTTCTTCTCTTCCAAGAGCCAAAGCCATGATCAGTATGTATATTCAACATCTCTTTCTGTGGGGCGCATGGTTTCTTTAGTTTACTGACTGAAGGGGTCACCTTTATGCATTTTCATTGTTGGAGAGGGCATTACTTTGAATTCTTATGTTGGAGAAGTCTGAGGTCCCTGTCTTGGTCTAAGTTTTTAGAACTTCTTTCCTCTCTACCTTAATAGAATTGGGTTACAATATCTCAGTTTGTTATGGGTACTATTAGTCAGATTAGGTTAAGTGATGTTGCAATAGTAAATCAACTCTGAATGCTTTACATGTTATTTCTTGCTCATACTGCCTAACTTGAGCAGATTAGTGAAGAGTTCTGCTCTGTTGAATCACCTAGGAACCTAGTCTGATATAGGTTTCTCCATCTCGGCTTGTGACTAGGCATTTGCTAAAGCAAAAGAATGGAAGAGAGAGGACCACACAGAGTATTTCACTGCTTCAGCTCTGTAGTGATTCATATCACTTCTGCACACATTTTATAGATAATTAGTAGGCACACAAACCTGATTATCTTCAAGTGGACTGGGAAGTATAGTTTTCTGGGCATGCAGGAAGGAGGAAAATAAAATAGGATTTGGTGATCATATACCATTGTCTCTGGGATATCCACTACCTGTTACCTAATGTTCTGAGCATTCCTAAGTCCTTGAGTTATCAGCTTCAGTTTGCAAACGATAATTAACCTCCTATTCCTAAGTTCTTCAAAGATATTATATGTGATTTTACATTTATATAATGATAAATCAGGCTTTAAAAAATAATTTGAAAGCTTCAAATCCATAATGTATACTCCGAGATACTGCAAAGCTGACTGGACTCAATTTGATTTTAAGACCAATCAACAAAAAAATACATATATATGTGTGTATATATATATATATATATATATATATATATATATATGGTGGTAGCCCCATAAAGGTGAACATGAAAAGTGTATCTCTAGGCATTTCACTTTTCAGTAGAGCTGGGTGCTTCCTTGTAAGATTTGTCAGTCTGGGTCCAGAACTCAGAAGCTTAAGCACACTACCATATTGCTTAGGAAAGTTTTTAAACATACAAATCTTATGTACGTTTTGGCTATGTAGGACTCCTTCACATATGGAAACATCATTTCTTCTTTAAAACTTATTTAAGTAGCACAAGGTATTGGACTACACAGGGACATCCATAGAAGACTTATAAAACTTTATATACAACTGTGATTGGGACAAAGTTCACTTACATCCGTTCTGTTGGCTCACGACTATCTGCTCTCTTGTTTTAGACAGTTACCTGACTTCTTTAACAATGTAGTTGTGTTCTTTTGTTTTTCCAGCAGAGTTGTAGCAAGGCCCATTGTCTCTTTTCCTCAACTGCAGGTGAGTTGCTAGAGGGACTAAAAATGGAACAGCCAATTCTCTTTAACTCTCTGATGTATGTGTGAATTTTAATAAGTACTTTCTGAAGTTAGGCTCCAACTGTCAAGTAGAAATATAATAATAGCAGGCAAGAGAATAATACTAAAGGCAAATACTTGCTGGAGAGATTCTCCTAATTGATGCTTACTCCTTATTCCTTTAAGGCTAATCTGGAAGTGGGATTGGAGGGATAACTCATCATGTCTTTCGTCCTTCTTGAGCTGGAGAGAAATACTTTTATTGACTCAGTGGCTGTCATGAGCCAGAGAGGCCCACGATGTAGGGTGAAGCCTTTGCAGACTTAATTAAGAATGTTTTGACTATATTTCCTCCCAGCCTTAAATTCATGATGCAAACATTTTATCATGTTTGAAAATGGAGTGAGACTACTCTTCCCCTTCTCATTTTGGCACTTGGGTTCTCATGATGGGTATATGTGGGCAGGGGGGATGGGGGAGAACCTGAGCTTTGGAGGCAGATGAAACCTGATTTTACTTATAAGATGTGTGACTCTCGGCACATTACTTATTTCTTTATTTTGTAACCTGGGATTCATAATACATTCTGGGTTGTTGTGAAGATGAGTGATACATGACATATAAAAGATATTCAGTAAATAGTAGCTATTGTTATTCACTGTAATGCTTAAGCAGTATTAGGAACTCTACATTACATTCAATTTATGTGGGCATCCTAAATTTTACTTTTGCTTGGACCATATTTCCAGAATGTTAACAGATTACCTGGGAAATGGCTCTCCTTTAGGAGGATGAGACTGTCAAGTTTGAAGAGGCATATAAGAAATATCACAGCAGGAGCAAATATTCAAAAATAGGGTAATGCAAACATATTACCCCAAATAAACTGTGTTTATACCCCATTAGCATCCTGTGTGCCAATATGTCTTTGAAGTCATTTCATTTTTCAGTGTGTCGTTTTCTTTATCTGTAAAATGAGAGTGTTAGCTAATCTCCAAATTCTCTTCTAGCTCAAACCTCCTGTTAGTTTACTGATGAGGTGAGAGATGGCATAATTTAGATTCTCTTTTTAGGAACTATGGGTTTCAATTATGAAATTGCTCCCTAAGAAGCAACTTACTTTCTAGTATCTGTTCTAGGAGGTAGAGGAAGGCTGTAAGTTTCAAGAACAGAGTATTTCTATCTTAACTGCAAAACTTTGTTGTACAACAAAAGAACAAATTACCTGCAAATTAGAGGAATTAATTGGACTACAAGACACCTATGAACTCAGAATATCTGAAGCTAGGAAAACAGACTGGCTTCAGAGACACAGCACATGACCATTTCCTATGGCTCCTCCATTTCTGTTTTAAGACAAAACCACTGAACACATACATTTATTCCTTGAAAAATATTTTTCACACTGCTTGGGCATAACCTGGGCACAGAGCGGCAACAAACATTCCCCACCCACACAAATTGACCAGTGTGACATCATTCACGCTATAACAAACCTTGCATTTAGAATGCCAGAGAGATATTAGTAATGTAATGTAAATGTTTCGAATGTGGTACTATATAAATCTGACTTTTAATACTTTAATAAGTAGGAAATAAGAACAGCAATTTCAGGTTTCTGAGACTGCTTGTTCATCTATATTTCCTCAGCACCTTTCATGGGTAAGAGGATATTTAAATATTGAAGAGAATATTTAGTATTTGTGCCAGGGATTTTTAAATTGAATTATTTTTGAGTTAGCAGAGCTCTTTCTCAAGTGTTTTACTAATTTTTCTCAAGTCATTACTTTTATATTGATTATTTCATTTAATCTTTAAAAAAATAAAATCCCATGAGTTATTTTGAAAACTAGGAATAATTCTTCACCTGGGATGCGGTAGTGAATTAAAAGCCCATCTACCCTGTGAGACCAGTCATTTCTCTCTAGCTCCAACTATCAAATATTCCTAAAGAATATGTGCTTTGGAACAAGACAAATTGTTGCTTCCGAGCTGTGTAAGTTGGAAACTTAACCGTTACTTAACCAGTCAACCTCAGTTTCCTTGCCTGTTAATGTCTTTGCTTTTGTTGTTGTTGTTGTTTTCATTTTAATCAATATTAGACAGAATGTGTATAAAACCTCTAGCACAATGCCTGGCACATAGGGGAGCTATTATTATTGTCATTATAAATCTGTTTTCCCCTCCGGTAAGATAGGACATTTTCCGCTGGAAAATCAAGACGTGGTACTCCTCACTTTACTAAATTGAGGCAATATCCCTTTTTTGGCCTGAGAAGAAGATGTGGGATTTCCGAATTATCACATGAAATGAAAAATGCTAAGCCCTTTACCCAAGGGCAATCCCCTGAGTTTCTGAGCATCTACTCAACCTGACCTACTGGAATAAAGAAAGGAGAGGACAAGTTCCCCATGCAGAGCTGACTGATTCATGTGCAAACGCCCTCTCTGATTCATACAAGGGAGGAAATCATACTGTCCTTTTCAGAAGCCAGCCTCATTTGGCAGAGACTCTGGGGGCTCCGAGAGTTTGGCTGTGTTCTGAATGGTTGGTGATGACCAAATTGGTGAGGAATATAGCTGAGCAGCAGGGCTGATGCCTCACGGAGGTACTGCGGGTAATTAGAGATTCATTACAATCCCATAGTTTGTATCATGGCTCAGGGTCAACATAGGGTCACTGCACATGGCAAACTTAGGGAGCTGTGTCTGGAAGGATGACGCCAGATCGGAGAGGCTGAGAGAGTGAAGCAGACAGGATCGAGGAACCAGGGGGGCTGGGGCACAGATACACAGCCAGGGACCGGCAACAGCCCGGATGTGGGGCAGTGGGCCCTGAGGACCTGGGGAGGGGAGCAAAACACAGGCAGCTGAACTGGCTTCTCTACCGCCATCCCTGCCATCTCCAATTAACCTTCTAGGCTAAGGGTTCCCAGAGGCTGGCATGTCAGGGGCCAGTGCGATTTCAAAAATAATTGGGGCCTGACATGGGGTAGCCAACTTTTTATTTTGCAGAGTAAGGACATTGAAAACAAACAAAACCGTTGCCATCCACTATCATCATCATTTCAGAAGAGAAAGGGGATTTTTACACTAAATAATGTAGGAAGGACATAATCTCAGGATAAATGATGGTCACGTAAATTTAATTAATTTAGTTCACCAACTTGCAGTTATTTTTCTCATTACCATGAAGACTTATGAAAACTCTCTTGCAGACTAGCTTTAGGTTTCCCTCCAGATTTTCCATAAAGGCAAGACCCAGGGAACAGTTTTGTTAAGAATATTCATGGAGAGAAAAATAACACTACAGACTTCATAAACCCGATGAACTTTGTGAAGAAAAACTTTTTTGAAGATTTCTTCATGAAGAACTTTGTGAAGAAAAATGCTTTCCATTCTTTCTCTATGCATTCTTTTCACTCTGCATTTAAGACGAAAAGGAAAGAAAAGAAATGAAAAGCTTATCTGTTAAATCATTTCATTAGGATGGCATCTAAAGTTCTGTTATAAAAATGTTCCAGTGGATTTAAATAGGATTTTTGACCATGTATTTCTTCTTGGTGACATAGTAGTAACTTATACCTGTAGAGTTCTTTCATTTGTAAAGGGCTTTCACATTTATAATCTTATTTGATTCTCTAACAAACCCTGTAGGCAGTTATTACTATTATTATTATTGTTGTAATTATTATTATATTACCCATTTTATGGATGAGGAAACTGAGGGAAAGATTTGCTTAAGTTTGCACATTTGATAAATTGTGGAACTAGGACTCAAATCTAGTTTGAGTCCTCAAATCCTCTGGTTCTAAATTCTGTGTTTCTCTATTTCATGCAACAGAAAAAGTTACCTTGACATTTTGCCATGTTCAATCTATTTTATTTTCTGGACTAAGATTATCACGCTTTAGGAAACTCTTATAAAGAACCAAAAATTCAATCAGGATAGACCTGAAATTAAAAGTGATGTTCCCAGTCCCAGGATACTCTAATTATGAACAGTGGATCACCTCAAACAGGCGCATTTTATTATCCCAAGAGGACTACCCTATTACACAAAAGAGAAAAGCTGAAAGCATTTCATTAACAAAACAATAAAGAAATGTCAGTGCCTCACCTATAGCTGATTTTGTGTTTGTACTTTTAGATTTGTTTTCCTTTAAAGAACAGTTTTGTACCTCTTTCTGCTCCATCAAATGATCTAATTTAATTTGATGCTAATTTGTACACATTCAGAGCTGGAAGATGTCTCCTTGCTCTAAAGTAGTCCATCCAAAGGATGGTGGATGGGAGGCTGTGGGGCAACGGGAATGCAGTTTGGGTGAGGGACAGCTGGGATGTGTTCCCTTGTATGTGTCCAGCCAGACTGCAGGTGGCTTCTGCACCGGTACAAGCTGAGGGAAATGATGGACGTGCACTGGCCCTGCCTAAGCTTCCCTCCACCCGTGTCTGGGTCTCCCCTGCGTCTCTGCCTTAATACTTGTCTAGCAGAAGTTGTGCTTCTTGAATTTTGGGCCTGCTCTCAAGTTTATTTCCACTCCAATACTAATGCACAGCAATTAATATAAAAGGAGGAATTCATTTTTCAGAGACAGAAGGTCTTTGACCTTCCAGATTAAAATCAGGGATTCTCTTGTCTATATCCCTTTGAAACAGTGAAGGGCTTTGTGTTTCGCTTTTGCAGAATGGGTAGACCAGACTTCTAGGTAGGTTGGAACTAATAGCTTTTTAAATTCTAAAATTCTTTGAAATAGAAAGGAATTGTGTAATTTACAGGTTTTATACATTAATATGGAAGTGTGTCTCATTTGCCTGATTAATGGAGCCAAGAGATGATCCTAATTAGTTCCTAACCCTAAGATTAAAAAAAATTATTTTTCTAAATTAAAATAAGGTCTGTATCTGAGTTAATAAAATTGCACTAAGGTTAATTTCTTGGTTTTGAAACTGTACTATGGTTATGTCTAATGTAATCATGGGTGGAAGCTGAGTGAAGATTACATGGAAACTGTACATTTTAGCAACTTCTTCAGCCTTAAACTATTCCAAAATTAAAGTCATTAAAAAATTAAAAACAACTCTTCATACAGCTTTTGCCCAGAAAGCTAAGAAGTCTCCAAGCCAAAAACATTAGTGGAAAGATGATGTATCATGTATCCATATCCTTAGAATGAGGATTTTTTTTTTGCCTAGATAGTTCAAAACAATAATTTCTTTGCTTGGTACTTACCATATGTTTCATGAATAGCTGATTATCTCTCTCATGTATTAGTGGCCAAAGGAACTCCACTTAGAATTAATATAAGTTACCTTTCTATTTGAGAAAATTCTGTAAGAGTGGCTTTTGGGAATTTATAATAGTTACCATCCATTGTGGAAGTCACTTATCCCATGGTGATGGGCTTCATATCCCTTATCTCATTTAATCCTCACAATAACCATGGGGATAGTTATTATTGTTCCATTTTTACAGATAAGAGGTTGAGACACACAAAAATTGAGTAGCTTATTCAAAGCCATCCAGCTAAAAGGGACAGACTCTCTCCAACAAGTTCTTGAAATTCCTGTGTCACCACCAAAGTTTGTCACCTCCTGGATTTTGACAAGAAAGTGTATATTTTCTAATTCGTTACACTATTCTTTGACATATAGCCTGTTTTGCTATTACAGGTTTACTGTAAATTCATCATTCAATTATTCATTGATTGACTCATTCATTCAACAAACATTTATGGAGTGCCTAAAATGTTTCAGGCATATAGGCTGCAGGAAAAACAGAAATACAGAATAATGCTCTGTCTTCACGGAGGTAAACAAGTAGATATGTAAATATTAAAAAAAGAAAAAAGTAGCAGTAATCGTATTGAAGAAAAGTAAGGAGAGCAAGCATACTTTCCAAAGGAATCAAATGGAGGACGCAGTGGGAGTGAGGTGGGGGATAAGGCTATTAGTTAAGATGAGGGGAGGGGTCTGGAGAAAGCCTTTCTGAGGAGATACCAGATGAGCAGAGACCTAATGAAATGAGGGGAAATGTCCCGAGGGAAGAGGAACGGCAAATACACAGGCCCTGAGGAGGAAGGGAGGTTCGGATAACCGGTGGGGCTGGTCCTCAGTGAGCCAGAAGAGTGGGAGGAGACACGGTGGGAGAAGTAGGCAGCCTAGCTCACCACAGGGTTTTGTAGCTTGTGGGAAAGTATTTGGGTTTTGTTGTGTGATAGGAAGCTACTAAAAAAAGACACCGTCAAATTTACCTTTGAAAGGCAACACTCAGGCTTTTGCCTGGAGAGGTGTGTATAAGAGAGCCAGGGTAGAATCAAGGGGACCAGTGGGGACCAGTCGGGATCTTGGTAGCTTAAGTGAGGGTAGCACTTTCCTTCCACCCTGGCTCTCTAAGAACTATGACTTCCTGACAATAAACTCTAATATTGAATGTCTTTTGGCTTAACAATGCAGGGATCCCAACCTGCCAAAGCTGTGGGCACAGAACAAATAACACATTTTGTATTCTGAGTGTCTCTGGGAAAGGACAGGCAGAAGGGAACAAAGGGTGTGTATATTTTGCCATTGTCTCTAAAAATGGATAATGGTCATTCACCTCCCAGAGTACTTATTTCTGCCCCACTAATTTTTACATGATCACAGGTGGCCTTTCTCTGCAACTTCCTTTAAGGATATATGTCTTCTTTCTAAGAATACTGGAAGTTCCTAAGGGCAGATAACTGTATTGATACGCATACAGCTCTTGTGCTCAATGACTAGAAATGTAGCATAACATAGAGAATGTTAAGAATGTGTACTTTTAAAATGAATTAATATTTAGGTAATTGAATGGGTCCACCTGAAGTATGGCATTTATTTATTAAAGTTGAGGCTTAGAAAATTCCTTGGTTTTGTTGGATGTCTCCTTGCTCAAATGCATACTTTCCAAAGGACATTCTTCAGACTATTATTCCACAGGATGTTAATAGATTGTATTTGAAAACAGGGTTTTGTGGTCAGGTTTTGGGGTATCTGTGCGTTAAATGGAATTACATAAATTTCTTCACCGTAGGACTTCTCAGTGGTTTTAGTATGCTAATGTCTATTGTGAATATCCAAGGAGTGACATCATTTGTAGTCTTTCACTAACTTATTTGGCCATGGAACTCTTTTTTCATGAAACTATTTTCCAGAGACTAGAGTTGTGAATGTTCATACTTTGCAAAAGATTTCAATGGAAATCATAATAGATAATAAAGTGGGTAGGCTTTTCTTCTGACTGTTATAAAAAACCAAAGACAGTTGCAAGGAAGAATAATTAGCAAAGGCTTGATTGTCTTTTTCCAAACTGATCATCAGAAAGACAGTATTTAAACATACTTCCTGCTCTAATCTTAGCAAAATGCTGACTGTGCTTATCATCCTGGTATAAAATACAGAATTCACTCAATTCGGTTTTATATTAGAATCTATTATTAAATGGTCAATTAATTTGTTGGAATCTTTAAAAAGGGTTCATTTACCAATCATTTCTTTCAACAATGAAATTTAACTACAACCTGTACCAGTTTGTTGCTGGATATGATTTCTGCAGACCCACAGTTGTGGTCACTGCAGTACTTTATTTTTTCACAATTTCACCTGGGCCTGGAAATACGGAATCTGATCCAGTTCTGCTTGCCTTCCATGATCATGTGACCAGGAAGCAGCTGTAAGCAGACTACACCATCAAGAAATGGCTACAGTGGTCTGGGCGGGGTCTCTTGAAATTAATCCATGAGTATCATCCTGAGCATAATGAGACATTCAGACCTACAGCAGTTATGAGAATGGTCTGGTTAAGGAGCCAAAAGCAACAAAAACAGAACAATTAGAGACTAATTAGGTGCTACACCGAGTCGTACTGACTATATATTATAACTGAAATATTTTAGTGGTTCTAATTGAGAGAGCTGGTGCTCACCTTTCTTCCATTCGCATCTATCAGAAGCAGGTTGATAATATCTACTGGATAACAGGTATGTTGAAAAAGACTATATATTGAAAGAATTCAAGAAACCCTATGAAAAATGATATTGTACTCCAGGAAGCCAAGAGGCCGACAAATTTTACATCACAGTGAATTTTCTATGACAGATATAAAATCTTACTCCCTAGGCAGCCCTCTACTAAGATAAGATCTTAATAGTTGTGGTTCATTGCTTGGCCTTTGTTCAGTTAATTTTAATGTATGTTTTCTGGGAGAGGATTAACTGAGATAATTGCTGTTTAACTTTATATCAGTAGCTTATAGCTCATAATATATTAGTAATGTATTCTGATAAGGTTTTTTTCTTTCAGTGCAAGCAGTTTTATAGCTCTTGGGCAATGAAATTTATTTGTGGCACAAGGTGCTCTTTTAAGAAGCAACAAGCAGTTGATATTTCTCCATTTTAGAAAGAGAGAAACCAATATGCCAAGGAAGAGAGATTGTGGAAGCTCTTCTAAATAGATCCCAGACTTTGTGAGCTTTGGTTCAATGCATTATGTTGAATTACAATATACTTGTTATGCCACCATTTTGCAAGACCTAATGTGTCAATGGTATACCCTCCTCTGAGGTGAGTTTCTGAGTTCCCATTGCCTCGGTCGTAGTCCAACCTTCTTAGTGTGGCTTAAAAAGCCTTCTGCCTACGACTTTACACATTGTTAACTTGACCTGGAAAAATCTCCATTCCCTACCTCTCTTGGTGACTGCTTCCTTTTTCTCTAGGCCTTCTCTGGGGCTGTTCCCTGATACCACTCGCACTCCTTACTTTTACCTCCCATTCCTCCCCTATCTGATACACATACACGTGCCCAGACACACGTGGATAAGTACTTCTGCCAGCAATACACTGTTCTTAATGTTTATCTTCTCACCAGTCCCTAAGCTCCTTAAAGCAGATGCCACAACTCTCTTACTCATCGTTGTAGCTCTCTCGCCAAAGTGCCAGGAAAATAGTCGTTCAATTAAAGAATAAATGAATGACTAAAGAGTATCTCTATGATCTTTACCATGTTCATAACTTAGTGATTTTCCTCACAGCTCTGTTATGGGGCTTTTTTATATCTTAGTTAAAAGTTAGTGGTACTAAAATTATTTTTTTAAAATAGTTTATAAGCATCAATTAATATTCCCATAGAGTCAAAGTTCTCATACCTGAAAAGAATGTCGATTCTAAAAGAATTGCTATAAAAGCCAATCATAATAACTATGTATGTTATCAGATGGGTACTAGACTTACTGGGGTGATTACTGCATAAGGTGTATAAATTGCCTTGTCATACACCTAATTGCCTTGTCATACACCTGAAACTAATATTGTATATCAACTATAATTGAAAAATAAATTTTTTTTAAAAAGCCTAAAGTCTTAAGAGTAGCAACATTCTTCCTTACTTTTTATAAGCTCCTTAGAAAAAGTTAGTGTACCTTTCAGGTCTGAGGGACATCGAGTATAACAAGCATGTCCTAGGCATCTGAAGATATGAGTATAACACTGGCCATTTCAGTTAGTCAGCCTAGGGCATGTAGTATTTTGCAATTTTTCTGAGGCATAAAAGTTAATCACATGAGCTTTGCCTTTGAATTGTGAAAATGAATCATTTTAATGTTTTTTTCCATGCATTATTTAATGTAGTAACTCTTAAAAATTAAAAATAAACGTTATTTCTCCAACAATACCCAATGAATGAGATTTAGTGACAATTGAAAAAGTAATAAATTTGTGTAAAGTGTGAAGATATGCACAGAAAATAATTTATGGGACATCCAGGATCATGTAGAAACATTTCCATTTTCTCTAGCCTGGGATTAGGCACTTGTGGGGTATCCCTCATAAAGGTCTCACATGCACATTTGGCAATTTAGCACAGTGTAACTTTCATCCCAGGATAGAAGAGAATTGTTGCCACTGATTATAACACATAGGAACATTTTCCTGTGCTTGAAAAATATATTTAAATATATATTGGCTGGAAATAGCATTAACAACACACTGTTATTTTGTGAAGGACCAGAAAACACTTGAATGTTCTGATAAAATATTTGCCAATTGTTTGTCTATGCTGGGATTGGACTATCTGTTTTTGGTGTATCTGTATCATTATCTAGTTCTTCCTGAATGGGGGAGCTTTTCCCTTCACTCACTGTGCCCCTGCCCCTCCCGTTGTGGAGCTAGCCCCCCTGAACATTGCTCTATCATGGGAAGGGACATACTCTTGCCTTTGGTGATTCAAAAGCAGGGCCAAGTTTGTGAACATGTGACTTGAGCGGTCACACAGAGCCCCCCTCGAAAGGGCCAGCACATGGTTTCATGCTTTCCTGTTACTGTCTTTAAATTCTTAATAATTTTATGTTTGAACGTTTGTTTTCTAAGTTAAGTCCCACGGGGCAATGGAGCATGAGCTTGAGCAAAGGAAATGCACAGAATATGAGTGTCAACATTCCTTTCCTCATTCACATATAGAATGCATGATGCCCCATAAGCACAGAATTCTGGTGAACCCACGATGTGTGGGACTTCATTGAGACCCAAATTGAATACAGAACTTGCTTCTAATGAAGAAACAAAGTAATGGCATTCTCAGAACTGCGAAAGACCAAGGAATCCATTAAATCCTTTCTTACTTGTTTACTTCTTGTATTAGTCACCCACTAATGCTGAAAATGATGATAGAAGGAAAGGGAGAGATAGGGCAACACCTAGTTCAGTCTTTCTTTATTCATCAATAAGCCAAAGGTAGAAATATTGGTAGAATTTGGAGGTATCAAGAAATGAAATAAAAACTATTGAGTTAGTTTTGTGTAATGTTTTGACTGCTCTGATAAGAACAAACTACATATGCATGTATGAGCTATGAGAAATGGATTGTGTAAGTTCAATGATTTTGCATTTGAGTTAAATGTTCTTTTATAAAACTGGCATTGCACAATATAAAGATGAATTATAAAAATCATGCTAATAATTTAAATTTCTAATTTTGTTCTTAGAAGGGCATTAAATAGCAAATAAAAAACACCATGAAAAGTCGAGAAGAAGAAACCACTGAAAATTAAAAAGTGTTGTTTTAATACCTGTAATTGTACATTTTTCTTGCTTTTTAAGCAAGGGGTTCCACGTTTTCATTTGGCTCTGGGTCCTGCAAATCTGCAGCAGCCCTCGTCACTGGGTCTCTGCTGACAGCCACTAAGATGCTGGAGCTTCTGATCCTCACTCTCCTTCCCAGGCCTACTTCTCTAGAGAGAAACCATTGTAAAGGGCCTAGGGACTGCTCATATTTCCAGAACCCATGTGGAGAGAAGAGGGAGAGTTTAGTTCAATCGAGGAGTCCAGGTGTATTCAGTGCAGTGGTTTAAAAATTTCTAAACACTTTGCTACTTAGCAAGTAGTGCTACTAGTCATTATACTGATGCTTTGCAGAAAATTGCTGACACCTTGGAAACTGCTTAATGATACATAAAATTCTATTTTTTCTGTGTGGAATGCCACTGACAAGTGGGTATTACTTATAGATGTATAAATATTGTGCATATTAGCATGAAGAGTCACTTACAAGTCAGTAAGCTTTCTGAACAGTAGAAGAACAAAAGACAAAAAAAAAGCAGAGAAATGAATAATTTCATAGGATTTTGTTCGATTATTTCTTAACCTTGGTAAGACGAGCCATTTCTATAAAAGGGTGACTTTAATTTTATTTTGAAGGTAATAAAAAGACAAAATTAAATTAGTTTTCGATTTTTACCGTTTAGCCTTGAAAGAAAAAAAAATGAATATTTGCTTTCATTTTAGAATACTGAGTGGAACAACAGAAGATATCTGAAACATGGTAAAGCTAGTGCTCATCGTCGCCTCTTCAGTCGTTTTTCCCACTCTGTTCTTTGGATCTGCTTCGTTCTAGTTTGCCTTTAATTTTTTTTTTTCATGCAGCAACCCTAGTAGCATATTTGCAAAGCAATTAATAAGGACAAATGTAAAACCACAATTATTGCTTGCTAATGTTAGAGATCAAGGTGTGGCCTTCACAACCACGGGCTGACCCTGTGAGACAAGTCTTGTGTTTCAGGTTCCAGTTCCAGAAGTTAGAATATTTTTGCTTTTGCTTGGTGTTCTTCTCATTACCTTTATACACAATCGAATTAGTGTGGTCTATGGAAATACATATATAGAGACTTGGGGGTCTCAGAAAATCGGGTTGAATCTAATCACGTAGCCTGTGAGAGTAATGAATCAGCCTTCTGAGACCTCCACTTCTCACCCACAAAATCAAGAAAAGTCCTAGAGTTGTCATAAAGAGTAGATGAGATAACATATGCAGTGTTGGGTACCTGGAACATAAGCACTCTGTGACTATTTTCATTCCCCTTTTTCCTTTCATAGAAAACTTTGCACATACTTACACATTGGCTTCTTTTTATTTTCTAAAAAAAAAATAAAGTTTTTACCATGTGCAAACATTTCAAACAGGTATGTACTTACCAGGTATACAGGTATGTTCATAATAGAAAGTGTAACTCCACTATCCCACTCTGCTCCCAAACTTCTAGGCTTATTCCCTAGGTAATCGCAGAGCATTATGAAAATTCTGGTGTATCTAAGGATTAGATAGGTAGTTAGCTCCCATTTTTTATAATCACAAATGAGGTTGTACTAAACATGCTGGTATGGAATTTATTCTTAATATCTTTACATGGTAGCCCACGGTTTACAGTTGCTATTCTTTTTAACTGTTCCTCATTATCTCATTTTATGAACGTTCCACATTATTTTAAATTGAGCCTTGCTTTGTTTCCAGATGTTTTGGTGTGATCCCAAGCACTGCAGCAGTGAGCATTGTTACATTTTTACTTTGAATTTTTTCTGTGTTCCCCTCCAACTCCATCCAGTTCCATCATCAATCTCCTTATCCTGTTGTCAAAACAGCTATTCTAAATAATCTACAATAATAATGTAATATAATAACAATAACTTTGCACCTATCACTTCTTAGGGTTGTGGTGAAGAAAAAATGCTGTTGGTGAGAAGCCTACATTACCTTTAAAATATTTTTATAAAATTTGGTATAATTTACATTGTAAAAACTCAGGGTGTGTGGTAATAAATTTGACCACTCACAATGAAGTGAAAGGCATGGACCCTCTTGGGAACGTGGAGGGAGTAGATATGAGGGGAGGCTTTAGGGCAAGACTACAGGGTTGTTCTGAAATCATTGCACATGTATAGACATCCACTCTATGTGTCCTAATCCTTTAAACTACAAACCGTCTCTCGGATCCTTTTCACTGAAACAAGGCTGGATCTTAAACATAAGGACCAAACATAAAGTAGCACAAATGAGGCACTCCCGTGGGGCCTTCCTTAGCATTATGCAGCCCAGTCACAAAGACAGACACTCATGCTTTTCTCCAACTTGGTGAACTTCCCTAAGTGGTTTCAGAAGCTCAAATTACAAACAGCTTCCTAATTGTCTTTGAAAACCACCCTTCCTATGAGTGTTGAGTTATTGCTGATTGAGTCTCATCCTTGGATTTTACTGTGTCCTCGCTGACAAGTCCTGGATCCAAGGAAAATACAGAGAAATGTTCTGAAAGCAAACCTGTTCCTATCCATAAGAAAACGCCATTATTCAGTTGCTGCCATGGACTCGGGGAAAACAATGTGTGCCTTTCATCCCTCTACTGCTCTAACAGTCCTCATTGAATCTGCGTGGTCCGTGAAGGGCTTCCACCATGCCGGAAGTGGCATGGCACAGTGAGTTCAAGAATATTCCTTATTTTTGTTCAGTTGGGTAACACCGATGTCTAACCCCATAAGAAGAGGAAGTTATGGTAACTTACGTCACAATGAAGATGGCTCCCTAATCCTCTGATTAGCTCATTTGAACAAACTTTTGCAATTAAAGCAATGTCATCAATGTAAATTGTGTAGCTTCAAGTGAAATTTTTCTATAAGGATATTTTTTGGGGTGATTATAAAATAGATATAAAAAAAGTAGAGAATATATAATAAAAAGTAGAGAATATATTAAAAAAGTAGAGAATATCACCCCTCTTTCCCCAGAATATTTTGGTCCCTTTGATAAATAAAAATATTTCCAAGGTCGTGTAGCTAGGTCAAACTCAAATCTGTCAGACTTCAAAAATCTAAGTTTTTCTATCACACTAGGTTATCTTTCAAATAAAAGGGCTGCCTGGCTTCTATGTAAAGTTTTAAATTTTTGATACTTAAACTCTGCCCCCAAAGCAAACATTTTCTTCACAAATTGGTGATCTCAGGGAAAGAATCTTTTCTAAATTCCCAATAGTTTTTATAAATTATATTAAATTGCAGTCTGTTCATTCCTTATCACATCAGATAAAATATGGCTAGAAAATTTTTTACCAAACTTGAAGAAAGTGTTTGGGATCATCTGATTTAATTCACAGGCTAATGGTATATCTGAAATTTCCTGGGGGGTGGAGGGAGCAAAAGATACAGGCAGTGATTATGTGGATTAACTGAAACTGAGGAACCCAGGAAACATCTATGTGACTGCCAGGGGGCAGAGACCAAGGACAGAGGGAACACAGAGGACAAAGAAAACTGAGCAGGTACCCTGTAGGAGCCCCAATCCAATGTCACAAAGGTGCAAGTGTGACCAGTTGAACTGCTTCTCACATGGGCAGTTCTGTGTGGTATGATCTGGGATGAATTGCAGCTGGGCTTTTGTTTTAGGTGTTTTGTGTGTTTTTTTGTTGTTTTTTTTTTACTTAAAAATAATTAGTGATTCTATCATATCTTGGATTATTTTATCAACAACACTCTGTTTGGGTTCTCTCTAGTTGCAAAACTTGGCTTCCCTATTTCAGGGTTTATTGGTCATTCTCGTAAATCTCTCTAATTCTTCCCATTATTAAGGAGTGTTTGATAGAAATATGCTAAAACAGCAACAGGCATCATGCACAGCCATGCATTAGATGTTCAAGATTAATAGCTAGATGACTGCATCCCAAGCTGGGCAAGTTCCCATTTAAATCAGTAAATTACATGGTCCTGGATAAAAATAAACCAATGTGAAGATTTGGTAAGTGTTAAACACCCTGAAGCTAATGAGAGAAGCTAATACAAAAACATTTCTAGATAACTCAAAAATTGTATTTCTCTTGAGTAGACTAAGATGGGTAGCATCTTTAGGAGACACAATATCCAAACAGTACATAACATTCTAAGAGATGTTAACACTTTGGTCAGTGTTGCTCAAGCAGTATCTCGCCGTAATCCAACGTATCTGGATGCTGATGGTAACCACTTTGAGCACCTCTTGTAATTATAGAACTCAAACGTGACTTGATTCACCTTTTGTTATCAGTATATATTAGTACACTTTTTTCCTTTCTTAAAATGTGTATACATTTTTGACACCCACTGTGTGTGTGTGTTTGTATATACATGTTTATGTATATACATATATATGTACATGTATTACTCACAAAGGGTTAGGAGGACTGAGAAAAGTCTTCTCTCCTCCTTAACACTGTGTCACTTTGTTTAGCTTCTTGACTGATTGTCACCTTGGAGTGCCCTCGGGGCCCCAAGGAGATGGGACCCAGGTAAATACTTGCTTGTGGGTTCCTTGAGGCCAGGGTCTGATTGTTTATCATGTGTGTCTACAGTCCTTGAAATGTGTCAGGTGTTTGATAGTCTTTCTTTAAACAAGATGGTGGGAAGAAAGACCCACAGTCTCCATAACAGTCTGGGGATCTTGCATGTGGGGTGGAATAGGATTCTGAGTACTAGAGGAAGCATTACAAAGGGTTTCGTAAGGAACACTCAATAGTACAGCTTGGGATTGGTCCCATGGCTGTAACATCCTGAAAGACCAGGACCTGGCGAGAGACGAGTTCTTAGTTGGAGCACAGCAAGATTCTTATTTAACTGTGGTTCACAGATCCCTTGGGGCCTGACACCTGGTGGCCTTATTTCCTACCCACCCCAACCTAAGAGATAGTGCAGATACATCAGGCTGTTCCTTTCACCACTGGGCTGACAGTTTTTGTTGCTTCTTTTGCCCATCGCCTTTCCCGCCTATGGAACTCTTACTTCTCCTCCAAGGCTCGGCCCAGGCACTGTGTAAGGCAGAAGAACTCCGTCAGCACCCCCACCTTTCTGTGTTCTCATATCAACTTGGGCATAACTTATGTCGTTGTACTGGAATTGCATATTTGCTTTTTGTCTCCCCTAAATAATAAGCTCTGTCAATCAAGAACCTTGTCATGTTCACCCTGACGCCCCCCAAACTCAGCAGAGTTCGTGTCATAATTTAGGGGCTCAATAAAAGTTTGTTGTGCCTTATCTATGTACTGGTGAACATCGCTATGTATTAAAACTGCATGGATGAGGTGTTAAATATTACTATGAATTCAGTGCTTTCCATCTTATCTCCTTTAAAAGCCTAGAGGCTATATTTAGACCATTCCTTGCTAGTATATTTATTTGTAATTAGATTGAGGATTTTCAGGGAAAGAAAAAGAAAAGTCAACCTATGAGTCTATTTGTTTCCCCCCAAATGATTTTTTGGAAGGATGATACCTCATAGTTGAGATCAAAGTTAATTGTACCTGTCTTAGAAACCCCCAGGTTATTTTTAAGTAAAACAAAATGGGATGATTACAAAAGATTATGTTTGGAAATATAATTATTTCTGAACTTCTGAGCACATGCCTTGAGAGTGTTTCTTTGAATACATGCACTGACAAATATTCCATTAAAAGATAGACTTGTTTACAGCAAAAACATTTCAGTGCAACAAGGTTATCCACTCGACAATTTCTTATAGTACATTGTAATTATATAGTGCAATTAAAAATTTTTTGATTACAAAAAGAATGCCATGTGTGAATTCTATTTTCAAACGCTTATATATTAAAAGTGTCCAATTTAACAGAAAGTGAACCAAAGTTAGGATGTCTAAACTAAGAATCTTATTGATATCTTCTTGAGAAAGGGACTGATAGAATATAATCAATAAGAAGTTGGAAAACAAATATTGCCTTTTATTCCCTCATTGAAATACAGCCAAATATACTTTATATATCTGCACAGTTGACCAGCCAGTGACTAACTACTGTTACATGAGATATCTCTAGACATTCTTAAGAAATTTAAGAAAGACAACTCACCTTTCACGGGAATAATTAAGGTAGATACTAATTATGCAGAGATACTGCAGTGATGATTGGTTGTCATTTACCCATTATTCCAAAAGATTATCTTTCTAGAAATTAGGCAATTACCTGAGTTCTATTACTATTAGGAGGTCAAGCTCTCAAAGGAAAAATATTCCAATACTATGGCAGAGTTGCAAAGAACTGTCCAGTGTACCT
Source organism: Rhinolophus hipposideros (assembly GCF_964194185.1). Lineage (NCBI taxonomy): Eukaryota > Metazoa > Chordata > Mammalia > Chiroptera > Rhinolophidae > Rhinolophus > Rhinolophus hipposideros. The sequence continues at coordinate 63,529,932 of NC_138048.1, forward strand.
TTTAATCTGGAATGATGTCAGCTTTATTCAAGTGTTCTGGAATAAAAGACATAGACTGGATGTGTTCCCCCATAGTTCTGCTCTAAGATTGTCTTATGTGGGTTGATAGAATTGAAAGGATGTGACAAGATCTAAGTTACTCAATAAGTATTTTCTGAGGATCTACGAACACTGTGCAGGACACCGAAAGACATTGTATGTTCCTGTCCTTAAGTAACTTTGGGACCAATTTGGAAGATGCAATTTAAGCATGAATAATTAAAGAATAGAAAATGTAATCCATTTTCAAGACATGTCATGGGAGATTAGGAAGTTATCAAGCAGGGGGTTTTGGAGTGGTGAAAAGGGTCAGTCTTCCTGCTTACTGGGGGCTGGTTTCCAGGTCATAAATGTTGTAAATGCAGATTGCAGGATTCACTTGTGCTCTGTGGTCTTGATGAAGCCCTGATTTCAGAGAAAAACATCCCTGGCCTCTGCTGATAAGGTTGATTGAGTGATGCCAAATGGAACTTGTGGTTCCATTTTGATCCAGGGACCCCTTGCCTTTGGAATAGCAATAACCTGGGACTTCAAAAAATTTTTTATTCTGGCAAATAGACTGTGCATTGTTCTGCCAAAAACAGACAAATGCAAGAGCCACCAAGCACGTAGTATGGGAGAATGAAGTTGAGAAAATGCATTTGAAGATGGGATTTTTAGCTCGCCAAGTTTGAGAGGGTACTATGAAGCAGCTCTGATTTCAGGTGTTCCCAATAACATGCCACAGATGAAAACAAGCCTGAAACTAAAGGGGATCAAGACTCCTGGTGAAATTCCAGAGTCTACTTAATTTCTGATGAGGAAAAGAAAATTCAGGAGAAAGTCTCTTCATTTTGACACTTCTATTTGAGATATTCTAAAACAAAGTCATGGATTCAAATGCACAATCTTTAAGAACAAAAGCAAAAGTAAAAATAGTTTTCTTATTTTTATTTATGCCATTTATTCGGCAAATATGTAATACCTATCTTTTAAAAATTCAATATCTCTATGTTTTGAAGTATGCTAAGTTGCAGCGTACACATATAAAGAAACTCCAAGGTGTGGTGGAAGTCTGTTCCTTTTGACCTTCTTGCATTGATTTCCCACCTTTTTAAAATTGTTACTACCCTCTGAAGAACTGTCTTGCCCTTATTGCATGTGATCGTACTAATCAAAGGGCACTGTTCTCTATTCCCCAGGCCAAAAATGGTGAGAAAGTGTTCTAGGCCTGGCCCATCAGAGTATCCCATCGTGTTGGTCACATTGGGTGGTCAATTAGAATCCTTCACTGGGATTTATTTATATATTAATAAAAATATGAGGAAAAGATCACTCTTTTCTCCTGGGGTCATTAAGGTGTGATGGTGCAATCCTGAGGTTGTCTAGCCTCCTCCCGACTCGTCAGGTACAGGAGAGAATGAAGCCAGCATTCAAGAGAAGGAGGCTGGTTGGCGGGGGGGGGGGGGGGGGTTGGGGGGGGAAGCTAAGAGATAAAGAGAAAAGAGTGTGCATGCACATATGTGCGAGGAAAAGAGCTGATGGCAACTTTTGAGTCCCTTGCCATCTCTGAGCCCCACCCTGAATTTCTCAACCATGTGAGCCAAATATTTGCTTAAGCTAGTTTGAGTTAGATCTCTTTTCATCTGTAGCAGAAAGAATCCAGCCCTATACATAAGGTTAAAACTATATTGTTAATCCCTTCCCTACTAAAGAGGTGATAGAAACCATGTATCCATCCATGCATCCATCTATCCACCCATCCAGCCATCCAGCCATGTATGCAACAAACAACTAACAAGAACTTGTGTTCCAGGCTCTAAGCACAGCACTTTGGATACAAAGATGATTAAGATATGATTCCAACACTCAACAAGTTTCCAACCTAGAGGGAGAGAGAGATAATAAAATGAGAGATTTAAAAATATTGACATGAGCACACACTCACAGAAAGTGCCTAGAAAGTTAGAGAAAGATAGGCAGTAAAGCAGAGGTGTATAGGCAAAGAATGATTTGAAGAAGAAACTGAAACGTGTGAATGAATGTGTAATGATCTGATAGTGCTTGGAACTTCTGGAGACCAGTGAGGAGGTGATCACTGTGGCAGAATGTGAGTATATTAGAGGTGGCAAGATACGAGGCTGGACAGGTGGGTTACGGTGGAATTGTGGAGGACTCAATGTGTCAGGCTTAGAACTTTGGATAATCCTAAAGGCAGCAGAAAATGAACGTTGTTTTGTCTTATTTTGGGCAAAGGAGAACATGATCAACTTATTCTTTACGTACTTTTTATAGTTTTGAATAAATGAATGAATGAATGAGAAATTAGGTGTACTATTCTCTAATATATCATCTATATATTGTATTGTGTGTTCACCACCCAGAGTCAGTTCTCCTTCCATCACCATATATTTGACCCCCTTTACCCTCTTCTACCATGCCCCCTCTCCGCTTACCCTCTGGTAATCCTGTTGTCTATGTGTATGGGTTTTTGTTTGTCTTGTTCCTTTGTTGCTTTCAGTTTTATATCTCACATATGAGTGAAATCATATTTGTGTGTGTGTGTGAATTATTTTGCTTAGCATGATAATCACAAGATCCATCCGCAAATGGCAGTATTTCATCTTTTCTTATGGCTGAGTAATATTCCAGTATCTTTTAATAACATATATACCACATCTTCTTTATCCCATTATCTATTGAAGGACAGTAGTTGTTTTGGCCACCATGAATAATGCTGCAATGAACATAGGGGTACATATATCTTTGTGGATAAATGTTTTCAGATTTTTTGAGTAGATACCTAGAAGAGGGATTGCTGGGTAGTATGGCAATTGTATTCTTAATTTTTTGAGGGACCTCCATACTGCTTTCCATAGCGGTTATACAAATTTACATTCCCACCATCAGTTATGAGGGTTTTGTTTCCCCCACAACCTCTCAAACACTTGTTATTACTTGTCTTGTTAATAATAGCCATTCTAACAGGTGTGAGATGATATCTCATTGTGGTTTTGATTTGCATTTCCCTAAGAGCTAGTGAAGTTGAACATTTTTTTCATATATCTGTTGACCGTTTGCATGTCTTCTTGGGAGAATTGTCTGATCAGGTCCTCTGCCCATTTTTTAATTGGATTGTTTGTTTTTTTGTTGTTCTATGAGTTCTATACCTATTTTGATATTAGCCCCTTATCGGAGATGTTGTTTGCAAATATCTTATCCCATGTGGTTGGTTGCCTAAAAGAGGAAAGAATTTTTGAAAGTAGGGAGCAGATTGTCCCTCTTTGAAATTCAAAAATGCAATGGTAAATAAAATAGGAGAGAAAATTACAAATCATTAAGACTGATCTGCTCCTATTTCCATGTTTACTGAATATTTTCTAAAATCTATTAAATCTAATGGTTCTAACAGCCTGTAGAATTAGACCTAGGATTTGCCCAAGTGGAAAGAATCAGAATATGCCCAGGATATTGAAGGAAAGAGATCACTCCTAAGAGCACAATACATTTGCCTTGTCCAGCAGCTGCGTTCTATTAGTGGGGACCTCCAGCATTAGTTTGTTTTCTCATCAGTGTATTCCAGGGGCTCCCACTGAGGCGATGTACCAGGGAAAACACTAGGGTAAGGTTTAAAGTAAGTACCGGGAAAGGATGCTGTGGCATACTCCCAACACCTTTTGAAGAAAAGAGTGTTTGCTTACTGAATGTCAGGCTTCTTGACTCTAAGAATCTTCTCTGTTCATTGGAGGAATAGCTGACATTTTCTTCATGCTCATGGCTGCAAATGAAGACAACTGGGAAAAACAGGTTCATAGAAAAGGAAACAAAAAATATTTTTACAGCATCTTTTACAAACTGTGCCAATTGCATCTTGATAATTAGTCATTTAGTTTCAGAGGTTTTGGGAGTTCAAACAGAGGGAGAATGATTCATAAAATGTAAATAGTAGCAGGTCAAGTCAGCTCTGTGACAGGGAGCAGGAGGCTGCCACTGTGCAATTAGAGATTTCTGGACCATGAGGCAGAGAAGGTGAAACTAATTAAAACGGCTGTAACTTCAGGCCATGGCCTTGCTCAGAAGACTTTAAAATGTTCTTGAAATTTTGGTTAGCACATTTAAATGATTGACTCAGATGGTACTTCAACTCGCTCAAGTAAAAGTTGTCAGTAGGTCACAAACTGTGGATGTTGGGCACAAAAGCTTAGAAAAACATGCCTATTATGACCTATATAGGCAGAACAGAAAATGACCTGATAGGTCTTTCCAAATAATAGTTAACACACCTGGAATGTACCAAAGAGCCCTGTATTGCTGTCAGTGTTTTAGTTATTCATTTAACTTGGACAATTCTGTGAGGCGGGTATAATTGTTACCCTCGTTTTGCTGGAAAGAACGTTAAAGTACTGGGAGTGGAACTTGTCTTAGGCCAGACAGCTGGTAAACGGCATAACCAGGGACTCAAACCCCAGTTCTCTACCTGCAGAATCTGAATTCTGAGAAGTCTGAGAACGGTGGGCATTATTTTCTTATTAAAAAGCATCATATAGAGAAAAGTACTTTATAAACTATAAACACTATTATAATAGAAAGAAGAAAACATGGAGAAAGAGACAAGGGGAGGAGCAGGAAAAATATCAAGACAAGAAAGAGGAAGTAGAAAAGAAGTAGGAGACAAAGAAGAGGAGGAAGAGAATATGGATGAAAATAAAAAAGAAGATAAGACAGTGAAGCCTCCAATGTATTCGCAATATCAAGCCTAACGCTCTCAGCCTTGTATCAGGCTCCATAGTTATTGTCCAGATGGATTTTCTGTGGTGATTTTTCAGCATGTTCTCTTACTCCGGCTGGGATGACATTCATGACTCCAGAATCACTGCTTGTTACTTCTAATTTCTCCTGCCCTGAATGTGTTCTCCTCCCTTGTCTCAGATTCCCTCCATGCAGTTCCATCTTCTCCATCCTTCAAAACCACCTCAAGTCTAGCTCGTGTTGGCAAATCTTTGCCGACTATTCCAGGTTTTAGTGATTTTTGGACCACTTTGAGAACCACAGAATTTTAGAATTTCACCACCTTTAGGCATTCTCTGGTTCAAATCACTCATTTTACAATGGAGGGAAATGGAGGCTCATAGAAGACATGTAGTTTTACCCAAGGTCACCAACTAGCCATGACAGTTCTGGAAGCCATTCCAGTTCTCTTTCCACTCCACGCTACTGTCCTGCATTGTTCAAGATGATTGTATGTGTCTTCTCCCTCTAACTGAACTATCATATTTAAGAGCCAGAACCAGGTCTTCCTTGACTTTTGTGTCCTCTGCTTCGTAGCATGGTGTGGCACATAGTAGGTGCTCAATACATGATTGACTGATTAAGAACTAATGAATTTTCTCTTTGGATATCAAAAAGCTATTTAGAAATAGTAAGGGAACTTTAAAAAAGACCATCAGCTCTGCTGTAATGCAGAATAAATATTTTCTGTAACATTTACCTAAGAGAGTTACAACTAATACATATTAGAGCCTATCTTCGATTTTAAAAAAATGCATGTGTCTTTTAATAAGAATCTAAACCAGTGCATCCTTATTAGCCCTTTTTGTGTTCTGTATGTAAACAGAATACTTGTGTGTTTCTCAGGGCAGCAGAAAAACTTATCTAGTGACAAAACATATGAATTTTCCTTTCTTAAGTTTCTCCACAAATGGTAAATAGAGCAAAAGAGTATCATAAAGCATACCAACAAAGGCCTCATTAAACACTTGCTAGCAGTTGATCAAGATTAATGTGTGGGTATATTCACTGGACAAAGTGCATGGAAGCCTCTTACTTATTAAACATAACAAATTACAAGGAAATAAATTGGTTCATTACCTTTAATTGGAGCATCCCCGATTGACCACATTATCAAGGTCAAATACGACAACAGATCTGAACTTGCAGTGAATATCATTTTATACTATACATTTATCAATTACTCCCATAGTGTTATTAATAACAAGTAATAATCACATGCTTAAAAGCTTCACTAATAGTGTTGGGAAACCAGACATCACAAAAGGCAGGGGAATGAGTGACAGACCATACAGACATGAAGACACAAGAGTAAGTCCCCTAGTTCTAATGGAAAAGCATGCAATGAAAGCTTTCCAAAAGGGAGGCAAAAAGGAAAACAGGAGGAACCAACAGCTATGAAGTAACTATTACGTGCCATGCACTATGTTGTTTAACCTTCACCAGTCTCCTTTGCAGTAGATATGTTTAACCCTCTTTTCCAAGCAAGGATACTAACATTTCAAGAGGTAAAATTGTCTACGTTTGTAAACGGTGAGCCTGGATTCAAACCCAGGTATGTATGACCTCAGATATCATGGTGGACATTGCCGGTGTCCTAGGCAACACCCATTGCCACCCTTCTTTGTTCACAGGACAAAGGCATTGAGGTTCTTTGTGTTTCAGTAGCACCTGGCTTTCTTACCAGTCTCAGGCTGTCAGTCTTGACTAGTCCAGTGACCTCTTGCCAATGATGGATTTAGGGTGGCAATGACCCAAACCTGGCCAATGAAACATGAAGGACAATCTGCTCTGGGGGCTTCGAGGAAGATTCTTCTTCCCCTAAAAAATAGGCCCACAGAAGAGAGACATTCTTTGGCCTTTGGATACTGTTGCCACTGTAATCAAGAGACATCTAACTGACCTGCTCCCATTAAGAGGGAGGAAAGATGGAAAGTACCTGGGGCTAGGATGGTGCATTTGAACTGCTGAATTCACTGGCTTAGGACTGCCTTAGTTCCTAGTTATGTGAAATCATACATTTTCCTTTTATCTTAGGCTATTTTTAATTTTGCGGCCCAAAACATCTCAGATACAACTTTCATGTCCTTTCAACAAAACCGAGGTTGAATTAGCAACAAAGAAAAACAGTGCTGCCTGACAGAATTTCTAGGCAAGCTGAAATTGTCCAAGGCACATGAGGAAGCAAGTATCTTAAAAGAAAACAGTAAAGGACAATTGAACAGGAAAGTGATGAGCGTGTTTACAGTGACTGTACTAGGCCAAAGGCTTAATACCAACTGCATGTTTCACCTCTAATGACACCTTTCCTCTGAGAAGCTTAAGGGGCTTAAGGCAGAGGGAGCCCTTTGTTTTGGGTAGGTTATGATGAATGTATTCTCTTTGGCCCTTTAGTTCTCCTTACAAAAAGCAACAGCCTTTTGGAATGGGTCCGACCTTGCAGAAAAAAGTAAAAATTGGCCAAGCCGGAAACGTGTCTTGCCATCCCTTCCTGTCTACATATTCCACGGTCTGTGTGTGTTGCCCAGATTGTAGAGTAAATAAAATTACATTATTTAGAATTGGTTCCTTGAAAACCAGTTTTGTGGGTCCCTGATATTTGGCAAGACCAGTCCAGGTTATTGCAGCTCCTTTAGGTAAAGTGGGCACTCCCAGGCACTGCTATGGAGGCGCTGTGGACATGTTCACAGAAGAAAATGATAAACGTTAGAGTTGCCTCGCATCATAGAACCTTGCGGTTGTAGACCAAACCAGAATTTCTGGGGAATAAGAGTATATATAAATATAAATACATTTACAAATACACAAAGCAAGAAAACCAACTGGAAAAAAAAATTAGTGAGTGCAGTGTGGAATTAATGGAAAAGAATCAAGATGACATAGCCATTTTACATGGGTGCAGATCCTTACTCTGCCATTGGATAGCTCTGTGACCTTCAGTAATTTATCCAGACCTTGTCACTTTCAGTTTCCTCATCTATTTGTTGGAGGTCACAGTACCAATGTTGCGGGAGCATTCTAAGGTTAGGAGATATCATTAACTTGCTTCCTGAACACTTACACAGTACGTGATTGCCCTAACACTTGATGTGGATTGATTATCTCAGTTAATTCTCACAACTGTATAAGGTAGACAATGTCTTCCTTTGCCCATTTTTCAGATGTGGAAATTGAGGCCTAGAAAAAGACAAATAAGTTTCTGAGAGTCACGCAGCCAGTGACATGGAAAGAGGAGTTGAATGCAGGGTTTGTGACTCCATTCACCCAGGCAACTGTGGATACTAAGCAAGGCATCCTACCCAGCTCAGGATATCCCCTCGTGATCTGCCCAGGGGAACTCTTCTTTCCTGAGGCATCTCCTCTGTCTCACTTGTAGGATTTCTGAGCACTGGCCCATTCTAGTCATAACCTACTCACATGTTCCTGCTAGAACTTTTTCCTTTTCATCATCAGGCCAAACTAAAGTTAATAGTATTGGGTAAACGTTTGCCTCCAGATTTAAGCCTCCTTTGATTTTACAGGGGTTTCTTCTTTCTGGTGTGATCTTTAGTTATCGTAAGAGCTAATGTTGAAGCTTCATTGAGACAAAGGCCTCTGCCAAGAGCGAAATTGCCCAATTACAGGTCATCAGAATGCTGAGACGGGTGTGCCTCTTTTACTTTCTGGGTGGCCCACAAACCCTCCCCACCACTTCGCAGACTCTGCCCAAATCGCTCCTTTCCCTCCTGCTTCCATCTCCTGTTAGTGGCTGTCGGGTTTAAGAGGATTGGCCCCAGGGAATCCTTCCCTCCAGCTTACCTTATGAGCTGTCCCAGCCGGCCACAAATCCACTCGGGGGAAGATTCCCACACTGAAGGCTAATCAGGCCTTCATCAGAATTTATATCATTTGCTGGTTCTGCAAAATCGTTTCTAACCGACCACACATTTACAATGTGCTCTTTCTGGACACTGTCTGCATGCCCTGAGCTGTGTCAAGCATTATTAACGTCTCCAAGCTTTGCTCGAGATTAATGTTTTAGGTCATCTGGGTGGTGTAGTTTGCCCTTTCACTTCACTCCTTCAGACTGATATTTTTTACTTCATTCTCTGTCTCTCTCCCGCCTTCTTCCCTCCCTTCCTTCCTGACTTTCTCTCTTGCATTTTGTATATCCTGCTCATGCAATTGTTGCTAGTTTCCACTGGTGTCATACTTGGCATTTAAAAGTAATCTGACTTCAGAATAGGGTTTCTTTGGGCGCTGGACATCACTGTGGGTCCTGGTTTCCTCTGACAACTCATCCCTGTTTCAGTTATAGAGCAGGGTCTTCCAGGTCCTCCAGAATAGACTGATTCCTCGGTAAGCAAATGCAGCCCAGGGAGTCCCTGAAATCTAGGGGTGGGTCACACTGAACAACCCATTTTTATGCTGCTTTCTCTGGAAAGCCATCTCCAAACCACAGTCCCCATTTCAGGCTGGCTTTTAAAAAACCCTTCTCTGTCCTCCCACAATACCTTCTGTATTGCTGTTACCTTGACTTGTAAATCTCTCGAAATTGTGAGATCCTTGTGGGCAAAGGCTTGATATTAAACATCCTGTATTTCTAGTACCTAGCACATTGCCTGGCACATAATAAGTGCCCAATAAAATGTTGGTTGAATCAATAACTGAATGAAATGGACCTGTGAATTCTCTTTAGGAAACACTAGTTCTGCTCTCACTTCACTTTCTTCTCTGGAAGGAAATGCCTGGACCATATCAATATATAATCGATGAAAATGATGGATGAAAGCACATTACAAAATAAGTGATATAAAATAACTAATTTAAAATACCTCAAGGCACTTCATGTAGAAACACAGTTTCTAAACTTTTAGGGATATATGCCAAATAGACCATCAAGCAAGAAATAACAGGGTTTTGTGTGTTGGTTGGTTTTAGCAAAGATTGTTGGGTAGGTGTGTTTGTGCCACTTGCTATGGACCTCAAGTTCTGGGCTGTTTGGGTGATCAGGTATGACATAAATGATGCCCTAAATGCTATAAAGTTATAAAGGTAAAGAAGAGAAAATTTAAGACATAGCCAAAGAAACCTCTGAAAATGTATATCGAGATATGTTTTAACTATGTTCCCCGACTGTATTATCACTTTACAAATCTTTCTTTGTCCCTTGTGCTTCCCTTTCTTGGAGTCAGCTGTCATCTTCACCTTTTGGGGCCTCTGCACACATTTTTAATCTCTGCCTCCTTTGAACTTCCAGTTTTGCCTGGCCTCTTCCATAATCTCTTTTGCAAAGGATGTCTCTGGAGGAGACAGCTGTAGGGATACTTCTTATGGAACCAGCCAATGCCCTGAGAATCTTTTACACCTCTACCTGTCATTAACAAGCTGCCAGACATAAGTGGTTTTCTCAGCTTAATGGATGACATGCTGCCCTTTCCCCAAGAACAATCCCAGAATTTGCTGCAAGAAAATTCACAGGTTGCTTTTAGGAGCTCTGTAATGGGTTGCCACCAGTTGACAACATTTTATCTTGGCTTCCTTGAGAGGAAACAGTCACGCTCTCAGACACACAAGCAAAATTTGCTTTCTGATGCCACGCTGGCAAAAATGCATGGTTCCTGGTATTGGTCTGTGAAAAGGTAAAGCATAGGATGAGCGTTTCTAATTTTGTACATCTTCTTGAAAATAACTAGTTGACAAGTGAATGTTTTATTTGTTTGTTTGTTTGTTTAGAGTACAAGCAACTGATTGCGTGAATTCTGACTTGAGCTGAACTTGCCTTGCCAGTCATTCAGCTATCTGGCAGGTAACAAAAAGGTTTTAAGATAGAAACTGGACTATTTAGCCTTCATTAATCATTCATACTGTTCAAACACATCATCCAGTAACTGAAGAGGGGTTAATGGTAGCTAAGCTTGAATCTGTTGTCAAAAGTAGGTTTAACTTTCTATGAACTCACTAGACACAAAGAATTCTGCCTGCTTACTATTCCAAATGTCACCAGCTAGGAGCAAACGGATGACTACTAATGGTAATTAAATACCTCTGAAGCCACTTGTACCAATAACAAAGAGTTACTGTCAGAACTTGAATGAGGTCCATCTGCCCATTTTAAAAGAATGTTAACATTATATAAGTGATAAAACAGACAGCAACAACTAAATAAATAGAAACAAATAAGTTTGGTGATAACATTTCTCTAGATGAACACTTGAATTCTTTGGTCTTTCCTTTGGAAACAAGAGATTAATGAAAATATTCTGTAGTTCTTAGTTGTTTCAATTCCTCCTTGGCCCACGAAGTAATTAAAGGAAGTTTCTAGCAAATGTTCTCCCATCTATGTTCCCAAAGCTGTAGAAAAAAAAAAATGGTTTGAATTTCTATTGGACTTTTTTCTTGCTGCCCTGCAAACTTCCTGGATTCAGTGTCTACTATTGATTTCTAAATTGCATATGCTCTCATCTCCTTAAGTGAAAGGAAAAAAAAAAGGGTGGATTTTTCTGCTTTCTGTCTTCAGAGCAGAGAACCCCACAGTTGCTACTTCTTGCACAGATGGATTGACAGCCAGGGTTTTTCTTTGGTGGCCTCATCTATTCAATTCCCCGAGGCCCCTGCAAGGGGCCGTCTGACTTCTGTTGGACGTCCAACGTGGTCTCCTCTCCATCTTTATCTTTTTCTACTGTGACGAGACAAAATATGAAAAGATACTGCATGAAAGAACCAAAGGGTGAAGAATATCTAAATGCTTTTGAAATGCACCTAAAATCGTAGAGCAGACAGAATAAAAGTGCACAGAGGGTTCTGAGAGGGAGCTAATGCATTCATCAAGCCTTTGGAAAGGCAGTTTCCTGTAAAGATATGGACTTCATTACATCCGTCAAAGGGTCTTTAATAGCTTTCTTTTGCCAGGAGGCATAAGTACTTGTGTATCTGATGGCTCAGTTCTAGTGAGAAGAGAAAGTGGCAGGGAAAGAAGAGGAATAGCTGGGCATTAGTAGCAATGGGATGGTGGGGGTGAGTGAGTACTGAGAACTGAGATATCCAGCTAGGGCCTTACATAACACATAGAGCAGCACTGGAGAAGGAATGCCAAACATCTTGGAGACACAGGGAGCAAAGCTAAAAAAGAAAAATGGGTGTATAAAGTCTAAAACAGCAGCTTGTATCAATTAGATCTTTTAATGTTCCAAATGAAAAACCTCAACTGTTTAAAACAATGGAAGAATTTATTGACTTACCTAACTGGGAAGCCTAGATGGAGGTAGGACAGGCTCCAAGATAGGTTTGATCTAGCTCAACAATGCCCGTAAGGACTCTGTCCCTTTGCTCTGCCTTTTGTTCACGGTGTTAATTTTATCCTTGCCTGATTTCACACATGGTTGCGAGATGGCTGCCAACAGCTCCTGGGACTGCATTCTTTCTTCTATATGTCCAGACAAAGAGACAGGTAGACTGTCTTTCACCCAACCAAACAAAAGTCCTGGATTTCACTCTGATAGGACTAGTTTAGGTTATGTTTGTGATGGGAATAGGTTCAAACTGATTAGTCATTCAGTGCTCACATCTGGAATTGGGGGGAAGGGATCAATGACCCTCAAACTGCAAAATAATGGTGGTGGGGAGAAGAGTGATGTGGCAAGGCATTTCACAATGTATGCCATGAACCAAGCTTATCAATTCTGCATGGGTCCTGCGAAAGGAGACATTCCCTCAAATAAATGTTTTCCTTGCTTTTTTAATAGAGTTATCTTAGAAGTATTTACAGTATTTCTCAAAGTGTACTTCACGGATCAAATTATAAGGGTTGCTTACATGCAGATTCCTGGGCCCTTCCCAAGACTTTCTGAATCATAATCTGTGTGAATGGCAGATGGGAATTTGCATTTTTAGCAAGCTTCCTGGGTGGTTTTTATGCTCATTAAAGTATGGACATTTCATAGAAACTCGCTCACAGGTAAAGGTATCAGGAGCCTGTCCCCCTTGCTTTTGGAAGATTGATAAAGTTTCTTACAGTACCTTCGCAAAATGTCTTGAACAAAAATAGCTATCAATAGTTGCCATCTTATTAACTTCTCATGTTAATATGGACCTTATTTCGTCTTAGTAAAATGTAAAAATCTTAAATTAAAGCTATCTATAAAATGATTTGTATTATATATTTTTATGGGGAGAATAAGTCTAGCTCTTTGGCATCTTGCAGACCAAAAAAAAAAAATATATACATTATATTTTTCTCTATAAGAGATGCTTTTGGAATTATCCACATACACTTAAACTTCATCTTAACTTCCTTTTGGATCCAGTGATAGATATCGCTATACTTATAAACATTCACTGGGATGGTTCTTTACTACATTTAGAAAATAGGGCAAATAACTTCTAATTTTACTTGCTCCTTTATATCAAGTAAAAATTCATTTCTCCTGCTGAAAAAGATGAAATGAAGAATGAGGTTTTGTCCTCCTGCTGACCAATGATTTACAAGTTAAACTTTTTTCTCATATAATTTGTTTGTTTTGATTCATTTTTTCCTTGTGTACTGAGATTGGTAAATCACAGTATTATTATCCTATATTATAAGTATAAAGAACCTGAGTGAGTTTTCTAATGGGTTGGTGCTTTAAGAACACAATTTTTATATGAATTATATGCACAGATTTTAAACTTACTTGTTCATTTAAAAATATTACTGTATATCTCTATATACTAGCTTACTGTGCTAAATGTTAATGATATAGTCATTAGTAAAACATATGTGGTATCTGCTCTCATGGAGTTCATAGTCTAGTACTTTCTATCCAATATGGTAGCCACTAGCCACATATGGCTAGTTCTATTTAAATTTAATGAAATTTAAAGTTAGCTATCCATTTGGATTAATCACGTTTCAAGTGCTTAACACATGGCTAGTGCTATTCTATTGGACAGCACAGATATAGAATACTTCCATCTTCACAGAAAATTCCATTGGACAACACTGGTAGTAGAATCAGACAGACTTCACTTCAAATCATGGTTCCAGCACTTAATAGTTGTGTGATCCTGGAAAAGTTACTTAATGTCTCTGAACCTCAATTTCCTGATTTGTAAAATAGGGATATAATAGCTATGCAAAGAGCCACAGTGATGATTACATGAGATAATGGGCAAGCCATTTAGATGAGTATCTGGTACATGGTAAACACGCAGAAATTCTGGACTATCATCATCTTCAGCATTGAACAGTCTATTGATCATAGAGACATTTTCTGCTTCTTGAATTTCCATTCAGCCGACTCTGGAAGGACAGGAGAAGATGGGTCTTGGCTGTGGTCCCCTTGTCACTCAGACTCCATTCGAGAGTTCTCCAGTGAGGTGCTCTTAGATCTCTTGTGCTTGTTTACTTAAATTATGAACTATACGGGTATCACAAATCATTCTTTCAGTATATTAGACAACTTCTAAATATGAGAGGATTTTGAGAACCACCCAACTCTTTCTTCTACTGCTAAATGATAAACCAAAGGACATAAAGATATTGTGGCTTTTAAAATATTATATTGCAGTAAGTGGACACAGCTAATTGGGTGAATTCATTAACATTATCTTAGGCAGAGTTACCTGCTAATGTAGAGTAGCAAAGAGTTTTTATCTCCAGGACCAACTGCAACCAACTGGTAGTAGCTTCCTATAGAGCTTTTGAGAAGTATTGCAAAGCCTATCAGAACACAGCAAGAAAAAAAAACTCTGTGATCATTTAGTGATACCTGCCAAGGGAATGAGAGTTAGGGAGGGTTGGCACACATTTATATACTTATTAACCTTTTCTAAAGGACAAGTTGATTACAGAAACAAGCAGGTTTCTTGTTTTTGGCTACTATTACTAATTGCAGCTGTCTTCAGTAGATTAAAGTTTATCTGTCTGAGGTCTAAAATCATCTCAGACCTTTTTATTTAGACTTTAATCCCATGAGCCACTGGCTTCACCATCTGTAAATGAGTCTAAGGTTTAAAATCCTGTACTACTTGATGTGAGGGCGCAGGGACTGTGTTTTACGTTTCACAGTCCATTAGTTAGATCAAATGACAACTTTTGAGGTACGTAATTTATACTATTACTTAGCTCCCAAAAGAGTGAGAGGTGGGAGGAAATAATTAGAGACCTAAAAATCTTCCAAAAGTGCCATTTCACTGTGTCAGTCCCGACTCAGGAGCCCACCTCTATACTGCTAATAAGCATCTCTTTGTAACTTGCAAGATAGCCTACAATCCAGCTCAACATCCTGTGTTTCTAGCCTTATTTTTTTACAACTCACCACCAGTAGTCCACTCCAGAGCACACCAAAGCAACACAGTACCCAGCTTATTTTTCTCGATAATAGTTCCGTGTGTGGATTTGATCCTTTGAACCAAATTATTTGCATTTAAAAAAATAGGGCTACATCTTGCATGTCTCCTAAACTTTCCAATGCACTGATTGCAGTAATAAGTAGACACTAAATAGTAAGACCCTGCTTAACAGTTACTGGGCTCAATAAAAATTTGTTGATCTTGTTGCTTGATTGCAGTATTTTAATAAATGTTGGCTCGATTCCCTGATTGAATAGAAACCAAAGTGATGTATTATTATTATTTTCTGTAAGAAATTCATTGCGGTGGGAATTCTGTCTGATTTGTATAAAGGAAGTAACATGGTGGTACTTACAACAGAGATTGACTGACATTGAAATGAAAGTACAGGAGGGTAGGGGGAGGGAGATGAGGGTAAGGCGGATCAAATATATGGTGATGGAAGGAGAACTGACTCTGGGTGGTGAACACACAATGGGATTTATAGATGATGTAATACAGAATTGTACACCTGAAATTATGTAATTTCATTAACAATTGTCACCCCAATAAATTAAAAAAAAAAGAAAGAAATGAAAGTACATCATTCTTCCAGTAGCTTCCCTGAGGCAGCTTTTTGGGAGAGACCTGACTATCTGACTCTAATTTCTGAAGGGTGATTTATGGTATATTATGGATAGCTAATGAGAACTCTGGACAGATATGCTTAGTTCCATTTTTTTATAGCTACAAATTGTGATTAATAATTACAAACTTAAAATTCCAAACCCTTAATATGTTTTATAAAATTGATTCATAAATACTTTTA
This sequence comes from Rhinolophus hipposideros, assembly GCF_964194185.1. Lineage (NCBI taxonomy): Eukaryota > Metazoa > Chordata > Mammalia > Chiroptera > Rhinolophidae > Rhinolophus > Rhinolophus hipposideros. The sequence goes on from NC_138048.1 coordinate 63,545,857, forward strand.
CCCGAATATTAAAAAATTATATTTCCTCAATATGTTGTAAAATAATTATAATAAAATTGGATTCTTTTGCAATCTTTTGGACTATGAATTAAGATGGCATTAGAGTCATTTCCAACCCAAACTTTTATTTTATTTATTTATTTACTTATTTAATCTGACTAAAACTATGGATGATTTAAAAGGGAAAAACTAAGAAACAGTGGACATGGATGAAACTAAAGTGCTACTGGCTTTATTAGTAAAACAAGTTTACATAAGAATTATTAAATACAAAATAAAACAGCTTTGTTTAGCAACAACGAATAGGCAGGTGTAGAAACATAGTTTTATAATATTATTGCTGATTATGGGGGAAACTTACTTTTAGAACTTCACGTAAGTCACAGAAGTAGTAAAATGATTTGAATTCTGGAGATGTGAAAGTATGTGACTGTGCATGCGTAATGTCTCTCCCCCTCTCTCTACTTGTCTCCCTCTCACGCCTGAATTTATCTGATTATATGCTAGATGGTATCTTCTCATTTAAAGCAACAGCTTTACAACAAAATTCCAACATGGAGTTAAATCTGGCATACAGTGCACAGATAACTTTTTTTCATTAAATAAAGTTTGGCTTGTTTTGGGACCCTCCCCAGGAGGCTAATATCTGCAAACTAGAATGCGGGTGTATGTCAATATTCCTAAGTAGCAGGAATATTATGGCTCTGGTCTTCTTTAACTACTTGACATCACTCAATGCACAGGTCTCTTACTGCTTCCATGCCTTTGCTCATGTCATGCTTTTATTGCTAGAAATACTCTTCCCTGCCTGTCTTACCTCAGTAATTTCAATTTATCCACAAGGCCCTGATTAGCCCCCAGGGACCCCAACACACACACACACACACACACACACACACACACACACACACACACACCCCTCTGGGTAGGTCAGGGACTCTTTCTCAAAGTTCTCATAGCACTCTGGACTTGCCTCAATCACAGCAGGTGAAGCCTGTACTGTCACTTGTCACCTTACTTGACTTTTCCCTATACCTGCTCTGAGGCAGAGAGATGTTTTAATTTATACAGAATGCTAGCACCTAGCCCAATGCTTGGCACTGAGTAGAAATTCTTGGTATATTGGCTTAATGAATAGATAAGTCTGTAAAGTTGTATTCAAGATTCTTCAGAATTACTGGATTAATAATTGCAATTTTGTCATTAGATTATTAACTCTCCAAGGACGAGAATATGTGACTTATTTATTAATCTTCAATGCCTAGGATAATCTTTTGCACACTGCGGTATTGCAACAAATGCTTGCTGTGGGGACTGATTGTTATTTTCAGGTATAATCAATAACTATAATAGGGTCCTTGACATTACCTAAAGAGTAAAAGTTGGAGTAGAGGGAGATTGTTTTTCTCAACAGAAGCTACGGGTTTGTAATTTTTATAAAAATTATCAATCAGTGCTTCCAGAACAGGGTTTCCAAAATTTGTCTGAGTGAGAATCATCTAAAGGGCACTTGCTAAAAATCTAGCTCTCCTGTTCCCACCCCAGACCTACTGCATTAGAATCTCCAGGATCAGGGATTTTCACTTTTTTTTTTTTTTCAGGTGATTTCCCTATGACTCACAAGGTTTGGGACACTATTCATGTGATTTGAAAGCAGTTTTACCTAAGCACTCTGATAGCCACATTTTATATTCAAAATTATGAATTTGCTTTTTCATTTTTTAAGTTTATACAAAGCACATTCTAGCTTAGTGCATCAGAATGATTTCAAATATTAAAAAATTCCAAATTAATGGGGGCGGGGTTCCATAATTCCCAGGATTCTTTTGTTTGACAAATTTTCTGATCTGAGCAAATTTTCTGATTTGGGTCTGTTCAAACTAAATTTAAACAAAAGCTCAAAAACAGATAGTGAAACTTAGAAAACATCTCATTCTACTTTTGTCCCAACACTTTATAACTGATCGCAAGTTAAATGATGGTCCTTACCAGTGACAAATGATTCAATTTGTGTCAGCTGGGACCACAAAAGTCTCTCTCACTCCTTTTGCAGCTGGTTACAGGAAATGTTTTTTAGAGAGCAGTTTTGTATACCACTTTGTTGTGTGTGCCTTTCTAAACATTACAGGTATACATTTACCTGATAAACTGAATGTTGCATTAACAATCAAAAATCGAAAACAAAAACAAAGCATAATATAATCAAGTTAGCATTTGGGAGAGTCAACATCCCATCCCCAAGCTTTCTCTTTAGAAATCACTTTGAGGATTTAGGGTCAAGGAGGAAGGTGACAATGGCCCCTTTACCAAGGATTTGGCCATTCCTACAAACTGATGGTACTTACCAGGTGAGTCTATAACCTTCTCCCTTGTACACCAAACATGTAGACATCTGTCTAACTGCTCCCTGCCACCACCATAAAGCAAATTATGAGGAACAAAGGACATTAGCTTTCCGGTTCTGAGAAGCAGAAACACACAAGAGACATAGAACAAACAAGGAAGAACTAACTGACTAATGAACAGGACAGGAAACCAAACCAGAAAAACAAACAGGCAAAGAAAGCAACTGGTGATCAAACAAAGGAGCAGAGTATCTCTGCTGAACCCAAGAGTCTGGCGCTCACCTGGGACCCACCTGCTGAACAGGTGAAAGGAAGATGCTGGGGCTGAAGCCTTTTGTGGGTCCCAGCTCCCTCTCCTCCACACCCTGAAACGGGTAGGGTGGTGGAGCAACCAGGAGAACTGCATCTGTGGCTCTGTGCTCTTTTCCCTGATGAAAACCCATAAATACTTTATTACCAAGAGCCCACAGACAGGGCTCTTGGTAATAAAGAAAACAAGTAGCAGGCAGGATGAACTGAAACTTACCCAAGCTATAATGCACCTGAATTAAAAGAAAACTTCTCCTTGTCCTGTAACTGGCTTCAGTTATAGCAATATTAGAGATGAGGATGACATCAAGAGTGATTATAAATACATACTTGAAATTTGTTCACAATACAAAATTCCTTTCTTTGGGGGACTCCAATATAATGGATACACGCATATTAAATACAACTAACAAATATTTATTGAGCACCTACTTACTCTGAGCAAGGTATTATTTTGGCTCTCAATAGAGTCAATGCTATATAATGTACATATTCAATATAGTTTATTAAGGACAGTCAATCTGAAAGTGGTGCTGCATGTGTAAAGGTGCCCGAAAAGATTGGTTTTATTATTAACACTTGTTTTCCAAATGCTCATTTGAAGATTGTTCGGGGTAGAGTAGAGCTGTGGGTGGGAATTGTTGGAGAATATTCAAAAAGATTGATTCTTTTTAAAAAGGGACACAATGGATTTGCCATTTTCTGACTCATGTATAGCTTTTCATAGTGAAAATAGCCAAATTCTATTTTCTCAGTGAAATTATATTTGTCCTGCTTGAAAACACTCTTACAAATTTTCTTAAGGAAAAAAACCTTCAAAGATAAGTCAGAATCACTTCTGTATTTCTTAACTTTAGATTCATCTGAGGGGGGAATGTTTTTAATGGCTCTAAAGCCAGAAGTAAGGTTGATACACAAAATGTAAGCCTTGAAATCCTATGTATTTCCAGAAAGTGAGACACAAATCTGGCTCTGTGATTTCTAGCAGCCAATGAAAAGAGGGAAATACTGCCAGTTTCAAGATCCAGTGTGTGTGTGTGTGTGTGTGTGTATACATGAAAGCAAAAACAAACCAATGTCTTAAAGAAGAAAAATGTGGATATTGAGACTAAAGAGAAATGTCTCCCATAGCTGCTCTTAGAAATAGAAGAAAAAGTATGTGTACAACATCCTTATTGTAAATACCCTTTGCCTCATTTTCGTATTTTTAATTTAAACTATCTTGCTGAATTGTATGCATTATTGTAAGAACTTTAAATGTCTTTGAACAAGGTTGACATAAGTGGAGAGATAGGAAATACATGTATACCTGATTGAATTAGAGACCCAGCCTTCTGAAGCCCCCTTTTTACTTAGTGTTCCAAGTGTCAGTTTGGTCTCACTTTTCTGTGAAAAAAATGTGAGTATACCTTCTTCACTCCACAAAGAAAAGTTCTTTTGGATTACTGTACCAGAGAAGTACAAAGCTGCAACTTTCACAACCCTGACAATTCTGGGCCCGTCTCGTGGATGTTTAAGAAAAGGAGCTAAGTCAATCTTTCTCCATTTATGTTGACCTTTACATGGGACACACTGTAGAGAATAACTTGGCACTTGAGTTTATTAAAAAGTATACTTTTTCTCCCTCTTGGACATTGGCTGTTTTCCCAAACCTGCTCTGTACTTTCCCATATCTGCACCTTTGCCCAAATTAGCCCCTGCCTCTAGAATGCTTTTCCTTCCCACCTCTGTGTCTTGTCCACCTATAGAAATCATACTATCTTTTCTAGGTCAGTCCAAATGGCACTGCTTCCAGGAAACCTTGCCCACTTACCCAAATGTGATGACTTCTGCCCAAATCGCCCAGAGTCCCTCAATCAATATAGAGCAAGAACACATTCTGCTTTGTATTGTAGCCACCTACAGATAAATTTTATTTTCCCTTTAGATCAGAACTTCCCTGAGCTTTCTTTTTTTTTTTTTTTTTTTTGCAACTTCCTGTGACTCTGTAATTCCTTCACAATAGATAGTTAAGTGTTAATAAGTTCCCTAAGGGTATTCATCCTCCACTAAGGGTCCAGAACAGTGATCGGGACTAAGCAGCAGGCCCTTGACAAGGAGTATGGAGTGAATGTCCAGGAATGACATGAAGCATTACATGGGAATAGGGTTTAAACTGAGAAAACCGGGGTTTGGGTCCTAGCTTTCCTTCCTACTTAGGAAAATCTGGGACCAAATGGCTGAATCTTTCTAAGCCTCAATTTTTCATCTTTCCCTGGGAATAATTCTAAGTCACTTCACTGGGCTCTTGTGAGGATTAAATGAGATAATGTGTTACTATTTCATAGTTGTAAGCACTATGGCTATTCGTTGGTACTGGGATAAGTGCTAAAGCAATTGTACACACACAACCATCAGAGTGGCTTTTAGTGCCAGGTGGTTGTCGATGGTATAATTCTAAGGCTGTTTTAACTTGGCACCCCTTTCTATCTCCTTGTCACACTTTATGACATTCTAAAATCACTGTTTATCTTCCCATCCTTCCCAACCTAATCTATCCTCTCCAGTAAGACTTAGAAAAAGTGGGAAGAACAGAAAAACTGAAACACCTTCATATAAAGTTGTACTTCAGAACATTTATAACATGATTATATGTTTAGTATATTAAAAACATTTCTAACTCAATTTATGTTCTGAACAGTGTTATTCCTGTATGAAATATCTGTATGAAGAAAGTCCCTAACTTATAAACACCAACTTGTGAACAGTCCATTTTTAACAAGAGTCGTAGAATGAGGACTTCAGCTGTATACCACTACACATTCAGACGGGGTCTGGAAGGTTGACAGCACATACCTTGGGAGATCTCATTGTAGGAGAGAGTAAGGAACCTCCTGGGAAGAAACTTCACTGGCCAAAGGAATGGAGTTCACAGACTGGGGCCAGTAACAATGTTACATCATTCTGTTTTATTCTGATAGTTCTCTGGCTTAGGCCCCATACTACCACTTTGACAGAGAAAGTATATTAAGATAGCTGAATTACTACAGAAAAATGCTAAGAAATGCAAGTCAGAACTGCTTTGTGAGCCCACTAACGGAGTGTAATGGCGTGGAGAGGAGGCTTGGTATCTTTTCCTTTGTTGTTCAGAGACCACTAAACGCCAAATTAAAGCAAGAATTAGAAATTTTGCTACAACCAGAAGGAACTGATCATTTTCCTGGTGTGACCTGGGAACCGTATGGCCAGTATAGAATAGGACCACAACGGCAGAGGAATTGATCTCGTGTCCTGGGACATGCCCCATCATATCTGATCTCACGTGGGGCAGACCCCCTTGTAGTAGCCGAGGGATCTATATTCTAGAACACACAGGAGATGTATTCTAAAGACACCTTGAATTTGAGAAAGAGTGGAGTCACTGCTATTCTGTAGGAAAGGACTAAGCTAGACAAATGCTTTTTATTTTTATTAATGTAACTCTCTCAAACTCCTGTTCAGGGCTTGGGGAGCCAGGGGTTAAACCTGCCCAGTCAATCCCACTGATTGACTCACTTACCTTTGCCATCAGGATCACTGTGAATGCATGCTGGCCCCAAACCGCCTCATTTTTCTCCTCCCCTTTAGCTCTAGTTTCAACTACTGTTCTTCCATCTTCATACTTGTGTCAGGAAAGGAGGTGAAATGACCCCAAGAGGAAGTGTCCTTTTGTCTTGAATTGAAACAAGGAAACTCCTTTTCCATGGAAACGAAGTTATTCATAGTGTGGCTTCCAAAGAACTCACAGAATTCTAGATGAGCTGCAGTATAGGCTAAGTGGTTTTGTTGTGATCTAACCTTTATTGCATTGATTATATCAGTCTCATGGGACTGTGCAATTTATATTCCAACCAACCACTTTCATCAGCAATATCTGCCAGACTGGGAGGTCTATATGGAGAAGAACTTGACTCCTTTATTTTATACTCCATAAGATAAACTCAACTCATGTTGGTTGAATTAAATCATATAATGTAGGGATCACGTATTTTAGCTAATACATTCTTGAGGTAGGCAAAACTTTTTCTCAGCCTCAAGGCTTCAATAGTCTGCTTTCTCCTAATTCAAATGACATTTTCCTGTTAAGAACATGTACATATCTCACCCCACTAACTTCAGTTATATATTGTCTTATCATTCATCAATATAATAAGATATGAAGATAATTAACATATTTTCCCTTAAGTGGAATACTTGGAGGCATTTTTCTCCCATTTCCACTGAGTTCAATAGTTAGATGTGATTTCTTTTGTGCTAAAAATAACACACATAGTATTTGGAAGAAATCAGAATGGACGAGCTGATAAATTATTTATAGCAATTTCCAGCAGCCTGCCAATCTGTTTTGTAATGTAGTTGAATCTTAATTTTTAATGAAGGAAACTATGAAAATCTACTGGGGTAAAAAGCATGACCTCTAAATGATACCACGAGACAGCCCCATCATGTAGCCAGGTGGCACCCTTCCTTTCCCATCACCTCACTAGAGCTTCACCTCCAGCTGACCTTACCTGGTCCAAGTTGAGGGGAGTTGGTTGGTACAAAACCTGACTAAGACAGGAAAGGTGGAGTGAGGGAAAAGCCCAGCTCTGAAAGGGGATAAAACAAACCACCTCGGGGGACTATTGTGTGCCATTTCAAAAGTCTGTTTTGACTAATGCTCTGCGCTATTTAACTTTATATCCTTAATCTGTTGTGTCTGTTTCTGGTTTAAAAAAAAATAAATAATTGGGGGGAAATTAAGGACAATGACAGAGTATTAATGAATACAAATAGATGAGAGATAAAAGCATCCCTATGGAGGGAATGCCACCGCAGCTATGATGATACCTCTGAATGTGAATTTGGTCCATCCCATTTTTACCACTTCTGCTTCTGCAAAAATGCATTTGACTTCATATGGTCTTGCTTGCTGATTAAGTTCCTCAAATTGTTAATGGATCTTTGGCTGTTCAGAGAAATCCAACAGACTTGCTCATTTTTGAGTCATTAAACATTAAATATTAGAATTATATGATCTTGGAGATCATTTTCTCTGAACTTCTCACTGAGCAGTTCAGGAAACTGAGCCTCAGAAATGTTGACTAACTTGCACACGGTCACACAGCCGCTAATGAAACAACTCATATTGATACAGGCCAAGCGAGTAGTCCTCCACCGAAAAACTTTTAAGTTTTCTTTCCTATAGGGATTTTACGTTTCCCTTTCCTCAAGTTTCCTTTCCTCCAGTTTCTTAGCTCCCTAGTTCCTGATCTTAATCACCTTTCAAATCAGCATTTTCCTAGCCTGAATCATAGGAGGTCCCTTGCCCCCTGCTCAAAGCCATGCCAGACCCAGCTCCTGGGTGAACTCCACCACCTGAATAACTGGATTAACCAGAGAAGAAGACCATAGGCTCCATGAAGCTAAACAGAGTTTCTCTCACAAGCCACCTCATGTCCATGGCTTTGGGTCCTGCTTCTTGGGCCTTTGGGCCTCTTGAGCCTTGCCTTTGCTCAGGGCCTGCTCCTGTATTATCTCTTTTAATCAACTATTCTTTCACCACTTTATTTCTGTGTCTCTTTCAAGTCTTTGCTCGAGACACCAAGAACCTGGACACTGCGCAGAGGAGGGCCCACTCTTCGGTAACAATATTCTTTGATACAATACAGCTTTCTAATGCACTCTCTGTTCCATACTCTGCCATTCCCACCAGAGACATAAGGACGAGGTCTGAGCCCTAACAAATGCTTACCTTAAACCACGCTCCACTTCCAGACCCCTATTGGGAAGGCATTTTATGGAAAAGAGCCATACTTTCTTTGACCATGAAGCTCTCTGAATTTAAAATAGCAGAATGCTGTGAAACAGTGGTAATACATTGGAGAAAAAGAGAGCTGACCAGCTGGTGAAGAGAGCAGGAGGGCTGACCTGCCTTCATAGCACTCTGAAAGGAGCAAAGCAGACTGCCTTTAAGAATGGGGAAGAAAGACATTGTGATCTGTTTGTGCAAAATTTAAAATCATTTAACCGGACAAAACAGAGTTTAAGTTAGCTGACAAGAACGCTATGAATCACTGGGGTGGTGGAAGGTGAAACTCCATTTGATACTTATAATTAGAAAATTGTGAACAGAAATTGCTCATGTAAAATAAACTTTCTGTTGTGTTGCAACATATTGGAGAAACAGGTAGAGATAGCTTGAAAATTCCTAATGTTTGAAATACCTGCAGCTTTTGCAAAGGGCTGTATGAATTGAAATCTAAATCTATCATCCTGTCTCTGCTTCACAATTAGCTGTAACTCACTGGATAATGATCTAAGCTAAGGAATGGCCAGTTATGTTGATAAGATTATAAATTGCACATTCATTAAATGCAAACTTATTGTAAGACGTTACTGAAGCCCCCCTGGCGGTCTATTTTGCCATCCACTGATTTAAACTTGGAAGAACATAGTGAAGAAATAAAAGGACTTATTTTTCTATGAATTAAAACAAGATGAAAATAAAAAATTAAATTACTATTGCTCATCAAAAGTAATTGTTGTTTTATTATTAAGATTTTCAAACATGTAATAAAATAAGGGAGAATCCTATAATAAACACCCATGTACCTATCACTTAGATCTAATAATTTTTCACATTTGCCGTATTTGTTTCATATATTTTGTTTCTGTCTTTCAAAGTAAATTGCCAGTATAACATTTCTCTTCAAAACACTTTATGTATCTATAAAAAATATGAATATTTTTGGTACAACCACAATACCAGTATCACAACTAATATAATTAACAAATATTTCCTAATATTGCCTAAAACCCAATTCATACTCAACTTACCCAATATATACTTTATAACTGGATTTGTTTAAACCAAGATCAATCCAGACCACACATTATATTTGACTGTTATGACTCTTAAATTTCTTGTTATCCAAACCAGTATCACTCACCCATCCATTCCCCATCCCCACCAACAAACAATCATCTTTTTTTACATAACGCTGACTTTTTTACGTGACTATAAGCCAGTTGTCCTGTAGAATGTCATTATTTTCTGGTGTTGGTCTAACTAATTCTTCCATTTCCCATGTTTCCTGTAAACTGGAAGTTGTGCCTATAGGTCTGATTAGATTCAAGTTAAACATATTTTGGCAAGAACATTTCATAGAGGACCTAACAATTCCACTCCTATGTATATAACCAATGAAAGCACATGGCCACAAAAAAGTTTTATTGCAAGAATGTTCATAATAGCTTTATTTACAATCACTCCAAATTGGAAACAACCCAAATATCCATCAGCAGGAGAGTGGACAAAATGCAAAATATTCATATAATGGAATACTACTTAAAAATGAATGAACTAGTTGTGGGGATAGAGTCCCAGAGAGCAGTTTCCAGGCTCTCAGTCTCACATAGGAAGGTGCTGGCTCGGGTAGTAGAGAATTTTAAGATCACAGACACTTTTTGGAGACAGTCTAATTTGTTTCCTCAAAATTAAACTGAGTCCTCTAAAAATGAAAAGACTATTTTACTCTTTTGTGAGAAAGAACAGCAATGTGGTGGGAACTGAGGAACTGGAAAGAAAGTTCCATATAAAAGTATGGAGTGAGGAGATGCTGATCTAAACAATGGGAATTCAGGAAAGAATGAGAATAAAGTTCCCAGGGAACCTCCCACCCACAAAATTATAAGACAGTCAAGTATATTCTCTGGAGAGAGGAGGGATCAGGAGATGGGTTGGTGGGAATCTGCTATGATAATAGTGCCTTTCCTGGTTGGCCTTGCGGGGAGATTTCACAGTGCAGGCCCTCTGCAGTCCTCTGCTTGGTGGCCAACAACACCTGTCACGCCTGGGCCCCTGGGCGAGGAACTACCTGAATCTGAAGAAGGGCCAGCACCACCCAGGTCTAGCAATTGCATAGCACTCAACACTTCTTAGGAGAGGGGCCTGTGTGTCTCCTGCTTAGATCTGAGAATGAAAGCTCTCTAAACTAAAGGGTTTTGTCCTCGTTATTCCCGGAGGGATTATTGCTTCATTGACAGAGATTTCATCATACCATCTAATGAAACAACATCCATACAAAAAATACAAAAAATTGGCATCACCTAGAGGGCTGAGGCTTCTGGATTTGACTTATTTCTAATGGTGGATCATATGTTGAGAAAACCTGAGGTGCAAAATCCTAGACTTTATAAAAACTTTTCACATGGCCGACTGGGGTGCCAAGGTGTGGGCGTGCCTTGCAAAAGGATGTTTCACTTTATAAAAATGGTTTACCACAGGTTTCCTTTTATCATTCCCCCTTCCCATCTTGGTCAGAGAATTGACGAGCAATCCTTCCGCTGTCTCCCAGCTGGCGAGAACACAGACCATCATCACCAAGACATATGCATGTTTCCAGACTAGGTGGGATTTATGTTTTCTTTGTGATATGTGCACCATTTTATGAAATCTTTTTTTTCTGGTAACTATTCCAGTGCCTTAAATAGATTATCTTCCAAAAGTTCTCTTTAAGGTAACCTATGGAAGAATGGTTATTAAAACATTTATTGAATGAAAACATACTCTATCCTCATGTTAAACTATAAATCAAGTTAAAAGGAGACTCTCTCACCAGAAACTATGTTATTCAAGTGTGATATTCTCTGTAGTCTCCTATGATTTGAATCATTTATTTTATTCATTTATACCCTGACTCTTCAGAGGCTCACAAAATACATGCTTTTCCAAAAGATAAAATAAAGCGATGGATAAATCAAGAGAGAAGGAAGACATGATATGGAAATGAAACCAGGGCAAAGTTAACATATGTCATTATGTTCTGTCCAGCACTAGCCAGAGGCAGGCATGGATTTAGCCCTGAGCTTCTTGGGCTCAGGAATAACAAGAAAGCCCTGCTCAGAAATTGCCCCAGTGGAGCCTCATAAAGAGGGCAAAGTGCCATGCAAAGGAAACTTCCCATCTCTACCTCAGATAGTGAGTTTCATTTAGTTATTTCTCATGATGCTCCTCAGTACATGGCTAAGACTAAAGTTAAATTTAGTAAAAGCAGTTTTCCAAAGAACCCCAACCTCCTGCAAACAAAGTGTGTCTAAGCAGGTGGCTTTTGTAACAATGGCTTTGATTTAGAGAAATGTATGGGCAGCACATCCTTCAAATTGTCCTCTTGGAATATTTCATGCCTGGGTATTTGTCCAGAGGTGGAGAGAAGTGAAACAACAGCGCAGCCTTTATTGAGCACTTACTATATGCCAGACATTCTAAGTACCCCACATATATTATCTCATTTAATTTTCATGGCAAAGCTATGAGGCTACCATTCTCATTTTTAGTGGTGAGATAAAGAGGCATGGCAAGCTAAAGGTTGAACAGCTACTACATAGGAAGGAAGAAAAACAAGGCAGTATGACTCTACTGTGTTACTATATTGACTTCAGGAATGTGATTCTCATAGGTCATTGATGTAGGTCAGAGCCTGGAAAAGGAAAGATTTGTCTTATGTCTCTCCAAACTCAGAAGCCTGACCAGGTCAATATGCCCATCCCACCTTTGCACAAATGTAATTTTGCCCATTTTTATTAGTCTCAAAAATGTCTGGTAGAATATGTCTGAAAAAATACCTAAAGGGAAAAATAGCCACCCTTCCTAGGGTATGGGGACATGTTCCTTCCCAATCAGAGGAGTCTCCCCCCAGCTCTTTCATTCAGCCTGATATGTTTTAGAACATTTTTAGGTCAACCTAAAAGTGTAGTTAGTAGATGGCTAAAGTGAATTGACATTCGCGGGTGTTTTTATTTACCTGTAGTCAAGTCAAAAGCTCTGAAGTTTTAAATCAGTGGTCTTCAAAGTGTGGTCCCTGGACTAGTAGCATCAACTATCACCTGAGAACTTAGAAATGTAAATTCAGGGGCCCCACCTAGACCTATTGTTTCAGAAACTCAGAGGGTAGGGCCCAGCTATCTGAATTGGAACATGTCCTCCAGGTGATTCTGATATTCCCTTCAATTTGCGAACTGCTCCCCTAAATCATTGTGACATAAAGATCTGAAGGAAGGAAATGGCTTTTCCTTCTCAAGAGGCCTGTTGGAATTGGAAGGAACCTTGGCAATGACCTTCCAGGACCCAGTTCTTTTTCAGAGATAAGAAAACTGAGGCTCGGGGAAAGTGGAGTGATTTGCCTGAGATCACACAGCAAGTTAATGGACTAAATGGGCTTGAACCCAATTTTCCTGACTCTAGGCTTGAGATTTTTTCCCCTCTGGCATCTGTGCTCTAACAGTTGCATTTCCTTTAGTGGCTATTTTGCTCTCACTCTGCTGCAGTGTCTCCATGGGCGGAACCTTATAAAAATGGTTGCTGCTTTCACTCCCCTGAATCTTTCTCCTCCTGACATGGAATTCATCTATGAATGTGAATGAGCAGGTACTACTGTGGGTGATTCTCTCTCTCATATAGCCCAGCTCTGCGTACCTTGAACATGTTCCAACCTGGTGAACCCTCTGTAGGTCTCCTGACGTTCAGTGTTTTGAGAGCTTGTAGGAGAGCTTGCATTCCATTCTCTGAAGAGCCATAGGATGACCTTTCAAATCATTAGTTGTAAGGATCATCAGGGAAGGCAAAAATCCTAAATGATACCTTTTAGTTAGTGTTTCTAGCTTTCTGAGTTTTCTAAAAGTTTTAAACATACAGAAACCTGAGAAGACAAGTTCTTTAACTTTCCTGTACGTCAATGTCCTTGTCTAAAATAATGTGTCACTTAAATAGATGTATACAAATTAAATAAAATGCTATAGGCAAAGCCCAAGACCTCACATAAAGTAGATGCCTAATAATGGTTAACTCATTCTCCCTCCTTTTTTCCTCGTTTTATTGGTGTTAGGTAATCAAAGGTACAATGTAATTATTAATGACTTTTCAAAAACTAACATAAGAGCAGCTCATCTTAAAAAGTTGTTGGCTGATGTCTTCTTTTTTATTTTTCCCTGTGGTTCTCCTAAAGGATCTGCTCCGTTTTTTTTATTAATTGGACTCATACATCCTAACCTTTCCTTCATTACGGGACAGGGAAAAACCAGATGACAGTTCCTACCAAAGAGGAATAGGTCATCGTTTTGGCTTCAGGAGAGTGGACATAAGGACGAGCTCAATGTTACGCTTTTCAGATATATCAGTAATTTTTAGGCCAGTAATTTAGGTTCACACTGAATAAAAGAAACTTAATAGCATAAGATTTTCCAATGGCATGTTTTGGTTGAGCACTAGTGAAATACAGGATAAAAAAGTCCCTTGAATTGTGTTATGGTTGCTCAAATTCTGCAAAGTTCAAGCATGGATTTCATATTTTTTAAAAAATACATATTTTAAAACTAGAAATGGGGCTTTATGCCACCTTGGCTTGCCAAGCTTGCCTTTCTCAAAAGTTTGTCTATGAACCCTCACCTACCATTCACTTGCCTCCTGACTTTTTGTTTTACTGATATCACAGATATCATTTTTTTGTAAAACAACATTGCCCAGTGTATTTTCTAAACACCAGGGCAGGCTGCCTGACCTGCAGACCCTATTCTTCAGCCATCAGTATTTCTTAATATTCACCATTACAATTGGTGGAATTAGGAGATAATAAGAGTATTCACAACAAACTACAGTGGTTTGTGGTAACATACTCCGATTCCCCACAGGGTGTCCTAGAATGCTTTTGGAAGATTGAGTCAGTATTCTAACTGCCTTAAAAGCAGCTGTTATTTTGTTTTGTTTTAAGAAAAGCATCCTAAAAATGTTTAGAAGTATATATTCTACTTTCACTTCACTATTCACTAATTTGGTTAGTTAAAGTTTAGCACTCCCTGTCTGAGCACTCAGTCAAATTCTGAAAGTTATTTTTGTCACTTTCCTGTGAAAATATACTTCTCCAATAAAAATATAATTGACAAAAAAGTAATAGAAATGGGTGGTTATTCAACTCCAAGAGACTGAGGGAAAAGAAAATCACCTTTGCGAGGGTTAACTTTCTCAGAATCAGATATTGGTCCAAGCTACAGTTTCATGTCCCCCACCCCTCTGCCAGAAGGGCAGTGAGAGAGGTAAGGGCGATGCTGGAGATAATTGGTGGTTTCTCATGCAGTTCTGTTTACCTCGGAGAATGGCTCAGATTCATGGGGTGGCTCATCTGTTTGTTTCCCAGGAGTGTCCTCCTCATCAGGTACAAATGACTTGTTGTTCCCCCTGTCCCGTCTGCCTCCTTGGTGACGGATAGACGAGAACTGTTCCCTGTGCTCTGGGACTCTAATGTGATCTGGGTCGTGCTGGTAGCGGGAGGGGAGGAGGGGGTAGGGGAGGCATCGAGAGGAACAACGGGAAGTTAACACTAGGGGAACTACAGTCTTTCTTGGAAAAGAAAGTGTGTTTGTGTTCTAGGGCTAGTGCCCTTCTCTCACAGCTGCTATAATATTGATCTAGCTGTGATTCAGGATTCGATGTTAACATCACCCTCGTCAGTGGGAAAGTGAGCCAGGGAAATGGAGAACTCAGTATTTCTTCTGATGAAGCAACTCAAAGAAACTAAATATTACAAGGAGGGTGGGGGAAGGAACTCCACTTCTTTGAGTCTCCCAGCAGATACAGGAGCCTTGAAATGAATAGTAATACCTCTGGCTTTTATAGCTCCCCTATAACCAAGGAGCTCGAAGCTCAATTGTACATTAGTCAAAATCACCCTGTCAGGGGAGGCGATCTCAGGATACATATTAAGCAGGAGGAAATTAAGGCAAGAAGATTAGCGACTTACCCAGATTCCCATGCTAACACCATTGGCAGAGCTGGGAACTCACAACGCCCCATTTATCCCGTGACCTGTGGTTTGGATGGATGGCCACCTCACAGGTGCTGGCGGGACACTCTGAGCTCATGGCTCTCAGCCCTCAAACATTTCCACTTATGTGCTTGTTAGCATGCCTTGAATTTCCACCACTAGCAAGACAAGTGTTTGAACAAGTTATTATATCGCTGAAAGAACCCCCATTAAGAATATATTATTAACCACCATGCTTTGAGTGTCTACTGTGTTGCCTCAGCATTTTTATACAATATTTCTAATTCTTGAAATACGCATAGTCCTGCGAGATAAGTATGAATATCTGAATTTTACAAAAGAAGCAACCAGGGGCCAGTAGAGTTCAAGGAACTTACCCAAGGAGGAAAATGAAGCTCAGATCATTTAAACCATTTGTTCCAGGTCACACAGATAAAATGTTCTAAAGCCCCAAAACTGAGGGATGTCTGGTTCCAAAATCTGTACTCCTTTTATAGAACCATGCTTCCTCTTTTTAACCTTTTCTAGGGGAAACTTAAACCAGTTGCACTTTTGCTTCATAAGTTTATCCACAACTAGTAATAGACTAATCACCTTGCAAACTGGAGCAAGATGGAGAGAGTGAGGAAGAGGGGGCTGGTGGGTTTTAGGGACCTGGGTGGAGGAGAAGAGGGGAGCTGGCCTGATACAGAAGGCACAGTCTGCCTCCTTCATAATCATGCCTGGTCCCTGCCAAAGGTACTTGTAGGTGAGCCTGCTGCTGGATGCGGCAACTCAGCTTCTCAGGCACCTGCCCACTCAGGAGAGAACCCCCTACATGTCACATTCTCCTCATCACAGCTTTTCTATGCAGATGGACGTGATTGAAACAGATTTTATCAGAGTGGTGCTCCTTAGCCCTTACCCATCATTACATTTCCATCTAGACTGTGAGCTGCTGCATGGCAATGACTATGTCCTGATCGCATCCCAGCTGCCATTCTAGTGTCCTGACATGTGAGGTATGCTGTCGATGCTCGTATGAAAGAACAATTAGAGGAGTGTCGGTCATGACTTCATTTTACTTGCTATCTTCATCACCATGGCTTATAAGAGATGACAAATTTGGTATTGAGGTAAGAAGGAGGCATGGGACATTACCCCTAACTTTTACTCATTTAACAGATATTTATGGGAAATACAAAGATTTGGAGAACTCTTTGGTGGTACTTACAATGTAACTGAAGAAACAGAAAGATCTTTTTTAAAAACGTATAATAGAAATTAAGGTGCCTAAGGGCAGAATTCAATGAGTTCTACGATGTAGACTCAAAGACAGCATGGCAGAGTAACTGGCTAAGTCAGTATGAAAAATGTTTAATAGAGAAAATGGCATACATATGACCTTGACTTGAGATAAAGAGAGGACAGGGATCGCTGGGAGGGAGCTATTCTGGGTGTGTGAGTAAGGTCCATCAGAGAAGTGACTGTTTAGAGGAATGGCAAATTTAAAAAAATACACTGGGAGGATAGAGTACATGGAGAGATGCACTGGCATATGAGAGAGAAAGATCATTTATGGAGAGCCTGAAACCTTATTTTAGAGGAAGAAGTGAACCAATGAAGTTTTTTGAGGAGGAAAGCAACAGGATGAGACTTGTGTTTCAGAGCCATCCTATAGGTGATATGGAAAGGAAATTGCTCCATGAAAGCAAGCAGGCTAAGTGATTTCTTGACTATTTTCTTTGATCCTAGGGAAAGAGTCCTTTGCAACATTTACTTTGCAGAGGCCATAAAACCACATTGAAATGAATCACGCACTATCATCTCTTAAATTTCTGGTTCCAGTGGGCCTGAAGCAATGCTAAGGTTTACTGAAATTTCAGGTAATCAGAGTGGGAGGGAAATCATTTTTACAAACACAGGCCATTTGTGTGGAACACCAGATCAACTCATAATCAAAGCCTGTGTCAAGGAGAGTGAGAAGCCTCATCGGGCAGGTAGTGGAGAGCCCTCCTTTTTCCAGCGCACTGTGTCAAGCTGAATGGAGGTCCATTTCATTTCACCCAGGACAGTTAGGACTTGAGACACTTTCCACCGTGAATCTTGGTACCTTGGCCCCAGGAGCACTTCCCTTGGTTTGGGTAGTTTGTGTTTTTGCTCCATCAGGCATAATACTGCCAAGCACTTAGAGGCACATTTTCCGCACAGTGTGTAGGGATTTAGTGGTACAACTCCCATTCACATTAATGGAAATCCTGCCAGGAAATCTCCACACTGGGCCACACTGAAAGTTCACCCCTGATTGTTCTGTTTGATTTGTTTCACCTGTGTCTTCCTCCGTTCTGCTCTGAGGATGTTTGCGGGCTCGTTAGTGCCGGCCTGAACTCAGTGCTAAATCTTAATCCCATGCAGAAGTGAGGAGGCTCAAAGACGTCTTTATTGCTGAGGGAAAAGGAGTACCTGGCTGGATTTAATGTGGTTTTATTTGAAGCTATATTGGTTCTAAGAAAGCCAAAGATCCCCTGGGTATTGCTCTCAGGAGAGAAATGTGCTCATATTCAAAGGTGAATTGTGTTGCATTGAGGACAGGAATGAGAGAAAGGGGGAGAAAACCCCCACTATGACTAGGGAGACCCTCAAGCTACCCACCTGGGGGATCAGGGCACAGTGGAGCTCATTCTTGAGAAGACACAGGTGCCCATGCTTGAAGAGGACCCCATGAGGGGAAATAAATGATCTTGTTCTCCATATGGCTCAAAAGAGCGATCACCCTTCTCATACCAGGCACCACATATGGATTTTCAAGGGTAGCAAAGATTATTGCTAAAGTTTGTGCTGTTCTACATTTTTCTCTAAAATTTATAATTTTCTTTAAATTTAGTAGTTTCTTTCACAGTGGCTTGATTTGTTCTTGTTCACATGACTAGCTGATTATTGGATTTTTCTCTTCATGATGTTGGAACATGATTGACAGGTCTGACACCAGGATTCAGCTGACAAATTCTTTCTGTCCTTGGCCATTGTCACGTTCTCTCTAATGTTCACACTGGTCTGAGCACCTGATGGCTTTATGCTCTTTCCATGTGTTCTTAGGTACGACAATTAAATGAGACCTGAAGATAGGAACTCGACTCTTCCCTTAGGATCTCAATGCTGTACGTTTAACAAAGAGCTGGGAAACTCAACTTAGGATTCAGGGGAGAATTTCTCCTTACACCTTCTCACCACCTAAAAATGTAATTAAAAGTATGGTATCTGGAGTCAGACTCTCAGGGATGAGATCCACTGTGTGCCCATGAACAAAAAATGTATGCAACCTCTCCAAGCCATGATATTCACCTCTATAAACTGTAAATAATAATAATGCCATGAAGTTGGCACTGGGGTAAAACTTAAATGAGATAATCCATGCAAAGAACTGAGTGCTATGTCTCCCTCATAATAAGAAGTCAAAAGGTGATTGTTGTTATTGTCTTTACTTCTGCAACTCCAAATAACGCTGCGGTATTTTATATGTAGAAGCCAAAACAATTTGAAGAGGCCTTTGAGTATGCTACTTTTCATTCTGTGCAGAGTAGTCTCCCTTATTCAAGGTTTTGCTTTCCATGGTTTAAGTTACCCATGGTCAATTGCAGTCCAAAAATACTAAATGGAAACTTCCATAAATAAATAATTGATAAGTTTTAAATTGTGAGCCATTCTGAGTAGCGTGATGAAATCTCATGCCATCCTGTTCCAACCCATCCCCACTGGGACTTGAATCATCCGTTTGTCCAATGTATCTATGCTGTATACCCTCCCCGCCCACTAGTCACTTCGTAGCCACCTCTGTTATCAGATCAACTGTCATGGTATGGCAGTGGGATGTTCAAGTCACCCTTATTTTACTTAATAATGGCCCCAAAGTGCAAGAGTAATGATGTTGGCAATTGGGATATGCCAAAGAGGAGCCTTAACGTGCTTCCTTTAAGTGAAAAGCTATGTACATATAGGAAAAAACATAGTACCTATAGGATTCAGTATATCTTGCAGTTTCAGGCATCTACTGGGGGTCTTGGGATGTATCACCCATGGATAAGTGGGGACTACTGTATTGCCTGTTTCTTTATGTAATGTGTTCCTTAAAAATAGCTCCAATAATAATAAGCGGAAGATGAAGGTGAAGGAGAAGAAGAAGGGGGAAGAGGAGGCGGAGAAGAAGAAGAAGACACTGTATATGCATTACATTCTGTGGTTTACTTCTAGCAACCACAGGAGGTAGGCAGCAATGATACACTCTCCTCATTTCACAGGTTAGGAGACTGAGTCACAGAATAGTAAATGGCTTCCTAAATGCACATAGGTAATATGTGATGTGACTGAGACCTAATCTCAATTTTTCTTTCTTTATATACAGTGTGTTTTATACTTGCAGGGAAACACAAAATGGAAAGATTTTCTGAGCAAAGTAAACAGGAGGGAAAAAAATCTGAGAAAGTTGATGTAATTCACTATCAGAAGAAGCCAAACAGCATCGTTTTGATGCCTTTGTAAAGCCAACGGTGTTGGACCTATAGATGTTTAATTGGAAATGATTTGGACAAACACAATTCTCATTCTGCAGTAGCAACTTGTTCCCTTAAGGGTAATTTCACTCTTAAGTGATCTCAAATCCTACCGAAAAGATATAAGCAAGAATATTGTACCAAGGCCTTCCCAAGAAGCAGCAGCATCTCATCTGCATTTTTATCATCATCATGAATTATTTATTAAGAAACAAATTGCCTGTAGAGGCAGGCTAAAAAACTGTCTAAACAGACGTTGAAAATCTCCTAGATCTCATCTTTGTTTCTGCAAGTTAATAGTCTAATGCAATTCCACAAAAGTAGATACGTATAAAAACAAACAAAATAACATTAAGCCAAATGGGTCAACAATAAGCAAGTTATATTATATAATTGAGAGCCTCTAGATCTCTCTTAGGGACTTTATTTTTCATGCCAAGATTGAGTCTGAATGATTTTCTGAACTGAGAGGAAAAGCAGCAAGGAGACTGCTTATTTTTCCAGCCTCTTGAGGACTGGTCTGAACTCTTACCTTGCCTTGTACCTCAAGCACTTGTCATAAAGTTGACACATACTAGATGGTAGGTAAATGAAATAGGGTAAATCAAGTGAGATAACAAGATAGGTACACCATTAGTTAGAGCTACATTGGCAAAGGGAAATTTTCTAAAATATCCCAAAAACCTTCATGGAAGAGGTAACTTCATTAAACAAAGGAGCTTGACAATTACGTCCCTCCTGGTGAACCTCCATGGATGTCTAGCCACACAATCTAAACTCTAACTTGCTGGGGGAAGGAAAAGTAAGAATGTATATAATACTCATTCTTAAAGGAGAAAGAGAGTGTCTTAAAATCTATACTAAAAAATGTAATCAAGTTTTATTTTTAATCGGATTATTACCCAGTGAAATTAGATGTGAAAAGTCTCACTTTATTTTGTTATATCTAGTCAAACATGGGGTAGGAAGTTTAGTTTATAGATTAATTTACCAGTGAATGAATTCTTTGGCCTCCATCATTCAGTTAGAGGGGAGAGGAAGAAGAATACCATAGACTGGTCCCGGAAAAAAAGGAGTCATAACGAAGTTCTCTCTCAAGAATTATCCACCTTGCTTAACTCTTTATCTCTGGGCTCAGAACACCATTTGCATGAAAAGTTTAATTGAAAAAAGCAAAAGACAAAAAAATCCCCATAATCGAGAGTCTGAGGGCTCCTCAATGGTCCCGAATCCCATGATCCCTTTTTCCTTATCTGTCACTGAAGAGCTTTGTTTCACTTTTAAGAAACATTATCTCCTCTCTTTCGATGAATGTTTATATCTCACACTTTCTCTTTGGATGCCATGTCTTCATTGTATCTACGCTCAGAACCAGTGTGGGCAAGTTGGCTGATTTATGAGACAGAAGAGTCCCATTAGCTTGTGGGCCACTTGTACACCACAGGGAGGTGGCCGCAGAGGCCTTGGTGGCTCCTTGTGAGAGGCATCATTTGCGGGCGACCTAGAATTCTCAGTAAGACTCATCAGAAGTACACGGTCTTTTGTTTGATCTTGTTCTTGTCTTAAAAGCTCCCTGTAATGAGGAGAATGTACTTGCTGACAAATGTGTATACTCTCCCTTTCCTGTATGTGGTGCTCCCATTGAAATGAAGAGACTTTGGCCAAGTTCATCATCTGGCACATACACATGCACCTACAAGCATGCCAGTCCTTGTTCTTTGTGCCAAAGACCTTTTAGTGCTCCCCACCCTCAGCAGGAGAAAGAGTCTCCAAGGAAATTTTGCTATTGAGTCCATTGTTTTTATTTGATTTGCTTAATGAATATTGAATTCACGCATAACAGGGGATGAGGGTCAGAACAGAGAAACTACCAAAGTTCAAGGCAGAAAGTGACACAAAACACAAAGTTTATGGGGCAGCATGCACACCTGTTATCCAATTAAAACTATGGGTTTTAATGTTTGTATTACTTCGCAGTGGTCGTTGGGGCTGTTTGTTTTGTGGCAACAATATTGCAGTTATAAAGGGGCTTTGTGTTATTTTTCTTCCTTTATCCAATTGCTAACGATTTGGGAATCCAGTGCCTCCATACTAACTTTTGAATTGCATTGAATATTTGTGTTTATTAAATTTTTAATCAGAAATTGGAACTAAGAGAAATAAAACTGACATTATACATTTCTCTGACATGTCTGGTATTTCTTATTTCTTCGGTTAGGACATCACTATCTTTTTCTCTCTCTGAAGAATGTGGAAAACAAGTCCTAATCTTAGCCAAGGAGATATGGAACTGAAAGACCAAAAATGTATTCAGCAACTAACAATGTTGTTTCACCCAATAACTAATAGTTGAGCACTTAATCTCTACTAAGTAACTGCGTTTTACATGTCATTTTATTTAATCCTCATAAGAATCCTAATAGGAGATATTATTATTTTACATGGAAAAGATAACCTAGAGAAATTAAATAACTTACCCCAGTCCACACAGATCATAAACGACAGATCCAAGATTCAAGCCCAGACAGTCGGAATCCAGAGCCCACATGTTTATCTGCTTTGCTATGCTACTGCTTTATGTTGGTCCTACATTCTCCATTCAGCCATTCACACTAGTCTCCAGCATGCTTAGGTATTAATAGATCTGTGTCTTCTACTAGATTTTAAGTGTTTTGACTCTAAGGATTATGTCCTTAATCACATGTACAATACCCACAGAAATTCAAATATATTGTATGCTCAGTAAATTCTTATTAAATTGAATTTAGCCCTTATAGCCTTTATAATCTACATGTTCTCAATATACTGATGAATTAGCTCCATGTTCTCTTTTGAGCTCCTAACCAACTCTTTAAACTGTGTTGGCTAAACATCTCCAACTGAATGTCCTGCAGCTGGTGCCGCCAATGCAATTTTTCCCAAATCCAGTTTAGCATCATCACCTTTCCCTCTCTCCAGATTCATCCTCTTCTGTATTCTCTGTCTCTGTTTATGGCATCCGTGTCCACCAGGTGGTTTTCAATTTAAAACTTAGGAGTCATTTTATACATCTCCATTTTTAACATTCTTTCCCTATCATCCAGGAAAAATTAAGCCTTTTAGAAAAATGAAGCATCTTATCACATTTTAATATTCATTCTTTCCTTTAAAATACATGAGTTGAGCACCTACTCTGTGCCAGGTGCTTTTCTAGAGACACAAAGGTGCAAAGATGAATAATATGAGGCCATCCTCTGTGAAGACTATAGTATGGTGACAAGTGAAGAGACTGGATATAAAGATGTATCATAGTTATTTACCGCTGTTTCCCTGGAGAGAATATAGCTCCATGAAGGCAGGATTTGTAAAAGTCTCCAATGTCTAACACTGTATCTGAAACATAGTAGGTGACATATATGAAGATCTGAATAATAAATGAATTAAACTACCACCTATATGATATATATGGATTCCTTCCTTTTTGCTTTCCATGATATGATTCTGATGCTTACTTCCATCTAATTCTTATTTGACTCTGGCTTATTCTATGGTGGATTGTTGGATATCATCTCTCAATCTAAATTATAAGCTCTTTGAATCAAGGTGTTGGATCGCTAAACCCACACAGCTCAGCGCAATGCTTCAGGGTCAACAGACACTCAATATTTATTGATCTGAGTGGGCACATGGGTAGGTCCTATTAGTAGAAAGTATGGGAATCATAGAACACTCTAAACATTTTTACTTTAACTTCTCATTTGTGCTATGTTTCAGTAATGAGTCATTAACATAAGGTTGGTCTTTAGGGTTGCCACCTGGATTATTTTATAGGATTGAGGTTAGGAAACAACGAGTTTAGGACAAAATCACTCACTGAGTTTAGAAAAAGTCTTATTTTGAGTCAGTATTGGAGCCCCATTCAGTTAGGTGGTAAACAGTAGGAAGAGCACAAGGAAAAGCTTGACGGTTTCTGCCAAAACTTGCCCCTTCTCTTTTCAACTCCGATTTGCTACAACTTCATACATGTATGAGATAGTGAAGAGGGAACCAATTAAGTTATTTATGTATTTAGTACCAGAGTCAGCAAGATCCTTTTCCCCCTCAAAGCAGTTAAAACGAATAGCACATTGGAAAGGGAATTGCAAACACTGCTTCCTATAAAAGAATATGTGAACTGGTTCTGATAACACCAGTGGTTACCTGACATACATTCTTCCTATAGTGTTTTAACAAGCGGGACTATTTTTAGGGAAATTCTTTGCCTTGAACTAAATTTATGGCCTTAAAGTCTTCTCGTCTATTTTTTGTGTGTGCGTGCTCCAATGGTCCAATTTATAACTGACACCTTTACTACCTACCAGCATATCGGTTTCATCTCCCAAAGGAAGAGAAAACCAGACCCTGTGACTAGTGAACTGGATTGAAAATCTAGTCTAATGCTGACAGATAAATGCACTAATTTTCTTCTGTGACTGGTTCTGCATTGCAGGGTGAGCCTGCTTCTAACAACTCCCTCAAAAGGCTCTGTAACCCGTCCAAAAGATGATGTCAAGTGCTACAAGGACCCAGGTCAGCCCTGCATCATAGGTAACAGTTACCTCAGTGATAAAGTTACCACGCAGGTTTTGAATGAGATTGTGTTTTTAAATGAAAGACTGGCTGGAAATGTAGACTTGGACCAAGCATTAATAGGGGAAAATTTGAGACAAACAGAGGTTAGCATTTGGTTTCTTTGTGGTGTTCAGGAAAGGTCAGGGACGGTTCTAATAGAGAAGGAACCCAAAGTTTCAATGAGGAGTCATGGTGTTCCACTAATGCGTGAGCAGGTAGTCTAGACAAAGTGAACTCCAGGTTTAGTTCAGAGCTGTCCTGTGACACGGAAACCCCAGTTATTCAACTGGAACTGGTCACAAATCCCTAAGCAATCGAAGACCTACTGAGTGTCTTGTTTAATTTTATTCTAAGGAAGTAACACCCGTCCCATCCCATGCCAACTGTTTAGGTCAGATGGGGAGGGAAGATATAAACAGCAGGCATGGAACCCGTCAGATAACCTTAGAGATTAACTTTATGGGTTTCTTTTTTTTTTTTTTTTTTACCCTGTACTACCAGAGTCATGGCTGTGGAGATGGCTGGTGAATCGACCAGAGCCCAAATGGCAACCACGTTCCTATTATCCATCTGTTGTGTTTCCTCACAAAGGTTTAAGTACAAGATTGATTATGCATATCTGACAATGTGAAGTACCTCTGAGTAAAGAACCTAGAAACAGTTTCTCACTCTACACAAAAGAAAGAAGACATACATCCAGAAGATAAATGGTGAAAATCCCAGCAGTAAGAGCATAGAAGATATCCGTGTTGTTAAAAAGAAGTATTGAGATATCTGGAATTTAAAATATATGAGTTTTAAGTGCTATATAAGTTGATTTAGAAAACTAAAAAAGCTCTCTTTTAAAGCAAGCATAACTAGTGAGAAACCATGTCCTGCAAAAAAAAAAAAAACAAAAAAAAACCACAAGCTTTATACAAAGAAAAGTAAAACATTTTAAAAGTACAAACCTAAAATTAAACTAACTATAACTAAAAGGAAGAACCAGATTGTTTGTTCAGTGAAGAGTTTATTACTGTTGGCATAAATAAAGCTAAAATATTTTCAATTTTAGAAAAACAAGAAAAACTGGGAACTGTGTGTGTGCAGAGACTGAAAACACAGACGCACAGACCATCCATGCTGTTGGGCTCTTCTCTGTGCAAGGTGGAGATTAGCGTCACGGACACTTGCTGCTGCAGACCCAGGAAGATGCGTTTCCTGATGCTCCAACAATGGCTGCCGCCACACAGGCCACCCACGTGGGTTCAGCCCGGCCGAGGAGGGCCAGTGGTCTCATGATAGGCAAGTCTCACTGCATCTTTCTCGGTGCCACGCTACATGTTTCTTTCTCGGTGACCCTCTTGATTAGAAAGAAAACTGTTTTGGCCATTATTTCTGACTCCATGGGATTGTAGGAGGGTCTTCTTTCTCTCCTTCTTCATCCTGAAAGATGACTTTGCTTGAAATCTTCCCGGTAGGAAGATAGAAAAGTCACAAAAATAATGCCTTCATAATATAATGCTTTACTTTCAAAGCCCTTGCCCACACATTAGCTCATCCAATGAAGGGGCAGGACAGGTGTTTCTAAGTCTATTTTGTAGATAATGATCCTGAGGCTCAGAAGGGTCAAAGTGTTTTACCCAAGCTGGTACAGCTAATAAATGAAGTCTAGGGCAAGACGATGGACTTCCAGTCTTGTACTTTTTTCAGAACACATCAAATTTCATCACAACAAGCATATGCTACTTTCTGCAAAGAGCTTTGGAATAATATGAACAACAAAATGTGTTTTTTATTTCTTGTTTACTTGTGTGTATTGCAATACTACTTTCACATTTCAAAGTGATTTATTTACTATCCATCTTCTTGAGAGACAGATAAATTATGTCTTTACATAAGCTTTCATTTAGATAACCACAGCCTTCTAGCTTTATGCTACTTATGTGTCCTTGAGATGGATGGATGGATAGATAAGATAGATGATAGATTAGATAGATAGATAGATAGATAGATAGATAGATAGATAGATAGATAGATAGATAGATAGATAAATAGATAGATAGATAGATGGATGGATGGATAGATGATAGATAGATGATAGGTAGATGCCAAAAAGAGATATATAGATATAGATTTTTTTGGTATTGACAGTAATATATTCATTTCTATTTGTTTCCTAAAGTAGTTTTACTTGATAGTATTTTTTGTTTTTCTCTAAGTCCCATCCAGAACTTATGCAAATTGTTAATGTCGACAGATTTTTGAAACAAGACTTTAGGAAGAAATCTTAACCATGTTATACCCAATATCTTCCAATGATTTTAAAGTTTCACTAGAGGGCACTCCCACTTCATGGCCAGGAGGCAGCAAGGACAAAGGACCAGAGTGGTCTGGATGTTTAACTCTGTGTACCTACTATTTTGTTTTCTTTCTCACTCTCTCTCCTCCTTTTTCTCACCCATTGTATAAAAAACAAAGTGAAATTACACAGGTCTTCCTTTAAACATATGAATAGAAATGAACTACATTGAAAAACTAGCAAACATCCACACCTGTGAATTATGATTCACCTTGTGGCATAGAGCACATTATTGGAAATTTTCTGCATTGAATTTCTGGTTGTCAACATAAACAAGAGGACAAAATATAGCATGAGATGTTAGCTTAGTACATCAAGAAATATGTCTTTATTGGACAACCCGGGAAGAAAAGCCAATGGTTGCCCAGAACTGATTTCCAGCTTGTAAGATTTTCAGGGTCACCTTTTTCTGATAAATATTTGGGTAAACGCAAATTATAAAGGTGCGTGGGGTCAAGAAAGAGGGGAACTAAAAAAAGGATCCAAATAGGCAATCAAATGAAATTGTTTAAGAGTAAATTAAATATGAGGCCTTGCTTTCTAGTTCATACCCTTTTATCAGAGAATCTGAAGATAGTTTTAAACATATATTTTAACAAAACAATACATAGAGCATTTCTTGTGGGAAGAACCTAAGGGATTGCAAAGTCAGAAGGAAAGTAGCCTATCTGCTAAGTATAGAAGCCACAGTCCCCTCGGGCTCCAAGTTTTAAACTGATCTCAACCCTTTGGGGGGTTGAATTTCTTTACTGTTGGCAAAACACAACTTCCAGCTTCAAAGAGAAATGGCATTAAGAAGGCCTGTTACAGAGAGATTCAAAAGACTTCTTGGATACCAAATCACTCTTACAAAACACCATTTTGATGATTTTAGTAAAGATTAATCAGAAACATATGTATTAAGTTTTTCTTTAAAATTACACTGGTTTATAAAATAAGAGAAAAGGCCTATGGTAAATTGCAAAGCCCCAAAACATTTCAAAAGCAAGTTGAGATGCTGATAGACCCAGGAATACAACCAGATTTTCCCTGTATCAATTTGAACCATCCTTATTTGATTTAAGCTATATCAAAGGTAAGTTAACATTATGGCTTTCTGCTATTATTAGCCACAGAAACACTTATTTGCTATATTTGCTTTGCAACTATGGACTCATGAACTTCAGTGGAAAGGTAGGCTTATGTGTTTATTTTGCAATGACACAAACTTAATTATTCATATGACCTAAAATGTTTCATTTTGTTTGAATAGAAGGCAATGCTTCTAAAGTCTAAACTGAAGACTCCTTGGGAAATGTATCTCAAATAATTAATTACTGGAATTAAATTCTTCTCTGACAGCTCTAGTCGTGAAATACACCTGATATAAAAGACCTACAATGACCATTACTGGGGAAAATTCTCACTGCAATAGGTGATAATACAACTTTGCTACCAATCACCAAAACAATCACCAAAACAACTCACAAGAGTGAGTGAGCCTTAGACAAACCGTGTTTTAAAGGAATCTAAGGTGAATAGCCAAGAAAGCACAGGTAATTAGGAATCAGTGACAGAAATCACTAGAGATTGATAGGTCCTACTTAAATTTTCTCCTAGTTCCCCTAGTTCCTTTAGAAATGGAGCATAATAAAAGTAAAAATAAATTAAATGTTGAGATGCAACTAATAGATTTTATAGGTCACAAAATAACAAAGTTTCTCCCTCCTACAAACAAATCAAGGGCTATGATAAGAAGTTGCCTTTATCTTTGGGGAAGAGTATAATAATAATAATAATAATAATAATAATAATATATAATATATATTAAGTGCTTAATAATCATTTGTAGCAGGATTGAAGAAATTTAGGAAGTCCTGTCTTCAGAAATATTTCTAGTAAGTGTTATCTTTTCATACAACCAAATAAAAATGTTTTCCCCAGGGAATGTGGTGGTGAACAGCTGGTCTATAATCAAAAGGTTCTTGCTAGAAACCATGTTCAGCTTTCTTTTAAAAAAATGTACCTGGAAAATAATACCAATATCTATTAAGAGCTGGATTTAGCCCGTTATCATGTGCAAATGTACCTGCCTATTAACTTACAGATTGGGCAGGTATTTTACGAAGGTGCAGTATTTCTGTCCCAGGTCATAGCTTGAGTTATTCTCCCTTTCAAGGTCCCCAAAGCTTCATCTGTCACTCTTATTGTCAAATGTTCTATTTTTCCTGTTCCTGCCAGCAGTGATTTCAATTTGGGCTTGACTTCAAGACAGGCCACATTGTATCTGTGATGTCAATGGAAAGGGGATAAAAGTCATTAAAGATATTTGTTATTTTGAAAGGTTTAAAAGAGTTTTTCTTGGTGGGTAACACTTTATCTGGAAAGAACTTCAACTAATTGTCTGACCAGGGAATGGGCACCTAAGTGAGAAAAAATATATTTAATAAAGCATTGGCGTCTATTATTTTTCCCCTTTCATTGTCCAATGCCTCTGGGCCTGGTGGGCTTTCTGGAGGCATCTGAGCTCAATATTCCTTCAAACAGCAGAGCAATGATTACACTGCTGGGCTGATTCGCTTTCTGTCTGCCCTAGGTAAGGGATTCTTGCTTCAAACACCATTTATTGTAGAAATTGTTGCTAGGGTTCTAGAAATTGCATGTGTATCCTTTAAAGAGCCCCCAAAAGACAGAATTGGAGGTGTACTTAAATCCTGTTTTGTTGTTCTTAATGTCCACCTCACTTAACATCCATTGCTCCATAACAATAGAGTAAGCAATTAAGAATACAACAGTTTCTAAAGGGCCAGTGGTATCCAAATGATTTGAGTTCTCTAAGAAAGGTGTCAATTAGAAAAAGCAATGAACTCAAGAACAATAGACCAAACTCACACCAACACACACATCCATCTGTGTAACACTTTGAAAAACAGAAAAAAATGATTTTTGTCATTTACTTTGGACAGGTTATGGGAGAAAAAAAACCCAAAACAAAAAGACAACATTTTTAGTTATATTAGATTTTGACTGGTGGGTTAAGAACAAACAAAATGGAATAGGCTCATACTTGAGTAGGAAAGATACCATGGTTTCTCTCAATATCGTTCATATGTGGATGGCAATGATTCTCTGACAGTTACCTTTTTTTTTTTAATTAATTTTATTGGGGTGACAATTGTTAGTAAATTTACATAGATTTCAGGTGTACAATTCTGTATTACATCGTCTATAAATCCCATTGTGTGTTCACCACCCAGAGTCAGTTCTCCTTCCATCACCATATATTTGATCCCCTTTACCCTCATCACCCACCCCCCACCCCCTTACCCTCTGGTAACCACTAAATTATTGTCTGTGTCTATGAGTTTTTGTTTCTCATTTGTTTGTCTTGTTCTTTTTGGTTAAAACGCGGTTACCGAACACATCTGAATAACACAAAAGAGAAAGGAACATTTTGATGTGTTGAGGAAAGTTGTTTTGACAAATGTCAGTGCTTGGGTCTTGCTGGCTGAGGCCTGTTGTTAACTTCCCACAACTGCATGCGTGCTCGAGCTTATGCCATTCTGTCAGGCGACATTGGACATACCCAACACAATTTCATTTCCATTTCTCTACAACATTACAAGCTTCCTTGGCAGCAAAATCACATATTCTTATCACAAAAATAAATGAGAGAAAAGAAGACATACATTCCTGTCAAGCTATGTCAAGACATATTTGGTGTGTATTTCACTTCACTATCATTGACAGCAAAGATGTCACATACTCTTAATACAAAGTAAAGAAGTATTTTCCTTTTTTTCCCCTGCTAGGCATCAATTTCATTTTATTCACTTACAAGCACCAGTGATAGGAAGGTGTCTTTTTAAAACAAACTTTTAAAAAAGGAAAAAAAAAAGTAGTTTTTGTGTTTGGCTGGATTTCTGAATGGACATAATGTACATGAATTTAATCTGAAATATCATAACAACCGTGATAATTGTCATCTATCACCACTTCATTATCCATTTTCACAACACACATTCATTATTCTGATTTACTTCTTTCCATGCATGTGATGGGGTCTGGGTTAAAATAAGTCATGGAGATATTCATTTTTTGTTAACGATACCAATGGAATAAGAAAGAAAAAGAAAAGAAGTACAGAAGGAAGGAAAGAAAGAGGAAAGAGAGAGGAAAGAGAAATTAATTCACTCAAAACTGAAATAGATTCTTAACTCTAAATAAAACAAAAACCTTCAAAGACCTAAATATAGTGTACTAGGGAAAGTTAACACTGAATTGTCATCTAGACAGTTCATACTGAATGATTAGTTTTTACCTTTCACTACATTATGTTCTATTTAATTATGATATTTTGATAAACATGCATTAGAGTTAAATTCAGTGGGAAAATGCCTCATTTAGCTACCCTGATGGAAATGCGTGGAACTCTTGCAGCTGAGAGTTGTCACCTAAACCACATTCACTGGGCCAACACCACTCAGGGAAGGTGGGGTTCCCCCACCAGCCTTGCTTTGGCCTCAGGAGGAGACTTCCTTGAGAATGCTTGGATTATTGCTCTTTCAATGCCATAGGACTCATATCTATGACACATACAAATCCATGGAATTTAAAGGCTGAAAATTATTTTAGAGACTATTTAGTCAAACAACCACATTTTACAGCTTAAAAATGAAGACCTAGAACAGTTGGATCAAACAGTTTGTAATCAAGTTAGATTTAGGAATTAGCATTTCATCTGATAGTAATGAAGGATCATTTAGAAATTTCTGTGTAGGGAAGTATGTAACATAAATGTAATAGGTGTTTATCACTATTTTCTAGACTTGTGAGTTTCACGGTCCAAAAAAACTTCTGAGAAATTCATAGACCTCCAGATATGCACACACACACACACACACACACACACACACACACACACACACATCTAAAAATTGGGGAACCAAATAAAGAGTTACAACTTTTTCTTTTGTCAACTAGAGAAATAAAAGCAAATGGACACATAATAGTCACTGAGTAAATATACATTAAAATTTCATATGAGAGATTTTCAATACAAAAATGTTATGAAATTCTGAAATTTTTTTCATAACTAAAATTTAATTCACTTCCTGAAGATTCTGATTCCCTGGGTCTAGGTTGAGGCCAGGTTTGGGGGAACCACTGATTTATTCCACCCTGTCCTCTAAAGAAGGAAGCTTTTCCCTAATCTCTGAGAGACAATGGCACAGACTCTGCTGGATGCCTGTTCCATTTGGGGCACTTCTTCCTTGAAAGAGATTCAAAAAAAAAAAAAAAATCTGTGTCTGAAAAGAGCTGCAGGTTTGGGGTTCAAAGATGAGCATCATAGGCTCTGCTCATTTTTCTCACATATAAAAAGAGGATTATAATAAGAAATTCCCATATCACAGGACTGTCATAAGGAATAAATGGGAATATAAATGTGAAAATGTCTGTAAACTGTAAAATACTCTATAAATATTAGTTACTGTTAATAGTATTCAGGAGCTGGGATTTGATTTACCGAGTCTCTCAAGGGTTAAATGAAAAGCAAAATAATGTCATCCCCCCACCCACCACCACACCCTGCACGAATACAAAAAGAGCAGAACATGCTAAATCAGAGATACTTTGTCCTAGAAGGGACCTGAGGTGATTCTTTGAATTTTCCTCATTTTAACTTTAAAATAACTGATTACCGGACCGACATCCTGGAATCACACAGTTATTTCCTGAAATCTTCATCAAGAGGAAACTCCAAAATTGCCTCCCTCTCCTGACTGATGGTTATAATGTAGAATTATAGGGCATTTCTTTTCTAAGAAGACCAAACACCCCAAAGAACCCCAGGCAGAGCTCATCGGCACTCACAACTAACTGGTACCTCGAGCATTAGGAATGAATTCAACCTGTGTTAGAGCTGAAAAGTACGCTAGTCTTCACAGTTCAGCTCCCTTATTTTATATTTGAGGAAATAGAGACCCTTTCAATGCGAAGGAGCAACTTGCTCAACATAACACAGATCTGCCAGGCCAGCGTTCTTTCTGAAGTACCACAGCCGAGAAGAGCTTATCCTGATGTTCCTAGCCCACCTGTGAATGCTCCTCAAAACACACAAACAACACATACCTGATAACATGTTCCTCTATCAAACATACAAAACCTGTGAGGTGGCTCCTGATGATTCTGCCTCCCTTCCTCCCACCTCTCTAGGGACCAGGAACATTCATTCATTCATTCATTTGTTCCTTCCTTCATTAATTCTTGTACCAATTCATTCAATCAGTAATCCAGCGATTCTCAAATCCTTGGTGAACATCTACTATGTGCAAAGCACGGGGCTCGGCAAAGCAGAAGCAAAAGCAGTGTGAGACAGGAAGACTTACACATGTGTGAAATACACCGTCACCAGAAGTGTAGTGATCCAGTGTGCATTGCAGGCAGTAGAGCAAGACAACACATCTCAGTGACCCAAAGAGTGACATAGGTCAGCAGAGAGTAAATTTACAGTAGCTTCAAAAACAAAGCTTGGCGAAAAATAAACACCCATCAACAGCAAGCAAATAAGCAAGCAAAATCAGTTAATTAAGGGCTCAGTAAAATGTGAGCTCCATGATATCAGTCTCTGGCCTGCCTTTTGTGCCAGTGTGGCATCAGCGACTAGAAAACAAGTTGCATACGGTGGATGTTGAATGAATATTGGTGACTGAATGGTATAGGCGTAGGATGTCCACTCCTAGGTCCTAAGCCCTAAGTAGCGATCCTGGAATAGGAACTTGAACCCACAGTTACGGGGACCTCAGACGCCCATATGCCTTCAATGTTTGACCCAGAGCTTTGGACCTTTTCATCATGGCCGGTTTTTAGGAAATGAAAGAATTTGAGGAGTGATTCATATGCTCCTGAAGGAATGAACATACACCAAGTTTTTACTGTTTCAATGTTTTTAAACAACTTCAATGTTCTGGAAAAACAATGAATTGTGAAAAAATACACAAGCACATATTTCTAGGGGCACACATTTTTTTACCTTCCCCTGAGGCTCCAATATGGTTTGGCATAATAATGGTCTTCTCAAAATTTTGACATTTTCTTCATCATGGGTTTTTTGTTTTGTTTTATTTTTTTTTTGTATTAATTTTTATTTTAAAGCATATTGCATTAAAATAGTATTTGTTCTGATTATGAGGGTTTTTTGTTGAAATTTTGAAATTTTGTGCCTGAAATTAGTGTCTTGCGCACCGTAGGCTTATCCTGGCCTAAAGAACAATCTCTTCCATGCTGCTTCTCTGCAGCCTTGTTTGGGCCTCTTTACACATCAGGGTCAGGCTCATGTGCCTCAGGAGAACCTGGAGACTGAAGGGATGTGGACAGACCACTAGATGGGCCCTGAGAAGTTGGAAAAACTCATAACTTGGAACAATCAAATTGTATTTCAAATTCATTAGAGTAGATTCCAAAGGTGAATTTATCATATCACTTTGTTTTTATCATGTATTTGGTTTTATGTACTGTTCTTGTACTTGAGACAAGGCACATATACTTTCTTGCTCAGTGTGACTATTTATAATCTTCATGTTTTTTCTCTCATTAATATGAGAAAGACTAAGGTGGGTATGAGATAAACTCACCAGTAGATGAAAAGGGAGAACAATTGGGGTGAGTGTATGCAGTCTGTGAGTAGCCTCAGAAATCAGAAACTCTGACTTAAAAAGGCTTGGGACTGGGAGATCTGAAGGTGGGAGCAGAAAGTGTTCAAAACTTATGATTCAGAATTAGTTTTAAGTCCTCCCAAGATAGAGTTAAGTGAAATTTGTTATGGGCAAAAGTAATTGCTCTTTTTATAATGTCTAAAACAACTATAACCATGCCAGATAATTTTATTGTGTTCTTAAACCAATTATAAAAGCATTACATGCACACAGCTTATAAAATTAATCATAGCCAAAGATAACCATTGTTAACATTTTAGTGCATTTCCTTCCACTCTTATTACTATGTATTTGATATTACACTTCATTTGCAGTTCTGTATCCTTTTTTTATTTAATAGTGTATCTTGAGCATGTTTTTAAAATGTTAACATATATCATTTACAATAACGCCATAGTATTCTATCATGTGGATTTAACCAGTCCCCTGTTGTTGGACACGCAATTTATTTTCAATTACTGCCATTATAATAAATAATAAATGTCTATAATAAATGTCTTTGTACATAATTCATTGGCTTAACTTCTGTCCATTGACTTAAGCTAGATTCCAAAGTAGAAATAAATGTTTTTTTGAAGAACATATGAATTTTTAGCCGTTTTAATTTTTTTAGGTATAACTTAAACACCTTTTCATGCTTTATTATATATGCTCCCTGCTAATTTAGTGTCTATGAAAAATACCAAGGTTATTATAATAATTGGGAAATGTATCAGTGAAAATTCTTATAGTAAATATTTCAATCAGAAAATTTTCTGGTGAAATTAAATGCTATATTTTTTTCTTTTGAATAAAAATTCTTTTTCTATTAAAAATTTATATAAAATTTTATTAAAGATTTATACTAAAAAGTTATTAAAAATTTGCTTGTTTTTTTTCTAATGCTTTATTTATTTCTTTAAGTTATGCCCATGAAAATAAATAGAATGCTTAAGAGCAAAACAGCTTTTTTGTATTTCAACTCCTCAGACATTTCTGGGTCAAAATTAGGGTTGGTGCTCTTGATAGGCTGCATTTGAAGAATGACCATATTTCTTTTTCTTTCCAATTCTAGTTAGTCTGGGATTTTTCAAAAATAATTATGCAGACAAATTTCTAAGTACTCCCTCAAGCTGCTGGTTCTTGCCTTTCATGCGTGGCCACCCAGGGCTCCCTGAGCAGCCCCGTGTTGGTCCATGTACTCACTCTCCACTGGAGTCTTTCCTCATACACTGCCCCAGGCATCTGTATAAGTCACGAGAGGGATGGATCCCTCAGGTCTGTGAGGAGCAGAGATGGCCAGAAAGGAAGTTTCTCAAGAGCCATCCAGTGGCCGATCAGTTTAATGTAGTTGATGAAAGTTAGGTGCATCTTTGGGGCGATTAATTATATGTATGTTGGTTCCATGACCTTTCCACCTTCCTGGCTCCTGAAAATAATCAAGGTTTATCCTTTTTTAAGTATTTACCTTGTGGCAGACACTGTGCTAAACTCTTTACAAAGGTCATCCATTAAATCCTCAGAGCAACTTTCTGAAGTTTCCATTTTACAGAAGAAGAAACGGAGGCCAAAAGGTCCCAGAGCTCAAACCCCAGAGCCCACGCAGGCCACTCTGCTGTGCAGCCCACCCCCACATTCTCACAGCTCGCTTTTACTCTCTGGGTGGGCAGGATCTGTTAGGTGCCTACTGGCAAAATGACCTGACCCGTGAAGGACAATAGGTCCAAAGCTCCTTATTTAGTCTTCGGGTGGAGAGGTGGAGAAGAGGCAGAGAAGAGGCAGAACAGTAGGTAAAGTGCCAAAGTGAGGCTTCTCTCATCTCCTTCCTGAGTCTCTCCTACCTCTTAGAAATTTCTCTTCTCTCTTTTCTCCCCTCTCCCCGTCTGTCCCAGGAGCTTAGTGACCTCTTTCTGACTTTGGATTGCCCAAAGTCCCCTTCTTCAACAATCTAATGGCCTGCCAGAGTGCTTGACACTCTAGCACCCCCTGGAGATGGAGGGGATGCTTCCTCTGTCATCTCCTTAGAGCTCCTTCTGCCCAGACTACCCTGCTTGGCTCACTATTCACTGAGGTCCTAATAGTGTGTGGGTGTGCAGTAGCACCCCGTCATCTACAGTTTTGCTTTCTGCATTTCAGTTACCGCCATCAGCACATTATCATAAGAAGAGTACAGTACAGTACCGTACAATTGACATAACTTTTTACAGTATATTATTATAATTGTTCTATTTTATTGTTGGTTATTATTGTTAATCTCTTACTGTGCCTAATTTATAAATTAAACTTTATCATAGGTATGTATGAATAGGAAAAAGCATAGTCTATATAGGGTTCAGTACTATCCACAGTCTCAGGCGTCCACTGGGGGTCTCGAAACATATTCTCTGTGGATGGGGGCGGGGCTACTGTACTACATATTAACTGCTACCCCAGCCTTTAATCATTTCCAAAATTAAACTATCTTAGGGAACCAGAGTATGGCTGTAGAAAAAGCTCAGGTTCAGAGCACTGAAAACCCAGTTCTTTGAACTCAGTTTGTCATGGATTCAGCACACATCTTGAGAATACCTGCTATTGTATAGACAAAGGAAAGCACACAAAAATAAGAAGTATGGGTCTCTGTCCTCAAGAAACTCCAATGTGCAGCCGCGAACATTTGATTAAATAAATTAACTGGAGTCTCAATTTCATCATCTGTAGAAGGGTAACTAATCATATTTTCAGTGTCTGCCACACAGATTAGTAGCATCTTGCTGCCCCATCCCCACCTCTGAAGGTGTACTACCTCTCAGCTGCCGGAAGAGTGCTGTAAAGCAATATTGATTGTGCCACTTCCTTGCGTAAGGCCTTCAGTGCTGCTCTATCACCTTTGTGGGAAAACCCTGACTTGTTAGCCTGCTATGCAAGACTCTTCAGGGCCTGACCCAGGCCTGTTTCAGTTCTCACCTGCGTACAGCTAGGTCAACTATTCCATGGGGTCTTCTGTCTCCTCAAAACCTCTCCCCAAACCCACTCCTTTGGCCCGCCTCATTGTCCCCTGCTTATGTCTATCAACACTTCTCAATCTGGTAGTCTCTGCCACTTGACTGAGTTTTGAGGATTGAATCTGTGCCTCGTACAATGTCTAGCTCATAATCAGAGCTTAATAAATGTTTGCTAAAGTGAAAGGAGGGAAAAACCCCAATGACTCTTAGTCTGTATGAAATGATTGTATTTCAACCACTTGATCTTCCCAATGCTCCTTAAATAATAGCACAGCTGAACTACTATTTGGGTATGTCTAGTCCCCATGATGGGAACAAGTAAATATCTCTAGGCCTCTTGCTGCTAAGGAAAGAAGCCCATGATTACTCGTACTTCTTTTTCTCAAAGGAGCATTTGTTCTAGCACTGGAGACCTTCTGGGCTACCATGGCTCAGAGATTATCACCAATAAATTGAGACAATTCCATGAGCTAGAGCCTTGAATGACCCAGCAAAGAATTACCCAGAACTACAACACTTTTCCTTTCCTGGCCTGGCATACAGGGCAGACGGCCAAGCCAGCAGGGATTGGCAAGAACCATAGGCAACTCAAGACAAAGAAGCAGAGAGGACTTGCTGGGAATTTGGATTGGGATATAGCCGTCTTCAAAGAGTCTCAAAGCTGGGTCTAGTTCTAGTCCCTTTGTCTCAGCCAACTCCAGCAGTACTATCTGTGTCCCAATTCCCAAACTCCCTTTAATCCTGCCGCAGGATCAGAACCTGGTTAGTTGATTCCCCTGAAGGATGGTGGGCCCAGATCTCTGCTTTCCTGGCTAATTTCCAAAGAAGATCTCGTTCGGAAAACCAACCCACAAAATCACTCTTGGTTCCAGTACCAGTCTGGTTGATCCCACCAGCCTGTGAAGTTTTTCTATGGGAAACAGGAGTAGATTGAAATGTGTATAAACTTATAGCTGACTTCTATCCTGTCAGGTCACTCACTAAAGCCATATCCAAGAATCCTTGGCTTTTCTAACCTGCCATTTATGGACCATGGTGACATCTTAGAGTCGTCATCTGCCACATCTATAAAAAAAAGATACTTTAGGGTATGTTCTTCTTTAACTCTTGTATCTAATTTTAGAAGTTCTATCTTTCTTCCACTTCTATGTCCTATCCTTCTCCTGTGCTTGATCTCCCCCCACCCCTAAAAACACACAAGAGCACTTTCATTGCTCCCCACATACCTACGATGTACCTAAACCCAATTTCTCCTTCAAAGCTAACTTAAGCCATTTTTTCTTTTATGCTCTGATAGCACTTTCTTCCCCAAGCCTATTCTTAGCACTCACAGCACCATTTTGAATGGTATATTAATGTGTTTTTCTCCACTCTCGGCGCTAAGCTCCTTAGAGCAAAGGCTAGACCTTATTTGGCTGTTTCAGTATCTGGCTCAGAGTAGACACTTGGTAAATATTGACCAAAATGCAGCACTTTTGTGGAGCTTTGCCTTACCGTGGTAGCTCATGCCATTTCCTCCCTTCTTTCAACTCCATTTGCACACACTACTCAGGAATGTGCAGTTTGATGCCTAAAATGTTCCTGGGTTGGTTCATGCTCTGTTAGTACTGTTCTTGCAGACAAATCTTCAAAGCTGGAGATTATGTCACATATTCCTTCTGTCACCCTCATAGTGCCTGGAAGTGCTGGGTGGAGAGTGACACAAAAAAGTTGTGGATTGTTTGATTTCTTAGAAGGGAACAGCTAGTCACAAACTGATCATGAACCATAGCAAAATATAGGGGTTTAAAGAATTATGTGGCCCCTGATTTTCTCAGGAGTGGTATTGTCCTGGTCAAACATGATGAGTCTCAGTTTTCGCAATTAACTTCCATTTACTGAAGACTTTCTATGAGCCAGGCATTTTACCGAACATGGTACATACATTAAGCCATTGGGTTTTCATCAAAACCCTGCAGGACAGATATCTTTTTCTCCATTTCATACATGAAAAAAACCTGAAGTTTGGTGATTTGCCCAAAGTCACCCAGTTAGGTAAAGAAGATCCAAGAGGCAAAACCAGGTGTGTGAAACTCTGCAGCCCTGTACTCTTTCCATGCACTACAGAGTTTTGACTGGCCAAGCACATTCTGAGCTGTCTTTCCTATTGTTCCTCAGTTACTGCAAAGATCACACAACATGTATATTTCTTCTAGTTCAGAGAACCTGAAGGAGGCCATGTTGGTTTGAGTTTTCCTGGGTAACTGAATTTCTTTTGGTAAGCCTGGCTGTCCAGTTAGTTCATCTTGGGGCTGTGGAAAGCTTAAAGGCTCCTAAAGCAATCTAGTTTACCCAGAGTCCAAGAGGTTGGGAGTGACCTAGGGCCAGCAAGGAGGCCCCCAAGGGTCAGTGCTAATTGGGGCAGATGCCCCAGGGGTACATAGCCCAGACTGTTCCCAAGGAGTTCAGCTGGAACCAGATTGCCTCAGGAATGTGAGTGAGGCAAACAACTGCTTGATTGTTTGAGCCCCTACACTTGGTACCCGGTGCTGCTTCCCAGCTAAATGTAGGCCAACAGGATTTCTGAAAACTGTTTGCAAAGCTGAACAGCAACACTTCCTTCATTTGCATTTAAAAAATAAACTCAGCCTTGAAATGGGCATTAGCCAAGCCCTTCCTGAAAATTGAGAAAGAGTGTAATGGGATAGATCTCTGCTCCCCAAATGTTCCTCTCCCCAATTCACATGCCAGCAGAGGTTGTTTTGTAAGCCTCTCTTTCCATTAAATTGTTGCTCAAGACCTTAAAACAATGAACTGCAGCCTTTCTTCTTCTAAGGTGAAATTGTCTTTATCGAGGAACTTACAGTTAGTATTATTAGAACTTCCCCCTAGCATTACTGTTTTAGACTCATCTTGAATGTCCCACATTTTAAATACTTGTTCATAATCATCCCCAGCCCATAATGTTCATCATTCATAAATTGAGCTTATGACAGTACTTTGATTTTCCTCTGTCCAGCACAGTGGTAAGGCTTAATACCTAGCAGAAACAGCTAGCACTTTCTTCTGGCTAGTCATCTGCTCCTGCTCTCTCATTCCTGGGTCACCTTTACCACATGGTCGAATGAGTTTTGTGCAAAATTTACTGGCTTTTGAGAAAGTGGTTGCTTCTCTAAAGTGGTTGTTTTTCTGTAAATGTTGCGTTAGATCGGGTCTAAAAAATAATATTGCTATGAGAATAATAAAATATAAATGACAGGGCTGGCCCGGTGGCTCAGATGGTTGGAGCTCCATGCTCCTAACTCTGAAGGCTGCCGGTTCAATTCCCACATGGGCCAGTGGGCTCTCAACCACAAGGTTGCCAGTTCAGTTCCTTGAGTCCCATAAGGGATGGTGGGCAGCGCCCCCTGCAACTAGGATTGAACACAGCACCTTGAGCTGAGCTGCCGCTGAGCTCCTGAATGGCTCAGTTGGTTGGAGTGCGTCCTCTCAACCAAAGGGTTGCCTATTCGACTCCCGTAGGGAATGGTGGGCAGTGCCCCCTGCAACTAGCAGTGGCGGCTGGACCTGGAGCTGAGCTGCACCCTCCACAACTAAGATTGAAAGGACAACAGCTTGACTTGGAAAAAAGTCCTGGAAGTACACACTGTTCCCCAGTAAAGTCCTGTTCCCCTTCCCCAATAAAAAATTAAAAACCGTATATATATAAATGACAAATTTAATCCCATCCTAATAGTCCCACTTTTCCAAAATCAAACTCCTTATAAAAGTACCAGGACATAATATGATGGGTCTCATTGATTTTAATCTCAGGGGAAAATTATCTGCACACAGAGTGAGTCAGCACATGAGTTAAGTTTTCTAGATGAGTTTTGAAGATGATGTCCATTTTTTTCCTCCCTCTGGCTATCCACATGGCCATTTCCTTAGGCATCAAGGATGACAGCACTGACTTGATTGCTCACTGTGGGCAGATATGGCTGAAACAGACAATTACATAACCAACATGTGGCCAGTGTGCTTATCAAGTAAATGATAGCGACACTTTTCAGCAACACATTTCCCTCCCCCAAATTTCCTTTTTAAGCTTATGTTTATCATCCCATAAGAATGGAGTTTTTAAAGGAAGCAGTAGTTTGAGTGATCTCGTAGATATTCTTGCCTTAGATGATTAAACAAAATTATTATATTTCACTGATGTGAATGTAGTTTTGGGTTGTGTTTGTGTGTTTGTGTGGTGGTGTTATTTATAAAAACTATGACTCTTGGAATAACTGGGAGGGGGGGGTCGGGGGAGATACCTACCTGGAGAAGTTTGATTTGTTTTCTGTGTCTATAATCAAATTACTTATAAATGATATGCCATGTTGCATAATGTTGGAAATTTTGCTGTCAGAAACATACATATGATTTGTGGTTGAATTCACCGAGGCTTCGTTTTAAATCATGTAGGTCTCTGAGCCATTTCCACCAAAATATGGTAAAACGCAGAAGTTGGCAATTCAATTTTATTCAGCCTTTCAAGAAGGAAGGCCCAGATAAGCTTTGCTTGTTCATGTCAGTGATAATATTCATCAGTAAGGCCTAAATCTAATTCTGTAGGCTTGCTACTGCTTTGTTGTACTGTCATTTCCGAACCTCAATCTCTCTCTCTCTCTCTCTCTCTCTCTCTCTCTCTCTCTCTCTCTTTTAATCACAGCAAAAAGTTTCTTAAGAGCTTAACTTACAGCCAAGTGCCAGCTCTCCCATTTAATTTGTCCTGCTTCCCCACAGCACTTGTACTTTATGTTCAGGCAGAGGTGAGGTCAGTTCTCAGGGCCCGGCTCTCTGGACACCCTCAATGATGACCTCATTAGAGTCACAGATGTTTGCTGCACTTTGGGAGATCTGGAAAAAACAGAGCAGTAAACTAGGCCAGCTTGCAGTAAGGCTGTTACCCACAATTCAAGATAAAATGCTGGATAGTTCCCACTAGGTTCTGGTCGGCTAGGAAACGGCAACTTATTAATCTTGTGTCAGAGAGCCAGCTGCAGCCGTGGCAGTTACCATATTTCACCACCAACTCCATGTCTGGACAGCCATTGTCTTTTTTTTTTATGAAAAAACTCTACAAATCAGCTGCGTTCTCTCTCTCTCTCTCTCTCTCTCTCTCTCTCTCTCTCTCTCTCTCTCTCTCTCTCTCTCTCTCTCTCTCCCTGTTGGTCCCCCCTTTCACTTAGCAAAGCCCCTGTTTGTCCTCCTTGGAGAAATCACACTCCAGCACTGATAGAGTTCGGGTGCATCGTGGCTCCTGTGGTTGGTTTACTAATTCAGAGAGACTGCTTACTTTCCAACTTTAATGATATTCCCTCAGCATATCACTTTGGTTGCCTGGCGACAGGATTTGAGCTAGGCCTCTCATTTGATTCCCACACATCAGACCCTGAAAAGCACTTTTTTTCCCCCCCGTCCCTCAGCTTTTGATTCTTTCTCCTCTGAAACCCTTCCCCCTGCGGTGTCAGTATGGGTGGGCAGAGCAGTGGTAGAAGGAGGGCAAGGGTGAAGGGCGGCCTATAGCGTACTGGTCACACATCAAGGCCTCCAAACAAAGCCTCCAGGAACCCTTCCTGACAAACACAAATTCCCCTCAGAAAAAGCAAATTTGGCTTTCCCTTCATACTGTGGGTGTCATTTTAAGACTTTCCTTAGATACTTTATTAAATCTGATGCTTCGCATTGTTTTTCACACCATTTCTCACAAAAGACTTCCTATTATCAACAAGTTGCTAGAGGAGTAAGCAAACGGATTGTGAAGAACTGAAATAATCAGATAAACACTAGCATTTCACCCATGTTCTCAGAGATTTTAATATTATAATAGATATGTTAGTGCAAGAATTGTCTATTGTAATTTTATTAAAAGTGCACTGCTTTTCCCACAATGAAGAAATGTGTTATGCTAAAATCTGCATGCTAAAACCGAAAGTGTTACTGCTGTAGAAAATGGAAAATTTGTTTCTTGTGGTCCTTTTAAAAGAAAGTAGAGATGCTTACATGTTCTGTCTGAAAAGGCTCAACTGAAAAAAATTGAAATGAGCACATATATGTGTCTTTTATGGTTGAGGCAACTAGAGAAAAGAAAAAGAAAGTAAAAAAAATATATATATATAAAGTGCATCTGAGTTTTCGGTGGTTTAAATGAAATTTCATTTGCTATGATCATGTCCTTAAAAGAGCACAATAACATAGAATAGTTGGAGCACTTAATGAGCTAGTTGGTTTTACTGATTAGAGTTAGTGGACAATCGCATTTATACATACAGGTTTCAAATACATTCGTTTGTGGTTTATATATGTATATAAATGCACATGTATACACTTACATGTGTATTTGTAGATTGCTCTTGAAGTATTAAAGTTTCTACATGCATGTTTTTTTTTTGATGATCAGTCTATTGTAAAATGTAGTTCAAATATTCTTGTTACAGTTTATTTTCTCACAGATCCCTGAAGAATTTGCTCATGTAACTCCCATTCTCGTGTGCAAATCCCCTGTGTATTGATGGGAGAATGGACTTCTAATTCCACACTAGAGCTGAAAGTAGGATTCTTAACCTTTACTCACTTGTTGTTGAACTTATTTAAGGCTAACAAAAATTCGTTACCCTTTTTTTCAGCAATGATTAAAAACATGTACAAAGTTACTGTTTTTCCACTAACACTTTTTGGATTCCTCCCCACACACTCACCCCCACACCTCCCTCCATTTTCTATACTTACAGAACCTGCTACCTGCTATGTTATTACTTACTTAGTTATTCGGTAGTCGAAGGAGGCAGTTTCATATTCTACATTCCCACATGTGAAAAATAGTGTTTTCAGATTAGTGTTTAAGATTCATTTGTTTTCTGCTCAAAGTTGTAATTAATACATTATTTTCGTTTTAGCTGTGTAGATGGGCAAAGCAGACATCTATTTATAAATTCTATTGATTCAGTTATTCTAATATTTGAAGTAGTATAAAACTACTTCATGTATACTTCATGTATGCCAAGAACATTCTGGTTTTAAAAAATTGCCATATATATGTGTGAGTGTATATATATATATATATATATATATATATATATATATATGCAAGTAGATATTGAACAAGTACAAGCATACTATAAAACATTTTTATGGTCAGAGCCACTAATAAAACAAAATTAGCA
Source organism: Rhinolophus hipposideros (assembly GCF_964194185.1). Classification (NCBI taxonomy): domain Eukaryota; kingdom Metazoa; phylum Chordata; class Mammalia; order Chiroptera; family Rhinolophidae; genus Rhinolophus; species Rhinolophus hipposideros. The sequence goes on from NC_138048.1 coordinate 63,590,612, forward strand.
GGCTCCCTTCAATTTTATTATGTTCTTTCTGAATTGGAATGATTGGTAGATTAGACAAAAAACATAAAATTCAAAACAAAACATATTCAGTATAATAATTCACTAGAACCATACAAAAGCCAGCATCTCACATATGCACTGCATTTAAGGTGGCAGAGGGTCAAGTGGAAAAGAAAATCTAATTGTTTGCAGGGGACAGGTGGAGGGGGTCATTTGGATGCACAATGCAGAGTAAATGGAATAACTTAAATAACTGTGAAGAATATCTCAAATACCCTTACTAAAAAAGTTGAAACCCCAATAAAGGGTTGACCTGAGTTGCTGTGACTTTTCATTAATAAAATATTTAAAATAACACTAGAAAATCAATGCCATGGGTCTTTCCTTCATTTAATGGAAAGTATAATTATTATTCTATTTGCTCTTCTCTCTACTTCCTCACTCTAATTGGATCTGACTAGAAATTTAGAAAAAAACAAAACAAAACAAAACAAAACAAAGCAGGAACACCTTAAGAAGGGATTTCCTTAAAATATTTCCAATCTTGCAAGTATCAAGTTCTAAAAATCCTGTGATGGAAACCTAATTATTTCTAGTTCCTTTTGAGAGTGAAGACCACTGGGTAGACAAACTCTTTTGGATGCTTGCCTAAATTGTTTCGTCTGCAATTCTCACCACTAATAGCAACTCACCGAGGCTGCAGAACTGTCCTGTGATTCTGGAGAGTCTTGTACATACAAAACGAACAGAGAACATGAGTGGGGAATAGATGGTGTCTCCTTCTTTTTCTTTGTAGAGGACAAAAAAGAATCAAGCCTGAATTTGGAAAAGTAAAGCCTTATTGATCTTGTTAGTAAATGGATGGCCATCAGAAACTTAGAATTAGTTTGCTGTTAGTTATTTTTGTGGTGACAAGGTGTTCACCTGTGTAAGCTACAAGAACAGGGAGAAGTAAAATAAATATCTTTGATTCATGATTGCTGACCCAAATGAATGCTTCATTTGTTAAGAGCTAATCATGAGTTATATTATTATTATTAGCATCATCATCGATATATATGCATAGTGTAGTTGCATTAAAAATAGTAAATGTCACACTCACGAGTGGCACCTATTTCCTATTTATCTGCTACCCTTATAAATAATACCTATAAGTGATGAGCTGCGTAATAAAGAAAGGAACAGGGAAATAGAGAAATCTAGAGATGTGTCCTTAACCTTGTTATGGCACCCTAAGACACAGTTTCCTTAGCTGTGAAGCCAGAGAACTGCTACACAGAAAACTTCAAATAGTCTTTATGTACATGTATGGTTCTCTAGGTTCTTGTGGTCGCTATGAGGAAGGGCTTTAATGATAGTTCCCACTTGTTTAAGAGCTCTGTGAGCATCTCAGCCTTTCTAACATGATACCACTCAAATCGATCTATGTGGCGAATATCTGCATATCACAGTTTTAAAACAAAGGCTCAGGGAGGGGGGGGAAAGAAATAGGAAAAAAAGAAACCACCACCCAATGTAGACTCCCAGCAGAAATCGGAAACCCCTCAATTTACTTCTCTTTGTGCATCTAAAAAGCTTTTAAAAGCCAAAACAGACTTCTTTTTGAACATTTCTAGCAGATCTCACTGTTCCTGTTGTTGCATGTACCGAGTTTAAATTCTCAGCACAGAGGAACACAACCTAGCGGAAGTTCTAATCCTCAAAAAGTAGACAAATAACAGGGAAACTCCAATGGCCCCTTAATACAGCTGAGCTCTCAGGCCTCCCCAGGATGCGTGATTCTGAGTGGTGCCCGAGCTGGGGTTGCTATTTTGCTTGTCCCCATGAGCCCCACCTCAGCGTGCCGATACACTGATGTCAGAATTCCAAATGAGCTTGCTCAGAAGGGCCCAGATTAGCTGGGTTGCTAGGATCTCACCATTCCAACCCCCTTTTCCACTTCAGTGGACTGAGCTTTTGACACTATGAAAAGCACCATTTAAAATTAATTAAAGCTTCTTATTTGGTACCAAATCTCATCACTGCTGACTACATTTAATATGTGTTATGTGTGGCTTTAAGGCCCTGTCACATCATGTGTTGTATGATCCTGCAATGAAGCAGCTGCAAGTTAGAAAACACAGAAGCAACCTGAATTTAGCTCTTTGGTATTTTATTGGGGGTGTTACACTACAGAGTTAGTCTCCTCATCTCCTGCAATTTTCATTAAATGATAGAATAGGGTCCTCTCTGACACTGAAGGCAAAAGACCTGAGTTCTAGTCCTGCTCAGTCATTAATCTGTTGTTTAGATGATGGGCAAGACATACTTTTTAAAACTTCAGTTTTCTCATCTGTAAAAGAAAGAGGCTGGTGTGCAATCCCAGATATTGCATTCAGCTTGAATGTTTAGGATTCTGAGTGTCAGAGCAGGGTTGTATTGTAGGTAAGACCCACAAGTTTTGGGGTTTAAACCGATCTGGGTTTAAATCTCAGTTTAACAACTTTCTGTGTAGCACTGAACAAGTGACCTGATCTCTAGAACCCTCAGTTTCATGATCTGTAAAATGAGATCAATAATTGTTTCTTTCCTCATACAGATTGTTGTGAAGATTAAATGAAGTAGTGCATGTAAACGCTTTGAAGAGTACCTCTGGCATACTAAGCCCTCGATAAATGTTAGCTAGTGTCATTTTAAGAACTGTACAAGGAGTTATTTGTTGTCATTGCATTTGGATTCATTATCATTGGTAATCAAAGCATGTGAGTTCTCAACTCCCAACATCTGCTATAAACAATATCTTCAAATTCAGGACATTTTGTAATTTATATGGGCCACAAAATATTCTCTAGTCTATTAGCTCCAAATGACTTATTCATAATTTTTCCAAAAGTCAGAGACCAACTTATCCATCTCATTATTGGTTTTTCAAAATGTAACCAATGTAAATTAGGTTAAATGATAATGGCAATAATAATAAAGACTCTTTAAGGTACAGGAAAATCTTATGGGCAGACAGAAAGGAAATAAAACCTTTTTTTAAAAAGCTGTGACAAAAACAATGGAAATAATTTGCTTGACTTAACCCAGTCTGAGTTTTAGCTGCCTTCAGGAGTCTTGATTTTTTTATGGTGTCATTTTTAATACAGTTTATTTGGATTGCCAAATAAAATTATGTATTTATTTGGACTATGGCAATCTCCCCTTAATCTTTTGTGCATTTTGGTTTAACAGGAGAGAAAAGAAAATCTGAGAAGAACAGCATAATGATTATCCTGAAATGCATACCAGAAGACTTGTATATATGAGAGACAAAGGTTTTCCTTTATTGACTGGTGAAGCAAATAAAAAAAAATATGTATGTATAAAATATATTTTATCTATAATATATATTTATACATTATATATATAATATATATGTTATATATATTATATATATATTTGGATAGAACCAATCTTAATATATAAGTAATCCAGTACTTGAATATTTCTAGGAGACTTAGCAAAACATGCCATATTTTCTATTCATGAGAAAAACTCTTGACATTTTTTTAAAAATAGGGTATTTCTTAAAACACCATTGTATCTTTATATTTCTCTCCTGCTTACACTCTGAAACACAATTTTAGAGAAGCATCAAAATCAAAACTCCACAGTGGGAGAAAAATAGACTGACATACGCAGTAAGTGGTGAGTAGCCTGCCATTTATTTAATGTAGCAACTGAAATCACAGGGTGATCATTCTATTAATGCTTTAAGCAAGGTCAGGAAACAGCTCATATTTTAAACAAGTGACTAAGTCAAACTGAAAGAGTCTCTGGTTACAACAGCTTGTTGAACTGTCCTGAACGAAAATGCAGATGAAAATGCTTTGTCAAGATTTTCTGCCCAACTGGGCTTTCATTTTTAGGTATTGATCATAGAGTTTCTCAGATTTGTGCACTGTCTTAAATTCTGAAAATTTTGGCAAGTGACTACTTCTGAGTCTCAGTTTCCTCATCTGTAAAATGGGAATAATAAGAATATCTGTCTCATGAGATTGTTGTGGTGGGATAATTCATGCAACATATTTGCAGTATCTTCTATATATGCAGTGCTTGCCACATTTACAGGTCTTCAGTAACTAATATTTTGTATCCTTGTTATTATAGCAAGGCATTAAAAAGGGTTTAGATATTATTGTGCATTACCACAAGGTTGATCCCATCTGGGCCATCCTCACCAACATTATGTGTAGTTTGGCTTAAGAGGAAATCATAACAAAACCCTGAGAAGCATGTGATTATCTCAAAAAGCACCAGAATGCTTTACTCAGTGTAAGAGTGCTACAAACGCCAGGGATTTTCTTCGAGGAGCAAATAAAACTATTTCCTTGCATAGAACCAGCCTTAACATTTAATAGCCAGCATACAGCTACTTTCAAAAGAAAGCCCTACTGTTCTGGACCTTTTGTTTCCTGGGTATGACTGAGAATCTCTGTGTATGACTGAGATCAACAGCTAGATATCCAGGAACGGGCAGATCAATTACGATTTCTCTCTAATGTTGCTGTTTGAAACTTAGTAAAATACTAGTATGTTTGTGTGGTCTTCTACCTAGGTAAGACTATTAATTAATTAATTGATAAAAGCACCAAATAGAAGTAAGCAGGAAAAACTTATACAGTTACTATGCATACTTTAAAAGAGGAAATAGTATGAAAATGTTTATTCCCCCGGCAGGCAAGAACAGAATATCCCATTCAATTTAAATTGCGTTTGTTTCTTTGTGCTTTTCCCCCAACTTTTATCCTAAAAATATTTTATGAAGTTCAATTTGACTGTTAAATGTTTTAAGTAGCAAAAATATATGTTGTGTTTCTTAATATATTACTCTAGTAATACAGTTTATTTGGTAGCAGTGGGGGACAACTGTGAACAAAAGATTTGAAAAAAAATTAATGTCTCCAAACAGAACATTTTGACGCTAAATATTCCTTTAACTAAAAGTTTTATAATTGAGTGTGCTTCTAAATGCGTGTATACATATACTCGTATATACATATATATGGAAAAGTCTTGACCTATCACTCATCAAGTTTTGCATAATGCAAACAGTAATATAAGTGCAAATTGATTTTTTCTCATACTTGGTGTTTAAAAAATTGTTTTAAGCCAAAAAAGGAATAATCAAATTATTTAAGTTCTGACATCAAGCAAACTGTGAGTAAACTTTTTTGTTTTCACCCTGAGAATTTAGAATAACATAAAGAAGATAATTAGTGACTGTAGATAAATCTTTTTGACCTCTAACTATAGAAGGAAACTGATTTTATTTCACTTATTATCATAAGTGTGATAAGAACAGAGTAAATTCACTAATACCTGCTCAAGTTTGGTAAAAAGTGGTCTTTCAAATAATTTCAATCCAGAATCAAGATGTCACTAACAAAGGGATCCAAACCATAAAACCTTTGAATTGAATAAAATACATTGAATAAAATACAAATAAATAGAGATTTTATAAGTCAACACACAACAAAACAGTCCCTTTGCTCATCCAAATTAATATTGCTGCTAGAGTCTACCTCAGTCAGAATGGTAAAGCCATTCTATCACTATTACACATATTCAAACACTAATACTAAAATGAAGAATATCTGTCATAATCATAGCCAAATAATTGCCCACAGAGAGTTCAAAATTAAATGCTATGTTAGTTTGATATATAATTGATCAATTTATTATACCTCAGGTGATATTTCTGTGTTTGCCACTCACATGACGAATATGTCCCCCTTCTGTTAAGCCCTATTTTGAATGCAGATTTACCTCAAATAAATCTTTAAAGAGACAATGTAAGAACACATTGTCCTTTCCTGTCAGGAGAATCAACAAGGGAATAATCCCTTGTTACATGTTTTTTAAAAAATTCTCCCTACTCTTCTCTTCTACTCCAAAGAGTAGAAACTTCTGCTTCCCTTGTTTTCCTAAACAACTCTTTGAAAAACATCAATCCCCTGTAGGCTTTAAGAGGTTTGCTGATCCTATCAGCTTAGGAGCGGCTACATTCACAGGAAGGCCTAGCACCCAGAATCATTGTCTCTCTTCTGAAAGCTGGGTAAAGACATCAGACTCTCTGCTTTTCATTGGAGTATGACTGAGATTAAATAACTGGATATTGGGAACTCATAGGTCTATTAGTATTTTACCCTCAAGTCGCTATAAATAATTTCTACCTTGTGCCAATCACCTCTCTTTAAATGCTGGCTCAAATATTAGAGATTATGGATTAAGGTGAAGTTACTGGTCTCTGAGAGAAGACCAATCCCTAATTTTGAACTCAACATCCTAACTATGTATATCTTCAGCTCAAAGGATGGAGCTGCAATGTTTCAATTTAACATAAAGAATATCAACGATTTCACATTTAGAAGTTGATGATATACTTCAATTTGAAAAGAGACTTGTTTCCTGTGAAATTTTCATTAGCCATAAGAAAAAGATTTTCCTAGGCTTTGGCATTTGGAAAGAGAGGAAGGGAAAGAGTCCTGTGGCAACGATAATATCAGATCTAAAACTACGAGAGATTTCCACCTGCACCAGGTGAGGATGTGAGAAGGAAGCTCCCTTATTCAGCCAGAAGAATGAATCTTAGTGTCTATTAGTTAATTAGGCAATTAGTGTAAGTAGCTGGTATGGACCAAACAGCTCCAGGGGAAAATGTCCTTAGAGCCAGGACAAACAGGGTGGGCTTTTCTTGACTTCATCATAGAGGAGGACTGAAAAAAGAAAAACTGCGTCTTCATAATTTTGTGTACTTAGTCTTAAGCAGTACAAATAATAAATTTGTTTTCTGATATATAAGCTAGTATCTTTTAATCCATTAAGACAAAGTAATAAAGGGCAAAGAGGAACACATCTATAAAGAAAAACAGAATTTTTCTTATGAAGTGAACCATGCACTACTGAGCTTAAAACCCCCTGTGCCCCATTCATCCTCTTGACCTAACCCCTCTGACCTCTTAGAAACCTAATACATTTCCTACTTCACTCATGCTCACACCCCGGAAGACTCTTTTTTTACATGGTACATAGTATTTCCTTACTTTACTACCTATCAGAAAGTCACTACATCATAATGCACATAGAATGTGTCGTGTCTCTTGTTTTGGTATGGATGAAATTGATGTCAAAACCAAAACACAAAAGAGAGCTGAGTTTTTACAAGCCAGGTAAATGTCCAGTGGATGTAGAGAAAAAAACAGTTTGCCCAAAATGTAAAGTGTGATACCCATTAAGGGATTATTGCAATTCAATTGTTTTCTTTGTGTTTATTTTCACTAGGAAATAAAATAGAGCCTTTAAGAAGAAACTCTTGTTTTGTGCTCATTCATCGATTATATTTTAGTTTGGAAGTGGGAACATATAAGAACTAAATACTTACGTAAAAATAATAAAGAAAAAAAAACCTATCTTTAAACCACGTCATTTGGATTCTAAATTTTTTGCAGGAATTCTAAATTATATGGCATACCTGGTTTTTCTCAGATGTACCTCTGTTTGACATCTGAGTCACAATAAATGGCGTCGGGTATCTATTTCTTAACTGTATTTGATTTAAAAATTAAATAATTAACCAATTTACCACGTATGTGGAGGGTAAGCAGTCTGTTACATTTTTCTCAAAATTACCATTTCAAACTGCCCCTTCCCCCTCACAATTCAGTGCTCGGTATAGGGAAAGAAATAAAGAAGAGGCTCTACTCGACTCAAGTTAATTCTGTTTAGTTCCACATATTTTATCAAAATGTTTAATTTAGAGGTAATAATTTAGTTTAAAGATAGCTGTTGAGACAAACTAGATGTGTTAAAGAAGTTGATACCAAAAATGTTGAGTGTCAGTGAAACTTAGATGAAAGCCAATAGGATTGGCCATCTAATGGCGATTAAATATGCTATAAATTTAAATCTTTGAAATACTTGTTGAGATTTATTCAGGCAGACAAACAAAGATAACAAAAGTCTTTTGTGTGTTTGTCAGTCATTTCCACTTCTCTGTTGTTGTAGTGTCAAATAATGTCAGTTATTTAAGGGCAATTACTGTAATTTTAAATTCTCAACAAATTAAACTATAAAGACTTGAAGTCCAAGAAGGACCCTACTCATTTTTCTACTACATTTTCCATTTTTAAAGGTAAGTTTTTATTGCTTGAATGTTTAGAGAGGGGGAAAAAACCAATATTTTTGTCTATTGGTGCTTTTCTTAAACTACACGTTTGGCCATTTCTTTTATATTGAGCTATGTTTTATAAAATTTTTCCAATGACACTATGCTTTTTAAGATGAGTAAGTGAAATGATTTTTAATTAGATTTCATTCTTTTTTTTTTTTTGGAGTAGCTGTATTTTTAGCTTTGTCTTATACTCTGTATATACAACGAACTTAGGTTAGAGTCTAGAAAAAAAAAATTGTCCAGGGAAGCAAAATAGATCTTGAGATGAGGGAGAAAAATATGCATTTAAATTATGTTTGATAATAGACTGCTCTACCAATAAAAATCTTGAAATGTAAGCATAATTAATTTGAATGGGATCATTAAAGTAGTTTCATAAAATAATTTAAAGTGAAGCAGGAAAATAATTACCTCCCATCATCTTTAAGCTATGTTGACAAAGTTTAAATGTTACATAATTTAAGAGGAAGGATTCAATACATTTTATATTTCATGAGATCTTTTTTTAAGATTTAGAGTAGCATCTAGGATTTCTTTGCAGTAATAAAGACAATGATCCATTATGTTCTTCTATTACTAATTATTCTGTAAAGATTGTCTGTTCCAAAAGATAATTAGAAAGGGTGAAATTTAATTCCATTAAACAGAACTCAGCTGGGACATAATGAAATTTTGCTGTGAAGTTGAAGACTTTGAAGCCAAATAAAAAAGCTTTTACATAGATAGAGCAAATGAGATTATACAACTCACACCTTATTCACGCAGGGCATATTTAAGACATACTAGGATAGGATTATGTTTACTCATAATTAGTTTTAAGTGTTCAGTTAGCACTAACATTCATAAAGTATGTTTCTTCTCTTTTCTTTAAATGAGAATTTTAGTGATGGACAGAGGTACTTTAATTCTAGGTTTCTTCATTCATTTACTCAACATTAATGTTTTGCATATCTACTCTGCACCTGGACCCAACTCTGGACAAGAGCCACATCTACTAAGGGTACCAAGATTAACAGGGAGGTACTGGCTGTTCTGAGGCACCCACTGTCTAGTTCCTCTGTGATGATCAGCTGGGTCTGTTTCATTTAGCAATGACGTTTCATTTAACAATTCGCCATGGAGCCTTGAGATTAACAGAGTTTTAAGCTCTTGCTTTGTATGACAGAGAAGTTTGCATAGTCCTTGCTTTCAAAGCGTTTATCAAACAGCAGAGGCAGAGACATGTGCAGTTATAACTGAAACAAAATTCTAATAGAGTTACAAAACTATTTGATTTCCTTCCTGAACTTTTGTCTATCACCCTTTACTCACCCTTGCACCACGCTCACTGTACTGACCTTAGCTCTTTAATATGTTTTCCCATCTAAACAGGAGGCAACATGTGGGGCAAGTACCATGTTGATTTTGTTCATCTCTGTGTTTTTCATATCAAGTACATGCCTAGCACATAGGAGGTGCTCAATGAGTACATAAAAGATAAAAATGACTGCAGCCTGTTGGTGATAACTAGCCCTCATGGCAAAGACAATGACCACTCTAACTCACAAATATGTGCAAACACAGAGCTCCAACAGATTTCATTTTACAGAAATCACGTAGTTATCAAAAGCAAAAATGGGCTTTGAAATCAAGAATAGATGGCTCCAAGGACCTGTTCTTTCCAAATACTGAAAGAGTTGTACCACTGAAGGTGACTCTAGGAAATAGAGATAGTGAGGACACTTTTTGTTCTGTTTAGTGGGTGTTTGTTTGTTTGTTTGTTTGTTTGTTTTAAGTAATAGAACAGAGTGGAGGAGGAGTCTCTAACAGGAGTGGTCTTTACAGAAGAGAGAAGATGGACCTAAGAGAAATGGGTCTTTACACAGAGAATATAGACTCACAATAAAACAAAACAAACCAAAAAACCTGAAACCCGAAACCACTGTTACTTCATTGCTCACTAAACCTAGCAGTGAAGAAAGCATGAATCCTTAGTCCAAAGGAGAGTTAGAGTTTATAGCTCTTAACAAGGTCAAAATAACTAACACTAGAGGAAGCCAATGAAGCCCTCTCTTCCTGTTCAAGAAATCTTTGGAATGGCTTGTATTCAATCAAGAGTGAGTGTGTGAATTAGGAAAGTCTCTTCTCAAAAACATGCTTTTAATGGTCAATTTGGAACGCCACTTTAGTTCTTTGTTCCCTAAATTCATTGAAGTCTGTAGGCCTTAATATAAAGATGGATGATATTGTAGCAGCTTAAATTTAGCCGCAAGGTTACTTGTATCTGAAGGGTCCGGGTGCTGAGTTATTGAGAATGACCAGGCATTTGTGTATTCGGGTTCTTCCACAAATAAATGGAAAGTGGCCTATGAAAATAACAGTCAGTATATTTTAATCAGTGTTAGTTATGTGTCATCAAAACTGTTTATGGATTGCCCATTTGTATGTGCTGCCCTGCTTATGTTCAAGTTTACGGCACTGTCAACCTATATGTATTACAGGTTTTGGTTTTGGAAAGGGTCTTTTATCCAGACCCACAGCGATAGGGGGTAAACTTCAAGTTGTCATTGGTTAAGGTTATGAACAAAAATTAATTTTTTGTTGGAAACATCACTATTTTTATTAACATAAAGATGATGAGCAAAGAATTCATATCAGGCTTAATGGGGGAGGGAAAACCCTCTCTCATTTTTTTAGAAACAGTTCGAGAACCATTGCTCAGTCACTGACTTATAAAAGAACTCAGCCATGGGCTGATGAAATTCAAGGCCAGATCGATTCATTTGGAAACAGGAGGACACGCCACAAAAGAGCTGATTTCCTAATGCAGGTCTGAATACCTGTCTTGGAATCTTGGTGGCATCTCTTTTACCCTGGCCACAGTATTCCTCTAGACACGAGTCAGAGAAGCAGGAATTAGTGGAGAGATAGTCTAAGACTGTCTGGCACATATATGGCTAATTAACTCCTGATTGGATCCTGTTAAATCCCCATTTCCTTTTGAATTACATCCAGCTTTTTCCACTACCCCCTAAAAATTTTAAATTACTGTATAAAAGACAAAAATTGTAGCTGAGGGTCTTAATTACACCTTACTTCTGCAATGGTGTTGGAAAATAGCATGTTTACCTTTTCTCTCCATCACTTAAGTTGCTCATGGCAATGACCAGCCAGATAAAACATGCCAAGTCCAGGCCCAAACCCATAGCCTCGAACAGAAAAAAAGATTCCCATGGGGAAAGATGATACTTACATTACCTTAGTGATGCTAAAGCAAACCCTGTTTGTTTAGGCGGAAAACAGGAGTCAAAGCTTTGGAACAGATTAATCGCAAAGGTGTTTGTCAGAAGGGAGGACAAATGCTTTGTGCCAAGTATCCATCTCTATATTCAGGCCCCTGGTCCTGCGTTTTCTCCCACAGACAGCTGAGGGTGACCTCCGATGCTTTACCCGTCTTCCCACTTGCTCCCCAGTTCAGCAAGGCAGAGCAGGCTTTCACATCAGTCACAACTGTGTTTGAAACCTGTCACCATTAACCACATGACTTCAGGCAAGTTAATAAATGTCCTTTGGTCCACAGTTTCCTCACCTGTAGAATGATAGTAATAAATTCCTTTAAAGGTTGTTGGGAGGACTTAATGTGGTTATATGTAAAATGGCAGGCACCCTTGACATGGTAGTGATTATCATGACCTTCACACACCACGGACAGACTCTCCATCTGAAAATATAGTTCCTGGTAACCTGCTCTGAAATATTTTTTAAAAATCAGTACAGAGCTGAGGATAAGAGATCTTCTGTTTTATGTAAGCAGAAAGAATCTCCTGAATATAAATACTATTGGCAGCACTAACATAACGTTCTAATGATCAAGCATTGTCTGGATAAAGATATGGAAAATTCTAATAGTGATGAATTTTTAACATTGAAATTTGACTTACCTCTTGTGTTCCATTGCGTTAAATCCATTTTTGAAATAGGCAGAGCATAAATAAATAAACAGTCAACTCTTCCCTGGATGTTTGGGTGAAAGCAGATGGCGATTGAAAAGACATGGGTCAATGTGTGTGTGAGAGTTAAAAACAAATGTCTTCTGAGGTCAATAACTTGAGCAGTAAGGATGAAGACCTTTCTTGAATGGGAATCCAGGTCACTTGGGATCTGCGCTGGGAGCTTCTTTGTTCTTTGCTCGTTTTGGTCTCTAATACATACAACATTAGGGCAAGTTGCAAAGTACTGTCCTTCTGGCTCGGTTACCTTCTCTGTCCTTCCGTTATCCATTTCCCTTTCTATTCCTTTATTGGGCATTGGCATTTTCTCTCACTTGATCAGTCTTCCTGCCACAACCTCCGTCTTCCCCTTCCTGTGCTTGCCCCGCCCCCTTCACGGTGGCTCTCACAATAATTTGCCCCTAATTCTCACCACTAGTAGGTGATCAATGGCATCTATTGTTGGAAAACTGCAGAGAATCTGATGCTACCCAAATGCCTTCCCCTTCTGCTCTCCACACCAGCCTTACATATGCCCTTCCTAATTGGTTTGGTGGAGGGATTGTTGAGGGTACCCTGGAGGACATTGCCTTTTAATTGAAAGTCACTTCCTCTCCTTAGTATCACTCATGGAACATTCCATTTGAGCTCAAACTTACACTTGGGGAAATGCGTTGAGATGAAAGTTTCTTCCTAGAGCAGTCTGCTGTGTACTCCCACATCATTACAGAGTTCATAGCATCCTGTATTGTAATAAATGTGTTTGGGGAGCTGTGCCTCCCTCCGGATTAATGCTGGATTATCCACAGGCAAATTAAGTGTACACTGAGGGCTCTAGCAAAGCAGAGGCGTTAAACAAAACAAACTACTAAAGACACCAACACTGAAAACAAACAAATAACTACAAAACAGAAATGGCAATTAGAAGTTTTGAAAAGAAGCAATTTTAATTTAGAACACTTTACTTTTGTTGTCTTTAAAACATTTAAATTGTATTTTGAATTACATGAGCGAAGGGAACACTACAAACCTTCCAGGATTTAGAACCTGCACAATTCATACTCTGTGTCTAGACTTGATGAGGGATTCTTAAGTGAAGGCTCTGCCAATCCCCTGAAACCTTACTCAAAATCAAGTGTTTGTGCATAGGGACATTTTTCAGGAGTGAAAGCCAAAGGGCTCTGAGAGCTTGAACTGTTTAAGAACCACTGTTCTGGTGAGTTAGAAGGCAGGACTGTGTTTGCTTTGTCTTTGTACGTCCAGAACTAGGGCAGTGCCCAACAGAGTGGACACACGATTCTGGCTGATATGCAATGGGTCTTTTTCAGTACTGACAATCATTAATTTTGTACACTTTTTATGTATAAAAACAGAGGTACTTAGGATTCTGTGACCCTACTTCGTCTTGGTTATTTAACGTTTTGGTCTCTAATACATACAAAGACACACACATTTTCTTTTTTCAAGTTATGAAATAGTTCCTGATATTTGGCAAGTTTAGAAGAGCTCTAGCATTAAACTTGGTAAAAGGGTCATTTGCTATATTTTAATATTGGAGTTTGCTACTTCTCAAGCCTGAAATGTTTTTAGGTACTCCATCTACTTATTTGTCATTTAAAATCAGACCGTTATTGTTTTGTTTGTTTTAAAACTAGGCAGGTATTGTCTGAAGGCAAAACAAATCCAGAGAATTTTATCCCTATTTATCAGAGGTTCTCCAATATCTGTATTTGCTAGAGTCCCCTGGGAAGCTTGTTAAACAGGTGGATTCCAGAGCCCCACCCAGAGAGGGTCAAGATTAACTGGTCTGGAATCCACATTTTTGACAAGAACCTCAGTTGATTCTGAGAAGGTTACTCTAACTTTGAAAAACATTGTTCTACATTGGCTCACTCTCTCCATTAATATTTATTGAAGTTTAAATGTAAATTGAGGGAGAGTGGAATGAGCATGTATCACTCTTAAAACTTTCCTTTGAGCCTGCATTTCCACGAGACAAAGCAAATGTGGAAAACTGCTGTAGGGGAGAAGCGACCAGCTCTGTCTGAGACTTATGGGGTTTAGTTTGGTTTGGTTTTGAACATGTGGGTAATTTGTAAACTAATCAGTGGAAACCTAAGTGGCACTGTTGAAAAACTTCTGGCTTTATTATCTGCTTTGTCTTTGGTGGCAGAGCATATTAAATTTTAACACTGAAACTTGGAAGACACAGCCAGTGGATTCCTGAGGATGACAGAGGTTATGACACTCAGACACTGTTTGTTTGTGAGTTTGTTTTTACTTCATGTAGCTACATTCTAAGTGTGCTCTAGCTATTTATGAAGCTGTGGCTTGTTGATGCAGATAAATGTGTTGATAATAAACAGCCTTTCTTCTCACACATACTCCTGACAAGGGGAGACTGCTTGATCTTGCTTTGTTTGTTTAAGAACATTTATCAAGTACTTGTATGTGATAACTACAGCTAATTGATTTTACATATATTTCATGTAGTTCTCACCATATCTGCAAACTAGGGCTATTGTTACGTCCTATGACATACTATTATGATATCAATAAGAGTACCCCATTCACCCCAAAGACTGTAGCCTCCATGCTTTGCACAACTGTCTCCTGACTCTTCCTGGAGGACCATCAAAGGTGCAAGGTGAGCACCATTTCTCTGATTCCATAATAATAAATAATTAGCATCTTAAAGTAAAACCTAAATAAAGAAATTAGTGTTTTTCCTATTCCACAGAGGAGAAAGCTGAACTGAACTAGGTTAAGTGACTTGCCTAAAATTGTAGCCAGTAACTATTGCATCTGGGATTTGAATGTCTGTCTAGTGACTTTCTGTCCCAAGGCCTGCACAGTTGTGTAACAGACTGCACTCCCAGGCTTGTTATGGATGTTTCCCCATGGCTGGTCGCCTCCTCAGCAAAACAGGGTAGTACTCAAGGAGAGGTCTTCTGGAGAAGTTTCTCCCAAAGGAGACTGGGAGCTGCTTGATCGAAGAAATCTTGCCTTATTCTTATTCGTGTCCTTTGTGTATGTGTAGTCCAGCATTTAGCACATAAGTGTTTGTCCTTCTGAGTTCATTAAAATGAGTATACACGTGCATGTTACTATAATATCATCTGTTTCCTTAATTTTAGTACCAGAGTAACAACAGTGATGGGTAACATTTATGGAATGCTACCAATTGCTTTACAGCCAGTAAATGGACTGAATGTTTGTAGCCCCCAACCCCTTCATAGTTGAAGCGCTAACCCCCACTGTGATGGTATTAGGAGGTAGGGTCCTTGGGAGGTAATTAGGTTTGGATGAAGTCATAGGGTGGGATCCTCATGATGGGATTAGGGCCTTTATAAGAAGAGACCAGAAAGCATGCTCTAGTTCTCTCTCCATCACCACCGGACGACAGAACAAGAAGAGTCAGGAAGAGAGCTCTCACCAGGATCCTAAATGGACAGCACGTTGACCTTGGACTTCGCAAGTTCCAAAACTATGAGAAATGAATTTTTGTTGTTTAAGCCACTCGGTATATGGCATTTTGTTGTGGCAGCCAGTATCTACGAGATGATACTATTTATCAATAAGGAAACTGAGACACAGTGAGTTTAGCAACCTTCTCAGACTTAACACAGTTAAGATTTGGATCAGGCTGAGTCCCTGAGGGAATGGTTGTTTCTCTGGGCTAACCCGGTTTCACTATCCCTTGCTGTCTGAGCAGAATTGAAACACAAAGCAACACCCTGTTGCAGAAATATTTAAGTAAACAAAAGTCAAAAAGTGTTAGTTATCAGTGCAGTATAAATTAAGATGTAAAAATACCGTCAATAATGCTGTGAAATGTGGCTCACAGGCAGACCTGGAGGCTAAAACTTGTATTGATTCATAAATAGGCATTGGTGCTATCAGTTTTCCATCCTCCCTCCCTGATTCTGATCAGCATTTTCTTGGGATTGTGGAATAATTGCTGCTTCCAAGAAACTACAGATGCTGAGATGTGAACAAGAGCTCACCAAGAATTTCTGCTACCAAGATATCTTGCCTGGTCACCATCTGGCCACAGGGGACTAGTGACCAAATTACAGACTTGAAACTTAACAGCTCTGAATGCGTTTCTACCCGCCCATCTGCTTTGTGTTGTGCAGTTTTGGGAAAGCCACGATCTCTACTTTCAATCGCTTACTTTCAAAATAAGAAATAATACCGGATCCTGCTTCAAGGGAACAGCCAAAATCGGCTCGTAGAAATGACTGAAATCTAGGTGCACTTACAGAGCCTTATGGCCACTAAGGAACGACTGTCAGCTGGAAGCGCTCTCAGAAGGGCAGAGTCCAGTGTTACACCCGGCCTCACACTCCATTCTGCCACTTCCCAGCCTTGTGACTTGGGGCAAGTTACCTAATCTGCAGGCGTGCCTTAATTTCCTCACATATAAAACAGGAATATGAAAACCTGCCTTCAAGCATTGTCTCGAGGATTAAATGAGATAACTTGTGTCTGGCACATACCAATGCACAAAGAAGCATTGCAAAGGCTGTTTTTGTTTTTAACTAGACAAAGATGAATCTTCCCTCTGACATATATTTCTTTAGAACGATAACAGTACATGCTTTTAACATAAACCTGCATCTGACTTCTATAGAATAATGGACAAGCTAAGGCACTAGAAATCTTTTAGAATTTTTAGGTGAGCTCTATTAGTCTGCGTTAAGCAAAAACCTTTTACCCCAGACCCAGAAGGAAGAGAAGAGGAAAAACTGGCCTCTTTAAACAATGAAGGATATATTTTTTTGTTAGTATCTTAAAGAGGCTTTTCTTATACAAACAGGAGTGTTTGCTGGTCAGTACCCAGATTTTTTTTCCTTTTGATGTATATTAAAAAAAATTAAAAGGAATATTCTTAGAAAGACATCTGTGCCTGGGGTGACTCACATTTGATCAATCCCTGTGAACCGAGCTTTTCAGGGGATGTGCAATTATTTGCTCAGTTAGGCTTAAACTTTTTATTTATCTAATCACCCCCCTGTAATGCTTTGATCTGAACTTCCAAGGCCTATTTTTCAACCACTTTAGCTACATCTTTTAAGTCTTATGGTCTAATCAACCCCAGCCCATAAAACATGCAATGTCCTGTTTAATGCATCCTATTAGGAAATCAGCTGCCACATGGATTTTGAAATCTCCCACTTTGTGACTGGGTGAGCTGTTTGGAAGTGTCATTAATGTCATTATTCTGAGAGGGCAGGAGAGAACCGGCAGCCAAGTGTACCCTCTGCATCCCGGCTGGCTTCTCCTGCTAATGCTTGCCGAGTGACTCAGAGGTGAATCACCAATTTCTGCAGGTGCATGCTCGGGCGTCCTGGAAGCCTTCCACATCCCAGTGGGGGCAAATGTTTACTTCATTAGTTCATAGGGTTACTCAGTAGATCTAGCCAACTTAATTTGACTGTACAATAGTTAAAAAATATATGTATATGTATGTGTGTGTATGTATGTATACATTTATGCATATATTCCAGGAGTGCACTGCAACTTAGAAATTGAAAAGTAAAACCTGTTATTGAGTAATTAGAAAATGTGTTAATCTGAAATCTTAAGAAACAAAAAGAATTCTTATGTATGCCATTTTTTATTGCAAAACATACTCTTGGTAATGATATTCCTCTCTTCTTTCTCTCTGGTTGTGCCATGTAGGGGACTAGGGTCCCTCAACAGCTGGTGAATTAGCAGACTCTCATTCCTTTCTCAGCATTAGAGTTTATTTATTTGAGTATCTTCAGAAACTTTAGCACATCAGAGACTTTCTCTTTTTAAAGAGAAGACACTCAATTTTTTCTATGGAAACAAAAATGAAAATATAAATATAAAAACAAATATATTTCTTTCCTGCATTAATCTTTGAATAAACCTTACCTTTATAGGGTAGCAGTACCTCACGAAGATAGCAGCCATCAACTAAATAAACAAGATTGAAGAAGAATATGAGAATACAGCCACAACGCATAAATCTGCTGAATATTGATGGTCAGAATCAAGATCCATGACACATCATAGCTAACGTTTGGTTCCTTCCTATGTCCCTGCACTTTTTAAAATGCTTTATGTCTACTAATTCTTTTCATTATCAAAACAACCCTGTAACATTGGTACTATGATTACTGTCTCTATTTTACAGGTAAGAAACTCTAGGCAAAGAGAATTAAATAACCTGCTTAAGGTCACACCGAGATAATAAATGATGAAGCCAGAATTTAAACCCAGCCAGTCAGACCCCAGAGCCTACGCTATTGTGATCTAGTGACACATTTTAAAACAAACACAGCAGAATCTGTATATTCAGATGAATCCTGCCCACTTCAAAGGAATCATCTAGATATGTTCTACACTTATTCCAAATGTTGCCATGGTTCAACAAATCCAAAACTCTTTCCCTCTTTCTCTCTTGTAATTTTCTTTCTTTTCTTTTTCTTTGTTTTGAATTTCCCTCAGAGATTGTAGCTTGTTGTTCTAAATAACACCAGTAAAAGCTTTATTCTTTGAAGTCAGATTTGATTTTTGGGAACAGTCAAAAGTAATTCAAAACCCAGGTTGGTGAAGAAGGAAGTATCAAGTTTGGTAAGATGGCTATAAGTTAAACTGTCTCTAAAGATAATTTTCAAACAGGGGTTCTAAAAATTCCAAAAATATTTTGTATAATGTCAGCATCATTAAAATAAATGTATAGACTTACAAAGGTCATTCTGAAGAGTATTAATTAGATCAACCGAGAGCAGTCACATAGATGTGCCTGACAGTGATTCATTCTCTAAACACATGAAACCACACTATTAGGTCATGATTCAACATATGTTACTTGGCCACTTGAACTTTTGACTCTTTTTGTATCCAAATTTATATAGGATGTCAAAAAAACGTACCAAAAATATGTACACACATTTGAAGAAAGGAAAAAAAACTGTATTAAAATTGTAATACTCAATACATACCAATAACAAAACAATGACTCAAAGTGGGAAAATAAGGAACAATTTACAAGGTTACTCCTCCTGCCCAGGAAAATCCTGCTGGTGCCCTATTTGTCAAACCCCAAAGAATCTAGCCAGCAAAGAGACTGTCTGTTAGGCCGTGGAGGTCACCTCTCTGGGGCATGAGGCAGGGTGAGAGAAGCCCGGGAAGGGCAAATGTCCAGTACAGAGACCAGTTGTATTCAGGGGACTGCCCCTGAATATGAGTAGCAAAAATCTGATTTTCTAATTTCTTCTCTTCCACTTGCTTTGAATCTGGATCACACTTTTTCTAGAAGGGGGGAATTGGAACATAGTAAAGATGTTTCATATGCACATTGTATTCTGGTTACTAAATTGGCCCGGTGGTGGGAGAAGAGGAAGAATTTGTTTTTTATTGAGTGCCTGGTATGTACCAGGTGTTTTATTTATGTTAAAAAAAAAAAAGAGAGAGAGAGAGAAAGACTCAATAGATGAAGATAGTGTCACTTTACATCTTTGGACTTCCCCCAAAAAACTCATAACTACAGTCTAATGATGAGAAAACCATCAGACAAATCTCTATTTGAGGGACATTCCACAAAATATTTAAGCAGTAATCCTCAAAACTGCCAAGGTTTTCAAATACAAGGGAGTCTGAGAGACTGTCACAGACAAGAGGAGCCCTGGAAACATGACAATAAATGTATCGTGGTGTCCCAGATGGGATCCTGGAAGAGAAAAAGGACATCAAATACAAACTATGGAAAGCTGACTAGAGTGTAGATTTTCGTTCATAATAATGTATCAACATTGGTTCAGTAATTATGAAAATTGTCCTATACAAATGTAATATGTTAATAATAGAAACTGGATGCAGGGTATATGGGAAGTCTGTACTATTACTTTCACATTTTTTCTGTAAATCTAAAAATTTTCTGAATAAAAATTTTATTTTAAAAATAAAAGCCTCATGCTTTCTTTGCTTGGAGAATAAGAATGAGGGGGAGAAGGAGAAGGAAGAGGAATAAACTCTACCCCTTAGTGCTCCTTCCTGGCTGATGTATTGCTGTGGTTCCCAGACAGCCTGGTGGTTGTCAGGAGGTCCTGCCACATCTTGACTGGGCACCTTAAACAAATTGCTTCAATGTTCTTACCTTAGGATGTGAAATGTTACATTAGATTACCAAAGTTTAAATTTTCTGAGGCCACAGGACAACAAACAATAACCATTTAACACGAAAGACACCAACAATTATTTTTTAAAAAAATCAACTCCCCATCTTTTAAAAAAAGAAAAAAAGTGAGGTGTGATTAGAAAAGGGCACTTAAGCAAGTATTGTAGCAATGAAAAATTGACATTATATCTGATTTTAATAACAGAAATAATAAATTCTACTCCTGAAGCCAGTTCTTAACACGGACAATTTATCAGAAGAATATTATTTTATGCATGCTCTGTCCTCTAGTGATGCCAACCACTCATATATCTAAAATACATATAGGACATTTGTGTGTACATCAATATACATCATACACTATCTATGAGGTGTGTGCATATGGGATTAGAGAGCTGCCTTTTGGTGGACAGACCTCTGGTCCACCATCACAGTTGCAGAGGTCCTGTGAGAGGACCCTGTGTTTTATTTTACTTTGTGTTGAGCCCAAGTCTCTCCTGGGACCTAAGGAGCATATACTTGGAGGGTCTAACACAGAAGGGAGTGCCTGGTAGCCACCAAAAGTGCCAGCACAGGGTAAAGTCCCTGACATGGCCTGCACATCCCTCCTACAACAGCTTGTCCCCAGGCTGAAATTCATGTCTTAGTGTTAACACCCTTCCCAACTTCCCATCCTGCTCTATCTTTTGGAACTGCGTCCTTGGGCCCTGTCTCATTGGACGGTGTGCGCCCTGTGAAGATGACAGATCCGGGAGATATAGCACTAGCAGAGAGCCTTGGTTTGTTCCATTCCAGGAAAGCCTGTTTTTTTGTGTGTGTTTTTTTTCTCTGAGGATCACGAGTGAAGAAGAAAAGCAATGGGATGGAGTGAGAAGTGTAAGGAGTTTACAGCCTGCAGAACTGGGTGGGGGTTTGCCTTGGCTGCTGTATATCCTTGGGTCTGTCCCTCACTGTCTGTTTGCCCATCTAAGAATTAAGAATGTGAACCACAGATGATGCCTATGAATTGTCTGACACATGATGCGAATTCAGCAGATGGCAGTTGTTACTGCCAGCTACAGACATAGCATCTTTTCTGCGGCCATAAGTACTATTCTTTTTCTTTCTATTACTCTGATCACTCATTGGTCATAGAGTAACCAGTAGCACTTTTTACTTAGGTATTAAGCATTTCATTTTTCTCTGACTTCTTTCCCATAATAGACTGGTTCTGAAGATTCTTTGAATTTTATACCGTTGTCTAGAAGAAATGCACATGGAGTATGCTAGGTAATATTCGTTCCAAGAATGAAGCAATGAACCTTTTAAAGGCAATTCCACAGCACGTGCACACATGAATGCAAAAGTGTCCATGTCCATGCACACATGTACACATACAGACCTGTATGGGCAGCAGCCTCTGCACACACATACACACACACGCACACACATGCAGCTCAGCAAACATCCTTACGAAGACAATACAGGCACATTCGTGACTCAGTAAGCTGAGCCACAAGTCTACAGATTTCAAATGGTTCTTTGCTCTAACTTAAATCAACTTTTTAAAATGTGTGAGTGAATGGATGCTCTGAAATTGGAGATTAAAGCGTCCTACAAAAAAAGTGCCAACGAGTAGCTACATATATCCATGAACAAATTTCCAACAATAAGTGGGCTTTTGAAGTTTTTAGGAGAACATTGTTTCCAGTGCCTACTTCAAACATGAAAGTGAAGATGTGCCAAACTCTGAAGTACTCTTCGTACTTCCATTAATAAGAATTCAATTCTGTAAAGATAATGCTGTTCTAATTGCTTACCAAAAATAATGGCCACATCATATTTATTATTAGTCCTTTTGAATTCTAAAGAATCCATTCTAAAACATAAGGTTCATGTTACTTTCCCAGCACAGACTTGATCAGCACTGTTCTTCAGTTTTGGAGCATTTTCCCTAGTTGTGAAAATAATATACATGTAAAGCGTGTCTCCATTCCATCTCTATAAGCCCAGAAAGTTCACTGAGAGGTGTAACATGAAAAAGTGTGGATATAAAACTATGTGGGGTTTTTGTTTTCTTTTTTAAAAAAGCAAAGACCACTGACTTTACAACTTAAACATTTCTTTATTCCCTCAGTAGTAAAATATGGGAAAAAATACCCACCTCCCATAAAGTCATTGAGCACTTTTAATGAGATAACAAACAGAAAGTACGTGTAATAGTTGGAACAATTCGAAATAAGAACTTTTGGTTACAAAATTAGATAACCAAAGATAAAAAAAAATATTCATAAGAAAGAGTATTTCCTTTTTTGTGGAAACCTAAAACTGCTATGCCCAAGGCTAATAGCTTCAGTGACCATTAACTTCCATAATCTCCCTGTGTCCTATGTGTCACTGAAAGATGAAAGATCTGACAGTGCCATGCTTGACCATCTACCAGTGGTGCAGACACGAGGTCTGCTCAGGAAGATGCCCCCTTAAAAAGGCATTTGCCAGCTTTGACCAGGCAGAATTCCTGCAACAGAGGTGTCCTTGATATGGGTTAGTGACACATCTATACCCTCACTATTTCAATAACTCTCATGGTACACTGTCACACTCTGTCATGTGTGTTTATCTAGTGCCTCTAGCACTCTGCTTGAAGTAGAATAGGTCTTCACTAAAGCTTTGCTGATAGAAGGAGGAACTAGAGGAATGAATGGATGAAATTTCATTCCTGGTCTCTGTCATTCTTCATGCTTAGTACTCTACCTATCTTCCCTGCTTCATTCAGGTTATTAATCCCAGCATTAACTTATCTCTTAGCATTATTCACCTCCTCCAGGAAGCCTTCTCTGATCTATCATACCCCCATCCCCAGCCCACACAGCCCACTGTTTGATCTTTCTTCAGAGCTCACATGATGCTTGGATAATGTTTTGCCCTTGAGCTCTGCCATGTTTTTATTTATGATTCCCCCATCAACTCCTTCTACAGCAGAAATTGTCTTCAACATCTTGAAAAGAAATTGATGAGTTTTTAATATTTAGATAGAGGTCTGTAATACAACAAGTTTTATTAATACAAAGTAAAATTAGACAAAGGTCCTACCCTCAGAATGCTTACTTAGCAGGAAAGATAAGATTCAAAAACTGTACAGTAGAAAATAAAGAATGCTGAAGCAGATGTGGATTAAGGGATGATAAGAGAAAGAGAAGGTTCCATTACATCTTTCAGGTGGCACAATCAGGGCGGAGTATTAGAGGAGGTGCCATTGGAGTCTGACCTGGACATATGGTAAGAAAAGCACTCCAGACAGAGGAGAAAACATGTGGAAAGACATGGAGGAGGGAGGGTGGGAGGTGTGTGGCCAATATTTACATCCTACTTTTTTATTTTCAGAGGCCTTCACACTCTTTCTCATTTGTTCTCATTTGTTTCTCATTTGTTCAGCACACGAGCTGGGTGGGTGAGGAGGACAAGGCAAAACTTACCTGGATACTTCCATAGGGGTACAGAGAGGGTAGGGGACTCTCCATAACTGGTGATTGAACTAGGACACGACATGACGGTCAATAGAACTGAGGACTGACTCCAGGTCCACAAGTAGAACACCTTTTTGGATAGAGCGATGGCCCCTGTGGAAATCAGTCAGTCCTTGCTGACTGATGACCAGTGGCTTGGATGGGACAAATGATGTACCCCTCGCTTCTGGGAGGGCAACAATCCAAGAGGCTCTGTGGGTACCTAGGAGGACCCTGCAGCACTGGGTGCTAGAGGTGGATGTGGATCACAAACAGTCCTCTGGGCCATCTCTCAATAATGCAGGACCACATAAGGCAGGTGACACCATAGGTGAGGGAAGGCCTTCTGACAACAATGAGGGTTGGCATTGTTGAGCCTTGTTCTGAGCTGCTGGATACTATGCTCTGTGTATTACATGGATTATCTCATTTTGTTCTCACAGAAAATCTCTGAGGTAGGTTCTCACCCCACTTTTAGAGGTTGGGGAAATTGAGGCTTAGAAAAGTGAGGAAATGTTTCTCAGGTTCTCAGCTGGTAAGGGGTGGAGTCAGGATTCAGAGCCAACTGTCACTGACTGCCCTCTTAACCACTGGGTCAGGAGTTCTTAACTATCCGTGTGCCATACGCCCCTTTGGCCATTTGGTGAAGCCCATGGACCACTTCTGAGAAAAATGCTTTTAAATGTATAAAATAGATATGTAGGTTTACAAAGAAAACAAATTATATTAAAATTTAATTACTAAAATATTAGAAAGCAAAGATTTTACATAATAAGATATGTGCTTCTTTGTTAATAGGTTAAATGATATAAGCTGGCAGCAGGTCATGATTTAGAAGTTGTGATAACTGTAAACAATGTTTTGAGATATCGGCAACAACTATAATGGTATATGAAAATATCTGTGATTTCTGCTGATGACAAAATCATAGGTATCACTAATACTACTGTTTTGTTCGCTAAAGTGGAAGAAAATGACAAATTTCAGTTAAAAGATGGAAAGCCACCAGAAT
Organism: Rhinolophus hipposideros; assembly: GCF_964194185.1. Classification (NCBI taxonomy): domain Eukaryota; kingdom Metazoa; phylum Chordata; class Mammalia; order Chiroptera; family Rhinolophidae; genus Rhinolophus; species Rhinolophus hipposideros. Next base: position 63,615,426 of record NC_138048.1, read on the forward strand.
CCTACCCAGTAACACTAGGTTAGGAACCCCTGAGCCAGGCTATGCTGTCTTGCTGTGGCCGTGCTCTTGATGGACATGGTCCTTGCAGCCTGGCTCTCCCTGTCCCCCAGTGCTGCCTTGATTGTTGGGGGTGGGGGCTTTAAAACACCTCCTGGGAAGGAGGGATGCGTGGGGTTTAGGGGGTCACTCTCTAGGGGACGGCAGGGAACTGCTCAGAAGGGGCCAGCTGGGCCAGAAGCAGATCAGAAGTCTGGAAGAGTAACGCAGGACAGTGATGGGGCAGAGGGAGAAGGAGCTCTCAGTGACGGTCTGATGGGTGATGCAGGGTTAGCAAGAGAAAGTTCATGGACTCCATGCCAGAAGCCTAGACACCATAAGAACCTGGTGCCCAGAGGGAAGAGGGCTCCAGGGAGATGAGGTGGAGAGCAGGGGAGAAGTGAGTGACAGAATACGCTCCTTTTTCCTCCAGGGGAGAAAACTTGAAAGAATGGGAATATGAAGTAAGATCAAGTTGGCCAAATCCTGTTGTCCTCACTTTCTAGCCCTGCTGCCTTAGGGAAATCACACCCCTCTCGGAGTCCCTGTTACTGTATCTGCATAGGAGGAAGTGAAATACTGAACTCACAGGCCATTTGAAGAGTTGACTCACTGCTTGGCATTTGGCAGAGTTCCTGACACATGGCTGCTGTTCAATAAAATTAGGTTGAAGTTATGAGATCGCTGTTTTTGATGGTCAAAAATGATTGAATATAGGTAGTTTCACTTGGTTCTAATTATAGTTCCTGGCAAACAGGGGAAGATGTGAGCATACCCAGCTCCATTTGGTGGAATCAGTTGTATGTGGGATTAAAGGAATCCAATCATCCATACTCCGGGTCCATCTCCTTTTGGGGAGGGAGTGAGAGGGTGTTACTGAGAACTTCCTTCCCCACCCTCATCACATGATCCAGGGTAAATTCTATAAGGGGAGGCTTAGGAAAGCATTGCCTTTGGTATTCCAGGGAATCACAAATCACAAATCATGTATGCACAGAGTGAGTGGACTCCTGTGACCTGGCAGTGCATGAAGAGGCAGACAGAGGAGGAGAAAAGGACTTATATTCCTTGGATTAGCACTCTTATTTTTCTGGTATAAACACAAAAAGCCCAGAGTGGAGACCTGTGAGCTAGACCTGGGCTCTAAGCCATGCTCTATACTTAACAATTGCTTTTACGACTTGGGCGCAGCATAGCCATCCTGAACCTCAATCTCCTCATCTGTAAAAAAGGGGATATTAGACCAGAGCACCTCCAAGATCCCATACGTGGGTCACTTAGACAATGGAGACTTTGGTTTGCTCCTCAGCTCTGTACTAAGACACCATAAGTTTGTTGTGGCTCTCAGTTCACCTAGTGTAATGCGGTTTAAGGAACCCAGGTTTGGAGGTAGCCCTGCAGAGGTGAGACAGATGTGAGAGAACCATGTGGAGGGGCTCACAGGGAGGCAAGTGAGAGCAACAAAGCTCTGAGGTCAGTGGGGTGAGGCAGAGGAATAACTGTTTAAGTTTGTTTTGTAGTGTTTTTTTTAAAATCTCATTTCATATTAAATTATAAAAACTTCATGTAAACGTGATTACAAACTCTTTTTGCAGTAATAAAACAGCCCTTGGGGCAAAGAAGCACTTTAATACATCTAAAAATATCTTATTTTTCTATAGCTAGATTGAAACTGATGTAGGTGTGCTTGGCATTTGACTTGGGGAGGTCGTGCCTTTTTTTCTTCTAATAATAATACTGTTTGGCAGCTTTTCACTCTATCTTACCACAGATCTTTGCCAAAACTTGAATTCACTTCCGTCAGATTAACTGTCTCCAAAAACAAACTGGCATTTCTTCTAAGGGCTCCGATTAAAAGGATAAGCTTGAGTGACACTCCCTTAAATGGCTGGATGTTCTCACAGGGCTAGGAAATCAAAACTGGAAAAGTAGCAAGGCCGAATTTAGTCACATGGCTGCACAGGCCTTGGAACGGTGAGAGGGGCTGCTGCAGCACTCTGCCGTGTTTAGAAACGACGGGCAAATTATGATTTTGAACACACACCTCTCAAAAAACTGTGAGGAGAAATGCTTTCACATCTCTCAACCACTGGTTTGTTCCAGGTCCCAACCCTTCAGCTCTTTGTTTTAAACATCACCTTCAATAATTTTGCTGATCAAATTATGTTGGCTTCCCCAAAGCACCAACAAAATAGAGGCCTTTTCTAGTTGCACAGCTGAATGCATATGGAATTTGAACGAGTCAACTATGTATGGGCCAAAGAAGTTTCTTTCTTTAACATTCCAGTAGGCAGAGAGAAGAGTCTAGGAAAGGCAGGAAGCAAAAAAAGGCGAAGGAAACTTTGGCCATTTCCCCCTTTACTCTTATCTGTAACTAGATCCCTTAACAATAAGAGTAAGGGTCAAAATAATTTTCCAAGGAGGTATTTTTCTAAGTACTTTTTTGTTTATTAATTTTCTTTTAAATGTACATATATGGAGGAAAATAAGGAGGAGATAGGGAAGAAAGATACAGGGTTTCTGATTTTCTTGACAGGTTACAAATTTAAATGCCCAACAAACAAAAAAATTTTCAAGAATTGAGTTAAAATGTGGCTGGCTTCTGAACATTCTAACATTCTCTCATTGTCTCTCTCTCTGTCTCTCTCTGTCTCTGTCTCTTTCTCTCTCTCTCACACACACACACTCACATACACACACACACACACACACACACACACACACACACACACAGTCAGTCTCTCTCAAAGTAACAGTACCTTGAATTAAAGGGCACTGTGAGAAAGGTATGGAAAATCTTTTGTCAAATGTAAATCTTTTGTAAATTCTCTAATCCCGTATTGATACCAACATCCCAAAATGGAGGACAAAATAACTATTATTGCTTTTTTCCCTAACTTTTTTATTACTCAGCCTGAAAGGATGTAGGCTCAGTAAATAATATTTTCAATTCATCTGATAAAAACAACAACAACAACAACAACAACATTTTTCTCAGATTTCTATATATTCTTAACTTTTTCATGGCCCAAATCCAAATTTCTCTAACTTAGAACCCATTTGGCTTATCTAAGCATGTTTATACTTTTATTTTATATTATCCATCTCTTTGGATCCCGGAAATGAAATTGCTGTCACTTTTTGGGATAAATTATGCTGAGCAGAAGTTAGAAATGAAAGGTCACCAGCTTCAAGCCCATTAAGTTTCTGAGGCTTCTTCCATTCTCTCCATAAGGATGAAAGGTAGGGTTAGCCCATGGGTAATCCTCACATGCCCTTGACTGTGATATAAATATCCCAGTAAGAATGGGGTTGTTCATAACCCCCTGGTATATACTGAAATGCATTAACAATATGCCTTGGTTCTCACTGACAGTCATCTCAGCAGAATATTGTTAATGTGTTCAATTGACAATCACTGGCATACCCTCAAAATACATATGTTCACTGATTTATTTATTATACACATTTAATGCACCACTACTATATTACTTACAATATGAAATGTGCACAAAAATAGAAAATTTAAGAGAATCATATGAATATGAAACAAACATTATTTTAAATAATTACTTTTGTTCTTAAAGGCACAATAATATTTTGCTCTCAATAAAAATATAACAAATAATAGTTTAATGACAAAAATATAATTGAACATGTTTCATTTTCTGTGAAAATCCTGACATCAGTTTATGATTAAAGTTCTGGCTCTGTTATTTTTATGCTTGTTATTAATGATGTCAAAGCTCAAACAGATTGTCATCATTCTTAGCTCAATGTGGGTATCAATGCGCTCATACTAGGGGAAGAAGTACCAGCTTTGCCATTTCTTATTCATTGTACTCATATAATTAATATTAATTCCAATATGTGGTTTCATTGCAGGGATCTCTTTAAACCATTAGTCCATTTTGTGAGGCATACTGTAGTAAAAACTAGATAATATAATCCTCAATTCCCTTTAGCTGACCATATGAAAACTTGTAATGCCTTACAATATGCCCAAAGCAGCCTAACATGTGAGGGTGCCCGGTCAGCCTCCTGGGATGTGGTGCCTCACCCAGGATTCCTCCTGGGCTGTATGAGATCTATGGTCACCTCGCACGTGGGACAAACAATGGCCTCAGGGACAGTCCATGCATAGAGCAGAGTTGTATATAAACATTTGTATATGAAATTATAATGTATAACATATATACACACATTTGTGTGTGTGTGTATGTGTATATATATATATATATATATATATATATATATATATGTATATATATGATGAGCATACCTGATTTTGGAGGCCACTTCTCAAAGTAGTTTACCTTGTAAAAGGTACGTTATTACCCTCATTTTACTGATGAGGAAAATTAAACTCAGTTGCTGAGGGTCACAGTTAGTAACTCTTTTCCGGCAGCCTGTGTTTTTCCATAACTACTGCAGAAAAAAATAAAATAAAAAACACAGTCAAGTAGTTCAGTCACTACTGTTCTTGTTTTATTTTTGAATCCCTTTCTTTAGATTTTTATTTCAGGGGGGACATATTTTCACTTGGTAGGATATGGAAAAAGGGCTTGTAAACCAATTACTAATAATGATTAGTAAAACTCAGTGAGGCATAAACGAGAATCAGTTGATAGTACCCTAGTATGAAAATAGTCAAGGTTCCATTACTCCTATAAGCAGGTTATTCTAACAGTTTGCCCTCTTTTTTTCCTTCCCATCCATCAGTTCTTTTGCATCTAGAACATCCTTCACATGGGCATCGCCACCAACTAGTAGTGGTCATCCTTTTTTATGGGCACAGACTCAGAATTTTCACGTCGACATGTAAAATAACTCCAGTGAAATGGAAGAATGATTTTACACATTACTTCAAAATATGACTCAAACATACTATTCATTTTATATGAAGCTTTTTATGTTATAAAAATATGTACAAAATTTGGAGAATATAGAAAAAGGAGAAGAATAATTATTCATAATGTTGTCATCCAAGATAATCACTAGTAACATTTTGGTATATTACCTTCTAATGTTTTTCCTATTTTTTTTTTAACATGGTTGTAATCATATTGCATATGTAATTTTGTACCCAGATTTTTACTTTTATCTAAAAATAAATACAATAAACATTGCCTGTGTTTATAAATTATTATCATACATATTTCCTAAGTATACATTTCTGTAGATGCATAGTAACCTATCAGGTGGATGGCAGCATATTTTCACATGTACAAAACTTCTTATGGTAAGAGAGATAAATATAAGATTATGTAGGCAAGTATAGTCAACTCTTGATTCCAATTCTAATGGGAAATATGAGTAGACTGAATTGAGAATCAATTATATTTTCCTTTCTTTAAGTGACTATTATCTTATGAATTTTGCTAAAACTGGATGAAAGATATTTTGTATTTCTCAAACACCTTCATATAAAAAGAGGGAAAGTAACCCAAGAATACTGTAACTGGCAGAGGAAAACTAATTTTAAAAATACACATAATGCGTAAATATTATCTGTACTTTATATTGTATTAAGTGTTATATAAAAAGATTAATAAAAGTTAATTGTATGTACAAAATTTAAATAAATCATTTTATTAAGTTGCAGTTTCTTAATGCTTCTAATAATATTAGTGTTGTTTACCAACATGTAAGATTGATTATTATTTTATAAATATATTTCTGCACCAGTGAAGATGATCTTAAAAATAGAAGGCTAACTTTGACATGACTATTTCCATTTTAAATTTCTAAAATAAAAGACAATTTCTAAAATAATAAGTACTGGTTATAATGAAAGAAAAAAACATGGAACTATTCTTGAACACAAGCTATTATATGGAGAATGAACATGTAACAAAATGGGAAGATACTTGGCAATGGGAAGAATATTGTTAATATCGTTTCTGTTTCCTCATATGTACCATTTTCAATAAAGGTGCTTGCTTTATGGTAAGGTTATAATTATTTTAAATCAAATAAAGGGACAAAATTTAAGAGATCTTTTTATATGTGTATATGTTTATATGTGTGTGTATATATACATGTATATGTCTATGTATCTGTCTCTTTTCTATATTTAATCATATAAATCAGGTGTGATTACCTACATATTAAAATAAAAATAGAAAAGACTCCTTTAAAATTTAGTCAACTGGAATATACTTCTATTTGGACAAAAATGTTTGGATATTTCCACTGTATTTGTTTTAACTTTCCAGAAAAAAAGGGTTTAAGTGGTTATGGCTTTTGAATAAAGCCAGTCCTCTGTGTTTCAACAACAGAATATATTAAGACCTAAGATTCTGTGTGGCTGTTGAAGTGCTTAAGCCATTTCACGTTATCGATACAGTACCACTTCAAGCAGTTGAAAAAGTGAAGAAATTTGATCAACTAGGAGTTAATTTGATGGATTTCTTTCCTTTCTCTCTTCCCTCCTTCTTTTCTTCCCTCCCTGCCTTCTCTTTGTTTTTAACAAAGTTCATGGAATTTCTTGAATATTCCAGGGTTCTGTAGTCAAACTATAGATAATCTAAATTGTTAATCATTCTGTCTTCTGGAAATTTCTGTAAGTATACATAACAGAGATTCAAACAAGACAAAGCCCTTTGAACATTTCTCACTGAATTGGTAATAGAATAATTGCTTCCAATCAAAATAACGTTTGAATCCCAGAAAGGACAGTGTCCTCCAGAATTTAAGAATCAGTTCTCAGGTGCTTGAGTAACTCATAAACAATTGCAACCTTGGATTAATTTCACTGAGCCTCAATTTCCTCATCTGTAAAATAAGAATGCTAATAATACTTCTCTCAGAGGGTTTATGTACAGATGAAGTGAGGCTGTGTGGCCCATGGCCTAGTGCCTGGCATATAGCAAGCATTCCATAAACAGTAGCTCACAGTTATTTAATGTCATTTTCTTTCATGTGTGGTACAAATAGTACTGAACTCGTGCTACACAGAGTGAGAGCCTAAATATTCATTTATGTTGCTCCAGATAACCAAAGGACTATTACAGGACTCAGGGTAAATACATTCAATTCTCAGATGGTATGTCTGTTGATATTAGTCATTATAGAAAAATTGTGGAAGTAAGAAGACAAGGAATTATGCCTAGAAATATTAGAATTAACAACAAAGACTTATTTTATGAAACATATTTCATATGTTAAATGTGGTCAGGAACTAAAAGAATCAATGACCTGGTAAAAGATTATAAAAATTCAAATGAGCTGTGAAAAAGAAACCCACACAAACAATCACAAAACACTTTACCGAATATTCTGAGGCCTGGCATGATAACATCTGAAATTCTTTTTAAAGATGCCTTGAGGGCGTTTTACTGTCCTAAGAGAATTTCACTTACACCCTTTAAAAAAAAATGCTTAACACCTGCTGTATTTAACAACTTTTGAAAATCAGTTAAAAGGGCCTCATGCAAAATAAAGAGTAGATTTAGAACAGTCCTATAGTAAGAAAAGCTTCTCCAGCCTAACAGGTTGGAAATTGAAAAAACAGGGTGGAAAAAGAAAAAAATTGGGGCATTTCACCTGGGCCCATTTATCTTTCTAACTGATTTTAGAAACAAAACAAAACAACAATACTTCTGTTGTAACACTCCAAATTGTTGTACCATAAACAGTTGAATTTATCTGGTGACTACTGAGTGACATGGAATCTGTTAACATAATTCACCATAATATGAGCCAAGAAAGATTGGAAAATGAATTGAAAGTCTAGATTAGAGTGATTGTAGTTCCATTAGAGCCATCCAAAATCATATATTTCATCTTATTAAAAAAGAAAATCTATTAGTCTGCTTTTCATAAGGGGAAACTACTCCCTGAACCTACATAATTTTCCCACCTTTTGTTTCATGGCAGAGCTTCATGTTTTAATATAGTAAATAAAGATGTGCTTGGGAGTGAGGGGAAGTCAAAGCACACAGCTCTCTGTTTCTTTCCCAAAAGATCTTTTGGGGTTTCCAATCAATTTAGTCAAGGGCAAAGTGAATTAATTAGTCGAAAGTGATATTTCAAATAGAACAATTAGCACTTTAATCCAATTGTGTAGGGGGTGGGAACTTTACCAAGTCTCCTGCCTTTTGCTGAAATGAATCCATTTTCAAAGTTAATTTTAAAAATTAAAAGCACAAACTTGAACCTCAACAGAAATATTTAACTATTTGCAGTATGTTCATTTTTAACCTACCTCTGCTGAGTGAATGAGAGAGTTTAAGCAGATGTCCTCTGCCGCTTTATTGAGGAAAACAAAAAAGAAACAAAAAACAAAGGTGAGGGGTAGGGTTCTCAGAGGCATTCTGAAAACCCTCCTTGTCATTCTATAAGAAACACAAATCATAGATTAGTGTACACTAATCTATCAAAATGAGATACTAATAGATACACTAATCTATCAAAATGATACTAATGATCAAAATGAGATAGAATATGACATAAACGATTAATCCAAGAGAAAATCAGCATCCTTTTCTTATTCCATATTGCTCATAAACATTCTAACGTTATGCTAAAATTTTTTTAAATTACATATACAATAAACAATTCTATAAGTTAAATAAAAACCTAAATAATAATGTAATTATTTACGTAGAGTTTTTGAAGTTATGGCATTTCTTTCCCCTAAACTATAAAAAAGTAAATGCAAAAATTAGTACTCTAAGATGTTTATTTTTTTAAAAAAGAGGAGAAATTGAATGGATTCTTAAATAATATCTCTTAGAGAAGAAAAAAAATCACTGCATCTTTGTAATCTGGGAAAGCAAGTTACTACTAAATTTTAATATATATGGTGTAATTTTGCAGAGCCCTCAAAAAGTCCCAAGAGAAATTTAATGAAGGAGTACTATTGAGTATTATTGATCTGTCAAAGAAAAAAATGAATGCTGTGAACATAAACCAAATTGCCCAGCAAGTATCAACTACAGGTTTAAAATCAAGCCTCCCAACACTAAACCGCATAGGCACGTGAGGAGAGAGGACAGCAGAAGACTGATGCTTTAGGATAGGAGGGGGCTTAAAGTTGATTGGTGCCCATATCTTAAGCAGCCATCCTCAACCGTGCTTCCGTTTGGAAATATCGAAAGTCTGTTGCACCCAAACCTAAGTAACAACTGCCACATACAATAACACACACACTAAGAAATGAGAAAAGGGCAAAATAACCTTCCACTGAATAGTAACTTTATTACTTCAGAGCTATTTCTAACATGGCTGGTCCTAGACATTCCCCGATGAACAATTTTGATAAGAGTGTTTTCAGCCACATCACTAATTTGTCTACTCTTACTTTTCACTTTAATTTAAAACCAAAGAGGGGAAAAGTGATTTCAAAAGCACCTGTAATCTGACATGTGTGAGCAGAACTGAAAGTGTTTTTTTATTCAAGAATTGGATTAATTACCATTATCAGAAAAACAAAGGGAACAAAGCCACCAGTAAGTAGTGCATTAATCATATTGCTACTAATTAGTGCCACAGTAGAAATACAAGACAAAACAAAGAAGTTGGACGTAGTATTGAAACTAGTCATATTTTGTAAGTATCACTAGCTAAGAAATAGACATACTTGGATGTGCAGAGGGGACAAGAGTAAAACAGAATCTCAAAAATCATATAAAGTTGAAAGACTCAACTACTTAAGTCCTGAACCTCAAAGAAATGAAGAAACAGATATATTTATAGCTTCTAATACCAGAGCTTAAAAAAAAAAAAAAGACAAGAAAGGAGGGGGCGGGGAAGGATGGGAAAGAATTGGAAAAACAGACCATATTTCCATTTTTAAGAGAGGAGGGATCTTATGCTATTATAACAAAGCTAATGCTAGGTCTAGCCAAACCTCAAATATGCAGGATCATTTTGAGACACAGAAATAGTGAGATTCCTGTTTGCTTTAAGTATATGATTTGGTGACATTGGGGAATGCAAAACCTTCCTCAGAGTGATAAAATATTAATTTAATTATAACTTTTAAAGAGTGGAACAAATCATAAGGTCTATTTCTTGGCCTTTGAGTTTTATGTATCAGTGTCTATTCTAAGAATCCTTCATAAAAGTGTTTCCTGTGAAGATGCTAATTTGTGTTGATTCATTTTAAAAGTGAAAATTAAGCCTATTGATGTTCAGAAGAATATGGATGAAGGCTAAAGTTTTTCTTCTGTTTCTGAATAGCCCACATTAAGTCATTCATTCTCTGTGCTCCAATTGTTCTTACTCCAAATAATAAAAAAATGGCAAAATAAATATCTAGTCTGAGTGTTACCTTCTTGAAGATGGCCTTCTGAGGGGTATATAGGACACAGAATTTTATCTTATTTATCTCTTATTTAAAAAAAAATAAAAAATAAATAAACAGTTGTATATCTGAGAACAGTGACAGGTAATGCTAGCTTGGAGTTGACTTTCATCTCAAGGCCTACAGAGCCTTAGAGATAGGAAGGAAGAGACCTGTTAGAAACTAAATGGAAGGGAGATGTTTGTCTGGGGGTTTCCCCTCTTATACTTCTTCTGGACCTTCTATTCTCATTTTCAAGCTACACTAAATATCTTCCTCAGTCTTAGAAACTTTCTTTTTCAACACCCATCTCTCACTCTCATTGTGCCTTTCTTCTCCATTGGATTATCTCTTCCTATTCTTCACTGACTTCTCTAATTCCTTTTCTTTGCACTATCCTTTTCTACTTTCATATCTTGTGTCAGTGCCTTCAGCATGTGAGCCTGGGTGTCAGTCACCACTCAACTCCCTCTTTCCCTCACTTGGATTGAGTTATTTCTCAATTCTTTAATTTTTCTATTTATATGATGATAATAGCAGTGCTTACTATCTTAAGTCGCCTCAACTTTTAAGAGAAAAGAAAATATATTTAACAAAATTCATTTTTACTTAATTTGGCTAATTAAGTAATTAATATATTACTTTAATAGTCTTTGCAATGTTAAAAAGAAAGGTTTTAGAAATATGTCTCCACAAAAAGTCCATATGTAAAGTACAAATATGACATCAGGCATCTAGAAACTATAACACAAAAGGCTGATAACTCTGATCACATTAAAATAATAAAGCTTGTAGACAAGATAAAATATAGACAAAAATAAAGTTAAAGTATAACAACACATTATGAAGAAATTGTCTAATATATGCCAAAAGGGACTATTTTAATAAATATACAAATAGCCCTTATGAAATTAAGAAATATACAAATCATCAATATAAAATGGACAGAGAGCACAAATAGGCAAGTTTTAGAAAATAAGATATAAATGGCCAGTAACTAAGTGTTCACCATCACTCATAATTATAAAATGCAAATTAAACTAAAAATATACCAGTTTTTATTCTTCAGATAAAGATTTTAGAAATTCAACAATGCTATTGTTTACAACAGCATGGAGAAACAGGTGCTCATTAACACATACATTAAACAAATATTTACTGAGTCTTACTGCGAAATACTGATGATGGCATTGCAAATTGGTGCATCTTTTAGAAAGGCCTTTTAAAAATCTCTAACAAAATTTGAAATGTACACACTCTTTTGATTTAGGATGTATCTACACAATGAATTTATTGCTGCAATACTTGGAATTGCAAAAAATGGAACACAATCTAAACGTCTTCCAATAGAAGAGACTAGTTAAATATATCATGGTATTTTTGTAATTATCATGCATATACAATGTAAAGCGTTATACAGGTGATATAAGGAATGCAATATAGCTATATAATATGATACAAAAATCTATGTATGTTAAAAGAAATTATACCTACATAGTATATAAATGTACCTTCAAGAATGATTCCAATTTGTAAAAATAAGTATTTATTTCTATAACAAGTTCATGCATTAAAAATTTCTAGGACACAGAAGAGACTGTTACCAGTCTTTACCCTTTGACAATGGCTTAAGGAGAATAGTGCATTTCACATTTTCACTTTATTCTCTTCCATCCTGCTAAATTTTTGTTTTTGCAAGTAGTATATGCATTGCTGTTATAATTTTAAAATTTGTTTACAAAATATGCCATAAAAATGAACTTCCTGTTTTTGTAAAAATTCATTTGAGAAAGAGATGAGGAAATTTATTGGTATATATCACTTTTGAAAAAAATAATTTATGAAGTTGGAAATATTTTTTTCCACAATCTTAGTGCATATTTCCTACATAGATATGAATACTATAGGAATAATTAAAATAGACTGTAAGTGGGATATTCAAGTTTGTCTGGGGACAGCCTTTTTGTCTATGTTTGCGAAGTTAGAATACAAAGCTAATTAGAATAATCCTCTCAAATAAGACTAGAAAAAGAGTAGTAAATTTTTAGTCTTAGTAAAGCTAAGCATACGGATTTTTCATCATTCTGTGTAAGGTAACTTATAATTTTACAAGAAAGACTTTATTTAAAAATTGCCTTGACTAAGACCCAGTGTTAAATAATATTTAACCAATGGAAGGTAATTTCTGCATCCTCAGAGCCCTTCAGGGTTAGTCAAGTGAATTAGAAAGAACGTGGGCTGTGTGGATACAGACCTGGATTCCATTGTACCTTGGCCTCCTGAAGCCAAACACTTCATCTCTCTAAGTTTTGTTTTTTTTTTTGTTTTTTTTTTTTTGTTTTTTTTATCTGTAAAACCTCTGGAGCTCCATTGATTGGGGTTATAACTTGGTCTGTAAACGTAGCAGGACACCGTGTAAATAACGGGCACTTTGGATCCTCACTCCACCACTACTAGTATGAACTTTGGTAAGGTAAAACTTTCTTTATGCCTCAGTTTTCTTGCTTGAAAATTTGGCATAACAATGCACATATTTGTTATAAAGCATAGTTTCAAGAATTTAAGAGGTAAATAACATAAAACTTGCAACATACCTTGGCACCTAGTTAATGCTAAGTAAATGTTAGTTTCCAATTCACATGGGGTATCATAAAAAGAATGTTAACACTTACTAACCAGCTGAGATGATGGAGTAATGATTGAGTCCTTTTTTTTTTATTTTTTAAATGTCCTTGGTCTACAGAGAAAGCAAAAGAGGTAAAAAGACAGGGAGTATGAACCCAAGTGAAGTCTAATGGACTCCCTGAGTTGAGAACATAGCTCTGAGAGTCTGGGAAGACCAAGGTGTCTAGAATTCACAGGATGGAGTATGAGAGAGGAGAAAATTCTGAGTATCTGTAGAGGATCTTCCTCAAATACTCAGCAGAACAGTGATCAATGAATGCATGTGAGGGAGCTACCTGAGGCCTGGGAAAGAACCACCAGAAAGGATTAAAGGAATATGTGCAGTACTAGCATAAAGTTTATAATGGTTCCTCTTTCTATCAGCTAAACTGAAAAACCTCATGATTCACAAGACATTGTGCGGAGTATACAAAAGAGTCTTAACTTAGTAGAGGATAATAATTAGCCTAAGACTAAATACTGCTATGGCCCTGCTTTACAGATCTTGAACATAAGACTCAAAAGGATAAAACTATTCCCAAGTAACTTAAATATGTAGGAGAATAAAATTCAAGATGGTGTTTAAGAATACAAAAATATCCAGCACCCGAAAAATTAAAATCACAATGTCTAGAATCCAATAAAAAATTACCAGGCATGCAAAGAAGCAGGAAAGGATGAAGGGAAAAATTAACCTATTATATCTCACCCTGAACTGACATAGATGATAGAATCCATCAACAAAGACATTAAAACAGCAGTTTGAACTTGTGGTACAATAAGAAATATATGTGGTATTTTCCCCTATTTTATGGCACAGAGCTCCTAAACCCCTTGGAATTTCCTGAGTGATAGAAGTGTCTTTTATTATTCATAGGGAGTTCCTTTTGAGCACATCTGAGCTTATGCTAATGAAGTGACTTAGGGAGGGGCCCCTAGACAGCCTTAGGATGGGGCTGGTATCCCAAAAGACCAAATAATTAGAGAGTTTGAACTTTCAGCCCCACTCACCAACATCTGGGAAGTAGGAGGAGGATGCACCAGAGACTAGCTCTATTAAAAACTTGTGAATTCCTCAGACTTGATGAGCTTCAGCTTGGTGAACATATGGAGTTACTGGAAAGGTGGTATACCTGGACTGGGAATGGAAGCTCCATGCTCCTTGCCTTATGTAGCTCTTCCATCTGGCTGCTCCTGAGTTGTATCCTTTTACAATAAACTAGTAAATGTTTCCCTAAGTTTGTAAGCCATTCTAGCAAATTATAAAACCCAAGGAACAGATTGTGGGAACCCAAACTAATAGCCAGTCAGTCAGAAGTGCAGGTGACAACCTGGACTTGCATTTGGCATTTGAAGGCATTTGAAGTGGTGCCAGTCTTGTGGGACTGAGGCCTTAGCCTGTGGGATCTGATACTATCTCCAGGTAGATAGTGTTCAAACTGAGTTAAATTTGTAAGATACCTAGTGTCCACTGACAAATGGAGAATACCTTGGTGTAGGAAAATACCCAAGCATCTGGTTTCAGCAGTATTGAGAGTAGAGGAGAAAAATAGAGTTTACTCAAATATAACTATATTCAAAATATTCAAAAAGTAAAATATGTAAAGGGAAAATATTTAAAAATTCAAATCAAACTTCTGTAGATGAAAACTATAAGGTCGGGTAAAAAAAATACACTGAATGGGATTGATAAAAGATTAGATATGGTAAGGGAAAACATTAATGAACTTGAAAGCAGCAATCACATGTATCCAAAAAGTAACACAGAGAGAAAAGAGAATTTTAAAAAGGAAACAGAATAGCTGTTTTGAGACAACTTTGAGAGGCCTAATAGTCATATAATTCCTCTCCCTGAAGAAGCAAAGGAGAAGGATAGAAAAAATATTTAAGAAACAATGGTTTTAAAATTACCAAATATGATGAAAAAATATAAGTCCACAGATCTAAGAAGCTCGATGAGCCTCAAGCAAGAGAAATACGAAGTAAACTACCCAAGGCAGATCATAATCAAATTGCTCAAAACTAATGATAAAGAGAAAATCTTAAAAGCAGCTAGAGGGAAAAAAAGGACATTATATACAGAGCAACAAAGATAGCGATAACGAAAGATTTCTTTTTGAACACAATGCAAGTGAGCAGACAGTGGAGCAACATCTTTAAAGTCCTGGAGGAAAAACTATGATTCTATACCTTATTAAAATATCTTTGGAAACAAAGACAAAATAAAAACATTTTCAGACATTTAAAAGTTGAAAAAATGCATCACCAGCAGAGCCATACTACAAGAAATATGAAAGGAAATACTCAGACAGGACAACCATATCCAATAGAAATATACATCAACACAAAGGAATGAAGAGTACTGGAAATGGTAACTGAGGAAACAAAGAACAAAAGAAAAATAGCAAGATGATAGATTTGAGCCTGACCTGTTAATAATCATATTACATGTAAATGATCTATACATTTCGATTAAAAGGCAGAGATTATCAGTTTGGGTTTTAAAATGCAAAACTCAACTTTATGCTGTCTACAGGCAACATTTTAAATATAAAGACACAAATACGCACCATTCTAACACTAATCAAAGAAAAGCTAGAAAAGCAATATCAATATCAGTTGATTTCAGAACGAGTATTACCAGAGATAAAGAAAGTCACTTTATAATGATAAAGGAATTAATTCATCAAGAAGACATCACAATCCTAAATATTAATACATTCAAAAATTTCCTTTGCCATTATTCAGAGTTAATTCCCTCACAATTCAGATCTTTGGGCTGTGCACTATCTGTGAATATGCCTTATTATGTCTTTATTAATTCATCAAGTGCTTATTGAGGGGCCACTATGTAAGACAAGTAGTGTGCTAAACACACACTCTGCCTTCTTAACAAGCCCATAAGGTTTCACAGGCTGTTAATACAGTCCACACTTAACTATGAATAGACTGGTCCAGAGAACCTAAGGAATGTGCCCAGTGTCTTCTGGAGTATTAGCTGAAGTGTTAACGCTCAACTCCAGTTCTTTGATTTGCCTGAACTTTTTTTGTTAACTCTGGCCCACTATGGATTCTCCATATGTATTAGTTTACCTTTTCCTGTAAACGATCATCTTGAAAGTCATGGCCTTTGAACACTTATGATCTTCGGATGTCACCCTCCTAATTCTCTAGAACCCAGAAGCTCCAATCCCTGTTCCCTGATATAGCCACAATTCAGTGACTTCTGAATGACAGACCAATTTGGCTGCCATACTTCTCTAGCTGTCAGCATGACCAGGAGCATACTCAGTCATGCAATGTAAGCCTTCTGAAGGGACGATGTATTATTTAATAACAAAAAGGTGGTGCTAATAATAGTAAATAAAAATTTCATGGTGAATTATACTTTACAAAGGGTTTTACATGTATGACTGAAAATTTAATATTTACAACAAACCTGTTTGCAAAACATTATCACCAGAATCCTTACCTCTATTTTCAAGATGAGAAAACAGACTTAGACAGCTAAAGGAATCTTTTCAAGATCAGCACCTTTTAAGTGGAAGAGCCAGGAGTAGAATCCATGCCTACCTGGTACCAAACCTCGTGCATTTTACTGATAGCTGTGGTCTGCCCGTTTCCCATTTAACAGGTTGTTTTAAATGTAGCTGAGAATAACAAAGTTCATACTCGCTGTCAACTCTCCAAATTAAAAATTTACACTCCCTATGATCTTTTAGCTTTCCTTTTGACCATGTGTAAGGGTATAAAGGTTTTTTCCATGCAAATCTGCTCCTAAACTCAAATTAATCAGCTATTGATGAATGAGTACTATGCCTTTTATGCCTTTTTGTTTTCTACAGTTAAATGCAGATTTGGAAATTGGGTTGGTTTTGCTTTCTTTTTCTAAGTATTCATAAAACCACAATTGTATTTTATGAGGCCAAATAGTCTGCAAAATTAAAGGGGACCAGCAGAAGCAAGACTTGGAAATGTAACTGTTACCAACTATTAAACAATCCAAGGCATTCCTCATTGCAAAGGGAAGAGGACAGAAATTCCGCTTTCTTTCAAAGGGCTGTTTTGCTTGCCCTGGACCTCTCTTTTGTCCACTTGGCGGGTGGGTGGGTGGGGGCAAGAAAACAGGACAACAAAAGGTAGGACACGAAGTAGAAGGAAATTTTTACATTAAGGTAATCTTATTATTGCAAAAGGAAGGAAGGGAGACAGGGAGGGAGGGAGGGAGGGAGGGAGGGAGGGAGGGAGGGAGGGAGGGAGGGAGGGAGAAAAAGAAATCATTTGAGGAGTCTTTCTTTGCTTTCTGTTCACCTCCTACCCTACCTCCCCACCTACCCTCTCTGAAAACTTAGTGTGTTTTTAAAATGTGTAACTAGGTTCTTACCCATTGAGTGTTACACTTAGTTGGAAGATTGGAAGCAGAAAGTACAAATCTGAATTTAGAATCAAGCTCACAGGACTCCCATACTGTTGCTCTAACCATGAGAGGAATTTGGCTAATGATTGCTGCAAGTGACTCCTTTCTTCTCATCTCAGGCAAATCCTAGTTCTTTCACACTGACAATGTGTTTTATATAGAATGAAAGAGAACTGCACTGCATCTTAAGTTTTCGGGGCAGCACTTTTGAATATAACATGTTCGAAAGCCAAAACTTTCACCATTAACAATAATCATCCAAAGACACTGCAGTGTGTTCAAGGGCCCTTTGCTAGCCTGGGGGCTAGGTGCCAGTTCTGATTATATCATACAGACTTCAGCAAGTCCTGCTGCTCTCTGGATCTCAGTGTCCTTACCTGCAAAACAAGGGCATTGGACTAGATAACCCACTTCTAACTATGGTGTCTCAGGTGAGCATTGTAATAAATACAATGGAAGTGATTATATCAATAAGTTTCCAAAAGACTTTCTATCTTATCATTTATACTCTTTCACTAGGGAAGGAAGAAGAAAACACTAACGTGGTCTGAGTTTATTTTTCCACCATGTCACTGATTTTTTTTAAGCCCAGCTACAGGAAGTCATTTCCTAAGAGGACACAACATTTGGAAAAAATTAATGCACCACCTCAAAGTGGGATTGGTGCATTTCTTACCTGTAAGAGCAGTCCCTCTAAAACAGTGTCTGCAAAACTGCTGATTCCAAACCTGTGCTTTCTCAAGCAGCATTGTAAGGAACAAGTCTTTCTGGAGATTATAGAGTCAGTTATTGAATTTCTATAACATAGATTAGAATAACATTGAGCTTGGTTAGAGCCTGGGTTAAATGTACAGTTTCTCTTCAGAGCCAAACATTTTTAGTATGTTCAACTTTTATACTCTTAAGACTGCATTACTTATTGATGTTGCCACCTACTCTTATCTTATCTCACCCCATCTTACCTTTCCTTCCCTTATCTCATCCTCTGAAGTCATTACACTAATTTTAAGACACCTTCATAACAAAAGGCTTCTGTTCCCAATAGAACCTGTCTAAGTCCTCCTTCCTCTCTACCCTGACATAAAACATGCACCTTGGTTATCTTTTCATTCTGAGTAAGTATTTAGATGGGAGGGGGAAAAAGGAACCAAGCAAATAGTGTGTTGAACATGAGCAGACACACACGTGCACATGAACCCAGCCCCAAACCAATTAGAAAAGCATGCTACAGTGAATAGTATGCAAGGCCGGGGGAACTCATGCCTTTTGTTTAAGCAGGTGCTTGGGAACAAGGAGGCATCAGCCAAATTCAGGGCATCATGTGAAGAGCTGGCTTCACTCATCGCTCGTTGTTGAGCACCGGGAGCAAAAATGTAGCAAATAATGCAAAGAAAATCCTTCTAAGAGACGTGGGCCCAGAAACTAATCCAGGCAAGTATGACTTGTGTCTGTAGTTTTACAGGGCCAGATGGCTTTGGTATTTAATTAGTGAATGAGTGGATAGAATCTGCACATTGAATTTAAGAAGAAAGCATTTCACTTTTTAGTCCCTGAGAAGTTGTGAGTAGTCCAAGAAAGATACTGAATTGCTCACAGCAATCACAAATGGGTTGGTGGCATTTCTTGAACACTGTCATGCATTGCAGTGCACCAAAACGGATGGTGGCATTTGGGTGAGAGTATTCTCTTTGCAAAACTGAGTAAGAATTAAAAATAGACTGGGAATAGATGGGCACCCCTGGGTGGGGATTATCCATTTTAACATGTGGGTAAGGAAAAGGGGAGTGTTGTTATTTAGATGTAAACTTTGCATTTACTGGCAGGTGTGACCTTTCACCACCATTACTGGTCATAGAAAAAATCTAGATAGTCCATCTGTAAATATTCAGTCCCTGTGCCCACAGGGGAAAGGGAAGGAAGGGCAACTAACGTGTATTAAACACCGGCTACACACATGGTACTTGGTGCTGGCCTGCCACTGGCTGGAAAGGGGTAAGGGAGAGGAGGAAAGTAGCCATGACAGATGGAGGCTTTTGACAGAACCGAGCTCCTGTTCCTAATTTCTTGTCCTGAAACTGTCCTGTCCCCTTACACTTTTTCTTTCTTTCTCTTTCTCTTCATCATCTGGAGTTACTTTGTTATACATCTCTCAGGCTCTGCCTTGACTTACTCAAGTAGAAGCTGAAGAGGGTCTGATGACCCTGGCAGGTTCACCTCACCTGTCCTCTGACGGTGGGAGGAAAAACCCAAGTCATCAGGGGAGTGGATATTGAGCCCTGACCTGAGGGCTCTGCTTGAGGAAGACCTATTTTGGCTGCCAGGCCTGTCACTTCCAGGCCATGGAATCTTGGGCCTATTACTGCATTTTTTTCTCTGCACCTCACTTAGTGTAGTGTTTAAAATCTCAGGTTCTGGAGCCAGCTCATGTGGGTTTAAACCCAGACTCTGCAACTTATTAGCTCTCTGACCTTGGGCAAGTTACTCAACCTCTTTGCTTCATTTCCTCATCTATAAAACAGGAATGATAACATCTCCCTCAGAGAGTCTGTGAGGATTAGAGGAGATACTGTGTATAAACTGGCAGTACATACCTGGCATATAGTAAGTGCTCATAGTTGTTTTTTGTTTTGTTTTGTTTTTTTAACTGTTTTTAGGTATACTAACCCTACTTTACAGGTTCCCTAACTGTGAATGTTGGAGAAATAATTTTGAGCACCTATTTTTTCTCAAAAGCTACTCCTTGCTAACGAGTTAAGGGATATTTATATCTTCCTAATTTATTTCTTGCTACAATTGGGTCTTTCTTAGGTTACAAAGAAATCATCCTGTAGAATAATAATAGTTCCCCGAATTTACCCACCATTTTTTTTTCTGAATTCCTGTAGCTTTTTAGATCAGATAAACCACATCTGAAGCACAGCCAGCAGTGCACGGTGATGGTGGCTGAGTTATTGTCATCTATACTTCATGTGAGGGGAAAAGGACTCACAGGGCATATGGGATGCAATGGCCAAGGTCGTACAGGGCATGGAGGCTGTTCTGACCTCAGACCCAGGCTCACCACTGGACACATACCAACCTTATTAGCTGTCCACACCTGCCATTTTCTGAACCTCCACAGCCTAAAACAATAACAAAAAGGACTGATTTCTGTCCTATTTTACAAAGCACTTGACGACTGTGGTGATAATGTTACATACATATCAAGTAGAGTGGGGAAAAAAAGCATCCAGAATGCAGAAAGCAATTTCAAGCATGCAAAATGGGGTTACTGACATGGAAATTCAGTGATATCTAATTCCCATAGTGCCGGTATTATGGAAATATATAAGTAAGGGACATTCTGTCAAAACATTTCTTAATTATTGCAAATTATCATTGCATTTCTAGGATCAAAATTTCTAGTTTCCATGCTTTATTTCTCCACTTCATTGAAGCATTTTTCCAGGAAAGTCTATTTCCATTCATCTGCCATAAGCTCATTCTTTTACGTGATTTCTTTAATGAATTTTTTTTCATCACCAAAAGGATTTATTTGGGAAAAAGAGAGGGTTGTAACCCAGTGCGTGCAGACATGCCATCTAACGTGCACACACTGCCCAGCTGCCAAAATGGAGTATTTATAGAACATGGGTTTGTGGGAGGAGTTCTCACACTCTGTCATCACAAGACTCCTACAGGAAGAACTCTATGCTTACAATAAAGCCCCATGATTGTAACTGTCCCTCCCCTTAACTTCCTTTTTTCCTTTCTATAAGTATATATATTTTTAAATCATGTCCTTAGCCCCTGAGGAAATCAACTTTTTTATTTATTTATTTTTAAATGACTAACGTTAGCAAATAAGGTACAATCAAAGGGAAATGGTGCACATATGTCACACACTCCTGCGCAACCACATTCATGAAACCTACTCTGGCTTTGCTCACCCAACTTACATCAAAGTGTTAATGTGGATCATGTTTTAGTGTTTATGTTTATGTGTGTCTGTATATGTCTTTTGTTCCATTTTCACTTTGTCCACACAGATTAAAAGAAATAATTATATGTTTATTTTTTTCCAATTTGAACATCGCTTTAACTATTTTTTGAACCCCATTTTTCATTTGAGTGCCATGTTCCCTTTGATAAGAGATCATTCTCCTGTTTTCATATCTCACTGCCAAAAGGGACTCACTGGTTATCTCTGATTGCAGGCAATTCGAACATTAAGTAAGCCTGTCTTTATCAACTAGTGTTTTAACAGCTGATTAATTAGTGCTGCGGAGATCCAGGGGAGGCCTTTATCTGAAGAGCAGTTCAGCCATTAGCAAAGGAAACTTCCTTGTGCACCAGCAGCTCAGATAACAAGGTAAGATAATAGTTCACAATCCTTCTCTGGCTAATGCAAACAGGAGCACTCCCTCTTATCCCAACACAGGGGCCAGAGAGAAACCAATGCTCAGCCAAATTCTCAAAATACCGTGCTGTTCACTGACAAAACTGGTCAATTTTGTAAGTACTTTTTAGACTAGCACCTTGCAATATGGAACCTAGAATAATATTGGATAGCTATTGGCTATTCACAGGAGGAAATCAAGCCCCAGTAGGATTCCTCATCGAGCATGGTGAGATTTGTCTTATCACTTGAGAGTTAGTTTGTGAGCCTGGAACCAGCTCTCTTATTAACTCTTGGACAAGCTGGTAACTCAGTTGTTCTCGCTCTGTAAAATGGAGCTAATAATAGTACCTGGCATTATTGGGAGAATTAAGTAAACCAGTGCTTCCAATACTCTTAGAATTTGTCTGACATGTGAAAAGTGCTCAACAAATGTTGATGTCATTACTTAGTTAGGAAAGATGCAAGTAATTTACATTCTTCAAATCCTAATAGAATTAACCAGAGGAAATTAAATATAGCCAGACAGGGTCCGGGGCTGTGATTGGGTATAGACTATTAAAACTATAACACACACCCCCACCCCCACCAGCACTATTATGACTTCTACTAGCAGCAATCATTGTAATAAGAGTTAACATTATTTTGTTATGTAACTATAAAACATTTTATGTAGATTAATATATTTAACCTTCACAATCCTATAAGGTAGGTAGGTATTGTTTATATTCCCATTTTAGAGCTGATGGAATTGAAGCCTAGAGAACTGAAATGACCTGCCCAAGGTCATGCAATTTATAACCCTGAGAGAGATTTGGCCCCAAGTAGTCTGGCTGAAGACTACCTGTTCTTCATTAGTCATTACTGCAATCACATTAGCAGTACGACTGTCCCTGTTTGTGGATGCTCAGAGAGAGGACAAGTGGCTTATGCAAGACCCAAGGCTAATAAAGAATTGAGCCAAAATTCAAGGCTAGATTTTACCCAGCTGTTTTCCTTGCATTACGATGCCTCTTCAGTGTGGAAATTTGGGGAAGATGTGTTCAGGATTAAGGGGACAGATGTCCCCTTAACTAGAGACCCAGAAATGTGGGTTTGCCTCACTTAACTTTCTATCAATTGGGATGCCCTCAGAGGCTTTAGCCTTTGTTCTGAACCTGTCCCTCCCGTCACTTTATAAGAATCAGGGACCTTGCCTTATTCCTGTTTGCATCCCCGCACCTAACATAAGCTTAGCACATCGTAGAAAGCACATAGTGTACAGCACCTAGTAGGAGGCCAATACAGGGAAAGGAGAGAATTAATCAGTATAAAACATTCATGAGAGTTGATTCAAAGAAATTAATATTACTCCTAAGAGACAGAATGTGATTTAACACTTTTAACAGATGAGAACAACCAAGACTATTTCAAGGGTAACACAGGGAATAGACCAAGGCAGCCTTTTGAGAGACTTATAGAACAAGCCAAACAAATGTTGAGACCTAGAGGTTCATCCCATTTAAGAGGAGGCAATGCGCCATTGGTGCTTAAGATTGTCTTCTTCCTTTATACAATATTGAATGACCTATAAAAATAAGTTTAGCTGTGCTTTTCTGAATACAAAAAACTATAATTAATTTTGAGTGTAAAAGATCAAACAATTTCAGGAGCGCATAGACTCTATAAACCTTGGCTTCTTAATTCTTATATACCTACCTAAAAAATCATAAACTACTTTTGCTGCTGAATTTCTCAAAAGATCTACTTCTGGTCATCTGGTGGTAAATGCATCAAAGGAACAAACTGACCTCCTTAGGACACGTCCCCAAACTTCAATCTTTCAGCGGAGAAGGAAATGTCACATCAATTATGGAGAAAAGTTGGCAGGGGACTGAAATTAGGACTGGGCTACAGGACTTGAGAAACTTGTTCGGAGATTGCATAAACATTTATAGAGCACCTCATGTGGACAAGGCCCTAGGGGATACAGAGATGAGTCTCCCGTGCCCTTTCCCTCAAAGAGTGTCCAGTAACAGCATAAATAACAAGGAAGTAGAGGGTGTTAAGTGCCATAAAGATGTAAAGATGTGCAGGTGAAGTGCGAGGGAGCGGGAGGCTTAGGAGCATGGAGAAGGCAGTCTATAAGGTTCTGGTGCACTGGCATTAACACTTTTCTGTGGCTTTTCTTAGGAATGGAAACAGAAAATGTCACACCAGATGAAAATGTTTTCTGAGCAACACCAAAAATAAATAACATATTGGTGAAAGTGTATGTTAATGCCATTAGTGAAAAGATGTTTATAGTACCATTATTTATAAATACAAAAAAAAAAGAAACTTGACATGGAGGATTTATTTGATAAGCTACTATATTTAAAAATCACATAGATTAATCTTTAACAAGGGAAAAATACCATGATATATTACTAAGGTTTTCATGCTTGAAAAAAAAAATATATATATATACAGAGGGTGCCAAGAAATGTATACACATTTTAAGAAAGGGAAAAACTGTATTAAAATGGTAATACTCAATACATACCGATAACAAAAGATGACTACAAGTCACATTTAACTTCTGTAATTACAAGAGGTGCTCAAAGTGGTTACCATCAGCGTCATTATAATACAGGTTTTTCCTTTCTTAAAATGCGTATACATTTCTTTGGCATTTTAGTTCATATATATGAAATAAAAGTTTGAAAACACATATCAAAAGGTCAAATTAGCTATGGTTATCACTGAGTGGTAGAATTATGAGTGATTGTTTTTTACTGTGATTTTCTTTTTTCCAAGTTTTCTAAACTAGCATGTATGACTTCATTTATTTAAAAATAAATAAATTCTGATAAAAGGTCACTATATCCATCCTCCCCCCAAATTGCATTCTCGGAGCCCATAAACTTTGGTCAGTCGATACTAGCACTCCACTAGACTGATTTCATTTGTTCTTGAAACAATTTCTTCCCTTTAGATTGTCCTACTCTCTTGGCTATGGCAGTGATTGACTGAAACCTGACTGGAAAAACCTTGTTTTGTTCATTCTGCCGCCACATAACTTGAGCTTTTACCAGTGAATGTTTCTTATTTGCTTTCTCATGGGAATTTTTTCTCTTCATTCTGTCTAAATATTTGTATGTGTGGGCCATAGTTGCCTATCTTGTTTCCCCAGGGGACCTGTCCTGGGGGTACCCAGGATGTGGATGGTAATGGCCATGGTCCCTGACTACAGTCTTCCCAGGCTGCTTCTGGGAAGCTGGACTCCCGGGCCCCTCCCATCGGTGCCAGTCCCGGATGGCTTGGGTCCTTGGAAGGCGTAGTAGGGATTACCTGTGTCACTTCTGTGGCCCTTCCTCCTACCTTTCCCATATCACTGTCCTTTGCCCTGCCTCACCACCGTTGTCACTACTTCTCTGGGTAAGCTCAGACATAAGAGAATTCTGAGGAGTCCTCAGAACTGGCAAGAGGTGGGGGCCTGGTGGTTATTCGATACTTTTTGGCCGGCCTTGAATGGTTTGCAGGACCAGCTTCATGAACCTATGATCCGTGTAGCACAGGACCCCATGTTCAGGAGGTCCTCGTACTTAGCTTATTGCTCT
This sequence comes from Rhinolophus hipposideros, assembly GCF_964194185.1. NCBI lineage: Eukaryota > Metazoa > Chordata > Mammalia > Chiroptera > Rhinolophidae > Rhinolophus > Rhinolophus hipposideros. The sequence continues at coordinate 63,640,793 of NC_138048.1, forward strand.
GCTCTTGCTAATTTAAAATTCTTAATAAATTTTGAACAAGGAACCTTACATGTTCATTTTGCATTTGGCCCTGAAAATTATGTAGCTTGTTCTGATGGTTTGGTCTCCAGCAGAAGCCTTGTTTGGAAAGGCAGAATGAAAAGACCATGATGCATGAAGTCAGGCAGTCGCACGTTTAAATCCCAGCTCTGCCACCTAGCTGTGTGATCAAGTCTTTGTTTCTCCATCTGTAAACTAGGTATACACAAAGACACCTATTTACAGAGATGATGTTAAAAATGAACATTTGTATACTTATTGGGGTGATCGGCTCATAAGTTATATAAATGTCTAATCACTATGTTGTACACCTGAAACTAACATAATATTGTATTTTAACTCTAATAGAAAATTTTTTTAAATGAGCACGTGTAAAGCTTCTAACATATTAGAAATAATACTATTTATTATTATTAACTATTATTATTGAATAATTATAGCTTTGAGACACTCCTCTTCTCAAGTGTGATTTTGCTCTTTGAGTTTACCATTCACTTGATTAAAGACACTTCAAATAATTTTTCTAACGCTGGATCATGTCCAGGATAGCATCAACCACAGTACAATCTCATGCCATCCCTGACCGAAAGGACTAGGATGGAGCTGTCTGGACTCAGTGTATCTCCCTGTCATTCACCACCATCAAGGCCTGGATGGTCTTTCTCTTCTCAGTGGTTCTGGGGTATCAACTGAGGGGTTACCTGAAACTTCCACAGTTCCTTCCTTTCCTTCCCCTGGTGATAGAGGGAGTCCCTCTGTAAGTAGAGCTCCTATTGGGTGACTCCGATAATTCTAAATTTCTGAAGTTAGTATTTAGGTTTAGTCCCTTTCCTGTCTATGTCATTTTTATGCCATTTGATCCTTGAGACTTTACAAAGAAGAGGTCAGAATGATATCACCATTTTCTGAAATGAAAGAATGAATGCTAGCAAGATAAAGTGACTTATTCAAGGATACCCAGCAAGCTGGTGATAAGCCACAGTGTAGGGAGAATATAAGTCTTATTCATTCATTCATTCATTCATTGAATTGCTACTGAGCGTGGTGTTGGGGCTACAGTGGTAACAAAAGCAGACAAGGCTCCTACCCTCAGGCAGCTTATAGTCTATTTGGGAGAGACAGATATTAACAAATAATCACAATAATAAATGTAAACTTTCAATTGTGATAAATGCTAGGAAGAAGAGATACCTAGGGACAGGTTCTGAGGGTCAGGAAGTCCCGCAATAAAGCTGCTTCTTTGAAAAAAAGCAAGATGCAATTCTATATTTAAGAACTTGTATTTATTTGCCTGCTTATGTGATAATTTAATAAACAAAGAATTTCTTTGAAAGCAAAATAACTGGTTTCGTTGGGTAGATATAAAGAACTTAGAATCTTCTTTCCTTTAAGCCATTTTTATCACTACTGTTTTGCCAGGGGAGTATGCTGTGGTAGAGCCTTCTGGGTCATGTGGATGTAGCTACCTGGGCAGCAGAGAACTGAGAAATATTGGACTGTTATGGTCCTTGGAAATCATTTACCATCCAAAAAGTCTGTGACCTTAACCCTACACTCTCTGTCTAGAGGTTCCTGCCACACAGCACAAAGCACACACCTGCTGGGGCAGACCCAGAAGGGGGCACATCCGCCAGCACTTATGCTGGGTGCTGAGGAGTCTCGTTGGTTAGTACCATTCTGATCTTGTTTTGACATTTGCTTATTTATGGAAAAACATTCCTTTGGGTACCATGCAGGATGCTGGAGACTGAATAGGAAACATGAAGGAGGAGGTCCCTGGTCCCGGGAGCTTACTGGAATCAGACACTAAGCAAACACATGAATGAAAATATAATTCCAAAATGTGGTAGGTTCTATGAAGAAAAAACAGTTACATAGAAAAAGAATAAAATGGGCCTTTCTAAAGAAAACTGACAATTGAGCTGAGATATAAATAATAAGATGGAGTTCATGCAGGTAAGTCAAAAGAGGATGAGTCTTCCAGGCAGAGGGACAGCACGTATGGAGAGGTACAAGAAAGAGAGGGGTAGAGAGAGAGACAGATATAAAGTACACCTGAAATAGCAGTTATCAGTGCTATATTTCACAAAAGCCTAAACCAAATGCCAACTAAGTACCTAAATTCAAAGACAAAGGTACGTTTTGGATATTTTAAAGTTTCTTTGGGTGTTTGCAATTTAATAGATGGCATCTTTACAATGGCCCATGGTACTGCAATAATCAGAAAGTTTCCTTTTATTTTGCTTTTGCTCTCATTTATATATTAAGTTGTTTAAATGTTGAAGGCTGTTTTCTTCGCCTTTGGCCTGTCATTTTTTACCCCCTATACTAATTTTGTGCTTTTTTGTATTTGCAGTACTGGCCTTTGAAACAGAACTCCAGCTTTCTGTTACCACCTAGACAGAGGGCAACTCACCATGGCTCTCCCGATTGTCTGGAAGCTCCTATTCTGTCTGTACGAAGTGATGGCTTTTTTCTCATGGCCCAGTGCATGTTACTTTAATGTGGCCCCGAAAGCAGTTTTATAATCTGAAGAATAAATAGATTGCTTGTCAAATTTTCTTTGTTTGTTCCATTGTGACCTACTAACATTTACACTGCTTTGTGGAAACATGGCAAAAGGGTTGGTTGCCTACATCAACTATTTTCATTGGGGGCGGGGGTGTAGGGGTGGGGGGAGGATTGGGGGGAATATGTGATTATACTAGCTTTCAGGCAAGGAGTGGCCCCTCACCTCAAGGCCATAACCAACCAAAGACAATAGGACTGAATGCTCAGTAGTTATGCACAACTTTGAACCATTCTAGAAAATTCCCTTGAAAGAACAGACGCATGGATGAAACATTATTATTTTTTTTTTTAATAAAAAACCTCCTTCTCTAAAGCCATTGTTTTGGGACTCATTTTTCTCTTATTGTATTTGGAGAGATGTTGAATATGCATTTCTAAGAATCCATAATTTTAAAATAATAAAAGCCATAGATATGGAGAAATGTTTCTTGGGAGATAAAGAAAAGGGTTTAGAAAATTCTGCAATGGCATTGAGAGGTCATAGAGTGCATTGCTCCATCTCGGCTTCGTCCCTTCCTCTTTATAAACATCTTCAGCCACAGGGACCTTCCAGTGCCTCCTATCACATCTTTGGACAACTCAGATCATTAGGCAATTCTTCGTAACATGGAATTAGAATTCAACTTTACTCTCTATCCGTTGGCCGCACTTGTCCTTGCACTGAGCACCACAGACACTCACTGTACTGAAATACTGTGGAAGAAAGAACAGTGAACTCAGTTTCTCTAGGCATCTGGTTTGAATTAGCTATTTCACAAATCTTTTTCTCCTAACTGGCACCAAATTTCTCTATAATTAAAACACACACACATTTTCACTTTATAAACAAAAATTTCCAAACATCTTCATGTAGAAAATGTTTCTGTGGCTTCTTGTTCTGGGGAGGAAGGTTTTCTTCTAATGGCTTGAAGTAGAAAATTGACATTTTTCTGCACATAGTGATTTGATTTTTTTTCTTTTCACGATAGCATGTTGGAATTTTCAGAAAACATTGTGACTTAATAGAATGTGCTGGACAGTGAAAACCAATGATCTCTGCACCAAGAGACTGGATGAGATATAGTAGTATGCTTTGCCCCTTTCTAAAACCTGGTAGTGCAGTCCATCGCCAAAGAACTGGTGATTGCTGGTCCAAATAATTGCTGGGCTTAGCCTCCAGATTCATTCAGAAATTACTGGCATTGTCCTCTGTAAAATGATATGTCCCTATGATCTCTCTCTCTTTTCAGCAAACCAGAATCCTGGATATAATTTGATCTTCATTATGGAGAGGGAAGCTGAATCAGATAATAGAAGAACTGAAGAGTTTAAGTAACAGAGGATCAACCTCACGATCTCCATCCGGCTCTGTTCCCTTGCTGAGGTGGTTTTTCAGGGCTCAGGTTAATTTGACAGGAACTGGGGAAAGAATATTTTGAGTCCACGACCTGAGGCTAAGGGCTTTCTCTCTCCAAGCCCCCATCCCTGAAATCTACCCAAATCTTAGATTTACATCTCACAAAGGGAGATGCCAAGACTGCTGCTTTGTACAAGTAATGCACCTCTCCCAAAGCCTAGAGGTAGCAATTTGCCACATCCTTCGCATTTGACAGAGGGCTAGGAATTAGAGGAGGTGTTTTGCTCTCCTGTCACTTGTCTCTTCACAGTATAATTATCTGAGTTCCTAGGTGCTGCACTGATATGTGAAGAAATCCAAAGAAGAAATACAATATGTCTTCATTGTCTTTCATCATTAGCCCTCGATTAAATATTTCTTATCCTGGGCTAAGGTAGCACGGGGTGGAACAAGCCATGGGCTGCAAGCCAGAAGACATTAACCTTAGTCTCTCTTTCACATGTATTAGCTGTGCGTCTTGAGTGAAATCACTTACCATCTCTGAGGCTTGGTATTTTCTTCCATAAAACCAGACGATTGACTGGATTATTTCTGAAATTGCCCCTAGGGCTGAATTTTTTTTTTTCTATTCTGTGAATAATTTATATTCAAAAATCTTGATGAAAAAAATACTCTAAATTCCAAGTAAAGGGGGTTAAAATCAGTAAGTTAGTTAATCTGATGATGATCTTTTGAGGTTTCCTCCATAAGGTAATTTGTAATTTTGCTTGCTCATTTGAAACAGCTGGTAATGTATGTTAGGGAGGTGGCAGAAAGTCAAGCAATAATTTTTGTGTAAACAAGGTGCCTTTTTTTTCTTTTTAATGTCAGAGCACCTCTTAGGGAATATGTTGAAGCAACCTATGCATTTCACAGTCTTTACAATTAACTTCTGAGACATTTACTAGCTTTATGTACATAGTTATCATATTTAGGTATGCCTAAAAGAAGTGAGACTAGTTTCTAAATCCACACCCAAAGAAGTCTTGTCATGTGTCATACAATATGTCCTCCTCTGTACAGAAAAGTCTTATTTTAAGGATAGATAACAAACAAACGAACAAAAAACCATCTACAATTAAATCCAGGTCTTAAGTAATAATATCATTCTGTATTTGAATGGTGCTTTAAAATTCTTTAAAGTATTTTTACTTATATTATTTTATTATCTTTTTCCATTACCCTTGTGAAATACAGAGGAGGATAATGTTATCCTCACTTTATAAGCGAAGAAATGAAAGCTGTGCAGTAAAACTTAAAAGAAAAGAGAAAGGAGATATGGCCCCTGAGAGCTTGTGCTGTAGCCAGAGTGCCATCAAATGGGATTTCCTTCTGAACAGATGCTATCATTAGGGAACATGGCATTAGCCTTGCTTTCCCTGAAATGAAAAGTCATCAAACAAATGATAAAGGCAAGCTCCGTGGGTCTCAGGTGGCTTGTGTCTCCTGCATGGTGCAGGCATCATGGTCCATGGTTCTGAAGGGGATTTCTTGTCATCTTGACTGTGACAAACAACTACAGCCTGTAGTGAACACATAAGGAAATAGCATCCAGAGCTCTGATGAGCTCCTAGAAATTCCACGAAGCCAGCTTGGTGGATTCTCTAGGCTGCTGACAGAGACTAAAATCACAATGCACTTCCTAAGAGAAGGTTCTGTTGTATAAAACATGCCTTTGATGCACTCAAATGTCTAAAAACTTTTTTGAGAATGGGTAGTTTTTTCTGCTTGAATTTTGGGTTGACAAATGAGTGACATTGTGCCACTAGAGTGTGGGTTGGTTTGGAATTTCTCTCTTTATCTCCTAAGATACCTGGACTTGAGCGGCGAGAAGGTCAGTGTGGCAGTCACATTTTAAGAGCTCCTAGGTGTAATCCAACAGCCTGAAGAGACATCTCATATCATTCGAGTGACCCCTGCACACCTCCTGCAGGTCACCTTACATTTCCTAGCTTGAGGCTTTTGCAAAATCCATACCAGCTGTGAAATAATTCCTTTCCATGAAGTCCTGGAACAAAGAAGCTCACTCTCTGCTTTCTGGTAAGCCTTGCTGAGCTATCTAGAATTGTGGTTTAGCTCCACAGCCTTGGACCTTTTGCAAACAATATCATTTCTTTCAAATGAAGATAATAGCAAGCAAGGTTACTATCGTTATTACTTTCTCTTTCACTTTTTTTTTTTCCTCCATGAATGTTTCAAGGTTTTGGAGGCAGAAAAAAAAATCAGGTTTGCAGGTCAGTAGTAACAACTTTGGACAAAACTTCTTCCATAAAGCTTCACACTGTTTGATTTAGCTTATTTGAAAGCAATAACTTGCAGAAACAAGTAATATCTTGTCGGCTGTTCAGCTCTGTCATCTGATTTCTTAAGGAAAATACCAAGTAGTTTTGGATTTTAACAATCTCTGTTTCATGGTGTCTTAGTAAAGTCAAATATTTCGGAACAGTTAGATCCTAGGAGAATGGAGTCGTAACGATTTATTTAGTGAAAGGATAATCTAACTCACAGGGGAGAGCTAGAAGTCCATAAATGAAATTTGGACTTACCATGAAATCACTGGGTTTCAGAAAACCCTAAGTATCTTTGGCTGGGGAAAATTTGAGTTGACTCAGTTTTTTGGAATGCATCAAAATTGTGGAGATTTGTCATAGGAATGTGACTCATAGTCCCTAAAGGTTCCCAGGGTACTTAGGTGCCTTCTAGTCCAATCTCCCCTGTGATATAAGAATCTCTATAATAGAAGCACAGTCTCTGCTTGGACATCTCCAGTGGTGGAGAGCTCATACCCTAACCAGGAAGCTCAGCCCATGTTGAATACATCTTAATTTCTGAAACTTCTGCCTTGAACTAGAATTTTATTCCCTTTTAATTCCCATCCAGTTGTGGGTTTTGGAATAAGGAAGACCATATTAGGAATAAATTAATTCCCTCTTCCACTGGACATCACCTTTGGAGACAAATGTAATAATAACCTCGAATATGTGCTTCTCTGAGATAAATATCCCCTTAAAGTTAAAATAAAAAGGTTTATCCTAGAATAGGGCTACCAGAACTAAAAAATATGTTTAAAAAATGTTTAAAAAATAAACATTTGGGTAATTGGAAAGACATTCGACGTTCTTGGTCAGGATTTACTATGTTAAGAGTGTCATGTCTTCCTATAGTAATCTATAAATTCTATGTGATACCAAACAATAAACATGTAACTTCTAAACAATATGTTTTCTTTCTCCTAGGACAGTCAAAACTCATTCAATTTACTTCGAGTTTACTACGTATCAGGCACTGCTCCAGCCAATGTGTCTCCATCTATATAATAGACAAAATTGTTTACTCATGGCATGGGGTTTACATTGTATAGGAGAAAGACAGAAAATACTTATTATTTAAGAAAGCTGTAAGTGAGATGAAGAAAATATAACAGGGCATTTGAGTAGAGAACAACTGGTGTTGTAGGTATATGAGTGGGTGTGTTTAGCTAAGGCAGGTGGGAAAGCCTCTTGCAGAGATGATATTTGAGCTAAACCTCAAGGATAAGGGAGAGTCAGCCCTACCACCCACAAGGAGGTGAATCTTCCCAACAGACGCACCAGCAAAAGCAACAGCCCCGTGGCAGCTCAATGTGTTCAAGAGACAACAAGGAAGCCAAACTTGCTGGAGCGGGTGAGGGGGAGGATGATGAGGGAGGTGGTCAGTTAACCAATGATCAGGTCCTATAGAGCCTAATGCTTCATGGTGAGCAGATTCAATTGTAAGCTGAGCAGTGATAGTGTCTGATTTGAGAAGATCACTGTCTACTGGGTATAGAATCAATTGCAGGGGTATCAGGAGGCAAGATTGGAAACAGACCAATTGGGAGCCCAGGACTAAGAGAGAGAATGAAGGCTTAAGCTACTGTAGTAGCAGAGACGATTGGGAGGAGGAGATAGGGCTTTGCATTGTATTTTGGAAATAGTGCTGATAGATCTTGCTGATGGGTTGCAAGGGGAAGAGAGGAGCCAAGGACGATGCCAAAGTGTATGGGCTTAGCAAGGGGGGAGCAGCTAGTGCTTCCGTTTACATCCCTGGTTAAGACTGGGGAGCAGCGAATGGAAATGAGGGCAGGAAACATGAGTTCTGTCGTGGACGTATTAAGTGTACAGAGTATATCGGACATCCAGGCAGAGATTTTGTGTAGACCATTGGAGAGAGAACTCTAGAGCTAGGCGGAGGGATCAAGACTGGAGAAATAGAGTTTTGAAAAGTGTAGGACTGGATAAGATTGAAGAGATGGAGGAAAGGAGAAAAGAGTAAAGGATGGAGATGGGAGGCAAGGAGAGAAAGGAGGAAGTAAAGAGAAGAGGAGAGCAGAGATGTGAGGTGCTCTATCTAATACTTAGAGATTAGACGGCAGAGGAGATGTAGGAGTGACCGATGAGGCTGGAGGCAAAGCAGGAGAATGTTGTAACCCCAAAGCCTCAGAAGATAATATGTCAAGAAAGAAAGAGTAATTACTTGTGTCAAATGATATTGAGAATCAAATAGAATCAGAATGGAGAAATGACCACGGATTTGCCAAGGAGAGACATCAGTAATTTGATAAAAGCTGCTTCAGGGAAGTGATGGAGAGGAAAGACTGATACAGTGGTTGAGGAAAGGAGAGATGTGAGAGCAAAAACACACAATTCTTAAGGATTTTTGCAAAAAGGGTGAGCAAGGAAATGGGGCAAAAGAACTGGGAAATAAAGCCAACGAGTTTTTCTTTTCTAAGTGAGTGATATTAAAGATATATTTAGATGCATAGTTAGCAAGCCTTATTTTGGATACCACATTGCTAATGCAAACTAGGCTTACATCTATCTCTTTCTCTATCTATGTGTCTATCTATCTATACAATGACATACTGTTAACTTATTAAATGTAAAGTCAACCAAAATCTTTAGTATTTTGTACATCTTCTATCATGTTATATTGTTACAAGTTGTTGTTTTTAACTCAAGTAATTTCACACTTATTCTTAATAAATGAAATTGAATAAGTTTTTTTCAATAATATACCATCAAGAAGCTTTTTGAATCTGCTATTTTTCATTGACATTCATATTTGCATTAATGTCAGTGTTTTGGATGAGGTTTTTTTACCCAGCTATGAAACCACTTATTAAAGTCCCATAATGTTCAAGAACATTTGCTAAATAATTCAGATTGTACGTCTTTGCATCAGTGCAAATGAAGCCAGATATGTTTTGGTATCTACTAAAAACCAAGATGAAGTTGGCTGAAGACTTGAACTAGCAGGGATCATGATTTTTGTATGTTCATTCATTCTGAGTAGTAATTCTAAATTGACCTTGACTTCTACGTATTCAGGCCTCTTACAAATGGATTTTGTTTTACCATTAAAATTTAGAATCACAAAGTTTTACAGATTAGAAAACACAATGGATTCTCTGGCCGCCAAATCAGTTCTCTACCTAAGACCATTTAAACATGATAGAGAAAATTATTTTAGAAATACTTACTGCTTAAAATTGGAACGCAGGAGTATGCTAGCTGCAGTGAAGACCCATGTGTGTTCAGTAGGAACATAGCACTGTTCCATTAAGAACTATTCAGCTAGCAACTTAACCATTAATAGCTGCTGTAAGGAAACATTTTAGGTTATGTCTTCCAAAGTGTACTTTTTTAAAAGTAGAGTTGTAACTCTCAGTAGTATTAGTTCATTTACTGAAAATTTCAAAGAAAAGAGAATTGAACAGGGAAGAAAATGGAAAACTGAAACAAAAACATATTACCCCAAAAAGTGCTCAATTTCCTAAAGTGTTCCCCTCATCCATAGAACTCTCCTTTTAGGAAGACAAAGAGCAGCCCATGTGTGGGTCGTATTTATTTTCTGTCTTATCTCGAAGTCACGTTTTTCTTCCTTTTCCTCATTCAGGTTCCTTGAGCTTTCTACCACCTCTTCCTCTACCTCCTCTTTTCTCTCTTTCTCCCATAATAAAAACTTATCTAAATAAAGGAATCTCTATCAGTCATTCACACTTTAGTGTGAATTGTCAACATTTGTCTTCTCCAAGATATTGTATTTAAGCTATTAATAGTTATTATGAAATGATGACCCCTATTAATAGAATTCCAGACAGAATTATTATGGTGCTAGAATCCCCTCCTAAAGCTTATTCTCTTGTTAAACTGAATCGTGCTTGGTTAATCTGCTCTAAAGGTGTTTTTGCTTAGGTTTCTGGAGCCATGATGACAGCACTCATTGTAAATTTATTTAACAAGAGAGAGTTAAAAAGAGAGAAACTCAGATTTAAGGAACTTACCCAGGAAATGTTGCCAAGAAAGTGTAAAGATACAAAGATATGGAGCATATCCTTTCAAGTAGAATTTACACGTAAGGAAAGCAAGGGGGCTAAGAGCTGAAAGGAGCATTGCAAATCACTATGCCCAACCTTCTCATTTTATTAATGACAAAACTAAGGCAAAGAGGTTGAAAACTTGCTTATTGACATATGGCTGTTAGTGCACGGAATGAGACCAGCACTCAGAGCTCTACATTGGTTTTGAGTTTGTTCGTTCGTTCATTCATTCATTTGTTCATCAAATACTCATGGGTCCCAGGCTTTCTCTGCAGTTCTAGAATACAGTCATGACTAAAGCAGACCAAGCTCCTGTCTGAGTAGCACCGCTGATCACTTTGTCATAGCTGTGGGTCAAGAACTACTCCCCAGATCATTGCACAAGAACCTGACTGACCTGCAGGATATGTCAGTGAGCAAACTTCCCTGATTAATGACGATCAGCAGAGTGCTTAGTGGGAGCTTAGCAGGAGCTGACATCAGTACTTTCTCACCATAGATTTCAGGGGAATTTCAACTCACACGTTTCTGACTCACTAAATACCTGTTTGGCTGTTATGACAGGAAGACTGGATATCCAAGATTCTTCTGTCATAGCTACGACTTGAAAGGGTAACGACCCTCACATTCCACCAATAAGTGAGTAGAATCACAACAGATTCTTTTTCCTTTTTTAAAAAAATTTAAACATATCACATTTTAACCAGTACCAATTTGGTCCTCCAACTTTGCAAAGATTGAATGGACAACTATTATATAATAGCATATTTAGTAGTAAGTATGAAGGAATATGTGCCTAATTTCAGATACACAAACAATTCAAAACAGACTTTTATGTACTGGGGAAGAGAGACTAAATTTACCCAAGCAACTCCTATTTGTTTGGCACTGAAGTTGTTGTTTTGCATTTGTATGTGCAGTTTACCTTATTTCCCTCCCCACCCCCACCCCCCACGCCCCACCCTATCCCTGCCCAATACTGCAGAAGACGCTGGGATTTTGGATTTTAGAGATCAGGCTTAGATCTCAGACCTGATGCTTATTAGGGGCGTTATTAGTGACTAGCCTGTCTAAGCCTCAGTTTATTTGTAAATTGGGGACTATAGCGCTTCCTCTCAGAATTGTGATGAGAATTACACGTGGGGTTGTATGAGAGAGAGCCCAGCTCTATGCCTGATACATAACAGTTATTCAGAAAACATTAATCCTTCTTCTTTTCCCTTCCCCATTTCTTTCAAACTGCTTATTTCCATGTTGTCCCAGAAGTCTGGCCTGTAATCTCATTTTGATTTCCTTTTCCTGCCTTGACCTTTGCAGCTCATGGCCCTCATCTTTCAGGAAGCCTGGCCTGGTCAGCCCAACCTATTCTCCAGCCTGACAGCTCTGTGTTCACTCCCTCTCCTCCTTATATGCATGCTCCTATTTTTAAAATAGAAAAGAGCTTATGACATATGTCATAGTGGGAGCTGGATTTAAGGGGGGGCCACTTCTAGTCACTTCTAGTAACTTACCCACAGTCATTGTTGAAGGAAGGGGGATACGTGCAAATGCCTACAGTACATTACTACATAAAGGAAAGCAAATTACAAGACAATATTCTCAGTATAAATTCTTTTTGTGTTGTAAAATATCTATCTAATCTCTGTGCTTGTACATGCATAGAAAAAAATTTGGAATGATAAGCACACTGAACAATGTTTACTTTTAATGAGCAGGATTGGGAGATAGAAAATAAATACAGATTTTCATTTTTTACTGAAATGAACTAGTGTGTTGTTTTAATTTTTTATAAAAATTACTTATACCACAAAAAGTTTATTTAAAAATATAACGAAAAAGAAAACTGTATATTCAGTTTTAAGGACCTGGGATTAGATGTCTGAAATGTTTTCAAACAGGTAACAGAATGATTTAGTCTCTCATTAATATGTTCTAATGATAAATACTCTTGCCATTTGTCTAATTATGTACAAGCAGAGATATCTTCTTTTAGATTATTTGCTATATCACAATCTGAACTCGCTCATCAATTAAATTTGGAGGTGACCATCAGCATTACAGAACTAAGTCTTCCTGCCAAGTAGAACCTGCACTTGAGTTTGATCACAGATTATTCACAAACCAGAAAGCACACAAAGGTAGGGCAATTTAAAGTATTTATTAGAAGGCACCAAGTTCAAAATGAAAATAAAGCATTGTTAGATTCACGTTCAACAACACGTACTATGCATTCCCTGTTGTGCTGTGCATTTTTACATATATTTTTCTTATTCGGGCCTCAAAACAATCTGGTGGATAGATTATACTAGCCTTTTTCACAGATGAGAAAACTGAGGTTTGGCAGAGAGACTGAGAGTGACCTGCCCACGGTCACTCAGTTAATGGCATCAGAGCCAGGACAAAACCCTGCGCCTTTGACTCACAGACTTGTGCCCTCCTCTTGGCATCACACTGCTGGTGAAGATATTCTGACTGACCCGTGACTTCTCAGGGACACACAGGGGAGCCAAAGGGACTTCTGAAATCAACTAGCATACTTTTCCCTGTGGGCTGTGGTGAATACCCTTTGTCCACTACCATCGTACCTATCCTTACCAAATGCCTGTATTTGTATTCATCTGCAGCAACCCTGAGAATTCAAAACAAAAACCAAAAACGAAAACCAAACAAACCCCAAATCATCCAGTTAGTACTGAAACCTTTCTCCTGTGTCACAATAGCCAGTATAAAACCGGTTAATGACGACTTGGAGACAATAACATCTGTCTTGTCCTCTTCAGTAAGCTATTTGACTTAAATTAGAATTTCACTGTGTTTCTTTGCAGCTCAACAAAGCCCGCATCTTGCTGTGAGTAACGAAACTTATTTATACTTGAAATCCTTTGGAAAGTGGTGGCATTTCAGCAACTCAAGCAGAAAGTCTTCCCTAATTCTTCCAAACGCAGTGACACATTGTTATCACATTAACAGCATTGCTAATATTTAAATATTGGCATAAACCTATCCGTTCAGGGGCAGATGAATTTGTGTGTGTCTTGATTCGACTTCTCAATGTTTGGAGGGCATCTATAGTAACAAAAGGATCACCCAGGTACCATATCCTGCACGGCTAGTTTGTTTTCTGTAGCTCCATGACAAGTTTGCAGTTATGCATGGCTTTTCTCATTGTCAAGATTTTGGCCAGCTTTTCTTGCTCTTCATTCTTCATTATTGTCTTTGCGTTTTGGGTGAGTCATTGCCATTCTTGTCGTTGAAGCTTCCTGGGGTGAAACTCTGGATCTCCTTTTCTGTCATCCCAGACAATCCTATCGGATGAGTCTACCTTTAATTATGTCCTGGGCTTGGGTTTTTTAAAATTAGTTTGTTGATACCTAGATATGCTAGTCCCGAGTCAAAATGTAAACTGTTTTCCTTTTCCTGAAGCCTGGCCTATAGGAAAGTCCAACCTTTGGGGAAATGGTTGACAATATTTAGTTGTGATCTTTATATCCAACTCCATCCACCACCCCCAACACACACACACACACACACACACACACACACACACACACACACACACATTCCACCACTGGTTTTAGTTTCGTACCTTTAACCTAGTCCATCTGTAACATTGAACAAGTCAATCCCTTTCTCTAGGTGCTTGTTGCTTCCTCTGTAAGATGAGGGTACAAGTCTGCCAGTGGTGCTCTTCTTGCCGTTGCCACTCTTGGGCCCACGGAGGTCATCACTAATTGAATACCACACTCTTTCTTGGTAAGCCTGGAAATGGCTACAAAAGCCTCAATACAACATCCTCAATATACACTAATAGATGATACATTATGAAAATAATTTGGGGGAATATTTTCTCCTTCTCAAAATCTCTCTGTCAAAGTTAGACTCTTTTAGAGGATATTTAGGTTCCATATTTCAGATTTCTAGACAGGAATAAAGGGGAACACCAATGACTGATAATCATAAAACATTTCCCCAATGGCATAGACTTGCACCCGTTATCCTGGTGGGATTGGCAAGCAGAGTCAAATACTCAGAGGGTTTGAAGATAGTTTTATAAGATTGACCTGAAAATCTTGTATTGAAATGCTGGTCGGACTGAGAGAATTACCTTGCTATTTTATTGCAAAGATGAGAGTTAATGTTTGGGGAACCTTTTAATAATTTTAACAAATATTGTAGCACTTACCAAGTACCATGCTCTCTTCTAAGCACATTTCAAATATTAATTCGTTTGATCATCACAATAACCTTATGATGTAGTTACTGCTAATACCCTCATCTCACAGATGATGAAACCAGGGCTCAGGCTGGTTAAGCGACTTACTCACAGTCACACAGCTGGTCAAGAATGAAGAAGCTGGGATTTTAAAACCATCATTCTGTCTTTGATGAAGTTCTTAACCACTGCCACTCTTCTCCCTCTTTAAGTTGTAGAAACTCTATGATCTGTCTTGTGGACATTATTGAAAAGACAAGAAGTTGCTCTCAACCAGTACTACCCATCCCAGAGTAATAATGCTGTGAGGATAAAATTACATAATAAATGAAAGGATCTGGCACACTGAGTAGGTGTTTAATCCAAGCTCCTACTTTCTACTCTGCCTTTCCCTATAAAGAAGATTGCAAATATGTGAATCCAGGAGAAAACTGAGGGGACACGTTCTCTGTAGATAAAATTTATTGTTAATACTGCATTCTGAAATGAATTTTTATTAAAAATGTCAATGTAGAAATAAATGAATACAACCAATGATTTGAAAAAGGCAGAAAATGAAGAAAAATCACTCATGGATTAGGAAAATGTAGGGGGGTGCTTTACATGTCCGTTTGTTCTATAGTAATATTCTAAAGCCACTGCTTCGCGGACTTTACTACATAAGGGATGAGACTTCTTACTCCTGCCCAGCCTCTCATAGTTCACTTGTCATAGAGACAGTGAATTTCTTTTTATTTGACCTGATAAGATATTTATCAAGGGTCTTCTCACTTCAAAACACTGTCCCATTCATCCCTTTCTTGAAAGGCAGCACCAAGGTTCTAAGAGTTCAGAGGGTCTCCTGACAGCTAGGGAAGTTCCTCCTGAATTCATTCACTCAAATGCTGTTGAAGGTGTTTAGCAGTTCACTCCATGGATGGTGTCATCCATTGATTGGGATTCTTTTGTACGTGATCCTACTGAGCACAGGACAGCGTAATAATGCCCATTTCAGCCAGAAAGAGTGCAACAAGGATTTACAGAGGAAACTTGAAGAATGGAATTTTGAATGTGGGAAGAAATCTGAATTATAAAGGCATGAGGGGTGCTGGGCTGGGGGAAGTGGAATAGAAAGTGAGAGGAGGGGAACAAGATTGAAACTTTAGGGAGGGAAAGTATGATTTTAATTTTGTTTACTCAGTGATGTGCCTGTCAAGTCTGTTTGGGTTGCAACTGACAGAAAAAAAACAAAATTCAAACTGGTTTAAATGAAGTAAAAGGGGAAGGTGTGCCGTAACTGAAAAGTCCATACTGCAACTTGTTTGGGGACTTATATGGTGCTCTAGGATTCCCCCTCTTAGCAATGCAGTTGTGCCTTTTCTGTTGATCAAGCCTCTAATTTTGTTTTAGAGAAATCATCTTGGAGGCAGAATTGAGGCTGAATTGGAGATAGAAAATTATAAGCTTAGCTACCCAAAAGGGCAACTACTGCTCTAATTCAGGTAAGAAATGATGAGAGGCTGCACTCTGGCAGAGGTCATAGGTATGGGGAAGAGATTTAGGAGGTCTAATGATTGAACATCAGGGATGCAGGGAGAAAAAACTCTAAAATAAGTTGTAAGTGCCTGCCTTATGTAACTGGATAAAAGTTGAGCCTTTCATCAAGACAAGAATATGAGAGGGTTAGTGGAGAAAAAGATAAATTTGATTTTGAATTACCTCTGGGACATTCAGGTGCAGATTTTCTAGTAGGCTGTTGGATATATTCATTTTGAGCTCAGAAAACCACTCTAAGCTGGAAATACAGATTTGGGGCTCATCAGAGCATAATGGGCCAGCAAATAAGAGCAGCATTTAAAGGTTTTGGAAAAGAAGGGGAAAGATCTGTAAAAGAAACCAAAAGGAGAGCAGTCAGAGGTACAAGAAGAACCAAGAGATAGTTTTCACAAAAAAACAGGAAAGGAAAGAGAGGAAAAGTATAAAATTCTAGGTGAAATTAATTAAAATAAGAGATGAAAAATGTCCACAGGATGTAGCAAACTGAAAGATCTCTGTCAAGCCAGGTCAATGGTGGAATCTGTGTCGTCAACAACAGGATGTTAAAAAGAATCACAAACACTAATTAAACTAAGCAAATCGACATAGTTATTGATCACCTGCTAGATGAAAGACACCATATTAAATGAATGGAAAAACAACAGTAAAAATCATGCTACAGTTCCTGAGGACCAAGAACATAAATTTGTTATTTTCTGTTTACTTTGAATTCAACCTGGCGTTACAACAATTTGAAACCTGAGCTGAATTTATTCAGAGGGGTGAAGCTTTCTAAAAAGGGAAGGTGGTTTATATACCAAAGTGTGTAATCAAGATCAGAGGATTTCGTTTAAAAAAAAAAAAAAAATCAATCACGTATGATTGTGCTCATCAAAATTATTCCTCGTTATCTCTGTTTAAGCCCTAATAAGTATTGCAACTTTATCCTGTTTCTGGAGTACTCTTGCCACTAGAACAACTTCCAACTCTTCCTGCTCAATGGCCTGATATAGAGGAGGCTTTCCCTCAATAGCAGTTGCCACTTAATGACTCCGGCCCCAACTCTGTTGAAAGCACTTCTTCAGTTTCTCCCTCTATTCTCTCTTCCTTTGAATCAAGCATTCTAATGGCATCTATCTGAAAGATGGTCACTTCACCTGCTTGTCTGTCTTTTAGCTCCTGGACTCCCAGTGTTTCATCTTAATCTCTCTTGTAATGCAATATGACTTTTGAATTTTACTGCAGTCCTTCCCAGGTCTCTGGGAGGAAGTGAAAAGTCTACCATTGACAATGGCCGTTGAGTCCATAGTTCCCATGACCTCATAGATATGGGCTTACATTGTAGAATTGCTCTATAAATGTTCGAGCAGACTTGGGATCCAGCCCTGACTCCAGGGATTTTGCGTCCACATCCATGGACATCCTTTCACCAGATTTTTGTGGATGACAGACCTTCTTCCCTAAACTCACAAACCTTCAGATATTCCCAATAGGAACATCTAGATCAAATCAAACTCTGTGGGACTCACCTTTTTTCCTTTTCAATCCACAGTTCTCGCTATGTAATCTCCCTTGCTGCATTTTCCTTGCTCCTGCCACCATTTTCTTCCTTGTTTTTCTCCTAGAGATGGAATATATATATATAATCAAAAGGCGAACAGAACTGAATTTTGAAGTATCTGCTATTTTCCATCCTCCCTGCCTGCATGCCCCTGCATGGGTATGGACCATCAATGGCCAGTTGTTTCTGTGTAGCATGTGTGTGTGATTGGCACTCCCTGCAATTACCCTTTCCACAGCCTCTGCCCCCAAGCAGTGCAGCTTCTTGGGTTACTGATGGCCTCACAACAAACCTGACTTTGTTCTTTTAACCATCTTCTCTCAATGCCATCTCATTAAAGTATATTGCCAGTGAAAGCAGCCCTGACAAATGTCTTTCCACTTGTAACCTGGTCTGAAACTGCCTGTCTAACTTTTCTTGTTTAATGGGCTAAATACTCCAAAATAATTTAGGAGAGAAACATGAAAACCATCAGTTCATGTTGTCACTTAATATTTTTAAGAAGTTGTGTTAAGCACAGACCACCAGCCTTTTGAATTATTGTCCTTTTCCAATAATGAGACAAGCATAATTTCATTTTGTGTCCTCCAGTCTTAAGTATAAATTATGATAGAACACAAGACCCGGGCACTAAGGGAAACAATGGGCGACTACAAAATACAGGGGGCAATGGAAACTCCAAGTGTTGATCTTCTTGTGGGAATCTTTGGGAACTAAAGCTTTTTCTGGAAATTCTTATTAAAAAGTGGTAAAGTGTTCTGTGTCTAGATGGAAAGCTGTCAATAAAAGGATTGTTAATGTAAGAATAGTTGTACGACTTATAATTCAAATAGATTAAATAACCACTGAAACAAGATGTAGTTCCATCTCCTGTCATGTGGTCCCTTCCCCAGCCCCTGATTTATTCTCTTGAAAATGAATAATGTTGCAGAAGCAGAGCAGAGGTGTGGAACCGGCATTTTCCAATTTGGAACAGAATCCTGCTCTCAGTTATTAGTAGATGATGAGTATTTCTGCAAGATTCCTGAACTTTACATCTGGTTGTCCTATCACATTCCTGCCTCCCTTGAAGGGAAATGACATCAAAAGGAGAAAATTCAAATAAAATTATACATATATATATTATTTTATATATATAAAATAATATGTATTATTATTATATATTATATTATATATGTTTATATATAATATATATAACATATATTATTTTATATATATATATAAAATAATATATATTATTTTATAAAAGAGAAAAGGAAAGAAGGAAGATTGCAAGGAACAGGCTTCTTGTCCTAAATACTAACTACTGTATCCATTAATTCATTTATTTGTAAATATTTACTGAGTGCTTTCCACAGAGATTATAGAGTACAGATAGATTATAGAGTGACTAAAAGTTTCCTCTTGGGTTCAAACCTCTTGGATTCAAACTTTAGCTCTACCACTTTGTTGTTCTTTGACCTTAGGTAGCAGGGCTAAAACACATTATTTAGTCTCTTTGTGCCTCAACTGCCCCATCTGTAATATAGGATTGTAGATTGATTGGGATAGTCCATATTTAGTGGTTAAGACAATGTTTGGGATGTAGCAAGCACTCACTAAGTGTTAGGATTATTACTTCCATGTATGAGATAAAAATTCTAAAAATTACAATAACATATTTCTGCCCTAAGGAAATCTTATGTATATGTATACCTATAATGTACGCTAAAAAATTTACATATGTTTAAATCTCTTAAAGGGGCTGATATGAAATGTAAAAGGGCTTAACATTTGAAGAATGTTAACACTAACATGAACGCTTTATAAATAGACACATAAACTAATTGGGCTTATGACTAACTAGCCAGCTTATTTCATGGTTGTGTTACTATTTACAGAGATCCAGTCTCATTCTTTTTAAAGGATTAGAATCTGGCACTAGTTACTTCTACCCCCCGGAATCTTTAAAGATGCCCAGATGAGTTCCTCCAGTTTGAATCATGTATGAGAGCAAAGCCATGTTACACACTTATGTTTCTTAACCCTGTATCTCTATAATGTATATATGGCTTATTTTACAAATATAGAAATTGACACACAAAAAGGTGAATGTTGGCTCAGACCAACATTAACACATCCACTAAGTCATAAGTGTCCACATCTTGATTGTGAAAAATATGTTTTTGTGGCAGTACAGACTCACCCAGATCACCCCTTTATTGATAAATAAATAAAATAAATAAAAGTGTAGGTGAAAGGTGTCATTGTATTCTCACATGAATATGCCTGAGTGAAGCTCAGAGAGATAACACTCAGATTCAGGGGCAGTAAGATTCAAACCAAGAGCTTGCTAATGTGAAGTTCCTGCTTTCTGCTCTATATGATGGGCCCTTTTCTTTTTGGTGACTTCCAGTCTCCTTGTTTTCTGTGTAATAGACAGGAGGCTATGGGAAAAAAAAAAGTCAATATTAGCAAACAAAGTGTCTGCATTAACAAATAGGAGTTTGACTCTTCTACTAGAAGATTCCGGTGGACTGAAAGGACTTATCTGAGCAACGCTTTTGTTATCGTTTTCCCCCCTCCCATAAATTGAGACAAGTTTGTCCTCAGTTATAGCTCTTAATGCATAAATTCAAAAACGCAATTCAAAGACTGTTCTCATAAACTCAAAGGATTAAATTTCACCTATAAATATTAAGTGTTTACATTTTAGGTACTTTAAAAACTTTACCTATATTTAAAATTAATAGTTAACCACAAATTTAACATAGAAGGGGAGGATGTACAAGATCTTTGAAGAGGTGGGAAATCTTCGAGCTTATCACAGTAAGTTCCTGCACGCTCCCACCAGAAGTCAGTCTGTAGAGCAGTTAGGAGCGGGCATTCTGGATCAGAGAGGCCTGCTTTGAACAGAGCACGTGGAAGCTACAACTTAATCTTTCTAAACCTAAGTTCCCTCATCTCGGAAATGGGATGATAGTACCTAGATGGTTGAGTCAAATGCGATCACTTGCCTGGCATATGGCAGTCACTTGTTAAATATTGTTGGCCTGTGGTTCCTTCCACTTCACTAGTCTCTGTTTCAAAAGACTACCTTCAGAATGTACTATTTTTCAAGCAGTAAATGTGATTTCCCACAGAGGAAGAGACAATGAGGGTCATTATTCTCTTATCTCGCCTTCCTAATTCATCTTTGCCCAAGCTTTGCCTATCTGGGCTGACATCCTTGTCTCACCTCTCTATGTCCAGAGGTAGTCATAATATGTAGAACTTTAGATGATTATTGCTGGGGGTTGGCTTTCTGCTGCTCACTCAAATTGTCAACATCCAGATGCTGAACACTCATCTAGTTATAATCAGGATCCTGACTCCGTGAGAGAAAGCACGTCTGTTGGCCTCCTCTGCTCTTCCAGATCATTCGACGTGGCTGGAATTTGGGGGAGTTAGGGGAGAGGTGCAGTGAGATGTGAGGATAGTTATTGCTCCAACTTTGATATGGCCACAGAGCAGAATGGTAACAAAAAATCAAAATCGCAAACACTAATGAGGCTCCCTAGTTGGTGCCAGCTCTGTTCCTGTTACCACCCTCCACAGCCCCAGAAGAGAGTGGAGGATTATAGGTTTGGTAGAATCCTTGGGGCACATTCAAAGAGTTTGAAGTTTTGTTTGAAAGTCTGTTTGCAGACAGTAAAAATGGATTAAATTGCCTCTCCAACACAAAGAGATGCCAGGTCTCAGTAGAGGTAAGACACCAGACACTTAAAGTGCTACTGGAAGCAAAATAATGAAAAGAGTCCAAAATGCTGAACCATCTTTGCAGCCAACACTATATACCTTATGTTTAAGAGTATCTACATTAATTGTGATGGACAGAACCAAAGAAGTAATGCAGTGAGTAATATATCTTTTCTTCTTGAAAGGAAATGGGTTATTTAAGGAGTATGGTAGTTATGATACGCATACATTCCTTTTTTAAAAAGCACAACAGAAAGTTATTCTCTTTGTTCTATTTCTCCATTATAAAATTCAGATTCATTATATGTATAACTTCCAGACATGATATGCGTAGGTCAAACTGTATTTACAAAATGCCATTAGAATCCAAAAATTAAATGAAGAATAAAAATGTGACTTTTTAGTCTCTTAAATTGCAACCTTTCAAATCATTCTGAGAGGTTAAATGATTTTTTTTTTTTTTACTATTTTTACATATGTTGAAAGCACTGAATTATATGGTTAGGGGAAAGTTGGGGACAAAAACTGTTCATGATGGCTACAGCAAAATCATGCTAATAATTCAAAAAACACATGTACTTGGTAAGATACTCATGGTTAGCCAAGCTTTAAAGCACTAGCTTTTTCAACTGATAGTACCTACTAAAAACACTGTGAGAAAGATCAAGTACGTGGGTACTTTTCTTCCCTCAAATAGCCTAAATCACCATTAATCCCATACAAGTAGATTAGTAGCTCTTTCCAAGGATGAATTAGTAATTTCAAAACTTACTAAGTCAACATGTGCAACATATATTGCATATATATATTTTGTTTTATATATATAATATACAAATATTATATATGTGTACATATATATAGAGAGAGAAAGAGAGAAATAGAAGCCCATGCCAAAAAAGTGTATACACATTTCAATAAAGGAAAAAAGCTATTAAAATTGTAACACTCAATATATACCGATAACAAAAGATGAATACAAGACACATTTGACTTCTGCAATTACAGGAGGTGCTCAAAGTGGTTACCATCAGCGTCCAGACACTTCTGATTATGGCGAACTACTGCTTGAGCAACGTTGACCAAAGTGTCCATTTGTATACATTTTTTGGCGCCCCAGTATGCATATGTATATACATACATATTATATATATTGGACATATATATAATATATAAATATACATATACATGTATATATTGTTGTTGTTTTATTTTCTATTTTTGCCTTCTCTGTGTGTTCATGTGGTGTCTGCACCCATGTCTATGAGTTTCCGAGCAGTCTCCTCTGTGACAGACACTGTGCTGAGCCTAAGGAGAAAGGACGTGGCGCAGTTCCTGCCCTTGGGAGCTAGCCTAGCACTATTCCTAACACCACAGTGGCCTGTGCACGTGCTGCAGGAGCGTTAGGAAACATCAGCAATGGAAGGAGCACATGGATCGAGAGAGAAAAGTTAAGGGAGGAGTGGGCACTTAAACTGAGCGCTGACGGAATATTAGGAATGATTTTGAGAATTAAAATTTAATTTTAATTTAATTAAAATTAAAATTTGAGAATTAAAATTTTGAGAGGTAAAATGACCTTTTTATCATAAAATGTGTCATGTTTTTAAAAAAATTAATAGACATGATTTTCTAGAGCAGTTTTAGGTTTACAGAAAATTGAGCAGATAGTAGAGCAGATTGAGCAGATATAGCTCCTCCCTCTTCCCCACACAATTTCCCCTATTATTAACATCTTGCATTAATATGGTATATTTGTTTTAATTGATGAACCAATAGTGACACTATTATTATTATCTGAAGTCCATAGTGTACATTAGGATTCTCTTTGTGTTATGCATTTCTACGGGTCAAATGCATAGTATGTGTCCATCATTATAATATCATTCAAAATAGTTTCAATGCGGTAAAAATCTCCTGTGCTCTACCTAGTCACATTTTCCCCAAATCTCTGGCAACCACTGATCTTTTTACTGCCACAATAGTTTTGGCTTTTCCAGGATGTCACATGGTTGGAATCATACAGTAAGTAGTTATCTTCAGATTAGCTTCTTTCATTTAATATGCATTTCAGGTTGCACCATATCTTTTCATGACTTAATAGCCATGTTCTTCTTTGGTACACATAGAAAAACAAACACCATTTATAATGCCAGAGATAGACACTATAACTATTTGATCCATCTCTTTCCAGTTTTTTTCATAGATAGATAGGTAGGCACATACATATCAAATGATCATACATACTGTCTATACTATTTAGAAATCCTTCCTGTTACTCAGTAATTTATCAAGAATGTTGTATTATTAAATGTCAGTTTGTAAAATTCCTTATCATGACTAACGATTGATCCATTTCTGGATATATCATCATTTATTTAACTAAGTCCCCATTTAGGGGGCATTAAGATTGCTCCAAATTTTCTGCTACTGTATACAATACTATCCATCTTGCCAAATATTTATTCCCCTAGATATGTCCTAGGGAAAAACTCCTAGAAGTATAATCGTGATATTGCACAGTGTATGAAATTTCCAATCTTTTGATAGGGGTGACCTAGCTCCAGAAAGTCTATAACAATCTTCACCCATGCTCCCGCTCCCCAGAGGACAAGAAACTGACCATTTTCCTGCACCTCATCAAAGCTGGGTAGCATCCTTTTTAACAATGTTTAAATTAAAAGAATATTTGGCATGCACTATGTTATTGAATGGTTAGGAAATTAGGTGGCTAGGAGAAAACATTTGGTGATGAAAATAGCGTGACCAAAGGCATGAAGGTGGATTAACATAATCATGTTCAGACAATCAAATATTCTGGTGTGGTTGAGGTACAGGGGAGCATGGAGGCAAGACAGCATGAGAGGCAGATTATAGTCAGATTGAGGAGGTCTTTGAATGCTCAGCTAGAGATTGAAATATTTTGGGTAGACAAAAGGGAAGCCCAAAAGTTTTTGAGTAGGGTAACAAACAAAGGCATGCTTTTGTAAGATTATTTTGGTGATAACAGAAGTGTAAATTGGATTAGGATGATGAAGAATTCTGGGAACCTGTTTGAAATAGTTGAGGATAGGAAAGACAACCGATTGTTTTAAGGAGACAACAATGGAAATGAAAAACGAAGGATGAAATGAAGAGCAGGTGCCGAATGATGTTCCACAATTCCATTGGCCCCTTTGCACCTTCGGTTACTCAACAACTTTCTCTTAGATACTTCTGCATTCCCAGCTCAGGGACTGTTGCTTTAATATGGGTGCTTTGAATATCTAAAACAAAAATAAATTTATTTTCCATTGTGGAATTCCAGGTAATGTGACAAGTCAGGGGGGCGGGGGGACATCTTTAGGCAAAAGCTTTTAGTGGCATTTGAAATGTGTAGTCATTTTTTAAGCTAGTCAAGAATCCGTCCATGCTCATAATCTCACCAAGAAGTTGTTCTGAGTTTGAATTTATTTTTATGAGAAGCCATATGAAGGCGTAAAGTCAAAATCATATTTAGTTATGCAGTCAATAAAACTGACTGTATTAAAAAGAATACAATTAGCTGACATTAAGACTGTAGCCCAGTTCTGGGATGTTTAATTACCACAATCATAATACTAGGTCCCTCCTATGGACACTTATAGCTGTTCACAGAAGGGGAGATAAGCTAGTTCAAGGCCAAGGGGCAGAAGAAATGACAGGGTTTGAAGAAGCTAGTGAGTCATCCACATTTGAATGTCCATCCACAGCTGAAATGGTGACTGGACCCCATGGGGAGAGGTTTAAATTGCCTGCCCTGTTTGGGAATTCCTCTGCACATTCATAATGGTTAAAACTGTGAGAATTCCTAAAATTTCCTTAAAACCAAATTGTGGTTTATATCAGATGGTTTCACTAAGAGAAAAATCACACTGTGAGCACCCTGTGTGTACTATTTTCTTTTGAACTGACACATAGATTTAGGTTTTGGCTCAGTATAAATGACTTGCCTTTTGACAAGATTGTTTTTGTGTTCTCTCACTAATATGTGTGTGTGTCTCCACGTGACTCCTTCTCTGCCTTTTTCTGTCTTCTGTTATATAAGATCTTACTGCTGTCTTCACCATGATCACACTTCCACAGTCGAAAAAAAAAGATACATTTCAGGTGTTGGAGATGAAGGAGGTTGCGTGAGTTTAACCTTCC
The DNA here is from genome assembly GCF_964194185.1 of Rhinolophus hipposideros. Lineage (NCBI taxonomy): Eukaryota > Metazoa > Chordata > Mammalia > Chiroptera > Rhinolophidae > Rhinolophus > Rhinolophus hipposideros. The sequence goes on from NC_138048.1 coordinate 63,666,288, forward strand.
TTGCTATCCTTGTGAGCTTTCTGTATTTAATACTTGTTTTATCTGAAGCCTGTGGAGGTTCTAAACTATTAGAAGACACACTTTCTGAGAACTACCTTTCTAGTAGCGTGAAGATATATCATTGATGTTGGGCAACAAAGTTATTCTCTGTAATCCTCTTGATGTTGTAAATGAAAAAGAAGACGGAGCCAGCACCATCTGAACTTTGGGCAAACCATTTGCTCAAAAGGCTCATCAAAGGACCAAGCCCTGCCAAAATAATATTTAAAAAAAAATCCAGCAGAAAAGAAAACATTGAGGCGCACACACAAAAATGAAATTGGTGCAAATTAACTCCATTGTGATTGGAGAGCGATACAAAACAAACTCCCACCATAGCCTCGGAAAGGGAAGCTGTACAAGACAGACATTGAAGTTGTCGCCTCACAGTAGCCATCTTTTAACAGCTTTTTCTCTTCAATGCTTTAACCTGAAAAAAAAAAGAAAAGAAAAAGAAAAAGAGAAAGAAAGAAAAGAAAAAGAAAAAAGAAGGAAAGAAAGAGAAAGAAAAAACCTACCCATTGTTATGTCCCCATTCATCTTTCATTCAAAGTCATTCACTACGCATTAATTACCACTTTCTTCAATGCACTGGGAGCTCCCAAACAAGGCTGTTTTCAAAGAGGCACACTTCCATGCCTCTGCTATTTATATGCAGAGCCCGCTGAAATTTTCATCCCAAGACTTTGAGATCCCCGCCTTAATTTTTGCATACTGTAATTGTTCACAAGAAAAAAAGACAAAAGAATGATTTCATGCTTCCTGGACAGTTGTTTGCATCTCTTTCATTTTTCTTTCCAGCTGTGACTGGCGGCAATAGGTTCTTTAGCAGGTGTCTTGTCTGCCCTCTGGTAATTTTTAACTTTCCTTCACTTTTTTTCTTTTTTATGTCTGTCACATTTATGGAGACTTTTTAAAAAAGCCCTGGGTACTGTTTTTCTACCTTTCTTATATCAATCTAATATCTGAATATTTCCTTAATAGATCGCTCTCCTTAGGACCCATTTACGAAGAAGGAAAAGGACTGAGTCAAGAATTCAAAATGTTATATAGACAGTTTAATTGTATAGTTATTGGATCTTTGACACCTACTTCCCTTTCATTCCTATGGGTCTGATCACTCTGAAATTTGTGAAAGCAACAATGCTGGTTAATAAATTTACATATAGTTCACAAAAAGAAAATTTGCTCCAGTGTCACTCCTTAGTAGGAACCTTTTATTTTTAAATACTATTTAAACATCAGAAGATTGATGGAGTTGATTCTGCAACTAAAGTTTAATAACTGAAACTTAATTAGAAATCTATGTAACTTTACTAACAATTGTCACCCCAAGAAACTCCAATTAAAAAAAACATATTTGTGAATCAATTCAGATATTCATGCAAGCATGTGATGTTCCAGCTTATTCAGGTCAAATAACAAACATTAATATTTTAAGGAGGCAAAAAGAAAAATAATTAATGAATTGTATACACCATAGGATTCTATACACTTGTAATAACCCAAAGGGTTCAGGTGAATTGTAAAAAAAAAAAAATAACTGACTACCACCTCACGGCATAGAATGTTAGACTTGAAAGGAGATTATTTCAACTTTTTATTTTATTTTTTAACAGTTGAGGAAACTGAGACCTAGAAAGATTGTGACTTGTGCAAAGTCACCCAGGAATAATGAAAAATCAATTCTGGTCCTATGAGGCCAATCACAAGCTGTTTTCCTTGACATACTTTCTGCTCAGGAAAGCTTTCTAGACTTTTATGGGCACTTCAGCTGCACAGACAGTGCATTGCATGCCTCACCCATTCCTGGCACCATCGCGGGGCCATGATCCTCAGTGTCCAGAGGAGACAGTCAAGTTTCCTGATTGCGGCTTACAATGCCGCAGTACAGTAGATGAGTTAGAAATGGTTGTTGCTATTATTGCTATTATTACTATTGTTATCAGTGTGGGTCACCTTCTGGCACTGTTTTCATTGAAAACCAGCATTTTCCTTTATGCATGTGGGCAGGTTCTATTTTTGAAAGCCGTTTGCTGCGAATATGTAACAGATCACACATATGAAGACAATAGTTTCTATTCCACTACCATAATCAAGATTTCTAGTAGGTAGAGCATATTGGAAAATATAAATTATAATAATAGGAGGTCAGAGTTGCAAGAGATCTCATAGATTATCTAGTTCAACTGCCCTCTCATTGACAGAACTCTCCCTATACTTAAATTAGATTTCTTACATTAAATAGTACAATGTGTCACAAAATAGACCATACAACGATTTGAAAGGAAATGAATCCTGTTAACAATAGACACCATTTATGAAGTGCTTATTTTGTCAAGCACTGCATAACTGGTGCTTTATGTATTTCTAATGCTTGCAAACAACATTGCAAGTTAAATATTTGTATTAATGCTACTTTAGGATATGACTAAGCAGAGCCACTAACGTACGTCTCACATTATATGTAAGAGCCAGAAAGAAGCAGAGCCAGGGTTTCAAGCCAGTACCACCCAGCTCTAACGTCCAAGTTCATTCCCTCTCACATCTAGCATATAGATTCTTTAATCAGGCGATAATGGCTCCAAAATTCTGATGAAATGTGTTTTATTCCTTTTCCTTTTTCATAGCAATTATTTTGGGTGTTCTATACTATTCATCATAGGATACTCCTAACTTTTGAATTGATATACCAACCTTTCAACTTGAATGAGGGCCAGTTGTTGAACAATTTTATAGCTTCAAGGAATCTAAGTTTCAAAGTAGAAATGACATAAACTTCTTGACTTGATCCAAGTGAAATATCACTTGATATGTAGAGTAGCCTTGAAGTAAATAATTTTAGTTTCATCACATTAACATTAACACGAGACCCAACACTCAGAGATATGTGTTAGGGTCCTGGCTCTGTGGCTCTCTGTGCAGCATTGGCCAAGCCACGACCTCTCTGATCATTTCCGCACTGGTCAGATAGAGTGGCTAGTACATCCCTTGTCTTTCTAATAGAGTGAGATCACTGCATGTAAATAGGATTTGTAAACTAAAGTGCATAATAGAAAATTTCATAATTAATAGTGATTCATGTATGAAACCTTTATGGCTTAGGAGGATAGCTTATTAAATATTTGAAAAAAAAAAGTATTATCTTACAGTAATAAGGAAATAAGAATTCCTTTGTTCTGAAGAGGCACTAAAATACCACCATTATCTTTTGGCTTCTTGAAAAGAGAAATGTAGTGGCAACTTCTGTCTTATTTTTTTTGTTGTTGTTTTTAAAGGCAACTTGTAATTATTAAAAATAAAGAGGAAGAAATCATTCAAAGCAATTATAACTCTGTTTGAAATGTAATTCCATTCTTTGGTGTCTAGACATTTAAGACATTTTTGTAAATTACGGGGAAGCAACCAATAAAATATAAAAGGTAAAGCAAAGATTAGAATCATAGACTCCTAGTTCTGGATAAAGATGTTTAGAGATAATGTGGTCTGGCTCCCCCAGTTGTTTCATGAGGAAACTTAGACTCTGAGAGAGAAAGTGATTGCCCAAGTTCACCCAGTTCATGAACTTGGAGCAGGAATTCAAACACTCCTCCTCCTAATTCAAAATCCGGATCTCTTTTTGCTACACCACAGGCCTTTGTTCCTACCATCAAGGACACCTGGAGGGTTTACAGTTTACTTTGTTAAGGCTGTAAACTCCTAGTAAAAATGTTTGTCTTCAATTTCACACACCCTTTAGGATATCAAGGCTGCCTTAGAAGCCCCTAGGCAGTGTAAACCAGACTAGAGATGCACCAATGTGTGTGTGAGTGTGTGTTTGTGTGTGTGTATGTGTGTGTGTCTGAGAGAGAGAGACAGAGAGAGAGAGAGAGAGAGAGAGAGAGAGAGAGAGGGAGGGAGGGGGAGAGGGAGAGGGATGGGTGTGGCGGTATAGGGGTATGGCCTGGAGAAGCACTGCAGGAAGGATTTCCATGAAAAACTAAAAGCAAAAGATTTTCTTTGTCAGCTGTTAAGGTCTTTTTTAACATCTCCATCTATATGTACATCTCCTTACCAAAGCAATAAAATGACTAATGCTTAAAATAATAAAACACAAATCTTGTCCCCATCAGTGTGCAGCTCCTTACCCCTTCAGAGAGCACTGATTTCCACAGGGAATCACTTGTGATTACAATATTCCCAAACATGTGATTTAAACATCTGATCACACTGCTGATCAGGCAGGCACTATCATTTACATGACCACACAGAACATCTTGCTTTTACTGGCCCTGAGCATATGGTTTAACAAAAAGTGCATTATCCTTATTTGTAAGTGTGTTGGAATTTTAAAAACTAAGGTAAAATACAAACAAAAACAAAAAATAACTTTTCAGGAAAACTTTTCAGGAGGACATATTAAATACACAAATTTTAATTAGCAGCCACAATTGGTATCCCAAAGGTAAACACATGCATTATGTTATACTCAAAACTAATGTTTGTCTGCATTTTTAACATTAAAATCAAATAAAATATAATATACTCTTTTTCAATGTTCACATTTTACTTCAGCATTTTTTACTTCATATTTGTTTGTTTTTACTTCAGCATTTGTCAACTTTATACGGGAAGCTTATTTTATGTACCATTGGCAGGAAATGCTTTTTCCTGGAATGTAACAAGTCTGTATCATTACATGGAACTGTCTTCTGTGACAGATACTTGTATAGACATTAATTGGTGATCATGAAGGTCATTTGGGGTTACTGAACAGGGAGAGTTCTCTGTCTACTGTTGTTTACTCTCTGAAATGTTCTCTTATTTCCTTTATGGAAGAGAATTTTTTATTCATCAAACATTACGCTCTTAAGGGAAGTATAACCAATCATTAATGTCATTTTTACGTAAAAATATTAGTTTCTAACAATGTGTCTCTCAGATAACTAAGCAAGGTTAAGTAAGTCAATTTTCCTTGATACATTTAAATTTACAAAGTGCTAATAAAATGCAATTTTATTGTATTTTATAAAACCATAAAACAAAAATGCTTCTCAACAGAGATAATGAGAGTCTAAACTCCCAATAAATGGTATCCAGGGCATTTAAATATTATTGCTGTGAAAAAGCAACAGTCTACCTCCTTAGAGTTCCTCTACCTCATGCCCAAATACCCCACCCTTCTTGCCACTTCGCTGAACATTCTCACAACATCATTACCTATAATTCTGAGAAATATGAATTTAGTGATAAAATAAATAAAAACTTTATACTAAGTATTGATACTTAATATTAAGAGCTCTCAGAAAAGATTTAATACCACTGGTGATGTCTTAATCCTCTAAGTCAAATGGTTGATAAACATGTTTTATAGATTTTATAACACATATATGTCATCTATATCCGTTTGTGTTTCCATGATTAAAAAATATAAAGTGGTAATGTAAAAAAACATTAGAAAAATTCTGTGTGGACAGATTTTTATGACCAAAAGTTAATTAAAATATTCTTTAAGTGCTTTGTACTTGCAAGTGGACAAATCTCAGAACTATTAAAACATAAAATAAGTGATGAATAATAGTTACCATTTATTGAACACCTACTTTGTGTCCAACACTACACTGGGTGCTCCGTGAGTTCCAGAGCCTTGCAAGCCTCCAAGGGTAACGTTACCGACTCCATTTTACAGATTCAAAAATGTTAAAGAGCTTCTTCAGTCACAGCTAGCAAACAGGAAAGCCACATTTTAAACCCAAGTCTGTTTTCCTTGTATAAATACAATGAAAGCAGTTAATATAATACATAGTGTTTGTGTGTCCAAAGAAACATGGAGTGTTATGGCAAATACACTTATAATCTACTTGTGAATATATGATTTTTTAAATGAAAAGAGGAAGAAATATAATTTTGTTTTCATTTCTTGATTTCTACCTTTTACGGTCTTTGACAGCAGAGATCATTTTAACTTATATTTATATGCTAGTACCTGGCACATAATAAGGTTTCTCATAACTAGACCATCTGTTGAATTGTGAACTGTAAATCCAAAAACATTGCGACACTACTCCCTAAGGCATTATAAAAATTCAAACATTAATTGTTGAGGTGTAAATGAACTAAGAAAAATATATATATATATTTTTAATTTCCCAGTGTTCAAGAGGTTCAAATTATAAACAGGAATACTTCCTTTAGTTACCAATTCTTAACATCGGGGATGCCCCCAAAAATGTATACACATGACGTGTATTCATCTTTTGTTATCGGTATATATTATTACTATTTTAATACAGCTTTTTCCTTTCTTAAAATGTGCATACATTTTTTGGGCACCCTCTGTATCTCTTTCAGCCACCCACTGAAAGATGATCAAACTGCTAAATCTTCAGCAGGCTTCTCAATGAAACCCAAGCCTAGTATTTTGGGGTCACATTTGTGGCCGGGACATAGTAAGACGTTGAATTTAATCAAATATTTAGTTTGAGCTGGATTTAGTTTTAGTTGGATTTCTCAGTTACTTGTTGATTAATATAGCATATACATTAAGTAAGGTTATAGCTTTTCCCCTGAAATGTCAATTTACTCCAATACCTGTCACAATTACCCTTTTAAGGGGAGTAGACAAACATGGCTGACATGACCTTTTAACCTCTCAGACACTTCTATACCTGAGGCATTTTACTCAGAAATGGGCAGCCAGCTCTGTTTGTTTGCAGTCTCCTCTGTTATTGTGTTGTTTGTTTTGTCCACACCGCTGTATTTGCGCTGAACACAGCTAAAACTCTACCATGAGCTCAGCCTCCTGTCTGACATGTAAAAAGCATCAGGGAGGGGAAATCCTTAAGAGAGCTGCCTGGTGTGGAGACCTTCAGTGGGAGTATTATTTTTATTATTCAATGGACCCTGATGTAGCAAAACATATCTTTAAGGTGCACATGCATGCTTTCTTTTTCCAAGCCCTGTTTCTGTGCATTCTTTTCCATTGGAGATGGCTATATGTTCAAGTGTTACCTTGTTACTGAGTGTGGCCAAGCAGAGGCTGGCTGGCTGGAATGCTGGAGAAGAGATTTTTGCTTTGGGTCAGAAGTTGAATTCAAATGACCTTTTAAAATCCTGAGATTCTATGATTCTATGGGGAGGGGTAGAGAGGCAAATATTTATGACTAAATAATTCTAAAACAAATCGCTTTGATAAAAGTTTATAAAATAGCAAGAAGTAGCACTATACTAATTTTTCTAAGCAAATACTTTACTAGTGGTGCTAATTAGTACTTTAGAATTACTCAGTTTCTGTGATGATTTAGGTTTCTATATACAGTTAAAGGGCTACCATGGACTCTTCTCAGTGTAGTCAGATTTCAAGTAAAGGCTAAATGAAATTCCGTATATATTTAATTGCTCAGTCATACCTTAATTCTTGACTTGTATTTATGATTTTTCTTTATGTTCATGTTTCATGACAGCCCTCCACTCACCATGATGTCAAGGTTCACCTGAAAGAAAATCCATTTCTTAAAGTTTCTGTGTTGCTAGGCAGAAGATTTTACCCACCAATAACTCCATTTCTCCATTTGAAAATTGGGATGATATTTGAGACCTGTCTATCTCAGTAAAAATCAAAGAAGGGACACTTAAGGCTGATGAAATCCATGTCTTCCCCTAATTCTGAATCTTACACATCCCACAAGGCAGAGGATAGCAGTATGGCTGAATGGGAAACCACAGTCCCTAACTTTTTTCATGGTTTTAGATAAGCCGCCTCATCTCCCCTGGCATCAGATCCCTCAGGTTCCTTGTCCCTTAAGGGGAGGGAGCTGAATAGGAGGTGAATAGCTGATTGACCTTCCAACACTCTCATGTTCTAAGAATCTCCTGCCCAAGAGAAAGCACTTCTCACCTCTGTATTGCCTCAATCTTGGTATGTACTTGGAGATCGCTGGCTTCAGATGCTTTCCTCCACCTTTTAAAAAATGCAATAGAAATATTTCTGAAGCATGGGGAGGCTGGCATCCCAGCTACACAAATGGGAAATGAGCAGAAAATAGCTGGCCCAGGCTCTTACCTCTCTACTGTGCTACGTGGTTTATATACCTTATCTCATTTCATGTCATAACACCCCTAAGAAGTTGGTACTTAGAGTACTATTATTCCCACTGTGTAGAAGAAATTGAGATCTTTCCTCAATTAAGGGGCCAAGGAAGTTTCTAAGGCAGGACCATCTGATTCCAAACCTCTTGTTCTTGCCAGTGTTTCCCACTGCCCACCTTGCCACCCCCACTCCCTTACACAATATGATCAATTTGTAAAGTAAATCTCAACAATGCCATCATTGCTATTATTGTATCTTTTAAAAAGAAATCTCAAGGGATTTGGGGTATAAAAACGTCTAGATAAGTATTCAAATTTTCCATTCCAAAATGTCCGTGTAACTTTCATGAGCCCTAACCTGGTGCTTGGAAACCTTTCGAGCTGGTGGCAGCCAACTGCTCATTTGATTCCCTGACTCTTGAAAGAGCTACTGGCCATCTATTTTTAAATGAAATAAAACTAATTTCATTTTGAGAATTCTTTGGAACATTTCATGACATTCATTGAGATAATTGGGGACATCCTGGAGTGTCACAAAACCAAGGTTGGGAATCAGCGTTCTAAGAACTAAAGAAGCAAATTAATTTTTCTTTCTGGTTTTCTTCAGATAGTTTTATGTGTGAAAACTCAACTTTCTAAGGCTTTCATTATGGGTTTTGGCTTTCTTTTTCTTGTTATCCTTTCTTTTCTTCTTTATTTACCACGTATAGACTACTGCAGAGCTCATTACTGTATCTCTTAACCTAATTAGCTTTCTTCCCATGAAACAATGCCCCTCGTTCCAGGAACGTGCAGACTTTTTGCGCCAGGAAGAAGGCTGTGTGACCTTCTGAACTGTTCCGCTGTCAGGCTGAGCAAAGGTGACTCATGAAACACGTGTCGAGGGACAGGAGAAAACAGCTGAGCAAGACAGTGCCCTGTCTTAATAATAGGAAAAATACATTTTCAAAGAGTTGTGCTAGGTTTCTTTTGAAAACTCTGCTCATGATTTTCAAGGTATCTGACCTAACTTGATTGAATTCTGGAATAAGCAGAGCTTCAGAAGAGGGAACCTGCATGCTATCATCATGATGTGTTTGTAGGCAAAGCCAAAACAGTTCCCAGGGAAAATTAAATATAAATATCTTGTTCAGGATGGCCCATTTAAAACTAAAAATCTCATAAATTTTAAGTATGATTGCCACGTGACTGCTGAAATCTGCCATCTGTCTGTTTACCTGTCAATGACAATTTCTTTGTTTACTTACAGTCTTCTGGGTGACGACTTTCTCTGCCTTTCATATTTATGTGATATTCAAACATTCATTCATTCATTTATTCACTCTATTAGCACTGAATAGGCACTTTACTACAAATCAGCACTTTCACAAAATACTTTTCCATTAGCCAGCTTCTCAAATGAGAAGTCACTTAATGATTCTGAGCATTAGTCTCCTACTCTATTAAAATATAAAATTGGATAAAGCTCTTCCAGTAATTTTATTCTATAATTTTTTAAAAAACAACAACAACAATTCATGGTGTAGACATTTATATCAACATATTATTCATCTTAGTTGGGAAACAAATATGCTTACCACCTCTTTATAAATAATACTCCCTAATTCTTTTATTTAACTGGCAAAGCAACCTACTGACGCAGGTCTGACCATGAAAATTTTGCCAGTGAAAGACCCACAAACTCAGATTGTTTTAGTTGTATTTGCTTATTGTTTTAAGATTCCTATCATTGAGCTCACTGTTTAGAAGTAGAGCATTTAAGACTTGGTACTTAATACTTCCATCATCTAATTAATAGTCAGAACCAGACTGGTGACCAGACTAGAAACAGATTGTGGCAGAGTCAGCTATTTTTCCCGTGTCCGCTCTCTTGCTTTTCCCTTCAGTAATAGAAGACCTAAGTTTTAGATAATCATTTGACTGCCTATAGTCTGCATTTCCCAACTCCCTTGCAATTAAATGTGTCCCTGAGGCTGCATTTGAGCCAATGGGACGACAGCTGAAGTGATGTGTGCCACTCTGGGTCATGTCCTCAAAGATGAGTCCACTTGCCATGCATTTTCCCTTTCATCTTTTCTGTTGTGTGAGAACTGACGGACAGTTTGATGCCAGAGCTGCCCACCAGGCATGAACCACTGTTCTCTGGACTTTTGGGAGAGAGAGATAAACTTCTATCTTATTTATGTCATTGTTTATCATTGATACTTTGTTACAATGGCTTTCCCTAACTAGCATACTCTTGATTTGGGACTTAACAAAACAAAAGAAAATAGCTCTAAAAAGAGAGCAAATATTTTTAAAATTGCAGTTAGGGAGAAGGTAAAAGGATGATAGCTTATATTGCCTTTCAACTGTATTCCAAAGAAAGGAGGATGTCAGAAAACTTCAGGAAAAAAATGATGAGGCCCATTGAAGGATCTCTTTAAAGTCAGGGCGGCTCTTAGGCCATTTGAGCTTAAAACACAAAGATGATTCTTGGTGTCAGAAGCAAAAACCTCTGATCATACATTTTATTTTGTTTTCCTTTTGCTGTTATATCCTTATGCTCATATAGTAAACAGATACTTGTAGCCAGGCAAAGCTGAGTTCAAATTGTAGCTTCACCACGGACTATCTATGATGGTGGACCAGACACTAAACCACTGAACCTCAGCTTCCTTATCTATAAAAGGGGAATTATAATAGATGTATCCTTACAGAGCTGTTGCACAAGTCAAAATAATATACAAGCTCAAGTGGTGCTCAGTCCACAGTGGGTTCTCCTGAATAAGAACAGTTATTATTGGTGGCCTTCTTTGACTTGTAGCTTGGCAGTGTTCGCCTATTGATTCAGCTGCAATCTTGCTGGCATTTTGCTGTCTGAGTGGACTGAGTGAGCCTGTGTCTGTAGGTCTTTCTGCAGAATGCCCCATCTGAGCCATGTCTGCAGGAAGCTCCTAACTCTCCGTTTGCAACCCAGGCAAAAGTACATTCATGGCTCTGGTGTTTGCACTGCGTGGAGGTAAGCATGCTTTTACAGACATTTAGTAAGAGGTTTGGGTAACTGGGTACTCCACTGGGGGTTTAGAATTTGGTAAAATTACCAGCAGGTCAAGTTCCTATTGCAGTCTCATTTGCAAATACAGAGCCTCAGTCTCTGTTCCCCCACACTTACATGCTTTCTTCTCCTGATCCTTATTTGAGGATTATTTTTCAAATAATACCTGGACAGCTCTCCAAATGCCTGCCTCAAAGGAACCTCAGCTTTTTGATGCTCTTTGCTTCTGCATATTATGGTGCTCTCATTTGGAAATGGAAGAATTTTAAATGTATGTCATGGAAAGTCTTACGTACTTTCTAGTTACCCTTGAAATATTTTTGTGCAGGTTAGAGGGACTGCATGGTTTCTTCAGAATCAGAACCTGCTTTGTACTGCATTCAGAAGGTTTTGACTGGGATGATCTCTTTAGGAATCCAAAGTGGGGAGCTGAAACAAAGGACTATGCTTCTCATATTGTCAAATTTGCCCAAATATATCCCTCTGGCCATTCAAACTCAAATAAACCCCAATTAAAGTAAATTTAAATAGTAAACAGGTTGTAAAGACATTATGAGATATGTATTCAAAGCCCTTCTAAGTTGATGGCAGCATGGAATTTCCATATTTTAAAAAGATATTTGCATTATGTTTCACATTCTGATGATGTTGATATATTTATTCCAACTAAACTCATGCTAGCTTCATTCTTAAAACAGCAAGCATTATTTACTAAATAAATGCCTCTTATGGGCCAGACAAGATGCAGGGTTTAGAGTTTCACATTAGCTAATCCTTAAAGTTAATACTACACTTATGCCCATTTTAAAGGCAAAGTAAGTGAGACCTGGAGCACAAGGTTACACAGACAGTGAATAAAGATTCAAATCTAGACCTGTCAGTCTTAAAAGCCTTGCTATTTCCAATATTTCTTACCCGTCTCAGATTGGGAGCTTTACTACGATTAGGAAGTTCCACTTTTTTATAAAACTGAAGCTCATATTTCAGAATTAATTTAGGTGGAGATCCACCATATTTTTCCTTTGTAATACTGGAAATACATGGTTTTGAGAGATACCATGATGTAGAAACAAAAATAAAAGGAGATATTTTGTAAAGAAGCTTAAAGGAATTTAGTACAAATTCAGATTATTTAAAAATTTATATTTCTGTGGTAAGTGTACACTCCAGATAGGTAAAAGGTGTCAATTTCCCTTAATTAATGAGGGTAGAGGAAACAAGTTTGTCAAACAAATTTCTCTTCTCTACATCCCAAACATCTCAATCTACAGCCCCTCCAACAATGTATCTTCAGAGAAAGAGCTCCTGGGGATTTTAGGGGAGGATTTCTGTCCAGCCTTAACAGAACCAGTGAGCCCCTTCCCTCTCCTCCCGGGCCCAGGATGAGCCAGGAAGTGCCCCAGCACCTGGAACTCGGTTTTCACTTAAGTTCTTCCTCGTGGCCATTTAGCAGACAATGTGTAATTTAGGGCAATTACTTTGCTGATGTGCCTTATCCTCCCTCCTCACCACCCCGCCCCCTCAAATTTCCACTGTACTCACCCTCCTTCCATTTACGTTTTTCAGATAAAGCAATAGACAAAACCTGAGAGTGAGCCAAGCTCACTTGGCCTAGAGGTCACACCAGGTTGCCCTAACCAGGAGAGTTAAGCTCCACCTGACAGGACCAAAGGAAACAGTCCACAGGGAATGGTGCTGACAGGTAAATCATGCAGAAGAGGCACGTGACTGAAGGCTGCAAGTCTCCAATCTGCTAGCACAGACACTATATCCTACAACTGAGCAGTGTGTGAAAGAGCAATGAAGAGAACATCTTGTCATTTGGTATTTTAAAAACAACAACTCTGTTATACATTTTTGGGAGAAAATACCTATCTACGAGATACCTTTAAAAGCAATTATTTATGAATTTTATGATTTTTAAAAATAATTAACATCTATGACATCCCTCACAGAGAAAGAGAAACCAAAGATTTAGAGCATTAACTATGAAGGTTGTAAAGAAATATATCCAGTAAAAAAAAATGTAACTGCAGTCATATATGGATTGTAATCATTTTTTCTCAAGCTACCTCACCCAAATATGAGTTGCTATTCACTGAATTAGTCATCACATTTAATAATATAATGGTTTGATAGATACAGCTTTGTACTATGTTCAAAGCACTTTTCCATAACTAATATTTGTTAAATATTTTAGAATTTACTATGTGCTGGGCTCATCCATGCTGCTTCACATGGGTTATTTCATTGAATCCCTCACAACTCTGTGAGTGAGACATCATCATCTTCATTTCATAGATAGGAAAACAGGTTCAAGTGACTTTCTAATGATCACAAAATCAGTAATTGGTAGACCTAGGGCACCCTTCTTCTGCTCTGTTTCTTCGCACTCAGTGCTAAGAACCACTATTGCTAAATCATACTGAATGGGATTAGAGCATTTTAAAATAATATTTATCAACAACATCTATAATCTTCTCTCATTAAAACTATAATAATCAGGTGGTTCAGTATCTTTTAATACATACTGCATACTTTCCAAGCTCCCATCAGCGGTTGCCAAGCCTTGATGATGGATGGACTACCTGACTTTCTTGTTGATTGTCTTATCTTGTATGTGATAATACTGAGTATGGTTTATTCATCCATGGCGTTGCTAGAATAGTAAACTAATTGTAGACTAATGTGTCTTCTCTCTGCCCAAGAGTAGATGTGGCCCCTGGTAAGGCTAAAGCCTAGAGCTTTGACGACACAGAGAACAGGGAGTGCAATGGGCAAGCTTCCTGGAGCAAGTGGGGTTTGAAATGGAGTTTGTAGTGTGGAGAACAGACACTTGCAAGTAAGAAAACACATTCCTGACTGTTAGAGTTGAAGACCTATAGTTAAAAAGTCAACTATCAGGTATTTCATTTTCATATTTCAATTATGTCAAGACAGCTCTTTTAGATCTTTATTTTCATCCATGAGACATAGATGCTTACCAAAAAGTAAAACAAGAACAATTAAAAGAATTTTGGGGGCTATATTTAAGTGGTTAATTGGTATTACCCAACCAATTCCTTCTCTACCCTGGTACTTTAAATGTATGTTATAGAGACACAGTTTAGTTATATATTTATTATAGGACTATCTCTAACGTACATAATATTATAGAGAGATTTTAAAAAAGTTGGTTTTACTCCATATTAAGTATCAGTTGTGGGCGATTTAGGCAAAAATGTTCTCCAGAAGCCTATCTGCGGAATCCTGTTCTGTCATCATTGACGTCTTTAAAATCCCTACCTCTAGTGAAGAACATTGGCTACACATACTCACATACGTGTGTGCACACACACATACTAGTGTACTTCAGTTGCTGTCCCACTTCCTCAAAATGGTTCCTTTGACTTTTATGTTGTTTACATTTTAACATTTCTCATTTAAAGTCAGCGTATTTAAGATGAGACTAATGAAATGAATGGTTTACATTTTCCGTGTCTCTTTATAAACCACCATGTAGTCTGATCTGGTTTGAAATTAAGGCATAGAAAGCAAACACTGATATGATGACCCATATTGGCATATGATTGTCCACCAATTAAGTCCATCAATCTGAGAACCACAGACTACCCGTAACACTTCTTGCCTTGATCTCTAATTGTCTCTCATAATTTTACAGCATTGACATTTGTTTCACCTTGCTTCTTAAATCTAGTCTTTATATTGCCAGAAGTGTTGCTTTCCCCTGAGTTATGTCACAATTCTTCCTCTAAACCTCCTTAGGCCCCCATCATTCATAAAACAAAGTCTATTTCTCTTTTTTGCATAGGGGGAACACTCCATAAATGAGCCTCAAAGTATCTCACACGCAGCACTTCTCACCACTCCCCTAACATGCCCCAACCCTTTTACCAAACTCATCTTTTGCACCAATCAGGCAGAGCCTCATTCTTAGCCAGGAATATTCTTCCTGGCTTTGTTCTGAATAGATGATTTTCCTCACTCTGTTCTGAATACAATAATCCTATTCTTTCTTCAAGATAAGATCAAAAGTCACTAACCAAGGAAAGTTTAATAGGGAATTGCTTTTCTAATATCTTTCCTTTTATAAATACAAGAACTTTTTATTAGCAAATTATGTTTTATTTTTTATTATTGAGGTATAACTGACACATAACATATTAGTTTCATACTTTGTCTAATTCTCTCACAAGACACGCTGTTCTTCAATATTCTCCTTCCTTCCCTTCTCACTTCTCAAGTGCTCCAATCACAATAACTTACTATATGATATCATAGTGTGGTTTTTGACGTTTTATTTATCTTTGTATTTTATTCTGGCTTGTGTTATCATGAGTTGTTTACTTATCTCTCTCCACAACTAAATTATAAGTGCCTTGAAAACAGGGGTCATGTCTTATTTACTTTCTATATTCAGAGTTGTATTTAACTCTGTATTTGCTTTTTAGACTGAGAATTTGATGCTTTTGAATTAATGTATATAAATGTCTTAATTTAACAACTAGAAAACTACACCTAGATAAACAGCATAGTACCTGCAAAGCAAACATCCAATAAATGTTTGCTGATTGGAATATTGGCTGAATTACACATTTATAGAATGAATTGTTGAGAGAGAACATTCTTTATTCTTTCCAGCTCACCTATAGCACGAGCTGGGGAAGATCAAATAAAACTGTTGAGTAAGGCCTCTTCCTTTGTTTATTTAATATTTCTTCATTTGCCAACTATAAACTCATGAAAAGGAGTTTCTTGCCTTCAAAAACCTGACATTGATTTTGCATAGGCAGTTCCATTAATCTTTTAAAAAATACCAATCATTAGGTCAAATTTTCATTGAGAGATTGGAAAATTTGAGCTCAAGGTGCCCAATTCTTTTAGGTACTAGAACATTGTATAGCCCAGTGTATCCATGTAAATCCTCTATGTGTCACGGCAGATGATAATGAATAACTTACGTTTATTACATTTACCGTTTATAAAATGTTTTCATATGTAGTATTCTTTAATCCTCATGGAAAACGTGCAAAGTAGGTTTTAAGCTCATTTCCAAGTAAAGAAACACAGGAGTTTAAATGCATTGCCAAAGGTCTGCAGCTAGAATGCAGCAGAATTGAGTCTGGAACCTGAGTCTTTTGACTCCAAATCCAGTGCTCCCCACAGCATCATGCAGAAATAGGGCGAGGACTGGACCCCTGGACAATTAGAGAAAGCCAGGGCCTGCACAACAACACAGGTTGAAAACACAATGAGACTTTTGAGATACTGCTACCTCCCCTTGTAGGGGTTTTTGGGATAAGAGTAACTTTGAACAAGGGGAGACACACCAGAGCGACAAAGCAGCATTGGCATCTAAGAAGCCAATACAAATCCAGCATCTCCAGAAGGTGATTAGGAAAAAAAAACCCACACAAACTATGACCTTAGCGTAAAATGTGCTGTATCTAGAGGAAAGTTTTGATCACTACCCGATCCCACAAAAGACTGTGATTGGACCAGAGCATGGTCTCAGTATTCCCAGCACTTTGCACCGTGCCTAGCATCAGATGTATCCTTAAGTGTGTCCTCTTTAAGTGTAGGATTGAACTGATAGCATTGAAATGAGAAAGTCTGAATGGTTTAGTCATTTCAGCCCAGAAAGACCATAACAGGGAGGCACATAAATCACAACTAGCATGGTTAATGTAACATGTTCACAAAATCCTGAAAATAATAGAACAAGAGGGAATCTTTTAGAAGTTGAGTAAGATGAGTACAGGCTCAGCAAAAAGTCTTCTCTGTATCACTACAGTTATTACTAATGGAAATGTAACCAAAATATTTCAAAAGTTGACCAAAATGAATTACAGGGCTAAGTGGTTCCTAACAGAAATCTGGCTGATTCAAACCTTTGAGATGTGTTACTGCTTCATTCAGCAAGCATTTACTGAGTTTGTACTATGTGGCAGATGTATACAGTATGCTAGCAATGCCATACTATGGCCATGCCATCGCAATGCCATACAGTGAACAGAAATGACAATTCTCCATCTCTTGGTGCTTGCAGTCTGGTTGACGTACATGAAGAGGATGGGTCCATTGATGTGTCCTTGGACCCCTGGCTAGACCTTGGTTTTGATCTTCAATTGCAGCTTCTATATGTCTTACTCTTCCCTCTCCTGCTAATTTGGAGCAAAAGAGTAGGGAGCTATGATGTTGAATGGGGGGTTTTATCACTAAACAAGCAGGTATCGACTCTTCACAGTAGCATAGAAACAGAAAACAAATGACCTGACACCCTTCTAACATCCAGTGGTGGAGCTTCATATTAAATGCACTCGACTGCTCTGTCCTTTTCAAGCTCTCTAGAATAACCTGAATTCCCAATACATTTATAAAGTGGGTATTATGATAGGAAATGTGGGACAGGAATTAGTAGAATATCTTTACCCTTTTATTGCACATGTATTATATACCAAGTATTGTCTTAAGTACATTATGTTCATTATTGCATTTAATGCTCAAAAGAGTTCAACAAGATAGTTTTTATTGTTATCACACTCTTGGTGATGAGGAAACTGAAGCTCTGGCTGGTTCTTTACTTCAAGGCTAAACTTACCCAAGGTTAAATAGGGAAGTAAATGCTGAAATGAGGGTTTAAAACTAGTTTTATCTGATTCCAGTCCATCTTAACTACTTGCAATATTGTCTCTAAGTCCCAGCCTTTGATGACCTTAATCTTCTAGGAGAGAAAAATAATTTAAAATGCCATTTTCAGATTTGTGGTAACTGTAGCAAGAGCAGGCATGGGGAAACTATGGGGACATATGAGAAATCACTAAATCTAGCTTCGAAGGTGGGTGAGAGGAGGCAACATCTAAGCCAAGTCCTGAGGATGTGCAGGCATTAACCTAGTGAAGAACAGAAGGAAGGAAAATCCAGGAGGAGGAAAGAGTATGCACAAAAATCCAGAGGCAAGTCTGGGGAACTGCATGTATTGAGGCCATAATCATTAGTAACCATCCAGCCATCATGTGGTACAAGCTGCAAAATGCTTACAAACAAATGTCCTCACTCCTGCTGAGATACAGCATGAGGGCACATGAGGACTCTCATCATGCTTGTGAAATCTGATCCAAGTTTGGTGGAAAACCTTGTGCCTTACACGGAATCACTACACAGAAGCCTGGAGTCCCAGTCACCCCAGGACAACGCAGGCTGGGAGGGGCGCATTTTGATCCCCAGCCAAGTTGTGGTCATTCTCCTATCTATGACTGCATGATAGGTGGTGATTGGCTATTCCTTCTTGGTCACCACATCCTGCTGGAATTCTCACATTGCTTCTACAGCAAAGCATGTATTTGAATGAAGGGGAATAGACAGAATAACCCCAAAGAGCCAATGTTACCCTGGCAGCCCAAAGGAATTGAGGTAAAACCGTTAAGGAAACTCTACCATAGTTCTGTTTTGTGGTATCTTCCCTGGGGCCATTATTTCAGGCCCTGCATTAGTTTTAATTAATGTGGGCTCGGTCTCATTGATCAGTATAGCTTCAGCATTCATTACTCCATCTTACAGGGAGAAATGAAAAGGCTTCAGAAACACAGAGACCTGGCTGGATTCAAGCCCTGGTCCTAGGGCTTGCTAGCTGTGTGGTCTTGGGCTGTTGCTTATCCTTACCATTAGAATAATGATAATAATGCAGACTTTGAATGACAGTCAAGGGGATTAAAGATATAATGTATGTAAAGCACCTAGTCTGCCCCTCAGTAGGCATTCAACAAATGGTAATTATTATGATGATTGTATTGACATTAAAGGAGAGCTTTTCAGTGACTTAAACTCAAATTTTGACTAATGGTGGGAGTTTGGAGCTGCTAGAGCTAGATTTTTTTGTGTGTGAGTATTGATTAACTATTTTCTGAAGCAAACAATAGTTTAAATCCACTAAGGATTCCTGCCATTTAAAGGAATCCTATAGTTAAATACTATATTTCTGAGATAAGAAATTTACACCATTATCTGATCAGTACCAGTAAATTTATGAGAACAAGAGGAAAAAATACTTAAGTTGGGACTCCCAGGAAAAATCCAGTTCATTAATCTTTCAGGAAAAGAGACTCTAGTAATTAGTAACCTTTCGTAACACTTGAAGCTTTATTGCTCCTGACCAACCAAATACTCTAGTACTCTGGTGTGAAAACCCAAGCTCACCAATTGGTAGGAAAGAGGGCAATGTTTTTACTCTTCTTCTAAAATTGAATAGACTAGATATTCATGTTTGATTTGTTCAGTCTTATATCAGTGTTGAAGCAGAGAATTCAAGAAAGGCACAATTGTGGAAAGAGCTCTGGGTTAAGAATCAGAAGTTCTAATTCTGACTCTGCACCTGTTAATTATGAGAAATTGGGCACAAAAAAAGTAAAACAGAAAGTTATTACCTTCTGAATGGAATAGACAGGGGCAGTCACGGGGCAGAAATGAAGCACACGAAGCCTTATTCTCCCAGCATCTGCATTCACTTAAGGCTACAAGGTTAGGTTGCTCTGAAAGTTTAATGAAAGCTTTTAGGTTTATCCATAAAACTCAGTAATTATTTGGCCCTCCCTTTATTTATATGTCTAAAAGACAGCTATGGAGTTTTAGTTCTCAAATACTAAGTGTGCTGTTCATTAAACTATTCCCTTTTGAGAAATACATTTTAGGTTATAGCAAATATTATTGGTGGTGTGTGTGGGCTCATCATTCTAAATTTGGAACCAAAGTTTATTATCGGAAGATTTATCAGCTGCCAACAAGGGTGTGCCTCTCAATCTGTCTTAAAGGAATATTGCTCATTTATGAAATGCTGAAAACAAAAGCATAGTTTACACAAAAATAAATTTTCTAAGGGCCATATAAGTATTTCATTAGTTAAATGAGCTTAAGGGCTTCATTTGAAGAAACGTGTCACTTAGCTTTTTTTAAACCATACATGGTTCCCCTAATAGTGTTTACTAAGTCTGAAGGAAATTTATTTAAAATAAGTAGAGTAACTTGTACATTGATTAAACTGCCTATCTCTTTAGGTAGATCATGGAATTGCGATTTAGCATACAGAGCTGAAGAAAGCATCAATTAAAGCTATAGCTAGGCTGAGTCAGCTGCTCATCAGAGGAGATGGGATTAAAGATCGGTTAAAAAATACAAACCTCCAAATACACAAAACCTAAATGCAATAATAGAATGCAAGCACAAAATCAAACCAATTGAGACAAAATGAAGCACTTACCTAGAATGATCACCTGAAAAGAATGGCAAATTCCTGCCAATTGAAGGAATTCATATTGCAAAGTACTCAGCAATCCTTCTGTGTATTTCTGTAGAAAGCCCACAGTCTCCTGCAGTATCTTGCAAATGCTCCACAGGTATCCAACACTTTTGAAATGGTATCATTCTACCTTCCTCAGTGGGTCCAAATCATGTAACCACTGGTCTTCAACCACTGATGAAAAGGTAAGCCCTAGAGAAATGGAGAATTGGTTTTCAGTTTTGAGGATAGGCTAGAGATCAAAAATCTACTATTCAGAGGTACCATGGATACAAACAAACAAACAAATAAACAAAACAAGTAAAAAACGCCCTTTTGATTATTTTTTAAAAAAATATGTGCTTCTAAAAAGGACAGAATCCTCCAACCTCCCAACCCATATTTTAATAACCCAACAATGGAAGAGAAATATTTGACAGAGGATGTATTACATGTTTATGATCTCCAACTGCTTCCAAATCTGCATAAATAAAACTCCAATAAATCCCTACACAATGAACCTACTGAATAGGGCTCTATTTATCTGCTGCTGAAGGATAAAGGGCCAAGCCAATCCTACTGACAGTTAAGTCTGTAGCTTCCAACATATCACTGAGGTCACTAACCCGCTACTAGAAGATGGGCTGACAAACAGCTGATGTGCTGAACAAAAATTAGGGTTTCAAATCAATTCACTGCTGAAACCCAATTTAAGGAGTGCTCAGTTTGCACAGTTTTGGTTGATCAAATTCAGAGATGGGATTCGATTCATATTTCAGTAATGAAGATCAGGGCTGGGAACTGATATATTGAAAGGTGTATTTTTCCATTTCTTCTCCACATAAAATATTCATGGATGCCATGTTCTACAGTGTACTCTGACAGTGTAACAGCTGCCAAAAACCTGGTACCTGAGGCCACTTTTACATCAATAAATTATCGAAGGTTACATCTGTAGCAAGATAGCTTTATTTGGCCATGCAAATAATACCAAAGTACGAAACAAAGTTATCCCAGCTTTTGTTCCCTGCATGGTGGACTATTGTAACACTCATCCTGCAAAGTATGCTGGGAAGCTCCAAGCAAGATGTAAGAAGAAAAAAACACTTGCCTTTGTGCTCTAATAGAGGCAGTATGATGTTGAGGAAAGGTCAAAATTTGGAGTCAAACATTAAACACCATGTGAAAGTGGCCAGATTATTTTACCTATCTGAAACATAATTTGTCCATTATTAAAATAAGGATACAGGGTCATTGATATCAATAAATGGGCAATGTCTTTAAATGGTCTGCCACATGAGAGGCAGTCAGCTAATGTTCTTAGAAGGGTGCTACCTTCTAAGAACGTAGCATACAGTATTCAAACACCAAAGTATTGCATCTATCACAAGTCCTGGAGAGCTTCTCTCCCTTTAGGAAAATCAGCTGAGTGTAGAAATTCAACTTTCTGGAGTTCTGAAGAAGTTGGTTTCACAAATGAAAGATTCATTCCTTTGCAAGTCTCGCTCTCTTTTTCCTATCATCTCTTAGAACTTTGGATATCTCCTTCCAGCCGTCCAGAGGAAAGTCCTGAATACATGGGGCACCTCCCCCAAAAAACCACTAACCCAGAAACTGTGGAATTGCTAGGTCATATGGTAGATCTATTTTTAGTTTTTTGAGGAATCTCCATACTGTTTTCCATAGTGGCTGCACTAATTTTCTTCTATAGAGAACCTAAACAAACAAACAAAACAAAAATGCACTCATAGAAACAGAGACCCAAGGGATGGTTGCCACAAGGGAGGGGGAAAGAGGTGGGTGAAAAAAGTGAAGGGGAATATAGTCAATAATACTGTGATAAGTTTGCACGGTGATAGGTGATTACTAGAATTAGTGGGATGATCACATTGTAAGATATAAAAATGTTAAATCATATATTGTACATCTGAAACTAATGTAACTATCATAATATAATACTGTATACCAATTATGAAAATAAATACATAAATAAAATTAATCATAGAAACAGGAAAATAAAAACAACAACCCACTAACCATCTAGTCCAATGTTGGTGTTGAAGACTTTGTATTTTGAAAGCCCTTTTAAAAACTTATTACTAAGCTCTTCTTTTCAGATTATATATAGATAGATAGATAGTAGACATATATAGATATAGATATTCATATAAATATACATACACACACATATATACACATGAACCAGCGGGTTACCTCACACCAAAGGCCACAGAGGCATCTGGTAGACAATATGGGATTCATGCCTGGCTTTGAGGCTCAAGGTCTGTGGCATAGTTATCCTGCTGACTCCTGCTCAGCAGCATGCCAGACCGCAGGAGGAACTTTAAAAACAAGGTTCCAGTTGCTCTAGACTGAGGCAGAACCTCTTGGACTCCACCAAACACATGTTCATGAGACTCCTTGCAAAGTACACACCCTTGCAAACTGGATTCACTCTTTTAAATACTCCTTTTTTTTTAAATCAAATTAAAAACAAAACAGCAATAGCTAAATTCATTGGTTCTGCCATTTGCCAGATATGATTCTAGTCTCTTTACAGACATTATATTTAATCTTTACAAATTAGGCATTTTTAAACTCAGTTTATGGATGGTGAAATTGAGGCTCAGAGAGGATAAGTGGCTTGCCCATACCTACAAGTCTGAAGAATGTGAATCTAGTTCAGCGTGGCTTACAAATTGGCTCTTTCCACTACACCACACTGCCTCTTTGAATCAGTTAGTACAATGATACTGCAGCACAATAAAAAGTCAAGGGATCCTCAACCTTCCTTCCTTCCCCACTAATCTCCTTTGTTGAGCACATTGCCCTGATCCCACCCAGTAGAGTAAGAAGGAGGAAGCAACTAAGAAACTTGACCTGGCTGCCAAGAAAATTATCCTCTTCGGTATCCAAGAGACAAAACACATGGAATGAACCTACCAGGCTCCCATAGGCTGGCCCCAATTAGTAACAGGAAGCACAGATGTCTCTTTTTTTTCCTTCTTCACTGACATTTCAAGGAAGGCCCCACTATAAGAATATAGGTTCCTGTATAATGTGCAGACCACGACAGGATGACCCCAACTCTGAGTTTGAATCACAGAGCACCACTAGCTCTTCTCCCTGCCTGGCCGGCAGAGGTGGTGTCATTCAAGGGCCAGGTCCGCAGTGACACAGAAATGAGTTAAACCCTGAGGAATCAGAGTGAAAGAACACAAAAGCCACCATTTTTCAGGAGCTGAGTGTTTTGTCTGTTTAGAAGATAGCATCTTGGAAAGTTCAGGGCTCATGCCATCATCCCAGAGGGTGTACCATGAGTTCTAGCAAAGGAGGTGGCCAAGGTCTGACTCACTCGACTTTCTGAGTACAACACCATGGTTTCCAGCATGCCTCCCACGCAGTTACCGCCCAGGTCAAATGCCTGCACCTCAGGAGTTTGGAAAACATATCTCAGGGCAGTGTGGTTTCAAGCTAACAAAGGAAGCCCCCACAGTAACACATCTCCTTTTTCACTGCCAACTTGTCCAGTATTTGACTTAGGTGGAAATGGCTGTTCATTGGCTAGGTTCATTAGTGAAAAATGTTCCAACGGTTCCATTTAACAACCTGGAAGGTCCTTTGGAGAAGGCCAAATTAATGTGATTTTTACCTTAAGAAGCTTAGAAACATAGCTGCCGCTAACTCAATAATTACATTGTACTGCCAGCAACAATTCAATATTTTTTTCTCGCCTGAGGGTTACAACACATTTGCACCATGGGGAAGCTTTTTCTCTTTACATCTCAAAACTGTACCACAAACTCTTCCTTTATTCATAACAGTGAGATCTCCAGCTGAGATAGGCACTTTTGTATTGCTCTAGATGACAGTTTTCTGTGTTCTTTCCAAGCACAGGAGGTTTAATAAACATATCTGGCAGGCCTTCCATAGCTGGAGGGCCCAGGATGACACTGTGTGCAAACAATATGCTCGCACTGGAGGGAAACAAGTTTATTCAATTATTTAATTAATAGATTACAGTCAAGATACTTGTTATCCTACAATGAAAAATGGGGCAAGAACTCCAAGAATTAGGGTAGGTCCCAGGATTAGTAATGGCAGGCAATATGGCATACAAGTCACGAAGTTCTGGCTAAATGCATGAAAACATACTCACCAAGCATCCAAACACAAATACACAACTTCACACACACACACACACATACAGACACACACACGACTGCAACCTTACAAGGGGGACTCAGACTCCCAGAATCAAATACTATAGGGACTTTAAAAACTCATTAAATGCTTTAGCATATTTTAGTTCTGAGTTTGGAGCTTGGGTGGGAGGAGGAGGCTGATATCAGAAGGAGCAGTTCTATGAGCAGTTCTGTACTCTGTTCTCATAGAATTCTTCTATGAGAAATCTAGAAAGAGATGTTCATAGAGTTTTCTCTGTGAAAAGCGAAATAATTTTTTCAGGGTTTCATGAGTAGCGGCTTCCTCAGTGCAGAACATCTTAGAATGTTCTCTGTGCCAGAACGTCTCACTCAGAAGCAATCCATGGTTTCAGAGTTTGCATAAGTATGTTAAAATCTCCTTAACAAGAAATGAACCACGATGTTTAAACATGTGATTTCAGGGGAGGGAGGGCACTTTTCTTTCTGTGGGGTGTTGGTATATTATGTTGATCCAGTCACTCAAAGGAGAGTGGAAGAAATGAAGCTAGAAAGTTACCTTGGATGGAAAGTAGGAAGGATACCAGCAGTTGATGAGGAAATTCTGATTTTATGCAACGCAAAATGGAGAGCCATCGGAGGTTTTTGTACTAAAGGGTCATTTTCCTTGTCCTGCTCCAACGGTACTGTGTTAAAGTCCTGGCTTTTATTTAGAACTTGTAGATTTAAAGACTTAGGACACAGTTCAAATGTGCTAGAGGTGCTCCCTGTGAAATTACAACATGGTTACTATCTGAGGGAGTGCAGTAGTAGCGATTTGCAGTACAGATCAATAGGGGAACAATTGTTTAAGTGTTCCAGTGTGGAGCTATTACTTTAAAACCTTCTTATCTGTGAGGATATACACCTCTCAGTGATGCTTTAAATTTGGGCTCAGGGTAACTGTAAGGGTATTTTTGACTACACTGTCGAACTGAGGAGGCCCTCTCCATTTTATGGAGTGGAAAATAAAGCCAAAGAAAAGGTTGGAAACTTTCCCAAAATTGACTAAGGACTAAGACAGGAAATAAATTTTCAGATAGTGAAGTCTTTTGATTCTTTTAGGAGAGATTGGAAAAAGCCCGTGGGCATCTTTAGTACTTTCTGTTGAGTTTTAGCCAGGTGGGAGGGTAGACAGACAATTCCTCCAGCAAGCAAGTGGGCATAGGAAGTTAAGCAGATGGCTTATGTTAGCGGCGCAGGAACCTAGCCAAGGCAAGGGCCTGAAGTTGAAAATTAAACACCCCCATTCCCAAGGGCAGAATTGTTTCTAAGTTCATGGTTGTCTCCCAACAAATGAATCAAGATGGTTTTTTATCTGCCTGTCAGTTGTGACCTTGCTCTGGCTCTTCCAGCTGGACTCACTAATGTTCTCTCCAGCAAACTCAGTTAGTCTTCAGCCCACCCCCTGACCAGTTCCTGGGCCAAACCAGAATAGGACAGGCCTTGGCCTGTCCAGAAGGTTGGCTCTAACTAGATGGAGAGGGTACCATGGCCAGAACTGGAAGCAATGCTATAGACACCTTTTCCAAGAGTGGTAGACACTGCTTTAAACTAAGTCCATGCATGTATGCAGGGTCAAGGTTAATCTTTGGATGTGCATATGTGTGAGGGGGCTAAGCCTGAAAAGACAGTTCAAATGAGTTATCCAAAGATGGAGGAGAAATAGATATACAGAGTTGGAACTATCAGGTATGTAGACACAAGAAGAACAAAAGGATAAATGAGAGAGAAGTCTGGTACCTTCCTGAGTCAAGGACTACTCTTTGACTTGGTCTTTAAGCCAAGGTTACCAGGTGGTCAGCTGCTCTCAAAGGAACACAGGCAGTAGGAAGAGAACAGAGCCCAGGTGACCAGCTGGTGGGACCTGATTTTAGTTTTGTTACAATGGATCTATCTGTTTGTCTACCAAGAGCCTCAGCACACATCTGGCCTCTGAGTTCTAGCCTTTTCTGGTCTCCATCTCTTTGGCTATGCCTTTGGCTTCTATTCCATTAGAAATGGGATTCTATCCTGGATCCCACAGCTTAGCTGGAGCCCAGATGATTCTCTTCCTAAATCTTCCTAAAACAGGGTCCAGGGGTTGGCCCTAAGGATCCTATTGCTTGGGTCTTATCTTCATGCCATCTGTTTTAAGTGGGCTGATGTCCTGAAAGTGTGCTGTGATCCAAATGACTTTCAATGACAACTGTCCTTAAGATTCGAATTTCTGATTTTTACCCACCAGATTAGACCTGCTAGAGTACTGGCCCTTGATCAAATGGTGACTCTCTGCATGCTATGTATTGGACAAACTGAAGTCCCTCAAGGAGCTAGTCTTATAATTCATTAATTTTCCCAGCTTCTTTCCACTGTGGCTAGCTTCCTCCTTTTCTCTTCTGTACAGGGTAATTGAAGTTTCAGCCTGCCTTATGCTTGAAACTGCCCCAGTTAGGACAGCGTTTCCTGTATGCCACTTGCTGTTTCAGTATGAAAAACATAGCTAACTTAATTTCCACCTACAGAGAGTCTTAGAGTTGTCCCACAAAGGGAAGAGTTCGTAAATTACAGAATCTATAAGAAAAGTGTTTTGTAGATCAAAAAGGTCGATATGACTGTTAATATTATTAACAGTGGAAAGGAAAAGACTAATATACATGAAAGAAGCACAACATATACATGATCTCATTTAACTTAAATCTTACAAGAACACTAGAAAGTAGTTACTATTATCCCTGTTTACAGACAAAGCCATTAAGACTTAGGAAGGTTAAGTAGCTTATCCTTATCACTCAGCTCAGGCATGAATGGCAGGTCTGGGATTTCAACCCAGATCTGTCTATTTCTAAAACCCATCATTTTTCTTCTATGAAGGACTGACTATACATGGTTACCAGCATTGTATAGAGTTAAAAACAGACAATTTATGGATCAAGGAGTGCATAATACGATACTAATTATGTGGTAATGACAAATTGCTTTGCAATTTGGGAAAAGCAAATATCAGGATGACTGAGAATCTTTGTGGATTTCTTAGAGGAGGTGGGACTTAAGGTGAGC
The DNA here is from genome assembly GCF_964194185.1 of Rhinolophus hipposideros. Classification (NCBI taxonomy): domain Eukaryota; kingdom Metazoa; phylum Chordata; class Mammalia; order Chiroptera; family Rhinolophidae; genus Rhinolophus; species Rhinolophus hipposideros. Next base: position 63,693,943 of record NC_138048.1, read on the forward strand.
TTTGAAAACTGGTAGAATTTAGTTAAGGAGGAGGGTACTTCTGGGAAGGGGACCAGCAGGAGTAAGCCCTATGGGTGGAATTGGTGCTGAGAAGACCTGTGACATCAGTCTGGGTGAATTGGGTGGGACAGACAAGCAGAGGAATATCAAACACCAGGCGAAAGAGTTAGATACCATGGGGTGGGAAACTGGGAGCCAGAATCACAGGGAGACTCTAACTCAAAGCAGCCTCTGTTGTTAGGATGTTTCTTTTTACTCACAGCCAAGAGATGAGCTACAGCCAGCTCATCTCAAAACTTTCTCCCACCACATTTAGTCTGGTGAATCACTCATGAAATTAAGGTATGAGCTGTGTGCATGATGATGAGAATGTGAAAGGGATAATGTTACAAATCCAGTATTTCACACACCAAGGCGCTGAAATTGGTGGACATTTTCCAAGCCAGACTTGGAGAAGATTTCTGCTCACTTATTTTTACCCACAACTACAATTTCTCCTTAACAAACATAGATCTCTACTTCTTTATCTGTCTTCACCTTCTTTTACTTTAAAAAAAAAAAAGTGTGACTGTCAAAACGACTTCAGTGTTGTGGAGACTGGAGAGAGATGAAGGAAGAATGGATTCATCCCAGGAGATGAACGGTTGAGTATGGCCTTTCACCTGTGGTGGCAACAATTCACTTGTGATGTGTAAGTACAACCAAATAGAATAGTATTTCCTGTTCAAAAAGAGTGTTTGAGAGTTCTAGTTATTTACCAAAAACAACAATCCAATTATGGGCTAAATGCGATAACTTTATTTTTAGCATTTAGTGGCAGAAACAAGGAAAAAATTGGTCTAATTTTTGAAGTTTTTCTCTAGGTATAACACTTGGTCTTGAATCAGCCCGGCATCAATCTGCATTAAGGTTGCCATAAACAACAGAAACGTATTTTCTCACAGTTCTGGAAGCTGGACATCCAAGATCAAGGTACCGGCAGGTTTGGTTTGTCCTGAGGCCTCTCTCCTTGGCTTGCATATGGCTGTCTTCTCATTGTGTCCTCTCATAGGCTTTCCTCTGTGTATGTACACTCCTGGTGTCTCGTCCTAATTTTATAAGGACCAGTCTTATTGGATCAGAGCCCTACCCTTATGACCTCATTTAACCTAATAACCTATTTCCAAAATAGGCCCTATTTCCAAATATAGTCACATTGGGGGTTAGGGCTTAAACATATAAATTGGGGGGAGGGGTCAAGGAGGTACACAATTTAGTCCTAATACAAGTTACATGAAAATATGAAATTATTATATATGTGTATATAATTATTAGTTAATTCCTCACATTGTTTAAAATCCATGATAGTTTATGTCAAGTGGATTTTCTCTAAGTCACCTTGCAATAAATGGAATGTGGAACAAGGGGAGAAAAGTATGCCAGAGGCAAAGAGCCTTAAGATACACAAGTATGGTCCTAGTTCTGCCATTAACTACCTGTGTGACCTTGGGAAAATCACTTTAGTTATCTCTATGTCAATATCCTTATCTCTTAAAGGAAAGCCTTTAAAAAATAATCTTCAGGGCCATTTCTTACTATAACACCTATGATTTTGTGACTTTGCTTTATAATTTAGTCAATCAAAAGCTATTCAGAGATAAAGAAGGCTGTATGCACTGGTTACATGCTGAAATTGTTAGACCTGAGCATAAGTGTTTTCATTTTGCCCATTGGCAGTGTCTCTTCAATGTAAGATTGGGGTGAGGACTGAAAGATATCGGGTTCACCCGATCACCACCACAAGTTGAACCACTGAAGTTGTGAGTTGGTGTCTGGACATTCAGGGTTGAAATCACAGGGATAAATGCCCAATCTCCAGTTCATTTGATGATATGTGTACATAACCTACACAACACACCCTTTAGCAAAAGCCAGTTTTGCAGCTGCTTTGGGTCCCTATATATATAGATTGTGTGTGTGTGTGTGTGTGTGCGTGTGTGTGAATTTATCTGGCTTCTCCTTTTTGGGTGGTATATTCCTCATAATTAGCATATCCCAAGTCTATTTAATCAGAGTGTTCATTTAAAAAGATTTCCATTCTGCATGTGGTATCCACAGATTTTGCAGGTAATTGGTAACGAGTGTATGTTAAAAATGTCAGTTATAATATAATGAAAGGAAAATGACAGAAATACTTCAGGGATAGAAGGATAGATATGTAGTCAATCTATAGTTGGGCTAAAAACATAATCTGTAGTATTCCTGTGGGACAAGGAAAGAGGAAAAAGTGCAAAATGAGAAAAAGACACTTTCCAAATAAAATTAAAACCGATCCTATTAAGTTTAAAATATATTGAGCTTAACATTTTCATTGAAATGTGTTTACAACTACGTACTATTTGTAGACTTGACCTGTTCAATGTTATGTTTGCCCTCATATTAATATAATATATGATATAATATAATATAAATGATACAATGTTATACTTTGTACATATGAGCATTATGGCAACATAGTGTTATATGTAAATGAAGTCACAAAAGCTTATTTTTTAATTACTGTAACTTAAGCTTAAAATATACATTTTCTAGGTAATTTTTTATATATATTTGTGAAACCACGGGCATAAATGGATCCTCCAATTTAGCTCCAAAAGCTAATATGCATTCAAGTAGAATTTCCTTCTATAGTTCAACCTCTTTATTATTTGTTCACTCATCTAATAGAAGCTATATGTCAGGCAGCCAGGCACTGCTCTAACTTGTTATAGCATTCTTATGTTCATAAGTCCTAAAGTTTAAAAAACAAGTAAACAAATACATTAAAAAAAATAAGTGACAAGTGCAATGAGAAAAATAAAATAGGATGATGTGATAGACCAGCATTTCTCAAAATGTAGCCCAGGGAACTTGTTAGAAATGTGAATTCTTGGGCCCTACTGAATCAGAAACTCTGACGCAGCAAGCTTTGTTTTAACAAGTTCTAGAGGGGATTTGATGTGCAGAAAAGCTTAAGAACTCCTCTGATAGATGGATTTGTGGCAGGACAAGAGGGAGCTTTAGACTGTGAACTCAGGAAAGTTCTCTCTGGGGATGTTTGGGTTGAGGTCTGAATACTGAGAAGGGGCCAGCCATGTATGCAACTTGGGTAGGTATGTTCCATACAGAGAAAATGGTACTACAAAGACCTTGAAGCAGAAAATCTTGGTGAGTGTGAGACACAGAAAGAGGGCCAATGTGGCTAGAGCAGCATGAGACGGGGGACAGTGGCATGAGATCATGTTGAAGGAGCAGGTAGGGGCAGGTCATGAGCAGATGGTTTGTAAGTGTCTAGAAGAAACAGCAAGAATCACAAGGATTCAGCATGTAGTCATGAAGAATATAAATCATCAAAGACTTTACACTCATGAAATATTCTTTACTTAAAAACAAGATGAGGGTTGCCTCTAAATGTGAGCCTGTATTTCTCTTTATTTACCTATCTGCTTTATATATAATAAATACCAACTTTACGTAACTGAGTGAATTTGGTTTAATCCAATTCACTTATAAAGTAACAACAGAACTATGAACTCCTAGGCAGGAGAGGTATTAGGTTTCCCTCATCATGAGTTTACATCATATAATATATAGCAAAAGTAAATTTGTGATGTATATTTCAACAATGTTGGTATCAACTGAGGGGCTTTTTTGCCCTTGAGGAGCTCATGATCTGATGGGGAATAGATTTGACAATGTGCTTTACCATCTTTGATGACCACAGTTTCAATGAAATTGTTGGATCAAGTTCTCAGTGCTTCCTAGAGGAACAGATGTGCATATACGTCTCCCTTATCTGAAGCACATTGATCAGTGGGTTGAGGAAATAAGGTGATATGGAAGACAGACTTTGCTACGACCCCCGTGATCCTACTATTCATACCCTTGGATTGTTCCCTCCCCTTCAGTGTGGGCAGGACCTGAGACTTGCTTCTGGCTAATAAAATATGGCAGAGGTAACAGGACGTATGGGATTGTATATGTGTGACTCTCTCTCCCTTGCTATTTTGAGGAAGCAAGCTGCCATGTGGGAGCTTCTACATGGAGAGATCCATGAAGCAAGGAACTGAGAGTGTCCTTGGGCAAACAGCACCCCCCAAAAATGAGATCCTCATTTTAGCAACCTACAAGGAACTGAAATCATGTATGTTTGGAGGCAGATGCTTCTTTAGTCAAGCCTCAGATGAGACTGCAGCCCCAGAAAACACCTTGATTACAGCCTGTAATACCCTGAAGCAAAGGACCTAGTTAAGCCATGCCTGGACTCGACTCTCAGAAACCATGAGACAATAAACGTGTTGTTTTAAGCACTAAGTTTGTGGCAATATTGTTATGCAATGATAAATAATTAAATAATAAATAATAGCTTACATTAAGTATTTTACCTATGCCAAGTACTATTTTAAACGCTTTACATAAATTAACTCATTTATTATTATCATTTTTACAGATGAGAAAGCTGAGGCATAAAATAGTTGAGTTACTTGCCTAAGGTTCCTAATAAGCAAAGGAGCTGAGATCCAAACCCAAAGTCTATACTCTTAACCACGACCTAAATTGCCTCTCACTCTGCCTGGTTATTACACCAATCTAACCATTTAGGAGGTTGATGTTAGGGACATCAATGGACACGCATTCAAGCATGAAACAATATATGATATTCAGTAGGAATTTTCCTGGAATCATTTCTTGTTGTTCTATTTTTTCCCTTTGAATTCTCAAATGTCAGTTGAGTGCATAAGTATCATTCAAGTTGAAAGTTGTCCACTGAGAGGATTAGATAAGAATTCAAAATGATCATGGTTTATAAAAAGTGACTAAGAAACCAAAAACTATAATTTATTAGTATACGTAATTTATTAGTGATAGCAACTTACATTTGTGCAACTCTAATCTTTGTAATGTACTCTAAGATGTTTTATTGTAGTCTATCCCCGTAGTAATCTTTTGACAAAGGGAGAGTGGATTATTATTCTCATCCATGAGATGCTAAGGCCCAGTAGCAATGTGATCCTGTGAAATTACTAATTCCATAACCATAGAACCCTAAAAATTAAAGAGGCTTTAGAAGTCATATAGCCAAACAGCTCTTAACTAAAATTATACTGCAGAGAAGAAAATTATTCTATATCCTCCACCCCTCAAGTCAGGAAGAGAAGAGTGAACAGTGTTAGAGTAAGAGGTATACTCTAACAAGCCATAGCAACAGTGATAACTGATCACGAAGAGACTGGGTTTAAAGCTATACAATTTATCTTTCTTGTCTAAGCATCTGAGGTTGGGAACCAAAGATTTAGACTAACCTCGTGGGTTATCACTCAGTCTCTGCTCAAACATTGTATGATCTACTTCCTTTCCTATCTTGTCTCCTGTTACTTTCACCCTTGCTCACTTAATTTTGATCCTCTGACCTTCTTGCTGTCTTCAGAACATATAAGCTCTTTCTCCTATCAGGGTCTTTGCACTATCCATCTCTCTATCCCAGAAAAGTTATTTCATGAGGCCTTCTCATCACTTTCAGGTGTCTGCTTACATATCACCCCCAAAACACATTTCCTGACCATTCTATCCAAATAAGACCACCTCTGCATTCCTTTATTCCCTTAATCTGCTTGATTTTCCTTCAAAGCACATATCACTACTGGAAACTGTATTTTTTGTCTGTTTCATTGGAATGTAAACTCTGAGTGTGGGGAACTTGCTTTCTTGTTCCCTGTTGAATTCTCAGTCCTTACAGCGGTGGCTGCAACATTAAAGATGCTCAGTAAATATTTGTTGAGTAAGTGAAGGAATAAATGAACCCAGGGCAGAATCTTGTGGCAGAACACAGGGCATCTTTTCTCAGAGTGACATGGGATGATCGTTTAAACAACTGGAAATCCATCTAAACAATAGTACTGATTAATTTTCCCATCAGGAGTCAGGATACTCCCGTTGCCTACAGTGTTAGTTTCCTATTGTTGCTATAACAAATGGCCACAAATTTAGTGGCTTAAAGCAACACACATTTATTATTTTACAGTTCTGGAAATCAGAAGTCCAAAATGAGTCTCACTGAGATAAAAATCAAGGTTTCTACAGGGCTGCATCCCTTCTGGAGACACTAGAGGAGAATCGTTTTTTGTCTTTTCCAGTTTTTAGAGGCTGTTAGCATTCCTTGACTTCTGGTTCCCTTTTATCTTCAAAAGCAGCAATGGCTGGTGGTCCTTCACACAGGGTATCATTCTGGAATTGACTCTTCTGCTTCCCTCTTCCACACTTAAGGAGCCTTGTGATTATGCTGGGCCCACCCAGATAATACAGGGGTCACCTGCCCATTTAAATTCAGTTGATTAGAAACTTTAATCCCATCTACAACCTTAATTCCTCTTTGTCATGTAACCTGATTTATTCACAGGTTTAGGAATGAGAATGAGCATATCTTTGAGAGCTATTATTCTGCCTACGTCCACCAATCCAGGAATCCAGTAAAGGGGCATGTGTGTGCGTGTGTGTGTGTGTGTGTGTGTGTGTGTATGTGTGTAAGTAGCAAGAATTTGTTCTTAGAGAATCATGTTGGCTCTTTTTTGCTTGATTTTATTTTTATTTATTTTTTAAATATTTTTTATTTGTGAATTACAGTTGACATACAATACTATATTAGATCCAGGTGTACAACATAATGATTCGACATTTATATAACTTATGAAGTGATCAACCCGGTAAGTGTAGTGCCCTTCTGGCACTATACATAGTTGTTACAATATTATTGACTATATTCCCTAAACTGTACTTTACATCCTGGTGACTTATTTTTATAACTGGCAATTTTCACATCTTAATCCCTGACTCTTATTGTGTGCTGCTTTCATCACATTGCGCTCACAAACTCTCCAATTTAAAAATCTACTCTGTTTTTTGCTAGAGAGCAACACAATGTTCATCAGATTAATGCTTTATCCTTGCATCTATCTCTTTAGAAAACGAATGGTGTTTGTCCTGCAGTCCTCTGCCTCTTCTCGTTCTCTGTGGTTTCCTAAGAGCAGCAACACTGGTTCTTTGATCATATCTTTAAGGTGTTTCGGTGTCCTGGGATGCAATTCTTCCAAACACAGAAGTTTTCTCATTAAGGGCACTTGATACTCTCTCCCTTCATCTCTCTTGGCTGTTTCCTCTTTGCATTGTTTGCTGTACCGTCTCAGTTTGAAGATTATTCTTCTTGTTAGATCAGTCCACAGGCAAATAGAAGCAAGATTCCCCAAGCAAGGGGCCTAACATTAATCAGAGCCAGGCCTCCCCACATTCTGCATCTCCCCACAGTTTACAGACATGTTTGCCCATGCCATCCACTTTCATTTTCACAGCTCTCTTTCTTATTTTTCTTGCTTGAAAGCAATTTTATACTTCTTTAGCATTTTTTTTTTTTTTACGCCCTGAAACTCATTTTGGGCTGATCTCATTTGAATACGCTCTGTTTAGAATCTCTCTTTCACATTTTTAGTATTTGTGAATATTAAATCTTAATCCTGGGAGATAGAATTTCCACTCCAAGTCCCTCATGAGCAAGGAATGGCCCATAGAAGGTCACATGGCTGAGCAGCCTACAGGTCTCATTCTCTCACTCTCAGGGCTCTTTCCTGGTACTGCCTAGCCAGTCTCTGCCATCATTGTACCTTCCTTCTTCCATCTTTCCTATGAGTCCTTTTAAATATAAGCTCATCAGAGAGCCCCCTTGGCAGTCACAAAAGCTTCCTTAGATGTGCCTACCTTTATTCACATGGATTATTCATGAATATATGATCAGAATTAGATTTTTCAGTCTCCCCTATTGCCTTTGAGCTACGTTCTCTTTTAAAGTCTCTGTCCATAGAATGATGCCATTTCTTGAGAATCATTTCTTTGATTTAGGGGAAAAAATGCATTTTGAATGCCTAAAGAACATATTTGACTAAGCTCAGTAGTCCCTCCTTCAGCTATTTTTAAATCTAAAAAGTGTACTCATTTTTTCCCATAATCCTCATCACTTTCACAGGCATCACCTTGCTAATGAGAATTAAGTTCGGAGCAGCAATATCCTCTGCCTTCTGGAAGACCAAATTGGTGGTGATGCACAGCAAGATAAGTATTGATCTAATTTCCTGATTATAGTACAATAAAACTTCCCAGCAATGACTCAGTTGTACACGTGCCATTTTGCTAGTTGGGTGACATCTCTGCCGACCTCATCTACTTTTCCTGGGGTTTCTAGGGAGAATCAAATAAAAAAAATGTGACAATGTCTTGGGAAATGAAAGCTAAGTAAACAGAAAATCTTAAATGTCTCTCCCAAGGTCCAAAGTACGTGAAGAAAGAAGTGCAGAAATAATATACCAGAACTGTCTGGCTGAGTAAAGACAGCAAAACTGGATCCAGGGGTCAGAAAATGCCAGACTTAATTCAGAAATGCAGGGCTACTGCTTATAGGTATTCATGCCAGGGTCTTTTGTGAGGGCTACAGTTCAGAAAGAGAGAGAATAAGGAAAATTTGGAGAAAGGGATGCAAGTGCTGGGAAGAGGAACCTTATATAGAAAAATGAAATTTTAACTGACAGATTTCAGCCATGAAAAGAAATGTTTAAGAGGTGATCCATTCATTCACTAAACAGTTAATGTTTACTATTTACTAAGTGTGTAGGGCTTGATGTGAGGTGTAAAAAATGTAAAAGACATGGCCTCTGCCCTTAATGAGCTATTAATTAAGTAAATACTGATTTTTAAATTCCAAACATTTATTCTTACAAAGGTTTCACGTTTCTACTAATGGGCAGCCAACTTGTTGAATGTGGAGCAGTAAAAATAAAAACATGGTTTGTTGTTCACAGTACATTCTGATATATAGAAATATGTATATAACTTGGTATAATGTAAAGATTTCTGTAGCTGTCAGGATGGGCGAGGCTATGTTGACATAACAAACAACCTCAAAATTTCTGCCACATAAAACAATAAATGTTTACTTCTCTTTCATGTCACCGATTTACTTCATGTGGGATATCACTATCAAACCAGGTTTCGGGAGGCTGAGTCTCATCTTCAAGTTTGCTGGGACACAGCGTGGACAGGACCAATGTTAATACATGTATTGGCCATGAGTGGAGGTGACAAGAAATATCCTTCCAGCCTTCCAAGTCAGAGTTTCAGGTTAGCCTCCCTAGCAACAAAGGGTTCATTTTCTGAAGGCCTCCCTCTCAGTCTTCTCAGATCTTTCATTTGATTCTGTCATGTGTAGAACTGGGTCTTAGAAGCCTCATGCATACTTCCTCCGCCTAGAACATACACCCTGACCTCCACACCACCACCATCAACAACCTTGTTCTGGACTTAGATTGCAGGTGTAAATAGACACAAAGAAGCACTTCCTTACAGTGAGTTGTAGTCTGAGAAAACCGGAGAATAGTATTTCTTTTAGCCGAAAAGTTCTAGCATGAGTTAACCTGAACAGCATTCCTCCAACATGTCGATATTGTGCCCCAGCTGGGTACCAGGCAGCGGTGTTGGGAGAGCAGACATTCGTCAAATAATTACACAATGGATATTCCGAACTGCAGTAGTGCTAGGAAGAAAGACATAGAATGTTGTGAATGTATATAACGGAGGGTCAGGGAAGGTTTTTGTAATCAAGCGGCATTTGAACTGAAACCTGAGAAATGAGTTGTAGTCAACTGAGGAAAGGAGATGAACTGATGAACCAGGTGAGTGGTTTCCAGCCACATAATGGTCAATTATGAGTTATATTTAAAAATAAAACGACTAAAGTTTAAGCATGGTTTGCCCTTTTATATAGAATGAATTCCAGACTAATCCTATAACCCCATCATTCCCAATCACTTGCTGTGCATTCCTCCTCATTCTTTTGGAAAGAATGAAGTCATGAGCCATATACTCTGTATACACTCTGATTGCACACATCAGATATGCTTAGTAAGGTGGGTTTCTCTGCTTGTGAACATCATTTCTCATGTGTGTCTCTATGACGAAAGGTTGGGAAATAGTGGAGAAGATGAAATACCATAGGAAATTCCAAGCCAATGATTCTACCACATGTCAAAAGAAAGGCCATTCACAGTACAGAATGTCAAATGTTACAAAATGTAATTTAACAGTTTTTACTGGTGTGATGTAAATAATAATAAAACAGTAATCAATTTATTTAAAAGTTATTTTCAGGATATTTGCTGCTCTGAGAACTGTGGACCGCAGACACAGATTCGCAGCTCAACTAGTTCCGGCAAAGGGGAGGGAGCTGTGGAAGCAGGACTGGCTGTGGTGGTGGTTGCAGCCATTGCTCTGGGCCACCTCTCACAACTCACCCCGCTCCTGGCCCCACCTATCTGGGCGGATCCCTGCAGGAGTAAACAGAACTGCTTAAACAAACGGGCTCTGAATCTGGTGCAGAAAGAGCTTTGGAACTTCAAAAGCTCTTCGCATACTTATCAACCTGTTGCAGAAGCCACTCCTGTAGATGTCTAGGAAGAGAAATAGTAAATCAGTGATTGCCATGAATAACCAAGGCAACAAGATAGCTCAGAAAGAAAGTGAAAAGTCTCCAGAAAAGAAACTTAGAGATATGGAAATATGTGATTTAAATGACAGAGAATTCAAGATTGCAATTCTGAAAAAACTGAACGAGATGCAAGAAAACACAGAAAGGCAGTTTAATGAACTCAGAAACACAATCAAAGAACACCATGAGCATTTTACAAAAGAGATTGAAATTTTGAAAAAGAACCAAATAACATTTCTGGAGATTAAGAACTCAATAGAAGAAATTAACAATAAAATATCCAGCTTAGGTAGTAGAGTTGACCAGATGGAGGAAAGAATCAGTGACATCTAAGATAGGAACCTGGAATTTACACAGATGGAAGAAGAAAGAGACTTGAGACTTAAAAGAAATGAAAGAACTCTACAAGAACTTTCTGACTCCATCAGAAAGAGCAATATAAGAATAATGGGCATACCAGAAGGAGAAGAAAGAGGGAAGGGAACAGAGAATATACTCAGACAAATCGTCGATGAGAACTTCACAAACTTCTGGAAAGAACTGGATCCTCGAATCCAAGAAGCAAATAGAACACCTAATTACCTCAATCCCAACAGGCCTTCACCAAGGCACATTGTACTGAAGCTGTCTAAAATCAATGACAAAGAAAGAATCCTCAAGGCAGCCAGGGAAAAGAAGACGGTAACTTACAAAGGAAATCCCATTAGATTATCATCAGATTTTTCAGCAGAAACTCTACAAGCTAGGAGGGAATGGAACCAATATTCAAACTATTGAAAGAGAGAAATTATGAGCCAAGAATAATATATCCAGCAAAGATCTCCTTTAGATACGAAGGAGGAATAAAGACCTTTCCAGACATCCAGAAGCTGAGGGAATTTTCTAATACACGACCTGCACTACAAGAAATACTAAAGGGGGCTATTAGACCACCATCAACAGGGACAACTTGTGGCAACCGAAACATAAAAAGGGGGAGCGTAAAGGCCTGTACTGGAATATGGGAATAGAGAAAGAAAGCGTACTGAAGAAACTGGAATACTCTAAATATCAAACTTTCTTTTACATAAACTTAAGGGTAGCCACTCAAAAATCATCCAGAACTGAAATATATACTGTAATAAAAGAAGAAACAGAGGGAAACATCATAGAATACCACCACACAGAAATAATAGACAACAACAAAAAGGCAAAGAAACAATGGAGACACAGCCTTACCAGAAAACTAAAGATAGAATGACAGGAAATCCTCACATATCAATAATCATCCTAAATGTAAATGGACTGAACTCACCAATAAAGAGACACAGAGTAGCAGATTGGATCAAAAAACTAAACCCAACCACATGCTGTCTACAAGAGACACATCTCAGCTACAAGGACAAGCATAGACTCAAAGTGAAAGGGTGGAAATTGACACTCCAAGCAAATGGTACCCAGAGAAAATCAGGTGTAGCCATAATGATTTCCGATGAAACAGACTTCAGGGTGAAAAAGATAACAAGAGACAAAGATGGACATTTCATAATGGTAAAGGGGACTATACAACAAGAAGACATAACAATCATCAATATTTCTTTCTTTTTTTTTTTTTTTTTAATCATCAATATTTCTGCCCCCAATCAGGGAGCACTGAAATATACCAAGCAACTACTAACAGAACTAAAGGGAGAAATTGACCAAAATACAATTACACTAGGGGACTTAAACACATCATTGACAGCTATGGATAGATCATCCAAACAGAAGATAAATAACGAAATAGCAGCCCTAAATGACACATTAGATGAATTGGACATAATTGACATATATAGAGCACTTCATCCTAAAACATCAGACTATACATTCTTTTCTAGTGTACATGGAACATTCTCAAAGATAGACCATATATTGGTACACAAAATCAGCCTCAGCAAATTTAAGAAGATTGAAATCATACCAAGCATATTCTCTGATCACAAAGCTTTGGAATTGGATATCAACTGCAAAAAGAAAGCAGGAAAAAAACACAAATACATGGAAATTAAACAACATACTTTTAAAGAACGACTAGGTTAAAGAAGAAATTAGAGGAGAGCTCAAAAGATACATAGAAACAAATGACAATGAAAATACATCCTACCAAAATTTTTGGGATGCCGCAAAAGCAGTTTTAAGAGGGAAATTCACATCATTAAAGGCCTATCTCAAGAAACAAGAAAAATCCCAAATAAATAACCTCATGTTACACCTTAAAAAACTAGAAAAAGAAGAACAAGCGAAACCCAAGGTCAGCAGAAGAAAAGAAATAACAAAAATCAGAGCAGAACTAAATGAAATAGAGAACAAAAAGACAATAGAAAAAATTAATGTGACAAAAAGCTGGTTCTTTGAAAAGATTAACAAAATCGACAAACCCTTGGCTAGACTCACTAAGATAAAAAGAGAGAAGACACTAATTAACACAATCAGAAATGAAAAAGGGGAAGTTATCACGGACACCACAGAAATACAAAGGATTATCCAAGAATACTATGAAGGACTATATGCCACCAAATTTAATAACTTAGAAGAAATGGACAAGTTCTTAGAAACATATAGCCTTCCAAGGCTGAATCATGAAGAACTGGAAAATCTTAACAGGCCGATCACCAGTAACAAAATTGAATCAGTCATCAAAAACCTTCCCAAAATCAAAAATCCTGGACCAGATAGCTTCACCAGTGAATTCTACCAAACCTTCAAACAGGATCTAATACCAATCCTGCTCAAACTCTTCCAAAAAATTGAAGAAAAGTCAATACTCCCTAACTCATTTTATGAGGCCAACATTACCCTGATACCAAAACCTGGTAAGGACAACACAAAAAAAGAAAACTACAGACTTGTATCTCTGATGAATACAGATGCTAAAATCCTAAACAAAATTCTAGCAAATCGAATACAACAATGCATTAAAAAGATTATTCATCACGAACAAGTGGGGTTCATCCCTGGGGCACAAGGATGGTTCAACATTCGCAAATCCATCAATATGATAGATCACATAAACAAAATAAAGGACAAAAATCATATGATTCTATCAATTGATGCAGAAAAAGCATTTGATAAGATACAACATCCATTTATGATTAAAACACTTACTAAAATTGGTATAGAAGGAAAATACCTCAACATAATAAAGGCCATATACGACAAGCCCTCAGCTAATCTCATGATTAATGGTGAAAAGCTGAAGCCCTTTGCTCTACGTTCAGGAACACGACAAGGTTGTCCCCTATCACCTCTGCTTTTCAACATAGTGTTGGAAGTCCTCGCCAGAGCTATCAGGCAAGAGAAAGAAATAAAAGGCATCCAAATTGGGAATGAAGAAGTTAAATTGTCACTCTATGCAGATGACATGATGCTATATATAGAAAACCCTAAAGACTCCACCAAAAAGCTATTAGAAACAATCAATGAATACAGTAAAGTTGCTGGCTACAAAATCAACGTACAAAAGTCCATTGCTTTCCGATATACCAACAATGAAATCTCAGAAAAAGAGAGAAAAAACAATTCCTTTTGCAATTGCAGCAAAAAGAATAAAATACCTAGGAATAAACTTAACCAAGGATGTGAAGGATTTATATGCTGAAAACTATAAGACATTTTTGAGAGAAATTGAAGAAGACACAAAGAAATGGAAAGACATTCCGTGCTCATGGATTGGAAGAATCAACATAGTTAAAATGGCCATATTACCCAAAGCCATATACAGATTTAATGCAATCCCCATTAAAATCCCAATGGCATTTTTTAAAGAAATAGAACAAAAAATCATCAGATTTGTTTGGAACCACAAAAGACCCCGAATAGCCAAAGCAATATTAAAAAAAAAGAACAATACTAGAGGTATCACACTCCCTGATTTTTGCTTGTACTACAGGGCTACAAAAATCAAAACAGCTTGGTATTGGCGGAAAAACAGACACATAGACCAATGGAATAGAATTGAGAACCCAGAAATAGAACCACATAAATATGGACAGATAATTTTTGACAAAGAAGCTAAAAACATACAATGGAGGAAAGACAGCCTCTTCAATAAATGGTGCTGGCAGAATTGGATAGCTACGTGCAAAAGAATGAAACTGGATTGCTATCTGTCACCATGTACCAAAATTAATTCAAAATGGATCAAAGACTTAAGCATAAGACCTGACACAATAAACTGCATTGAAGAAAACATAGGTACTAAACTTATGGACCTTGGGTTCAAAGAGCATTTTATGAATTTGACTCCAAAGGCAATGGAAGTAAAAACTAAACGAATGGGATTATATGAAACTGAAAAGCTTCTGCACAGCAAAAGAAACTATTGACAAAATAATGAGGGAACCAACTGAATGGGAGAAGATTTTCGCAAACAGTGCCTCTGATAAGGGGCTGATATCCAAAATATACAAGGAACTCATGAAACTCAACAACAAAAAAACAAACAACCCAATGGAAAAATGGACAGAGGACCTGAAGAGACATTTCTCCAAAGAGGATATACAAATGGCAAATAGACATATGAAAAAATGCTCAACATCGCTAATCATCAGAGAAATTCAAATGAAAACCACAATGAGATATTACCTCACCCCAGTCAGAATGGCTTTCATCAACAAGACAAATAGTAACAAGTGTTGGAGAGCCTGTGGAGAAAAAGGAACTCTCATACACTGTTGGTGGGAATGCAGACTGGTGCAGCCGCTATGGAAGGCAGTGTGGAGGTTCCTCAAGAAATTACGAATAGAATTACCATACGACCCAGCAATCGCTCTCCTGGGTATCTACCCAAAAAATCTGAAAGCATTTCTCTCTAAAGACACGTGTACTCCAATGTTCATTGCAGCTTTGTTTACAGTGGCCAAGACATGGAAACAACCAAAATGTCCTTCGATAGATGAATGGATAAAGAAGTTGTGGTACATATACACAATGGAATACTATTCAGCGTTAAGGAAAGATGATATAGGAGCATTTGTGACAACATGGATGGATCTTGAGAGTATAATGCTAAGTGAAATAAGTCAGACAGAAAAAGCAGAGAACCCTATGATTTCACTGATATGTGGTATATAAACCAAAACAACAAAAGAACAAGACAAACAAATGAGAAACAAAAACTCATAGACACAGACAGTAATTTAGTGGTTACCAGAGGGTAAGGGGGTGGGGGGTGGGTGATGAGGGTAAGGGGGATCAAATATATGGTGATGGAAGGAGAACTGACTCTGGGTGGTGAACACACAATGGGATTTATAGATGATATAATACAGAATTGTACACCTGAAATCTATGTAAATTTACTAACAATTGTCACCCCAATAAATCTAATTAATTAAAAAAAATTTTTTTTCAATTAAAGACATTTTTATAAAAGTGCTGAAGCAAAAATATTTTCAATGCTAATATGATACTCAGTTAAATATTACATTGGCTTTTTAAAAAATGTGTATTTATTTCCTCTTCACACCCCAATCCATTTGCTCTGACATATGTACATATGATGAATTTTATGGATATTCACCCTCATAAGTTTACAGATGGGAGGGATCTTGTAGTCATTTCTAAAAGCAGACAAAAGGCCGTCGGTTCTGCTCTGCGTGATGGTTTGTGAAGACAGAATATCATACGTTTCCATTGATGATTATATAGCTCTATCCATCTGTCTGCCACAGGAGGTTGGGAGACGGAGATACAGCTCCCACCATCCCCATAAACAAAAGTAGACCATGCTGTCACCAGTTAGACACGCCAACTAATTGGAGCTGTCGACAGACACAATATTCTGTGTCAACAGCTCTAGTAACAGTTTGAAACAGCAATGATATGTTGGTTGATGGTAAGGATGACACATGTGTCTCTAATAGCATGCTAGAAATCTGACATAACTAGAAAAGAATGACTAAAATGTGATTCCTGGCCTCTGGTCTTCCTGTTCATACTTACCAATCTCTACAGAGGATGAGGTGGGGGTGATTGTAACCCATCTTTCTCACTATCATTTCACAGGCTTACAGCTTAATTTGATACTCATAATGTCTAACTTTAAAATTAATGTTGCTAAAAGATTTGTTTCAAGAAGGCACCAAATCTTAAACTCTTTTGGAAAATTAACGGGACAAAAAAACAAATATTTGTATAGCTTTTTAAGTTGAAACCAAAATAAAAAAGAAACATTTTGTCAATTTACCGTTTCTGTAGCTATAGATTAATACTGATCTTCTGGAAAGTAAATTTTTACAAGAGTTAAATGTACACAAATGCTCTTAGATGTGGCTTATTCTTGAACTTCATTTCATGATAGAAAAAATAGGCCCAAAATAGAATCATTTTTGACAAGGCTTTGGAACATAAAAGCATATTGTACATTAATCTCTGTGTAAATTGTACTAGCTCATAAAGCTTTATATCATGCATTATATCAGTGATAAGTCAGGAAATCTCTTGTTTTTTTCCAAAAAATTATTTATGTTCTAAACAATATAATCACCTGACTGCCTGGGTTTGAATTTTAGCTCAGCCTCTTACTAGCTTGGATAAGTTAGCCTCTCTGGGCCTCAATTTTTCTCATTTATAAAATGGAGATTATAATATAACTTATCTCCTGGGGTTTTAAGAATTAAATGGATTATCACATGTCAAATTTATAGAACAGTACTTGTTACATCACATAGTAAGCAGTCAATAAATATTTTATTTTTTAAATTATTATTATTAGTTCACTTCCAAGAAGAAACTTTAGTGATTAATGAAAGCAAGAAAATAAAAACAGTTCAAATGCCAAAGAGCAAAGTCTTGGGAGTCAAACAGGCCTGGGTATAAATCCTTGTTGTCATTTACCAAGCTTTATGACCTTGATCAAGTCTCTTAACTTCCCTGAGCCTTTTCCTTGTGTGTAAAAGAGTTAATAATACCTACCTTTAAAAGATATTTTGAAGATTTTTGGATAATTTAAAGCACCTAGAACAATTCCCAACATATATTAGATGTTCTATAGATTATAACAAGAATCATTATTACTAATTTGTATTATCAGCACTTATTTTTAGACTAATTATCGTATCCTTTTATTAATTCTATGAGGTAAAATATGATGATCACTTTACTAAGGAAAAAATGGTGCTCGGAGTGGTAAAACAGAGGGTCAGTGGGTATGGAGTTACTGAGGTTAGGTTAGGTTGCTGGCTTCTGGTTCTGGGACCAGGGTGATACGCAGCTATTTTCATTGCTTCTTTGCCAGATGACCAAATAACTAAAAGCCTCTTCATTTATTTTTTTTCATTCAGACCCCCAAGTTTTATGTCCACAGAGGCCTGTACCCCTCACATTTATAATCAGCCTTAATCACTACCTACTCATATCTCATCAATCTTTCCATAGTCTTTGGCCCATAAAGATGAATAAATTGCGGCAACAACACTCATGACACAACTACAGCCAACAACAACACAAATGCACATACACATTGGACTTAATTCATCTTGCTCTTTGAAGATATAAGGAAGACAAAGACAAATCTTCCTCTGATAGGCTAGTAAGGTACTTTTACAGCAAATATACAACAAAGGAGGACTCAGTGTAAAAGGCATGTTCACATCCCAGCCAGTGGCCTATCAACAATATATTCTTTTTAAATCTTAATGTTACAAAGTATATATGAATAATAAAACAACGTTATGCAACACACCTTTGGTAATTTCATGTCAGTCACTCTGTAATATAAAATTGTTAGCCTCCACTTCCAACTGATAAGAAGGTAATTGGGTTGAGCTGAATGAGTGTTTAATAAATTTTGGATATTAACCCCTTATCAGATGTATCATTGACAATTATCTTCTCCCATTCAATAGGCTGCCTTTTTGCTTTATTGATGGTTTCCTTTGCTGTGAAAAAACTTTTAATTTTGATATAATCTCATATGTTTATTTTTTCTTTTACTTTCCTTGCCTGAGGGGATATATCGGTAAAAATATTACTCAGAGTAATGTCTGCAAATTGACTCCCTATATTTTCTTCTAGGAGTTTTCTTCTAGGGTTTCAGGTCTTACATTTAATTATTTAATCCATTTTGAATTTGTTCTTGTATATAGCATAAGGAGGTGGTCCAGTTTCATTTTTGGCATGTGTGAGTCCAGTTTTCACAACACCATTTAGTAAATAGACTGTCTTTACCCCAATGTAAATTCTTGCTTCTATTGTCATAGATTAAATAACCATATATGAATGGATGTATTTCTGGGCTCTCTATTCTGTTCCATTGATTTATGTGTCTGTTTTTATGCCAGTACCATACTGTTTTGATTACTATAGCCTTGTGGTGTGATTTGATGTTAGGTAGCATGATACCTCCCACTTTGTTCTTATTTCTCAAGATTGTCCAGGATACTCAGGGTCTTTTATGGTTCCATATAAATTTTAGGATTATATGTTTTATTTCTGAGAAAAATGTCATTGGTAATTTGATAGGAATTGCATTGAATCTATATATTGCCTTATGTAGTATTGACATTTTAACTGTATTAATTCTTCCTATCCATGAACATGGTACGTGTTTCCATTTATGTATATCTTCTTTGATTTGTCTCCTCAATGTCTTATAATTTTCTGAGTACAGCTCTTTTACTTCTTTGGTTAAATTTATTCCTAGGTATTTTATTGTTTTGAAGCAATTGTAAATGGGACTGATTTCTTGATTTCTCCTTCTGATACTTTATTATTTATCAGCTCAACACCAGAAAAACAAGCAACCCAATTAAAAATTGGGCAGAGGACATGAGAGACATTTCTCTAAAGAGGACATTCAGATGGCCAAAAGACATATAAAAAAATGCTCAACTTCACTAATCATTAGAGAAATGCAAATAAAAGCCACAATGAGATACAACATCACTCCAGTCAGAATGGCTATCATCAATGAATCAACAGACAAAAAGTGCTGGTGAGGTTGTGGAGAAAAGGGAACCCTCATGCACTGTTGGTGAGATTGCACATTGGTGCAGCCACTATGGAAATCAGTATGGAGGTATCTCAAAAAAACAGAAATGGGATTACCTTATGACCCAGCAATTCCACTCTTAAGTATTTATCCAGAGAAATCTAAGATGCTAATTCGAAAAAATATATGCACCCCTATGTTTACTGCAGTGCTATTTACAATAGCCAAGACTTGGAAACAACTGCAATGCCCATTAGTAGATGACTGGATTAAGAAACTGTGGTACATTTACACAATGGGGTATTATTCAGCTAAAAAGAAGAATGAATTCTTACGATTTGCAATGATATGAATGGACCTAGAGAAAATTATGCTAACTAAAATAAGTCAGTGGGAGAAAGACAAATACCAAATGATCTCATTTATATGTGGAATCTAAAGATCTGAATAAATGGGCAAAGTAAACAGAAATAGTCTCAGAGATATAAAGGAAAAACTGATGGTTGCTAGAAGGGAGGGAGGGAGGAATGAGGAAGAAGGGGAAGCAATTAGACAGCATAAATTGGTAACTACAATATTGCCACAGGGATATGAAAAACAGTCTGGGGAATATAATTAATAATGTAAAGATTTTGCAGGGGATCAGATGGGAACATGTCTTATTAGGGAGACCACTTCATGGACGGTGTAGATGCCTGACCACTGTGCTGTACACCTGAGGCTGAAGTTGAATAATATTGTATGTCAACTATAATTTAATATAATATAGTCATGGGATATGAAGTATATCAGGGAATAGAGTCAATGGAATTGTAATAGATATGTACAATGTCAGAGGGGTAATAAATTGGGGGAGGGGGACTATTACATTGTGAGGGGTGAAATGTCTAACTATTGCATTGTTTTGACACCTGAAACTAATAAAAAAAAAAAAAGAAAAAAAGAAGAAGAAAAAGAAGGTAATGGAACTTTACCCTCTGAGAGACTAGGTAAGCAGCTGAGCTGTGACCGTAAGACCTACTTCCAGGAATTAAATGGAAGCATGAACAGAGCAACATTGACCTTTCCCAGAGAGGAATGAATCCTTCAGCCTTGGCTTCTTTGTTACTATGCCCAGAACCCTTGAAACTCAGCATCTGCCACCCCAATGTGCCTGCTTTTCAATTTCATCAGTAGAACCATTTATGCTATCCTCTATATTTCCCCAACTTTGGGCCCTTATTCATGGCCTAAGCCTGACATGCTGGTTCTTTCATGTCTCTAAATGATCAAAATCATCAAACTACATTCTTTAAGGACCCTCTTGCACTGGCTCTCCTTCAGAAAGGTTTTCTTAATTCTCATTACACCAGTCCCAAGCTATGGGTACAACTTTCCCTCTTTTGAATTCTACCTAATATGGCATTTATTATTTTCTTCCATGCATTTTAATTATGTACATACAAGCCTTATTTTTCCCTCTATTTTGTCAATTCCTTGGTAGCAGGATTCAAGCCAGATTCATTTTTGTTTTGCATACAGAGCTTAGCACATGATAACATGGTTACCTGAATGAATTAATTCCCCTCATTCCTTCTCACGTCAGAAATTTAAATTGCATATGCTTAAATGGACAAAACTAAAACCACACAATGTGTCCAGGAGGAGGAAAGGTTTATGGTGGACATGGTGGTGATTTAAACAGTGAGGTCTGAGCTACTTTTACTATCAACCCTATTTCTTCTTCAGGCTCTGGGCAGCTGGAGATTACGATTTGCAACAATGTATATGCTTTAACCAATTCCATTATTAAAATAACCAGGGTGTTTTAACTTGAAATCCATCATAAAAGAATTTTCCTTCTATGATCATTAGGACTCATTACATTAGTGGTATCTTTGTTAATTCCTCCTATAAAAGTGGCTAAATATGCATAAGCCTTGACAGATCACCTTGTTTTTCAACACATAATCTCCAAGTCAAGAATCAGTTCAAGACTCATGCAACTCAACAACAAAAAAACAAACAACCCAATTGAAAAATGGGCAGAGGATCTGAAGAGACATTTCTCCAAAGAGGACATACAAATGGCAAATAGACATATGAAAAAATGCTTAACATCACTAATCATCAGAGAAATGCAAATAAGAACCACAATGAGATATCACCTCACCCCAGTTACAATGGCTATCATCAACAAAACAAATAGTAACAAGTGTTGGAGAGCCTGTGGAGAAAAAGGAATCCTCATACACTGTTGGTGGGAATGCAGACTGGTGCAGTCACTATGGAAGGCAGTGTGGAGGTTTCTCAAAAAATTACGAATAGAATTACCATATGACCCAGCAATCCCTCTCCTGGATATCTACCCAAAAAATCTGAAAACATTTATCCATAAAGACACGTGTGCTCCAATGTTCATTACAGCTTTATTTACGGTGGCCAAGACATGGAAACAACCAAAATGTCCTTCTATAGATGAATGGATAAAGAAGTTGTGGTATATATACACAATGGAATACTATTCGGTGGTAAGAAAAGACGAAATAGGACCATTTGTGACAACATGGATGGATCTTGAGATTATAATGCTAAGTGAAATAAGTCAGGCAGAAAAAGCAGAGAACCATATGATTTCACTGATATGTGGTATATAAACCAAAAATAACAAAAGATCAAGACAAACAAATGAGAAACAAAAACTCATAGACACAGACAATAGTTTAGTGGTTACCAGAGGGTAAGAAGGGCGAGGGGTGGTAGATAAGGGTAAGGGGGATCAAATATATGGTGATGGAAGAAGAACTGACTCTGGGTGGTGAACACACAATGGGATTTATAGATAATGTAATACAGAATTGTACACCCGAAATCTATGTAACTGTACTAACAATTGTCACCCCAATAAACTTTAAATAAATAAATAAATATTTAAAAAAATAAAACCTTTAAAAAAAAAAGAATCAGTTCAAGGTATTATAAATGACTTTTCAGGTAATAGAGCAGAGATGTACATTGTACAACTCTAGGAGGTGGCATTCAATAGAACTCAATGTAAATGACTTCCCCTATCATTGTGCACAACCTACATGGCTGCATGAAGGTCCCTGAGTTGGGGAAACCTCAGAGAAACAACCTTAACCCATATGATACAAAGTATTTTTACTCATATAGAAAGGAAAAAAAAATAAACCAGGCTTGTTATTATGTTTATTAAATGGTTTGCTAATTTTTAAATAAAGCTTCTTTATGTTTGATTATAACTCACTGTACACTGTAGAGAAAGTACAGACAAGTGAATAGAACATAATTCCTTATCTTAGAGATCATCACTTTCTTAACATTAAACTTTTCATTGTATTTCCTTCTGTTCCATCGATATGCACATATGAAAATATATATCCGCATACTTAATAATATGCTCTTCATACTAGTTCTTAAACCTTATTACATACATAAAATAGCATTTTTTGAACTTGCCTACTGAACAGAAGAGCATGTTTAAAATACAGATCTTTCAGAATTCTCTACAAGAGAACCAATTCACTAAGTTTGAGGTGAGGCCCAAGAATTGGTAATTTTAACAGCTACCCTTTGCGACATGATTTTTATGTTCAGTCAAGTTTGAGAAACACAGATTTAATAAGTATGTCCTATGGTATCCAGGTAATTTCTGAACAGAAGAAAACAGCTTAACTCAATTCTCCCAATCCTCTCAGCTATGTGGATCAAATTCAGCCATCTTATAAAACTGGAAAATGGAGTGCACTGAACAAGAAAGAAAGTGGCTCCAATGACCCAACTCTCCTTAATATCCTTGTCTTGGCTGTGAGGGAGGATTCTCTAGTGATTCAGATATGAGGTTGGATGGGCCAGAGATAATGTTAGTTATGTCCCTTGAAACCAGACTCCAGAGACTCTTCAGGGATTCTCTGTGCAAAATCTGTCTCCTTAGGTCGGGAGGTGACCATATGTACCAGTTTTCCTGTTCACTCCCAATCTATACCTTTTGTTCTGGGGTATGCTATTAATAATAATGTCTTCTTTCATTCACAGAAGTGTCCCAGTTTAGACAATAAATATATGGACCCTAACTTGTAGAGTTACCTCCACCCTCCTCTCTGATCCAAATATCAGAAATGGGGCTTATTTCTTAATGGCTCCTTTTATGACTAAGACCTTTTTGTTCTAAGTGGAGATCTTATTACTGAATCAACTGCTCTCTTGTACAGAAGGATAAAATTTAATAAAACTGTGAACTAAACCATTCTGATGGTGAAGTCTTCCTGGCCAATTAAAGGCTATGAGTTTTCCTTTTTTCTCAAAGCACTTGCAGTTCATAAACCAGTTAAGATGTATTCTCCTTTCTTTATTACTTCCAGTGAGATAAGCCAAATTTCAAACATTCTGCTATAAAAATTTCTGCAAAAATTGCATTTTAATTGTCAAAGATTCCATTTACCATTTATCTATTACAAACAATTAGCTTTTTATTTTTCACTATGACAAACATAATTGTGATTAATATCTCCATTCATGAGTCTTTAGTCATTATTTCTTTAGAGCAGAGTTCTAAAACTTAGCCATGATGTTTTAAAGCAACTCTCCTTCCTCAAAAGAACCTACTTCTTTTTAAAGGTAATGATAGTTACAAGGAATTCAGGATAAAATTAATGGGAATAACCTGCAAAATGTTAAGTGTTAAAAGTCACTTTCTCATTAACTGTGCCTAAGAATGTGTGACTGAAACAGATGAGATTCAGGTGTTTCGACTAAAATCTAGGACAACAGAAATATCAATCTTGCCTCTGGAATAACATCTAGGTGAGTTGCTGCCTGATACTGATAGCTGATAGCTTCTCTTCCTTCCAATTGTTTCTTCAAATGGAACACAAAGACATGGTTGGGTCTGCCCTAAACTGACTGCCTTAGAGACTGGTCACTCACCATCATCTTGCCAATTGCTGGAGATGAGATTCTACAGGCACAGGAAAATCATGACGTGGTATCACCCAGAAGGATCAGTAAAATAAAATGAGGGTAAACAAGACACGATGCTTCATGCAACCAGTTGAGAGGAAGAGCTACTTTTAAGCAGCTGAGGTGGTGAGAAGTGGATCACTGTTGGATTTCTTTTAAAGATGGGGCCAAGAGAATTTGCTGACAGATCAGATATGGGGTGGCAGAAAAAGAAAGGATTCAAAAACCACACAGGTTTTTATCTGGAACTACTAGGATGGGGTTGCCATTGGCCAAGAAAAAGACTACAACAGGAGATGGTTTGGAAGCGATGAGGAGCTCGGTGTACTAGCTTAATGTGAGATACCTGTTAATCATCCAAGTGGAGATTTCAATCAGGCAGTTGAACACATGGGTCCGGAATTCAGGGGAGTGGTCCAGACTGAAGAGTTATGTTTGGGAGCTGTCAGCATATGGATACTATGTAAAGCCATCAGACTTAATGCTTGATGAGAATATCACAAGAATGAATTTAGATGGACAAGATGACCAAGGAGGACATACCAGCATTAGAGTGAAGTCAGAAACTAAGTTGTAAAAACAAACAAACAAAAAAGGCTATTTTGGGTTTGTTGGCTAGCATGTGCACCACGTGAGTATGTTTCTCAGAGGTGTTATCCAGGCTGTATGCTGCATGTAAGTAACCTATCTGACATACCTCTGTCCTCCACATGACTTAGCAGAGAGATGCTGGAAGCGTTATATAAAGAATTGAACTGGCTGGAATTCATATCACATAGGTTATGATTTAACTTTATTTCTTTCTACCTGAAATTCCTACATTCTAAGTCTCGGAATTCAAAACAGTTGGTAAAATTATTGTAGTGCAATGATGGATTACACATGTAATCCAAAACATTAAAGTGTAAAATAATTAGATATTTTCATTAGGCTTTCCAGAGATTCAGCAACTGCTGCAATCTCACCATTGAGTACTTTTGATCAGGGCTTCATCTAAGCTGACCCTCCATCACTAATGATCAGATTTTTAGAAGATTTTTAAATGAATTATTTTTTTTAAAAAAGCACATATGACCTGGAATAGTATAGAAATATTCATGCATTCATATATACATATATACATATATACATATATACATGTGAATATTTAAAAAATTTAGACCTTAATTGGAACATGAAAAAAATTGCAAAATATCCCAAAAATAAGAGTCTCATTGAGAGAGTACTGATTGGGGTCACGAAACATCAAAATCTATTTGACAAAACCAACAAATTGAGCATTTCTGTTATAATGGACAAAGTGTAACCGTAAAAGGGGATGTGTTCCCCTGGATAATCTGCAGTCTCAGCTGGTCCAGAAAAGGTAACTCTGACTCAGAATTTGGTGTGTAAGTTGTATTCCTGAGAAGAAATAAGAGCAAATTTTTTGTTTAATAATTAAAAGATTAAGAATAGAGAAAATGAAGAAAAAAATAAATCCATGGTGTTAGAATCCTTATAATCTGTTTCAGTTTTTTTTCATTGATATGTCTCTCAAGATGTTAGAAAATTAATATATTAGATTTATAAAAAGTGTAATTGATTACATTTGAAAATAATAAATGTTTGTGGAAATACATTAAATTCTTGAGTTTTTCATTGAATTGTGTTTAAGAAGTGAATGGATACTTAGAAACATATTTAAAGTCTAAAGACTAGAAAATGGAATTAGACAAGCTAAAAATAATAGCATTTCTCTCTGTCTAGAAATCTCCCTCCACCATTGAACTCTAAAGCTCATATTTACCTGGAGAGAGTTACAGTGCATTTTTAGCTCAAGTGTTCATTCATGATGTCAGGAGATCCGAGCAGAGATTCCAGCTAAATGATTTTCTCCCTGGAGTTGTGTCGAAGGTTCCAGAAGGGAGGTATCGTGCAAACACTGTGACCGTTATTTACTCTAACTGGGACTCCAGCAGCTGGGCTGTTTGCATGATATGCAAATGGGCACACCATTCAAGGAAAAAAGGATGAATGCTCTGGCACTTGCAGAACAAACAGTAACTGCTATGGGAAAAGGGCCAGCAGAAGAGAAACCAGACGGAAGTGAGTGGGTGGTGAGGGGCAGGACAAGACACATCTTCCAAAGAGGCAAATGCAGGAGGCAGACACTGCTTGCTGGGAACCGTTCAGCACCCTCCGCCTCAGTAAACAACTGGGTAAACAAGATGGGGTGTGCTGCAGCCCATTTCACGCAGCAACAGTGGATTTCCCCTCTACTCAATTTCTTGCTCTTAATGAAATTCATAAAACGCTTTCTATGTGGAAAGTTACTGAGAGGTACAGAGGAAGCTTGGCAAGAGTTTCAGTTCTACAACTTAACAACTATTAATATTGGGCAAGAGTCTCAATTTCTCTGTCTCAATTTCCCTTATTTGTAAAATGGGCATAATGGTACTTACTATCTCATAGTAGGACCACTGTAAGAATTCACGGATCTTCTTTATGTAAAGTGCCTCTTACCAACATAGCACTAACTGCTAGTATTAGAGCTGGAACTTGAATAATTCAGGTCTTTTGACCCCAAAGTGCATCAGTTCCTGGGAAGTCTAGAAATCTAGAGATGGTAGGGATCCCAAAGAAGTAACCCTGTGGCCACTTCATATCTTAAGGGCTGCTTTATTGAACAGA
Source organism: Rhinolophus hipposideros (assembly GCF_964194185.1). NCBI lineage: Eukaryota > Metazoa > Chordata > Mammalia > Chiroptera > Rhinolophidae > Rhinolophus > Rhinolophus hipposideros. Next base: position 63,721,062 of record NC_138048.1, read on the forward strand.
AATATTTATTTACATAGTTCACAAGCAACTGCCCTTCAAAGTGGTTGCAAGACCTGTGTGAAATCCAGTTTTTAAAAAACTCCCTCTTAACTAAGGCTGGTAGAAGCTTACAGGCTCCAATGCACTCCAGAGTAGAGTAAGAGTATCAGCAGAATGAGCATCTGTGTACCCAGCAACGTAACCTAAGCACACCTTCCTTTCCTCCCACTCAGGAGTAAACCCTTCTGTACTGCTTGTTAGTCTCTCAATTTTTTCATCATATTTTGTAGCCCTAAATAATGGTATTTAGTTTTGAAAGTTTTTAGACTTTATATAAATGGATTCATATTGTACATATTTTTTGGCTTAACATTAGGGGTTCAAATTTATATTACAGATCATCTATTTTAATTGCTATATAATATTTACCATATGAATATTCCACAATGTATTATCCAATACCTTCTATTGTTGTTGCATTGTGTTGTGTTTTTATCATTACAAATGATGCTGCTATGAGCATTCTTGTACATGTCTCCTGTTTCAAGAGTCTCTCTAAAATGTATGACCTGGGGATTGCTAGATTACAGAATATTTAATTCAGCAAGTTTTTCTCTGTGTCAGGCACTATTTTAGACTGTAAGCATACATTCATGAAAAAAACTAGACAGAAATCTCTGCCTTCATGTGCTTACATTATAGTGGAGGGAAACAAATAATAAAATAAATATGTAAATAATAGCTGTTGGAAAGAGACAGTATTGTGGAGAAAATGAAGCAAAGAGAGGAGATAGGAAGTGTTTGGGGAGTACCCAGTTTTAAATAGGACAGTCAGGAAGAACAAAGTGGTAATCAGTTCACCAGAACAAAAATTTGAAGGAGATGAGGCAGAAGCCATGTGGATATCAGAGGCAGAGCTTTCCATAGTGTGTACATTTTTTAATTTATTAGATAATGTAAATTGTTTTTCTAAACTGGTTGTACCAGTGTGGGTTCCCACCCACTGGGTGTAAAAGTTTCTGAGACTTCAGATCCTTGCTAACCCTTATTGTCAGATGTTTCACATTCTGTAAATCTGGTAAGTGGTGCATGGAATATTGTGTTTTTGAGTTTCCTAATCACTAAGGAGTTTGAGCATCTTTTCAAATGTTTATAGTGCATTTCTCTTTCTGCTTCTCTGAAGTGCCTCTTCAACTCGTCTACCTATTTTTCTATTTGTGTTTTTTGCCTTCTTCTTAATTTCTAGGAGTTCTTATGCATTGCGTACTATTAATTCTTTGTCAATCATGTGTTACTAACATCCTTTCTCACTTTGTAGCATATCTTTTCACCTTATTTACTGTGTTTTTGATGAACAGAGTATGTTTATTTTCATATAATTGAATCTAGCTTTATTGAGATCAGTGGGGTTTTTTTTTTGTCTAATTAAAAAGAAAAATTCTCTATCCTGAAGGATATATATTCAATACTTTCTTCTAAAAGTTTTTTTTCACATTTAAGTATATTTCAAATTTATTTTTATGTATATATGAAGTATTGTCCAATTTCATTTTGTTCTATGTGAATTGTCACGGCACCATATATTTAAAAGCCCATCTTTTTTACAATGATTTTTAGTACAAGTTTAATCACAAATTAAGTTTCAATATACATGTTATTCTTTTGTCTGGACTCTCGATTCTGTACTGTCGATCTATTTGTCTAATAATGCATTTTCTTTTCTTTTTTTCAATTTTGGGAAACTATTTTTTTTAACTTTTATTTATTTTAAGTGTGTTTTTCTAGGACCCATCAGCTCCAAATCAAGTACTTGTTTCAATCTAATTGTGGAGGGCACAGCTCACAGTAGCCCATGTGGGTGTTGAACTGGCAACCTTGTTAAGAGCACCGCACTCTAACCAACTGAGCTAACTGGCCACCCTGCATTTTCTTAATTAATATAACTTTTTACAAATTTTATAACTCTGCTACAGCAAATTTCCTCACCTTTTTCTTTTCTTCAGGAGTGTCTTGGGTATTTGTGACCTTTATTCTTTTATGTAATTTAAAATTTAATTTAATAAGTTCTACAGGAAAACGTTGGAATTTTTATCAGAATTTATACAAATCAGAAGCTACAAATCAATTCAGGGAGAAATGAAATCCTTAAAACTTTAAGTCTTCCCACACTTAAGCTTAGTATATTTCTCCATATCTTTTAGTCAAATTGTCTTCTTTTCTTTGTAAATGTCTGAAGTGCCATATATTATTCTTAGTTTATTTGTATTTTCTATTGCTATTGTCAATGATATTTTTAAGTTATATTTTTAACTGTTTATCACATGTGTACAGAAATTTATCATTTTTGTATATTGATTTTTATATCTATCAAAATCTAGGTCCAATCTAACTTTCCTGATTTACTGTAGATTCATCTGGGTTTTCTACTGGACAACCATGTCATTTGGAAATAAATAGTTTTGTTTCAACTCTTCCATCTTTTTATATGTTATTTATGTTATTACACAGGTTAGAACCTTCAGTATAATTTTAATAGAATCATTGGTATTTAGGCCCCCTTGTCATATTCCTGATCTTAAAGAGAAAGTTTTTAGGTCAACTTTAAGTGTAAGGTTGGTTCTTTTGTACACACCATTTTTCAGGTTAAGGAAGATCCCTTCTATTTCTAATTTGCCACGAACTTTTATTATAAGTTTTATAAAATAATTTCTGCATTTATTGAGATAATATATGATTTTTCTCTTTAATTTGTTAATGTGGTGAATTACATCAATTAATTTAATGTCAAACCAATCTGAAGTTTTCAGGATAAAACCAACTTGGTCATAACATATTATGTTTTTACATTGCTCAATTTATTAATGTTTTATTTAGGATTTTTTACCTTTATCTTTCTAAGTGAGGATGGCCTTCAATTTTTCTTTTTTAGTATGAGTTTATGTTAGTTTCATAAAATGAGTTCATGACTATTTCTTCTTTTTTTTACTCTGGAATAATATGCATAATCTTAACAAAACTCTCCAGTAAAATTATCAGGGCCCATGTTTTCTTTGTGGAAAGGTTTTAATTACTGATTCCATTTTTTGTTTCTGTATTACTCAGGTCATATATTTTTCTTTTGATTCACGAGAACAATAGTTTCCTAAAATTTTTTCTATTTCAAATAAATTTTCAAATTAATTAGCATAAAATTTTCATAATGGTCTATTAATATTGTTTAAATCTCTGAAGAAACTGTAATTTTGTTCTCCTATTCCTTCTTTATATTGTCTTTTATTTCTAACATTGTGTCTTCCTTTTTTTTCTTGATCCATTTTTCCTGAGGTCACTCATATGTCTTTTCTATTGCATCTTTATTTTCAGTTTTATTTAAATTTCTTCTCTTACCCTGTTATTTATTTCATTCCATTTTCTTTAATTTCACTCTATAATTCTGTTCATTTTTTTCCAAATTCCTAAATTGACTGGGTAGTTATTAATGTTTAGCTTTTTTTTTCTAATATAAGCAGTTTAATGCCATGAATTTCCCTTTTAGTACCCAAATTTTTATAGTATTTTCATTTGTCTTTAGTTCTCGGTTTCTCTAATTTTTCTTATAATTTTTACTTTCACTTAGAAAGTATTCAGAGCAAGTTCTTTACTTCCAAATCTTATGAGGGTTTTCTAGTTTTTAAAATTGTTTGCTTAATTTCATTGCATCCAGATTATATGATCAGTATGATATCAGTCTTAGAATTTGATGCGCTACTTTTATGAACTACTATGTTTGGTTTCCTCCCATATTATGAATGTATGTTATTAAAAGGTTACGCATTTCCCCTTCGATGAGTGTCATGTTCTGTATGCATCCTTTGGGAATGGCTGGTTATTGACACTGTTCTAATCTTGTATAAACATACTTATTTTTTGTCTGTTTGACATATTAATTATTATGTAGGACAGTGCACTGTTACTCCAATTATAATGGTGGATCTATTCATATCTTCTTACAACGTTAACAATTTTTACTTTATATATTTTGAGGTTGTAGTATAAATGTACAAATTTAAAAGTATTATATCTTCCTGGTTAATTGAACATTTTAGCATAATGAAGCTGTCCTGTTTATTTCAAGTTGCCCTCTTTACCTTTGCCTTAACATTCATTTTGCTGGGTATTGCTATATTTTGCCTAATTACTTTTGGTTAATATTTACAAAGAGTTGCATTTTGAATTCCTTCACTTTCAATTTTTCTATATCCCTGTGATTTTTAAGTGTTTAAACATCATAAAGTCAGAGTTTTAACAAAATCTAATCTAATAATTTTTACATCAGCATATTTAGTTTATATTGCTAATATATTTGGATTCATTCCTACTGTATTATTTGTTCTTTTTATTTGTCTTGTTTTATGTTCCTTTTCATTTCTTCCTTTTTGACTTTTTTTAGGTTATTTTTGTCTCCATTTTTCCCTCTTCTAAAATAGATGTCACATATTTTACTTCTTTTTCTTTCAGTAATTAATGAAATTCAGTAATTTCTTTCAGGGTTACTGAATTCTGGTAACTTAAACATTAATTTTACTTTATTGAAGTCTACAGTTAATAATTTTATCCTTCTCTTAAACTATATTATCATATAGTTATATACTTCTCTTAAGCTATAACCAGGTAGGCCATACAACACTAATTCCAAAAACAATTTTCCCACTTGTATGTTCTTATTGTCCTATATTTTCCTTCTGCTTTTTAACCTCATAAGTTGATCATAAGTTGATCATTATTGTTTCATATGGTCAATGATTGCTTTAATTTACTTACTGTTTACCACTTTAAATAAATCACTTCTTATTGCATCTCAAACTTTCCACCTGGGATAACATCCTTCCTGCCGAAGGTATATTCTTTGGATAGCAAACTCACTCAATATGTGTTTGTCTAAAATGACTTTTTCCACTCTTGTTTTTGAAAAATATCTTATGGGGTATTTAATTCTAGCTTTTCTCAACACCTTGACAGTATTATTCCACTGATTCTATTCTTGCCGCTGAGAATTTGGCTGACAGTCTAATTGGCATACCTTTGTAGGTAACCCTTCTTTTCTCTCTAGATACCTTTAAAGTCCTCTTTTTGTCCTCATTGTTCTGCAATCTCACTAAAATTGTTCTAGATATTAATTACCTTTAAATTATTATTCTAAGGATTCTCTAGGCTGCTCACATCTAAGAAGTCTTTCCTAATTTCAGTGATCGTTTCTTTACGTATTCCTTCTCCTACACAATCTCGCTTTTCTTTCTTCTGAAACCCTATTTACTTGTTTCTTAACTACTCATTATTGCTATAGCTCTCTGTGCTGTAGTCTAGGTAATTTCACTGGATCTTTCTTTCAGTTCATTATTCAGTTTTTAGCTATGTCTAATTTGCTCTTAATTCTTTGAGTTTGCCATTTCAACTACTATATCTGGCTGTTTTCAAATCTGTTTGAAAATGTTTTAGTTTCTTGCTCTTTACTCCTAATTATATTATCTTCATTTATTCCTTAAATATATATTTATTTTACATTGTGTCAGACATTTCCAATTAAATCTGAAGCTTTTGCAGGTCTGAGTCTATTGGCTCTTGTTCATGGTATTCTGTTGCTCTGGGTATTATTTGATTTTTGACTTATTGGAACGCTTATTGGAAGTTGAATCTATGGGAATTATTTGGGTCTGGGTTTTAAGTGTGTTTGCTTGTCTTAGACACATGAGCACAGCTCACTTAATGCCCCTTTACACCTAATTATTGGCTTTAAGATTTTTCAACTTACCCAGATAGTAGGTTTTTGAGCCACAAACCTAGGTGAGAATTTACTGTAGCTGAGAATACTCAAGAGATATTTTTTTTCTCCTCTTTCTATCACCAAGACTTGAAAGAGGCCTTTTTTTTTTTTTACTTCCTCCAGGGAATGTGTGGTTTTATATTTTTACCATTACTGAGGCTATAAACTTTTGAGGTTTTAGCTTTATGTCAGAGGTCTCCTAATTAAATTCCCTCCTTGAGTAGGTCCTGTTTTGCCTCCAGTCCACAGTGTGAAAATTGAAACTCAAAGTCACTGAGGTTCAACCAGCTACGGTGTATTCAGCTTGCCCCTCTGGGTTCCTATTCTCACTTAGTATTTGACCTCTCAGGAATCCTTATATTCTTGCCAGCTCATCAGCACTTAAAAAAGAAATATATATATATATATATATATATAATTAAAAATATATATATATATTCTTTCAGTAATTACATGAGTTACTGAATTCTAGTAATTTAAACATGCATTTTTATTTATTGAAGCCTACAGGTTTTATACACACACACACACACACACACACACACACACACACACAGAGACACACACACACACAGAGGGTGCCAAAAAATATATACACATTTTAAGAAAGGAAAAAAACTGTATTAAAATTATGCTGTTGATAACCACTTTGAGAACCTCTTGTAATTGCAGAAGTCAAATGTGACTTGTATTCATCTTTTGTTATCGGTATATATTGAATGTTACAAAAATTTAATACAGTTTTTTCCTTTCTTAAAATGTGTATACATTTTTTGGCATCCTCTAATATAGATATACACCTTGTGTGTATATATATAAATTCTATTATATATATATATATAATATATATATATTTTTTTTTTTTTTAATTTTTTAATTTTTTTTCCTTTTTTTTTTACACTGCATTTATTCAGTTTAACAGGAGAGTAAACCAGGATCTCTAGCTGGCTATATGGCTAGATGTGAATGTTATGATGAATTTCCACCAAGTAGGAGATTAAATCTGTCCTTCAACACTTTATAACTAGTCATATACTTCTTTCCATTGATTCTTATTGTCTGAAATTTTAAAAAACCTAAATATATCAAAACATATTAAGGCAGCTGTCAGTGATCTCTCCATTCTCTAGCACATTGCAACTTATTGCATGTATGAGCCTAGTTCAGTGCATTTCCAGACTATATTTTCTGGTTTAAGCTAACCCTCTCAAAATGACTACATGGCTTTTAAATCTTTTCTACAAAGAAGCTGTGGATAACAAAAGAATATTAATAATGTAAATAATAAGAAATGGCCAAGATGACACTTCTCTTACTCCTAGTATAAGCTCTTTGTTGATCACATTATAAAGAAAAAACTTAATAATAATCTTACAGGATATGACAAGACATTGTCCCTCTCCAGAAAAATAAATTATCATAAAGGAGTTTTGAAATCTGAATTTACATTCACTGTTATTAATAATCTTCCCTTAAGTGTATTTTTCCCTGAGATATTAGCTAATAATAATTGTATATGTATATTAAGTACAATACATAAATATAAATATATTGGAATACACAGTTAACAACGATTTATTGTTTGGAATGGTTTGAGACCTACTGCCTAGGCACCTCCTCAAAAGCTTCCCCCCCCCAATTATTTTCTAATTATTGTAACTTATGTAAGTACTATATTTTAAGTGATTCACTGTTTGTCCTCTAGAATGATTCATTTGGACAAAGATTCATTCCATGTTACATGCAGTAATCACCACTTTCTGCCCACTTTAATTGTTTGACTAGCTCTACTTTATTTTCAAAACTTTCATTTACCTCATCTTATGAGCACTTTCCACAATCCCATTGCTCTTACATTTAGTTGGATATGACGGGGTAAATAATTCTGGTAAAACATCTCAAAGCTATGCACAAACATTGTGAATAAAAGACTAAGAAAAAGTGTCCTGCTTTCACAGGGCTATTATGCCATCAAAGTTGAAATTCCCACATACGAAGCATGGCTTGGTTCCTGTCGGTGATTACTTTTAGATTGGAAATTCTTAAGTAAAGTACTTTCTACATTGTCAAAGAGCTCTGAGGGTCTATGAAAAATTATATTTATAGATATAATGTACCCACCTTAGCCAAACCTAACTGCAGAAGATTGTTTTTTTATCTTGTTAAGGGTAAGTACAATAGCGCATGGTATTAAACCACAGAATAATCCCAAATTCCCTCATGGTTGCCAGATAGGAGGAGGGTTGGGGGAAGGGATAAAGATATATAAATTGCCACTTATAAAAACAATCACTGGGATATAAACTGCAGCATAGGAAATATAATTAATAATATTATAATAACTATGTACGATGTCAGATGGGTACTGGACTTATCAGGTTGATAACTCCATAAGGTATATAAATATCTAACCACTATGTTGTACACCTGAAACTAATATAATATTATATGTCAACCATAATTGTATATCTTTTTTTTTTAATTTTTAAGGGGTTAAGTACTCTCTACTATTCCAATCTCTGTGAAGAAAGCAGAAAAGCCAGCACAAAACTAGCCAGAATCAAAGCAAGAAAGATTGTCCGTCAGCTGCCTTCTTTTTCCTCTTTTCATGAGTGTAAATACAACGTAAGTTACTCCTGGGTTTCAGAAGAACAAGGATTGTTTATTTTGAACCTAACAAACTTATCTCATTATCTCCTGAATCTCATCGCCATTATTACCTATTCACTTTCTATCACATTGTGTTATCTTGATCTGAAGTCTCAAAACCTTTTTGTTTATTGATTGCTTGCTTGACAACAAATCATATACATACACTTTATTACTAAAATTGTACATGCAAAACAAAACATACAAAAAGAGAAATAAAAAGAGTAAAGAGAGTTAAAATAAACTAAAAGTAGAAGGGGCCACTACTTGATCATTTTTCATATCCCTGGGGTGCATAGCCTACTTCCCTAGTCACTGGTGGATAAAGCTTTAGGGACTCAAAAATAATTTTCTGGCTTCTTTTGCCTTTTTCAGTACATGGGGGTAAGTCACCGTAATCAACAGACACAAATAGAATGAATTAAGAGGAGCTTGCAAAGAACATTGGGAATGGTGAATGGTGGCATAGTGCATGGTATTAAACCAAAGAATAATCCCAAATTCCCCTGGAAGAAGTGGACCTAATCACCTATCAGCTTCTTAATTACCCAACCTTCTCTTACCAAATGCTTTTCAAGTGTTTTTCACTACTATGTGGGAATTCTCGTAAGTGTTCAACATCATGAAAACAAAAGCAGTTCTTTAAAGACCCGCTGTCATTACTAATGTGCTTTTCTATAAGGTCTCTATGACTCAGATCAGGCTAATGGGTTATAAACCAAGAATAGCACAACATCCCACAATACACAGTACATCACAATCATTACTGTTTATTAAATACCCACTTAGTTCATAAAACTACTCTAGGCATAATAATTATTAAAAGTCTGACTGTGAGAGTGCAATGGCAATAAGGGTATGTGTGGAGGTAATAATACAAAGAGGTACTGAAAGAAGATAAAGAGAAATCATTTCTTTTGTGACTGCTTTATCTGCTGCTCACTGGCACCCCATTGTCACCACACATGGGCAAATGACAGCATGTGATTTATAATCAATTGATGAACACAAATAATGTGTTTCCATGTTGATATTTTCTCCTCCACCTCTTCCTTCTCTTTTGTCACTTCTTCTTATTCTTCTATTACTTACTTTGAATGGCTATTTCTCACATTCTGCCAAATACGCATAAAATATCTTAATTGGACTTTCTCACCAAAACGATGCCTTCATAATAGATACAAAGCTGAAATCAGGAATACATGAGTAGATACCGGTACTTATTAAAATTAAATTAAAAGATCACTCCAGAAATGAGCTTAACACTTCACTATTCAAATATTTTAAAGTATTTTAAGCCTCTTACTTTTGGGTGACCTGTAACATCCTGGTATATGATAATTGCCAAAGCTATCCCCGAAGCTACTTTCACCATGTCTTATATAGGCATTGTAGGCCACAAGGCTTCTTCAGGTATAAATTGCTGAAAAATTACTCATGAGTGAACGGTCATAATAATAGGTTACAGAAGTCCAGGCTGGCTTTGGGGCTATTTAGATAGAAGAATTTTGTCTTATTGTTATAAACATGAGAAGGAAGTAGTAAGAGACAAGCAAACAAAAGACAGGCAAGCAGAGCTGTATAACTTCTACTTTCACTTTCTGCCTATTCCATTACTTCTGGTGTTATGGGAGAAATAACATGATTGGAATGACCTAAAGGTTAGGGGGTGGGCAAAGTTTATCTGCTAGAAAGTAGATTGAATACTGTTGACTAAACCTTTTTGAAAGTGAAAAGTAGTAACATTTAACAAAATACCAAGCTGACAGTAAGGGTGGAAAAGGACTCAAATCACATTTGGTCATTGTTTTCTTTCCTTCTTCCTAGGTGTGTATCTTTTATTAAGAGAGAAAGATAGAATTGAGATGGGGGGTTAGAGAGGATGGCAGGTGTTGGCGGAGAAGGAAAGAGACAAAGAGAATTGTTTGCTTGAAAATTGAATGTCTATTATGACACTTCTGCAGCTCTAGTTGATCCAAATGTTATACAAGGAATCGATAAGATTCTAAATTGTGGTCAATCAATAAGTATCTCTTGAGCATTTATTCTGTGTCAAAACTGATTTTAAAAAGCTCAAAAATCTTTTCTTTCTTTTTTTTTTTTTAAGCACATTAGACTTCTTCATCTGAAGACTGTGGGTCTTTAAAAGGTTTATATAAATGGCATCTGGTCTTAGTAAACTTAGAAGATCTGAGGCCGGTTACAGTTCCTTTAAATAAGCAGATTTGTGAGATTAAGAAAAAAAACTTAAAAAAAGAAAAAGGCACACACATACATACAAATACACACTGAAACATCACAAAGATACATGGTAATTTGACAAATAGCAATAATAGCCTCTTTACTATCTGCTTGGTATTTATAATATTGATAAAACTACCTCTATATAAACTGTACCTTTTACTTAAGAAAAAAATCATGAGATAATAAGACAAAAGATTTGAAATTAAAGTTAATGTTTTGAGTGATCTACCCATAAATTCCAAATTCAAGGACACTATTTGAATCATGGGTAACAGAGAATCAACATTCAGAAGGAAGAGTCTCAAATGGTGAAGTTGGTCAATTCCTTGTACAAAGCCTAAAAATGGGAAAATGTTAAAGAGAATGGAGCAAGAACAATGACCTCTTTTCCAAACAAAAAGCTGTCTGTATAGCACAATTACAAATTAGAGTGCAAATTCAAACAAAATTACCTCAGGTTTTCTGCCAATAATGAATTTCATTTACATGTTCCTACCAGAACCAAAAGTTTTAGGAGATATAAGTCGAAGTATTAGTTTCTTATCATATTTAAATTTTGCTGTCCAATATATTGATAATCATAAAACAGGTCAAATCAATTCATTTTGTTTTCCCTCTGGAATCATGTGGTTGCTGGTTCTTTTCTCTAATCAAATAATTTTCATAAGTTTTAGATAAGCAATTTAACTTTGGGGTATTTACTTCAGTCACAACAATTCCTTTTTCCACATGATGTGGTACACCTCAAAATTGGACATGTTTTTCTAATACAGAGGACTTTTAAGTGTCTTGAAGAATATCAACAGAAGGAAATTTTTCATATGATTATTTTTAAAAAAATGATGCTTGGAACAAAACAAGTGTCATACCTCTGACCCGAACAAGTAAATGGAAAGGGTAGTGGCTTATTCAGTTTAAAAAGCACTGGGAGGGCGGCTGGATAACTCAGTTGGTTAGAGTGTGAGCTCTTAACAACAAGGTTGCTGGTTCGATTCCCACATGGGATGGTGGGCTGTGCCTTCTGCAACTAAGATTGAAAACAGTGACTGGACTTGCAGCTAGCTGCGCCCTCCCCAACTAGATTGAAGGACAACGACTGATGGGTCCTGGAAAAACACACTGTTGTCCAATATTCCCCAATAAAAAAAGATAATAATAATAAAGCACTGAAAGTATAGTGTATTGGGTAGAATCCTGCCTTTCTTAAGTAAACTATACCTCAATAACCAAATGAGGACAAATTTCTCTGTATATAGGTATTTCAGCTAATAAATGAAGAAGGAATAAGATAAGTATAATATCCACTTTGCAACCCCTAATTAAATAACACATTTAAATAATGCACATCAATTTGTGTTAACATCAGAAATAGAGGCAACTAGATATTATAAAATATAATATCTGATAAAAGCAAATGCCACTCTTTGAAGTATCCCTGGTACAAAAATCTGAATCTTTTCAGGCCTCTAGATACAACTGTCAATTTAGAGCAAATACAGAGGACAAAAGAACTCCAAGGATACAATCAATAAAATCCTGACTGTGGGAAACTACAGGACAAACAGTCTGGTTTTTTCAACAAAGAAATGCAAGGGAGGTTAAAAAAAAAAAAAAAGACAGAGAGAGAACCTATAGATTGAAATGGACTTTAAAGATATGTCAACAAATCACAATATGTCGACATTATTTTTAATTCCAGTTAAATATAAAACTGTGTTTTAAAATTATGACATTTATGAGACATTGAGATTTTGACACTGAAAGGCTATTCAATCATATCAAAAATTAATGTCATTTTTTAGAGTGTCAATGGCAAGCACTTAGGGTTTTTAAAAAGTACTTATCTGAGCAACATAGCTGAGTAAGACATCCTTCATTGTGTCACTATGCCCCCTCAAAAACAATGATTTGGTATCCATCCATGGACAAAAGTGCCTTTGTGTGATCTGTGGGATCCAGCACCACACACCAAAGGACCCAGGAGAAGTTTCATACACTTATGTGTCAAGTAACAAACATACAGTGCCTCAGTGCCAACTATGGACCCTGGAGTAGCCCATGAACTGGCTGGCTCTAGCTCCTTTTGACCATGGTCTGGAAGCCCCTGGAAAACAGCATCTTAGACAATCATCTATGAATGAGAGACCCATTGTAGAAGTACACATATCCATGAGAGAAATGCCAGCACACTAATGGAGCAAAAATATATATAATTTTGGATGCATTGGAGAAGACAGTAAAGGCTGGAGGAGGTGGCTGCTACTTCAAATGTAAAGACATCAACACAAAACTTTAAGGAACATGAGAAATCAAGGAAACATTAACGTAACCAGAGTGTCACAAAAAAAGTCCACCAACTGATCCCAAAGACATGGACAGCTGCGATTTATGCAACAAAGATATCAAAATAACTGTTTTAAAGAATCTCAAAGAGCTACAAGAAGACACAGAAAGAAAATTGAATAAAATTAAGATAATAATTCAGGAACAAAATAAGAAGTATAACAAAGAGAGATAATTCATTTAAAAAATAGAAATTCTCAAGCTGAGAAACACAGTGAATGAAAAAAATGCAATAGAGAACATCAACATCAGAATGGATCAAGCAGAAGAAAGAATCTATGAGTTAGAAGACAGAAACTTTGAAATTATCTAGTCAGAAGAAAACAAGTAAACAAAAAGAATTATTTAAAAAGGGAAGAAAACCTACATCATCTATGGAATACCATCAAAAGAAACAATTTGTGAATTATTTAATTATTTGAATTCTTTAAGAAGAGATGACAAGGGCAGAAAGCTTATTTAAAAAATTAATGGCTGAGAGACAACCAAGATGGCACAGTAGGTAAACACTGTGTATACCATCTCTCACAACCACATGAAAATTACAACTAATCTACAAAACAACCATTATTGAGAATCACCTGAAATCAAGCTGAACTGAAGTCTTTCAACAAAGGACTTGCAGAAGAAGCCACCTCCAGACTGGTAGGAAGGTCAGAGACATGGCACCAGCTTGTCCCACACCCACATGTGACCATATAGATCAGGAGGGCTATTTCAGCTCTGGGGGTCCCCCTAAAGGGGTGAGAGATACTAGCTCCACCCCAGCCGAGGGTTCCAGTGCCAGGAGAGTATGTTTGGTTGTGAAAAACAGCGGAGATTGTGACTGAGTGAGACACTGCAGCTGCACTCCCAGGTGTTCCTCTTAAAGGGATTGTGCACAGACTTACCCACCAGTGGAATCACTCACTCTGAGCTCCAGCACTGGAGCAGCAGCTGAAAAGGTGGCAGGGACAAATGGGGAATTGAGTTGTCTGGCTTGGGATGGGGGTTGGAGAGGCAGCTTCCTCCTAGATGGAGGTTCTGGCAGAGGCCATTGTTTCTTTGTTGAGCCCTCCTCCTTCCCAGCACACAAACACAGGTGGCCAGCATATGCTGTTCATTCTCCCCACACTGGGGATTTGAGACCAGGCACCACCCAACTTTCGGGCACACCCAGGCTGCTTTCACTGGCTTTTTCATGCAGACCACTTGCCTTGGATCAAGCTGCACTTTCCTAGGATCTCTCAAAGGTTCTCAGAATCCAGACAAGTAGCATCTGGCTTAAGCATGTCCTGTACCTCTTGCTGGGCAGCCCTAAGCTGGCACTAGTGGCAGCCAGCCTTGGTTCATGGCTTGGCCTCTCAAGGCACTTCCAAGCACAACACAGGCAACAGACATCTGCAGATTTCTTTTTGGCTCCCGCGAGGTGGCCCCAGGTGGGACACAGGCTGTGGCTAAAGTAGACCTACAGTGGATCCCCTCCAAGGTGATCCTGGGGCTGGTGCCCCCAGTGGCCAGCTTCAAGATGAGATGGAGCATCACCTAGCCATCTCTAAGTACGACATACCCAAGGGGTGAATTGGACAGGCACGAGAGTCCTACTGAGGCAGATCCTGCTCTGTAGGATCAGGCCCTGCACAACAACTCTTCTACTGTAGTCAAGGCCAGTCCTTATAACCAGTGAGCCCAAGGGTCAGCCCCTCACAATGATGTGCAAGTATCAACCAAGGCTCAATTACAAGAGGAGGGCACACACAACCCACACAAGGGATGCATCTGGAGCACATGGCTCAGGTGACCAGAAAGACTGCGCCAGTGAACCCCACAGCACACCTACTACATAAGGCCATTCTACTAAGATCAGAAGACATAGCAACCCTACCTAATACATAGAAACAAACACAGGGAGACAGCCAAAATGGGGAGACAAAGGAACTGTCCCAAATAAAAGAACAGAGCAAAGCACCAGATAAAGAACTAAGCAAAATGGAGATAAGCAATCTATCAGACACAGAGTTCCAAACACTGGTTATTAGAATGCTCAGTGATCTCATAAAAATGGAGATGGAAACCATAAAAAAGAACCAGTCAGAAATAAAGGATACAATAATGAAAATGAAGACTATATTAGAGGGAATCAACAGTAGATTAGATGAAACAGAGGATCCAATCAGTGATATAGAAGATAAAGTAGAAGAAAACACCCAACATGAATAGCAAAAAGAATCAAAAAAAACTGAGGAGAGTTTGAGGGGCCTCTGGGACAATATCAAGTATACCAACATTCGCATTATAGGGTCACCAGAAGGAGAAGAGAGAAAACAAGGAAGTGAAAACCTATTTGAAGAAATTATGACAGAAAAATTTCCTTACCGGGTAAAGGAAATGGACATACAACCTCAGGAAGCAAAGAGAGTCCCAAATAAGATAGACCCAAAGAGGCCATCATAAAGACACATCATAATTAAAATGCCAAAGGTTAAATACAAAGAAAGAATCATAAAAGCAGCAAGAGAAAAGCAGTTAATTACCTACAAGGGAGCCCCCATAAGACTGTCAACTGATTTCTCAACAGAAACTTTGTAGGCAAGAAGGGAGTGGCAAGAAATATTCCAAGTGATGAAAAGCAATGACATACAACCAAGATTGCTGTACCCAGCAAAGCTGTCATTTAGAATTGAAGGACAGATAAGGAGCTTTCCAGAGAAGAAAAAGCTGAAGGAGTTCATCACCACAAAACCAGTATTACGAGGACTCTTAGAGGAACTTCTTTAAGATGGGAGAGGAGTTAAGAATTGGTGAAAGGAAAAGGGATTAAGAAGAACAAATTGGGTGTTATATAGTAGTCATGGGGTTGTAGATTATAGCATAAAGAATATAGTCAACTATATTGTAATAACTAGGTATAGTGCCAGATAGGTACTAGATCTAGCGGGGTAAAGGAAGGGAATGGGGTTGGGTGGAGTTAGAGTGAAAAAGCTGAAGACATTAAGAAATATAAATTGACAGTTAATACAGTATGGGGAATATAATCAAACAATATTATAAAGATAATGTAAGGTGCCAGATGGGCACTGGACTTATCATGGGGATAACATCATAGACTGTGTAGATGCCTGACCAATGTACTATATACCTGAAGAGCTGAAGTAGAATAATATTGAATCTCAACTATAACTAAATATATAGGTATATATAGTCATGGGATGTGGAGTACAATATAAGGAAGACAGTAGATGGTATTGTAACAGCTATACAAGATGTTAGAGGGGTAGTAACTTGGGGGAGGGATTATCATTTTATGAGGGGTTTAAATGTCTAACTATTATGTTGCTTTATACACCTAAAACTTAAAAAAAGAAGAAGTATGAAGGAATTAAAAAAAAAAGACGAAGACGAAGACGAAGAAGAAGAAGAAGAAGAAGAAGAAGAAGAAGAAGAAGAAGAAGAAGAAGAAGAAGAAGAAGAAAGAAGAGAAAAGAAAGAAATAATGGCTGAGAACTCCCCAAATCTGGGGAGTGATTTGGATATCCAAGTTCACAAAGCTCATTAGTCACCAAACAAATTCAGAGAGATTTTCTGCAACATATATTTTAACAAAACTGTCAAAAATCAAAGACAAAGAGAGAATCTTAAAATTAGCAAGAGAAAACAAGCTTGTAAGTTACAAGGAATCCCTCCCCTGCCCCACCATAAGTCTATCAGTGGATTTATCAGCAGAAACAATGCAAGCCAAAAAAGAGTAGGATAATATATTCAAAATGCTGAAAAAGAAAACTAGAACTAAAAAAATAAAAATAATTAGAATACTCTAATCTAACGAAGTTGTCCTTCAGAAATGAAGGCAAGATAAAGACAAACAAATGCTGAGGTTGTTTATTACCCTAAACCTACCTTATAAGAAATTCTGAAAGTTTTTCAAGCTGAAATGAAAGGATGCTAAAAAGTAACATAAAAATATATGAAAGTATAGAAGACACTGGTAAAGGTAAATGTATAGTCAAATTCAGAATACTCTAATACTGTAGTATGAGGATATGTAACCACTTTATAAATATTAGAGGACAAAAGTATTAAAATAACTATCACTGCAATATTTGTTAATGAATACAAAATATAAAAATATATCAAAAACATAAAAGGAAGGAGTAAAAGTGTAGAGTTTTTGTATGCAATTAAAATTAAATTGTTAGTGTAAAATAAAGTTATGTCTGTAAGATGTTTTATGTAAGCCTCATGGTAACCACAAAGCAAAAACCTACAACAGATACACAAAAAATAAAGAGAAGGGAATCAAAGCATACTAACATGGAAAACCATTAATTTACAAAGGAAGGCAACAAGAGAAGAACACAGGAACAAGGTAACTGCAAAACAGACAGAAAATAAGATGGCATTAGTAAGTCCTTACCTATCACTAATTAGTCTTATTGTAAATAGATTAAACTCTCCAATCAAGAGGCATAGAGTGGCTGGCTGGATAAAAAATTAAAATCAAACTATATGTTGCCTACAAGAAACTTACTTTAGTTTTAAGGATACACATAAGTTCCTTAAAGTAAAGGGATAGAAAAAGATCGTCTGTGAAAGTTGAAATCAAAAGGGAGCAGAAGTAGCTATATTTATATCATACGAAATACAATTTAAGCCAAAAACAGTAACAAGAGACAAAGAAAATCATTATACAATAAAAAAAGGGGTCAATTCATCAAGAGGATATAACAATCATAAATACATATGCACCCAATATCGGAGCACTAAATATATATTAAGCAAATACTAACAGATCTGAAGGGATAAATAGACAAAAATGCAATAATAGTAGGTGACTTCAATACCCTACTTTCAAAAATGGTTAGATTATCCAGACAGAAAATCAGCAAGGAAACATTGGACTTGAACAATAGTTTAGATCAAATGGACCTAATAGATATATACAGAACATTCCATCCAATAGCAGCAGAGCACACATTCTTCCCAAGCATGCAAGAAACATTCTCCAGGATACAAGGTTGAACAATTAAGTTCGAAAACTCTTCCTAGAAAAAGTGCTACATCCCTCATTGTTGAATATCACTACAGTCACCTTCGAAGTAGTCCCCTTAGGAAGCTGTGCACCAACACCAGTGTCTTAGTCCACCCTACAAAGCAATTTTGTAACTCTTTCTGGAATGGACCTGAGAGCTGTTGTCGTATTATCCTTGATGTCCCGAATGTCATCAAAATGTCTTCCTTTCAATATTTCCTTTAATCTTCGGGTAAAGAAAGAAGTCACTGGGGGCCAGATCAGGTGAGTAGGGAGGGTGTTCCAATACAGTGATTTGTTTACTGGCTAAAACCTCCCTCTCAGACAGTGCTGTGTGAGCTGGGGCATTGTCCTGGTGCAGGAGCCATGAATTGTTGGGGAAAAGTTCAGATTGTCTAACTTTTTCACGCAGCCTTTTCAGCATTTCCAAATAGTAAACTTGGTTAACTGTCCAGTTGGTACAAATTCATAATGAATAATCTGATATCAAAAAATGTTAGCAACATCCTTGCAACAAATTTGCAAACTTAATTTTCAGAGCACGTAGATCATATAAGTCTTTAAAAAAAGTCTTAGTAAATTTAAGAAGATTGATATCATACCAAGTACCTTTTCTGACTACAGTGATGGTCAGAAATTACAGAATTAGAAATCAATAACAGGAGGAAATTTGGAAAATTCACAAGTATGTGCTAATTAAACAATATACTCCTGAACAACTAATGGGTCAAAAACTGAATCAAAAAAACTTTAAAAAAATATTTAAACCAAACAAATGTGGAAACAGCATATTATGAGATGCAACAAAAGCAGTTCTAAGAGGGACCTTTGTACCAGTAAATGCTTACATAAAGAACAAAGAAAGATCTCAGTTAAACAACTTAACTTTACACCTCAAGGAACTAGAAGAACAAACTAAGATTCAAACTAACAAAAGGAAGGAAATAATAAAGATCAGAGCAGAAATAAATGAAATAGAGACCAGAAAAACAAACAAACAAACAAAAATCAATGAATCCAAGAGCTGGGTTTTGTTAAAGGACAAATAAAACTCATATGTCTTTATCCTCACTAAGAAAAAAACGATAGAGAATGCAAAAAAAAAATCAGAAATGAAATAGGAGACATTATAACTAATATCACAGGAATACAAAGCATCATAAAGACCATGATGAACAGATGCCAAAAAATTGGATAATTTAGAAGAAATGGATAAATTCCTAAAAACATATAACTTACCAAGACAAAATCATGAAGGAATAGAAAACCTAAACAACCAATAATGAATTAGGAGATTGAATCAGTAATCAAAAATCTCCCCACAAAGAAAAATCCAGGACCAGATGTCTTCACCAGTGAATTCTACCAATTATATCAAGAAGAATTAACGCCAATCCTTCTCAAACTCTTCTAAATATTTGAAGAGGAAGGATCATTCCCAAACTCATTTTATAAGGTTAGCGTTACCCCGATAGCCAAGCCAGATAAGGATGCTACAAGAAAAGGAAACTACAGGCTAATATCCCTGAGGAATAGATGTAAAAATACTCAACAAAGTATTAGCAAACTGAACTTAACAGAACATTAAAATGATTGTATACACGATGAAGTGAGCTTTATCCCTGGAATGAAAGGATGGTTCAACATATGCAGGTCAATAAATGTGATACACTATATTAATAGAATGAAAGATAAAAATCATATAATCATCTAAATAGATACAGAAGAAGCATTTGACAAACTACAATATATTTTTATAACAACTCTCAACAAACTGGGTATAGAAGGAATGTATCTCAATATATTAAAGGCCATCTATGAGAAGTCAATAGCTAACATCATACTGAATGGTGAAAGGTGAAAACTTTTCTTCTGAGATCAGGAGCAAGACGAGGGTGTCCACTCTCACTTCTATTCAACATAGTACTGGAACTCCTAGCCAGAGCAATCAGACAAGAAAATGAAATAAAAGACATAAAATCAGAAAGAGTAAAATTGTCTTTGCTTGCAGATGATATGATCTTATATATAGAATATATGTATCTGTGTGTGTGTGTGTGTGTGTGTGTGTGTGTGTGATCTTTTATATGGTATATTCTAAAATCTCCATTAAAAATCTATCAGAACTAATCAGTGAATTCAGTAAAGACGCAGGATAAAACAACATATAGAAATCAGTTGCATTTTTTATACACTAAGAATGAATATCTGAAAAAGAAATAAAGAAAACAATTCCAGTTACAAGAGTAGCAAAACAATAAAATACTTAGAAATAAATTTAACCAAGATGTCAAAAGATCTACACACTGAAAACTATAAGACTTTGATTAAAAAAAAATTGAAGAAGACACAAATAAATGGAAAGATGTTTTGTGCTCATGGATTAGAAGAATTAATATGCTTAAAATGTCCATAGCACCCAAAGCAATCTACAAATTTAGTGCAATCCCTATCAAAATCCCAATGGCATTTTTCATAGAAATAGGAAAAAAAACCACCACAATCTCTTAATTTGTATGGAACCATGAAAGACAGTAGATAGCCAAAGCACTCTTGAGAAAGAAGACAAACGTAGAGGCATCACACTTCCTAATTTCAAATTATACTACAAAGCTATAGTAATCAAAACAGTATAGAACTAGCATAAAGTAGACAAATAGACCAATGGGACAGAATTGAGAGCCCAGATATAAACCTTCACATATACATTAACTAAAATTTGACAAGGGAGCCAAGAACATGTGATGGGAAAAGCAGTCTCTTTAATAAATGGTGTTGGGAAAACTGGGTAAACAAATGCAGAAAAATGAAAGTGGACTCCTATATCACTCACAAAAATTAACTTTAAATGGATTAAAGACTTAAATACAGATATTGATACCATAAAACGCCTAGAAGAAAACAGAAAAGATACTCCTTGACATTGGTCTTGGCAATGATTTTTTTGGATATGACACCAAAAGCACAAGCAACAAAAGCAAAAATTAATACATAGTGTTACATCAAATTAAAAGTCTTCTGCACAACAAAATAATCAACAAAATGAAAAGACAACTATGGATGGAAGTAAATATTTGCAAATCATATATACCTGATAAAGACTTAATGTCTGAAATATATAAGGAACTCATACAACTCTATAGCAACAAACAAACAAACAAACAATCCAATGAAGAAATGAGCAGAAGAATTGAATAGACATTGTTTCAAAGAAGACATACAGATACTCAATGTCACTAATCATCAGAGAAATGCAAATCAAGACCACAACGAGTTATTACCTCACACTTGTTAGAATGGCTATCATCAAAAAGACAAGAGAAAACAAGTATTGGTGAGGAAGTGGAGAAAAGGGAGTCTTTATGTCCTGATGGTTGGAATGTAAATTGACGCAGCCACTATGAAAAACAGTATGGAGGTTCCTCAAAAAATTAAAAATAGAACTATCATATGATCAAAAAATCCCACTTCTGGATATATACCCAAAGGAAATGAAATCAGGATCTTGAAGAGATTTGCACTGCCACATTCACTGCAGTGTTATTCATAATAGCCAAGAAATGGAAACAACCTAAGTGTTTGTCAATGGATGAACAGATGATGTGAGATATATATGATAAAGTACTTTTCAGCCATGGGAAAGAAGGATGTCCTGCCATTTCCATCCATATGGATGGGTCTTAAGAGTGTTATGCTAAGTGAAATAAGTCAGACAGAGAAAGACAAATACTGTATGAAATCACTTATATGTACAATCTGAAAAAGCTATGAAACAGAGAAACAGAGAGTAAAATAGTGGTTGCCAGGGGTTAAGTGATGGTGAAAACGAGGAGATATTAGTCAAATGTACAAACTTCCAGTTTTAAGATGAATAAGTTTTGGAGATCTAATGTAGTGATCTAGCGTAGTGATTTGGAGATCTAGCGTAGTGATTACCATTAACAATACTGTATTATACACTTGAAAATTTGTAAAAGTAGATCTTAAATGTTCTCACCACATACACACAATGGTAATTAGGTGAGGTGATAGAGGTGCTAGCTAACCCTATTGTGGTAATCATTTCAGAATATATGTGTATTAAATCAATATGCTATTCCCCTTAAACTTACCCAAAGTTATATGTCAATTTTATCTCAATAAAGCTGGAAAAAATTAAAATTAAAAGTCCTTATCTTTTAGAGATATATACTAATATATTCACAAATGAAATGATAGACTATCTTGGATGTCTTTCAAAATAATTTGAGGAAAGGAAAAGTAGGTGGGGTTAAAATGAAATAACATTGGCTATGAATTAATAATGATTAAAATTGGTTGATGGATACCTCAGAGTTTATTACACTATTCTACCTACTTTTGTTCATATGTTTAAAATTTTCCAAAATCAAAAGTTTCCTTTAATAAAGTCATCAGGTGAGCTAAGATCAGGAAAAAATACAAAGAAGTCATAATCAGTGATGTGTTGGTAAATTTTTACCTAACAGGTGAGAAGATAAAGGACCTGATTTATAGTTTTTGCTGATTTCCGTGATGGGGAAGAGCATTATGGACAAAATCAGCTCTTATAACCTTACATGAGCAGTCCCAAACTAATGTTTTCTTACTAGATTCCCTATATCTTTGGGACATTAGAGGCATAGGAAGTCAATCTGTTAGAAAAAAGTAACTGTATACAGAAAGGATGATTAACAATTCTAGAAATTACTTCTTATTCTTTCTCCTCCTGCCTACATGAATTTTCTTTATCAGTGGAGCTTACCTTTTTGGGTGACCGATCTCATTAATTTATTTTTTTGACAGGGATCTTTCTAAAAGGCATTTTTAAACAGAAACTTCCTCAACATACAGTTATATTTTAGGTTAAACACACAAAATAAAAATTCACACTGCTTTAATATAACAGAATTATTCTTATAAACAGTCATTATTAGAGGTGCCCTCAGAGACAGTTCAGATCTGTAAGGGAATTTGTCTCTACAGAATGATCCTAGGTTGATATTTGCTTTCTTTGTGTTTTATTTTTGTAGCATCTCTTTCAGTCCCTGATATCAGGCTGTCAGCTGTCACTTCTTATTTCTAATCTATTGTGAACTTGATTAACAAATATATGGTGGTCCTCAAGTTTTGTTATGTTTGACATTTCTACAATTATTATCTTCCATCAATATCCATTGGCTGTATGCTTACTCTGGACTTTTGTACCTCAGGCAATGAATGACTATTTCTACATGGTAATATCACCTACTAAGAGAGAACTGAGTTTCTGCCACATTGACATCGTTGTATGGTAGGGTTTATTCAATTCTTTGAATATTTTATTGTAGTTTGCACTTACAATTTCATTTAGTTATCTGAAAATGGAGACGTGAAAATGCTGATGTTAGTGATAAGATGTGTAGACTTCATAAGTGAAATTTAAGAGATAAAAAGATGCAAATCATTAAGCATGTTTAAGAGAGGGAATCTTTGGTTTCTGTTGGCTACTTCAAGGAGTTAAGGCACTCAATTGTGAAGGAAATGAATAAAATTAAAATTATATGTGAAATGCTAGAAATTGCAACACTAAAATTTTTGTCCACATTTATATTTTTAGCTCTCTGAGACTGGAAATCTCCTTATAACAGTTCATGTGTTTAAATGTTACACATTTAACTTATACACATGTTTTGAAGATTGCATTAAGTATAAAAGTGTTGTGTTTCCTACATGTATTGCCAAGGCTGCCTGAGTTGTATCTACAGGCTACTGCTAAAGCAACAACTCTCTCTGGAGTCCTAGAATTGTTCCCTGTGCTTGCTCCTTCATCCTTAGGGGTGATAAGAAGTCCCCACTATTGCTAGCCCGAGGATTTTTCACCATCTTTGATTGGTCTCCACACACCCTCTTCACACCTTTGTGAATATTCTCCTCATTACTTTCTCCTTAATTCTTGTTTTGAGTGAGCCATCTGTTTCCTTTTGGGACACTCATTGATAAAGCAGGCAAGAGAAGCCTGGAGAAATGAAGTGTCTCTAAAGCCATCTGGAACATGGTCTTAAGCACCCTGACTTACTTACCACCATGATTTTGTAGCAGAATGTGAGGGAAACTATGGCTAAGTTAGAGATGAAGCACAAAATTTCAAATTATTTTAGTGTCATTAGAATTTTGTTTAAAATTAGCATAGTAATTTTCATTCATGTCAATAAGAATGGACAAACTGAGGATGGTGTATTTCTCATCCAGATATTTAATTTCATTCCTAGTTTGCTAAATCTTCATTGAATGTATGAAGATCAACCATTTAAGAGGAATAGCAGAACCTAAAGTTAATTCCATGAAATTAATCTAATCTATGCTTTTTGTCTGACATTCTGGATGACTTTACTATTCCTTATCGCTACATATCTTTTAAATGTGAATAACTTTATCTGAGTCTGGACTAAATTAATTAATAGTTTAAAAGTCTGCTTTTTTTCTCTTCTCCAAAGATACAAGATAATTATGATTGTAGGTTTAAATAAGTTCTAATAATTTTTTAAAATCTGCACTTTTAATACTGTCTCCTTATTACTTGACACTGGACTTTTGTCATGATGAGCTGAGCCCTGGGCCCTGAGAAAAGAAGAGTTACATTTGAAAATAGAACACTGAATTTAAAATATCCCTAAAGCTATTGTTATTGTTAAGGCAAGAGGGAAATTTACTCTTACATACATCTTTTGTAAATCACCATTAGACAGTTGAAACAGCTTCTCCTTACTTCTGCCTTACTTCAGGCCAAAAACAAAAAAATAATTCACTTTATTAGTTTCTTTTATTTCCCAGAGTGGTCATTGCAATGAAACAAGGCCTCCTTAGACAGTCACCCTTAAGCCATTAACTGCCACTCACTTTGGGTTATTTTCTGCTGCCAATAAGTATCAAAAAAGAACATAAGAGTAGAGTAGAAGAGTAGAAGGTGGGGGGAGCGTAGATGATAAAAGAGATGGTTTTCTTCCAAGAGCCACACCCACTCTCTCTGTAGTGCATTGTTGTGATATAAGTCACAATGTGGCCAACAGTCCATTCAAGAGAGCCATAGCTGAGCACAAAAGAGAGAGCACTGGATGTGGCCTTGGAATACTTCGACTGCATGGAAGCCCATTCCACTACCAACTTTATGATCTTGAGCGAGTCATGTAAGTCCTCGAAGCCTCAGTCTCCTCAAATGTGAATTGAAGAGAATACTCTCTGCTCAGCAGACCTCAGAAAACTTTGGTGAGACGCAAATGAGCTAATGTGTATTCTGCATGCTCAAAATTTCTTAACTTAATGTACAAGGTCGGACAATTACGTTCGCAAACTCATCCTAGAAAAAGTGCTATATACCTCATTGCTGAATATCACTATGGTCACCTTCAAAGTACTCCCCTTGGGAAGCTATGCACCTAAGCCAGCACCTGCTCCACCCTTCAAAGCAATTTTGGAACTCCTTTTCTGGAATGGCCATCAGAGCTGTTGTATTACCCTTCATGTCCTGAATGTCATCAAAATGTCTTCAATATTTCCTTTCTCTTCAGGTAAAGAAAGAAGTCATTGGGGGCCAGATCTGGTGAGTAGGGAGGGTGTTCCAATACAGTTATTTGTTTACTGGCTAAAAACTTCCTCACAGACACTGTTCATGAACTTAATTGTCAGACTGTGTACTGTTATTGTGGTTTTGTTTACAAATTCCAAATCAAAGTATTCATCAATCTTCCAATCACCTGCCATCCAATCTTCTGGACTGTTTTTTGAAGAATAATTCCAGACTCAACCAATCAATCAGGCTCTTCTCTCTCTCTCTCTCTCTCTCTCTCTCTCTCTCTCTCTCTCTCTCTCTGTCTCTCTCTCTCTCTGTCACACACACACACACACACACACACACACACACACACACACACACACATCATTTCCCTGAATGGGTGCATAGGGAGGAAGTATTTTTTTTCTGACCTAAGAGATTTTACCTTCAGCTTCAGGCTGCTCTCCAGTCTTCTGAATCACCATCTCAACTCTGGCCCTAAACTGCATCTGCAGAAATTTCCCACTTGATCATCTCATCCAGCCCCCGGTGCAGAATCTCTGGTTTCAATCAGTGCCTTCAAGATTCCCCACTCATCCTTGAAAAACCCTTGTCTTTGAGATCTGGCCCCTCTCCTGGAAGGAGAGGTTCTACTCTCCTGGGGAGGTCTCCTCTGCCCCCTCTCTCACAGAGACCCATTTCTTTGACTGGGTCTTTAGCCCAGAGGACATCAGCTAGAATATTAGCAAATCTGCATATAATTTAAATTCTACTTTTCTCTGCCTCTAGTTTCCTGAACATACCCAGATACCATAGTGCTTTTTGGAGAGCTTGTTACAAACCAATACCCTTAATAATATTACCTCCGTTTGCTCCCGTCTTCTGTTTGCTGAGGCAGCCCATCAGATTGCTTGTTCACAAGACTATAAGACTGCCAAGTCTTAAAATCAGGAAGGGTTGTGCTCTGTTTAGGAGTTGTTGTTTTTGTCTCATGGACACCTGAAATTGCGCAGTTGATCAGCTTTCCCTATTCATTTTTGTGGCAAAAAAATTTAGACCAATTTTTCTCCCACCCCCTATGTTATGGACTGAATCATGTTCCCCCAAGATTCAGACGTTGAAAACTAAACCCCAATACCTCCAATGTGGCTGTATTTGGAGATAACATAAGGTCATTAGGGTAGACCTTAATCTAATCTGACTGGTGCCGTACAAGAGGAGAAGACTAGGACACACTGAGAGTCATGAGGCATGCACATGCACAGAGAAAAGACCACATGACGAGGCAGCAAAAGGGTGCCATCTGCAAGTCAAGGAGAGAGGTCTGAGAGGAAACCAACTTAACTGGCAACTTGACCTTGGACTTCCAACCTATAGAAACAGTTAAGAAAATAATGTTGTTTAAGTGACTCAGAATGTGGTATACTGTTATAGCAGCTATTGCAAATTAATACAAGTTTTGGTTCCAAGAAGTGGGGCACTGTTGTAACAAATACCTATAAAAATGTGGAAGTGAGTTTGTTTCTGACTCATTTTGTTTTGTTTATTAGATTCCACACATAAAGAGAACAAACTGATAGTTGCCAGAGGGGTGAGGGGTGGGGGGATGGGTGGAAAAGGAGAAGGGGATTAAGTACAAACTTCCAATTATAAAATAAGTCACAGGGACATAATGTACAGCACAGGGAATGGAGTCAGCAATATCATATTAACTATGTATGGTGACAGATGGTTATTAGATTTATTGTGGTGAGCACTTTCTAAAGTATTTAAATATTGCATCACTATGTTGTACACATGAAACTAATATTATATTGTATGTCAACTATAATTAAAAATAAATTTAAGAAAGTTAATAATAAAAAATAAACAAAAATGTGGAAGTGGCTTTGAAACTGGACAATGGTAGAAGCTGGAAGAGTTTTGAGGTGCGTATTAGAAAAAGCCAAGATTGTCTTCAAGTGATTATAGGTATACAAATGAACATTGAAGGTGATTGTGGGTTGAGGTCTCAGACAGAAGTGAGGAACATATTTTTGGACACTGGAGGAAAGGCGATCCTTCTTATAAAGTGACAAAGAATTTGGCCGAATTGCAATCTAGTGTGCTGTGGAAGGTAGGATTTATGAGTGATGAACTTGGATATTTAGCTGAGGAGATTTCTAAGTGAAGTATGGCTTGGGTCATACAAAGGTGGCCTGGGTCCTTTTAACTGCTTATAGTAAAATGCAAAAGGATAGAAGGGATTGTTAAGCAAAAAGGAACCAGTACTTGAAGAATTGGAAAATTAACCTATCTATATTGAAAAAAAACAACAAAAAAAAAACCCTTAGAAAGCATATATTGGAGAGAAGACCAAGGATGTTACTGGAAAATCACTCCATAAAGAGACTAAGGGTGTGCCTCATGGATCCAGACAGCCATCTCAGCAGAAGCCAGAAACAGAGATGGGATATACCGGCAGAAACACCCAGGCTGTACTAAAGGCGACAGAGTATTGGACGTGAACTGTAACATCAGCTTTTTCCTAGGTCTCCAGCATGCCGGCCCACCCTGCTGATTTTGGACTTGCCAGCCTCCATTATCATGTCAACCAATTCCTTATAAAAATAAATTATATATATTTGAATATACATATATGAATATATATATTTGAATATATATATGTGTGTGTGTATATATATGTATGTATGTATGTAGTATTTCTTTTCTCTGGAGAACCTTGACTAAAACACCCCATCCTTAGCAAGTATTGGGATCTATATGGAGCATATTTTATCCTGGCCTGATTCCTGTTTTATGTTTTTGGTATGTTCATATCTTTGTTTTATTTTATTCTTTCTCATCTCCATTTAACTTACTGTACTCTATGTAATTTTGTGAGCCAATTTATATCCTCTGGAATAAGAAGGTTATAAGCAAATCATAAACAAAGTGCCCTTGGACATTGTCACGCTTTTTCTCAGGTTTCTAGTCTTCACTGCAATGCATAGATAATGCCAGGAACTCTGGCATATGTGAAGGAAGTTTGTGAAACTTCTACGTTTTTTATGAGATGAATTTGGACTCTATATCAAATGTTCTAATGTCATCTTTACATGACCTTATTATTCCTCCTACATTTTATCCTTACTGCTTTATTTTTATTAAAAGGTTAATACTGGGTGCAAGACAAAGACTCTAAAGCATTATGTTAGGAACTGGCTTCTAATTGCCATTATTTATAGGAAAATCAAAGTTAGGCCTTTTCATAAGAAATATAAGAAGTCATTGTTGTGAGAGTTGCAAAGTTAGTGAGAGATTCCTCAGTAGGAGAAATAAGAAAGAGGAAGGGTATGAGAAAGAGAGGTTTTTTAGGGAGGTTTGCGGGGAAGTGAAGTTCACCGGCCCCGTGTGTATGTTGAGAGGCTTAAGCTCTGCTTAATCACAGGGGGGACACTCAGTGACAGCTCTCCTTACGGACAAGTCTAGTTGTCAAACTGGCTGATGCAGGCTACCTCATATCAGCATTTGTGAATGGCGTACACATAATGGGTTGTTACATAAATTTATTCCCAAGATACTTGCGGAGTAATATAAAAATAATCCTCTGGGCATCAACTATCGTTGTTTGTTAATAACAGCCCAGCCATTAGAGTATTCTGAAAAAAATTACTAAGGCATATGGTGTGAAAAAGATTGCCTTCTTTAAAAAATCAAATTGGATCACAGAAATATTCTGATAATTTACTCTTAGCAAAAAAAATAAATAAATAAAAGGCAGGTTGGCTACTGCTGTAAACTTCAAAATAATTTTGTCTTAAACCAGAGGTGATTTCTAAATGGGGCAATGGGATAGGGTAGCCATACCCAAGTATGTTTCGTGAAGGTGCTGTGCTTTCTTTTACCAATATTTCTCTAGAATTTTCAACCTCATTGTATGTGATAATTCCTACCTGACTGTATTATACTAAACCATGTTCTTTTCTTGCCTCCAGCTGTGGTAATGGGAAATAAACAAGGCTGATATTTACAACTCCATTTTCTTACTTACTGAAATATTCTGTGATTTTGTTCCCTGATTGGATTCACACAATTACTGGTTTGTTATTCTCCAAGCTATTGAGCTAAGGTTATAACGAGATCAGAATTCAACAGCCAGAGTTGCTCACTGGAACGATATATCCTTGTGGCAGGCATAATTCCCACATTATCATCATTGATTTCCAGTAGCAAAGGGCAACCTAATTTTTGGATTTCAGAGTTCACTTACATATGTTTATCACACTTAATGCAGAAGACTTATTTGAAAAATAATTACAGGGGAATAAAAGAATATTTGTTCATGCATGTGTCATACAAATTGCCCCTTAGAATGTTTTTGCTTCTTCCAAAAATTGGGAAACTATATGAATCTCCACATATTTAATTCTGAGGCTCTGGTATGATAATTTTAGGCAAAGCGATGATTTGGCACTAATGTAGAGTTTTAACATATACAATTATGTCATCCTGTATTTCATATGCAGAAAACTTTTGTGTAAAGTGCTATAGATGAGAGCCTGTTATATATGCAAAGATGGATCTTGTTACATTGGTAGCAAAAGGGTGCTATTCTTCAAACTTGTTATTTATTTTGGTGTTCAGACAGACACTAAAAGAGTTAATATTGCTGAAATATATATGTGTCTCTTCTCTGCCAGCAGATCCCCACTAAAATCTGGGAAGAAATAAATTTAGAGCTAAATTACAAATAGAAACAAAGCTGAGTTGCAATCTCCATGACCCACAGAATTGTCAAATCTTGTTGTTTGGTACACTAGACTCTGGAGAACATGGTGCACTTTTGTTGGTGTTACTAGGCTGGCTTTGTTCAAGGATTCTGAGAAACTGTCCAGTGTTCTTTGAAGTACTGAGTGGCATCAGTTCATCTCAAAGATCACTTGTGTCTAGTGGCAAAAGGGCTAGAAGTCAACGTCTGATATATGCAACTTTAAACTTGCAATAGAAGAGAATTGTATTCATTCTGGGGCTCACCTTGGGGTATATAAATGCTCTCATACGCTCTTGAATCGCTATGATCTTTATAATGTCTTCAGTGACTAGACCGAGAAACCAGAAAAATGCTACAGAAAACACTTAGAACCCACCTTTTTACTTTATTTAGTGTGCCGTCAGTATGATCTCTGAAGTGCCTTTAATGCACTATCAAGCACTATCTCATGAATTTAGAGTCCTCACCCCTTCTTTAAAGCTGCCATGACATGGGTCCTTCTTGCCCAATTCTTCTTAGCCCCATCCCTTATTTCCACAAGTCCCACAATTAAAATTTATATTTTACGCCATTGTTTTCCACAAAGTTCAAGGTTTAAAAAATCTATTTTATATTCTTCAGTAAAAATACCACCATTAACAATGGTTTTGTCATATACGCACAGTAAAGTCTCCTAAAAATCAGTATTTGCCCAAATGCAAGACATTGAAAACCATAATTTCTGGGTTGGTGGCATTCCCTTCAGCTCTCAAAGTTTGAATTTGTTGCTCACTCTGCATTTTCAAAGCTTTTAGTTCAGTTGCCAACAAAAATGCATTGGAAAAATAAATCTTCTTTATAAGTCCCCTTAGGCTTCATCATGAGTCACTTGTATCATAACCAAATTTCCCTGAGAGTGTATTTTTTCACTGTTATTGGGAAACATAGATAAAATAAGAAATTGGAGAGGGAAATCAAAATACTTAAAATTAGTTTTACAAAATGCATTTCCAAAAATTTGCCAGAAGCATCAGTTCTTCACTCTCCAATTTTATAAGAAAGAATAGATTTAGTGTATCCTTCACCCGGCATTCGTAATTTAAAGGTATTATTAACAGTATTGTTTTCTACATCAGACTTTCTGCCATCCAAATTCTTTATTTTGTATTCATTGTAGGATGATGTGTATCCTGGCTGAAGAAGATTTAGAATCTGCAATTATCATTTATACTGGAAAATTTGGTCTATACTTGTGAGATTGACAAGTAACTGTATGAATAAACATCTCCTCAGGGCAGGAACTGTATTTTATTTGTAACTGTATCCCTATCCCTAACTTTTAGCCCAGTACCAGACACACAGTAAGCCTTCAATAGATATTTGTTAAATGAGTGAATCAGTTGTTTTTATTTACAAATGTATCTTAGACCTCTTAACCTAATTATTAGTTCTATCCTCTTACTTGAGCTACATATATTTATATTTTTCCTCCAAGACTGCATACAAATTTGTCATTTTTTTTATTTGGAGTTAAATACAAATGTCGAAAAATTCTTGGAAAACATAGTTTTAAAGGAAGTCTTTTCCTCAGGCAATTTTCCCAAGTCTTTATAGTAAAAGTCCTCATCCAAATTACCAGACCTTTTCTAAACCCTGACATGGCACTTTCCCGTGTCAATTTTCATGCCTCATCATGGGAACAGGATGGGTGATGTTACATTAAAGGATTTTCTGTTAATTCACAACCTTTGAGAGGATCCCAAATATAGTGATATTATCACTAAAATTTCGCTTTTTGATCTACAGCACATTTTACAATGGATCTGCACAGAATAAAAACAAGCATTAAGATCAGGTCCTTTTGTATTAAAAAAATAAATAAATAAATAAAAAGTTCAACTAAGATAATCTAACATTTTCCTCTGGATCAATGACAGCCAAATGCAAAGTATGGCAGTTAGATGTGTCAAATTGTCAAAGAACAGGATATATTAACACTAAGAATAGTGAGATAGAATCATGGAAAGCTCAAATTGCTTCAATAAGGAAAGGTATTTAGATATTAACAAACAAACAAAAACACGGTTGGGTAACAAAGACTTTAAGGCTGACTTTTTTATTTTTATTTTTACTTTCAGGTATTAGATTCCCTGAGTAACAAAACTAATATCTTATTAATATGAAACCACTAATGCCATAATGAGTGTTATGAAGTATTAAAATCATTATCCACTGAGCTAATGCTTGATAATCACTAAGCTGAGTGAATGCTTCAGTCTAAATCAACAGTGTGCTCAGTACATCCATTTGGGAAGATTGGTCCCAAGTGGTTAGGGCCTATTTTTATTGCATGTTGCCATGACAAAGCCCCCAAATAGGCAGAAATTACTATCTTTAGTTTATCTCTTAAGGAAATGATATGCAAAAAGCATCATCCATTCACCAGCGCTTCACAGCACCAGAAGAAAACTAAAATTCAGTTAGGATGGTTGTTTAGTTCAAGACAATGGGTGGATTATTATTTTTCTTTGTGTATCAGTCTTGCAGCTATGTAGACCGTTTAAGGCACACGGCTGCTGCTTGAATTCAGAAATTAGATAACAGCCATGCAAGCCCACAGAAAGTCTTAGTCCTGTGTCCACATGAAGCATAATTAATGACTTTTATTATTACTAACACCATTGATATTGCTCAGCAGCAATATCAAGTTCTCTTTCAAGTCAGTAGAAGAGTCATCTAAGAATCAGATCAGCCCTGTCTTACTGGTGCTTCCATCTCTCTTCGTAAAATGATCCTTTGCTCCTCTTTCAGCCCTGAAATTCTGGACCCAGAAAATCAGCAAGTAAGGGAAAACTGTGACCTTTGAATTTAGTAAGTTTTGACTGTAT
Organism: Rhinolophus hipposideros; assembly: GCF_964194185.1. Classification (NCBI taxonomy): domain Eukaryota; kingdom Metazoa; phylum Chordata; class Mammalia; order Chiroptera; family Rhinolophidae; genus Rhinolophus; species Rhinolophus hipposideros. Next base: position 63,754,233 of record NC_138048.1, read on the forward strand.
GCAAATTACAGAGGACATCAATTGCTCCCTGATACTTTCTTAAAAATAATAAATATACATATATATATGTATACATGTGTATACACCAACACACACACACAAACACACATGTGTATATTTACAATGTTAAAAGTGGCTTAATAAAAAGTGATTTAATGTTCTTACTCTTATACTCAGAAGTAATATCATAATTTATAATTAATTATTTTTAAAAATTCTAATCCATTTAAACTTTTAAAAGAGTACCATTAAAAAATTAAAGGTGAACTTTTATTTTGAGATCATTTATGCTGCAATAAAAATGTGCATGTTTCTCCCCATCTTCTATTCAAGAGCCCTAATTTAAAACTGTGTCAGATTATAGCAGGAGAATGACATAATTGAATCAGTAATCTGGGAAAGTTCAGGCCAAAGTTGCTTTTCTCTCAATTGTTCAAACTCATCCCAGTATTTATGTATTTCAGCTAGAAAAACCTATTTTCGTTATTATCATATATCACAGAGCCTCAAAAAATGCATATAGATGAAATGTATAAATTCATTAGGTATTTTTGAATTCTCTTCAGAGAAACCGTAAGTCAGACAATGTATATTAATCAGAAATTGGTGCTTCATTCTCACAGTGGATGAGCATTTGGTCATAAAACAAATTCTATAATTGTAAACATTTGAATTTTGTTTTATTTTGTTTTGTTTTTTTCAGTAGAATGTATTTTCTGCAAATGCTCAGAATTCAGAACTGAGAAGAAGGCTAAGCTCCTTGTTGAATAGTTCCAAGTATTGGATTAGTAGGTAAAATGAGAATCACACTTTCAATAACTGTTGAGCATGTGGGAACACGTGGATACATCCCAAGGCTTTGACTGATGTAGGTTTTACCACTTCCTTTCACAGTGTAATTTCATATTTTTGACACGAGAAAAATAAACCCCTAACAAAAAGCATTTGCTTTTAAGCAAATCCAGTCTATTTTCAGAGATTTGTGCTGGTCTCTGACATTTGACTTACTATATAAATAACAACTTTGGTTAATTTCCTTCTCCCTCCAAGATTCTGCCACAAAGCTCACAAATTCTGAAGGCGTTTGAATGTGTTGTAATATAACATCTTTAGCTGCCAACCTAGATTTAACCCAGTGCATATTTTGTACAAACTGGCTGAAAGCACATGGCTCGTGGCACCCAATATGTTGACATTTTTTTCTTCCTCCCTCCCTCCTTTCCTTTCTTGCTCTTTTCCTTCCTTCTTTCCTTCCTTCCTGCCTCCCTCCTTCTGTCCCTCCCTTCCTTCCTCTCCTCCCTCTGCCTTTTTCTTTTTTACAACACAGTAAAAGGTCACTAATACTGTCTAGACTTTTGTCATAATAGTCTACACTTTTATGAAACAACTGTTACATTAACTGAAACAAATGTTACATTAAAGTACTGGGTCCAGTAGTATTCACTTTAACGTCTGATTTTTCTATTTCTGGCACTCAGCCGTTATGTGAATGATTTTAAATAAACATATGCTTTTTATACTTTCTTTTTTTGCAAGGTGACTTTGGGCCCATTTGAACCTGCTGGATTCAAATATCCTTGGAAGGAATATATGAATTTATTTTTCAGATGGAGTCTAGCTAACCAGTTGGAGGAGAATGGGACTGAGACTCCCTGCCTGGATGTTTCATTCAGGGACGGGAAATTTGAGGACTTTGCGCAGAGAATAGAGGGCCTGGCCCATAGGTAATGATGTGGAGGAACTAAACACAGAAGGCCGACCCCTGGCACTTTTTCAGTCACCTCAGTCACTTAGTGGCTCTAGCAGTATCTCTATTTTGCTCACATTGTTTATTTTGTTAGTTACCATTTTCACATTGTCTGGTTTCACACATCCACCACCATTCAAGATAATCTCAACAGTTAGCAAGAAGCCCAGGGGACTGATGAACCTGTCTAAAGGTCTTCAAGGGTAGGTGGGCCTGAGTAAAGATCAGAGTCACTTGTTCCCATCCTGGAGTTTTAAGTGGCGCTTATGTAATTTTATCATATAAAAGAAAAGAGATTCATCTAGGAATTTAATATGTTTTCAACCACGCATCCCACCTGGGCTGCAGTGTCAGTTCCTAGGAATTGCAGTACCATGCATTATGCTGTATGTCTTATAATTAGGGTGACCAGTATTGTCAGACAGTTCCAATTCAAAATATTTTATTATGTGTATCGTAAATACATTTATGATTAACATTTCAAAACACACAAAAGATAGACACACTTTAGCTCTTTAAATTGAATCTCAAGTCCTCTCCCTGAGAAACAACTGAGGGCTTGTGTCCAGTCCTTCTGTGGGGTACTGCAATTCCCCATGGGACAAGAAAGGCCAGATAGAACTGAGATGATCACATAGTAGTTAAGGGCGTCATAAAAGCATCTTAGAGTTGGGTAGACTAGGGTTAAAATTCTCACCTTTCCATTTACTATTGCGTGAACTTGGCTTTCTGTTTACTCTCTGAGACTTAGTTTGTCCATCTGTTTATTAGGACTACCTACCCCTGCCTTACAGACATCAGATAAGAAAATAAATGTAAAAAACATAGTCAATGCAAACTTATAGCTATACTTTATTTGCTGGAATGAAATAATTTCAAATTTATGAAGAACTTAAAAGACCTATTCACCAAATATGATAGAGTTTTTCAGGCAGCTTTATGTAACCTCACTACAAATATGGAGCCCCTTCCCAACTCCATCCCCACCTGCTACCAGCTTATTCAGGTGAAATTCAGGTGAAATACCACCTGATTCAGAAGAAATTAACTGTTGTAACCCCATTTAGCCCTCTGCCCTTTCTATACGAATGCTAACAAAAGTGCCCATTTTTCAAAACACGAGAGTTGAACTAGGGGTGTGTTCAGCGGTGGTTGGCAGTCTCAGAAATAATATTCTGTTTCTCTAGGGGGTTAAATCCTTAATATCCTAATAATCCCTCTTCCCCCACACATACAATCTTGTAAACTAATCCCAAGCCCTAGTGGTTACAGACATATCCTATCTAAAACTCTTTATGAATTCAGATCAAGGCTGCTAGAATCACCCCACACTGAAATCAGGTCCATGGATGCCTTCCGTGCTGAAGCAAAGCCTTTACAGAGTGTTTCAATAGCTGGAGTGCTCACTGTCATGCTTGTTAGCGTCTTGCTCCAGTACACAGAAAAATTGATTCTTTTAGCAGGTCAAATTATTTTTGTATTTTTCTTTTTTCATGCACAGTAACTCCATTCTTTTACCTGGTCAGTTCCTTTAAGAAAGATTCAGTTAGGAGAGCTGCATTTGATTATCTTCTGCTACCAATGTATGGTGCAAAGACAATTTCATTCTTAAGGAGGGAATCATTTAAGTGTGACCTATTGTGTTAGTCTGGATGCTTTTCATACTAAGAGAGTTAAAGAGGTCTTTCATTTGTCTAAACCACATTGATAATTTACATTGAACTTGAAGTGCCCACTGCTTTTTCCAATCAGCTCAACTATTCCCACATCTTCTAGGGGGAATTTTAAATAACACAAAGTCTTTAGTTAATGTCTCTAAAAAGGATGCCTAGTCTAATACAATAGCTCATAAGAAGATTGTCACATGGCTAAAATGACTTCACAAAATTATGCACTTGTTCCCTGAAAAATATTCCTAAATGAGACTCTTAGAACTTAACTCCAGCACTGGTTTGTGTTCATACATTAACAGTATTATTGAGGTTGTCCAAATACACAGTAGCAGTACAATCCCAGAATTATAGAGTATAGGTTTGAGGCAATACTCCAGTCTCTCGCTGAATAAACTTGTTATTGCTAACTCAACAAGAGAACCATAAAACCCCTGGGGAAAAAGAATGCTAGAGATGCAATTGATAATAAAGGTACAACCCACCTGCCAACAGCCCGTAACTGGCTGTTTGAAATGTAGAAAGTGAGCAGAAAGAGGTAAAAATATGTGATAATTAATTACATAATAAATAAATATCACATAACAAATAATAAAAATAACCAGCATTTATTGAGCGCTTACTATGAAAACTGGTTTATCAATATTATCTTATTAAATCCTCAACATGCCTAGGAAGTAAGCCCTATTTTTATTTATTTCCCATTGGAAAGTCAGTCTAAGAGAGATTTGAATTGCCCAAAGTTCTAAACATAGAAAGTAGCGAAGCTGAGATTCAGGCCCATTTGATGTCAATGTCCATGGCTCTAACTGCCAACCTTCTAAAGAGTGTCAGCTCTGGGATCTATGGAGCAATAACCCAGGCTTCTGTTTGCAATCACGGACAGCAGTGGGCTAGATCAAACGTGGCCCAAGACTGCCCTAAGTCGTACACCTCATAACTACAATGAGGTTTCATCCGGCATGATCCTGAAGCAATTTGTAAAGTATGTTTCTTGGCCAAGTAGCACCTTGTCCCATTGTGCTCCACAGTGATTTTCCATAGTGCATTCCTTTGATTTAGATCATCCATTATAACTGAGATTAACATGAAAAACATATTTAAAACAAAACTGTTTGGGGGAGTTTGCGGGCTTTTGGGTTTCTTTTTAAAGCTTCTGTGAGCCCAAAGCCTACCTTTTGCCAGCTGTTCAGGTGTTGTATTATATTATCATTCAGCTTGTTCTGATACAGGTGGGGTAAATGGGAAGGATACACATTCACAAGGGACCCTGAAATGTCTTGTGCTTTCATTGATCCTTTTGTGAAACCTTTTCACGCAAAGGATACTTCTGCTAGACTTCAGACAAAAGGATTCTGAGTCAGGACTTGATAGAGATACTTCAATTTACCTTTTAATATCACCCAAAACTAAGCGTGGCCTATTTCTCTCCAGGTCTATGCTTACTTAGCAAGACTGAGACTTAACAGAACTGCCTCTATTGCTCTGATTCAAAAATAACAAAACAATTCAAGCAAGTGCCTGGCTTTAAAAAATTAACTAGAAAATAACCCCCAAACCAACATCACTATGGTAAGCCTGCCCTGTGTGTAATGATTCCATCAGCTCTGAAAAATTTTTAAATGTACTGAGAGAGATAAAAATCTGGATAAGAGGCTGGCCCTGAATAAATAGGCAAGGACGCCTATCATGGAGTTTAATTTCCAATGTTCATCTCCTACTCCCCTTCATCCAGTCCTCAGCTGGCTCCATGAAGACCCAAAAGGGAAGTGAGAAGAACAGAAAAGACTACATTGTTTTCTCCTCAGGGCTTGATCTATTTTTGGCAAATACTAAGGCTGGCAACATTGTGGGGGGCCAGGGTATAGATTGGGGGGTTGTGGATACTCAGATATTGCGTAAGCCATGTTTCCTTTAGGTGCCACCTCTCTGACTGACAGGCCAATACATGATTTTGCGTCAATGAGAAGCATAATGAGCACACTATAATTCTAGTGTATAAGACCATGACTAACACCCTGCACTACAGGCAAGTTGTGCCCTTTGAGCTTTCACAACATACATGTTGGTGTCTTGTGGATTCAGTCTAGGAACTCTACAAATCTCTACAGTAGAGAGCCCTGTTCCAGTGAGGTCTGAGCTCCCATCACGTGGCTGTGTCCAGCCTGTCCTTCAGATCTCACCTGAAGAGTCAAATCCTGAGAGGGGCATTTCATAGTCCCCCAATTAGCTTCAGTGCCCAGTTTTATCCTGTCAGAGGATGCTGTTTTTTTCTTACATGGACACATAACACAATTTCATAATTATTAATTGTTTGTTCTTTTACTTCGTATAGTCTTTTTTCTACCAGAAGGTAGGGTCTTAAGTCAGAGCCATGTTCATCTTGTTCAGTACTGTTTTCCAGGGCTGGGGATATGGCTAGTGCTCAGTAACTATTTTCTCCATAGTAAGTTCAAAATAATATTTATAATGATACACTATACGTGAATGCTCTTTCATGTCTAGTTTTTATATCTGCTATGTCATGTGATTCTCACAATAGTAGTAGGAGACAAGCTGGACAAATATTACCTTAAGTTTATGCATACAGAAACTAAGTGGGGTAATCAGACTCCTGGTATCCCTCCCTCCTCCCGGTCTAGTCTGCTCCTACATCGAACAGTATTAACATGTATAACCGACAGGATAATGCCAAAATGATCAGTGTAACTTCCAAGCCTAGATTATGGAAGACTTTGAGTCTTCTTGGATCATTCACACTAGGAGAAACCAACTGTCACATCGTGAGGACACTCAAGCAGCCCCGTGAAGCTGAGAACAACTGAGGCTACCTGCCACCAGCCCAGGCTACCATAGAAGCCATGTAAGTGAACACTCTTGGAAGCAGATTTTCTAACCCAATCAAGCCTTTGGATGACTGCAGTCCTGGCCAACATCGTGGTTACAACCTCATAGAGACCCTAAGCCAGAACCACTCAGATAAACTATTCCTGAATTCTTGAATTACAGACATTGAGATAATAAATGTGTATTGTTTTAAGCTGCTAAATTGTGGGGCAATTTGTTATGTAACAATAGATTATTAATTTTCCAAGACTCAGAAAGAAGTGACAATTCTAATCTTCTCTCTCATCTTTCCCCTTCTTTATTACCAACCTCAGCCTTCCTGCCTTTGACCAAAGAAACTTAGGGTATGTAGTACGTAATAAATATAGATCAGAATATAATGTACAATGTGTGGTCAATATTATCCAAGTTTTCTCTCATTCTCTTATAGTAGGTAAATAATTACCGTATACATTATCTTGAAGAAAAAAACTAAAGGAAGCTACTCAAGAAAGTAGGCAGTTTACTTCTGTCAAAGCCCAACTTCCCAATCTTTGTCAAGATCACAGCTTCTGGGTCAAGCCTACATGTTTCGGGGAATCCTCCAAAATGTTTTACCATAAAACAGTTATAAATCTATTTAGAGGCATTGATAGTGGGAAGGCAAGGAGTGCTGTGAAAGCTGGAGAGATACAATTTTAATTTGCAACCTTTTAAGGACCACATACCCTCATTGGAGCTGATTCAAATATCCTTTGAGTATTTACATAATAAGAGTCTGAACAAAGTCATATTTATTAATTAATGTGCTTTACAACACTAAATCTGAATTTGCCTCACAACACACAAGATAATCTATCACTACACATATTTGAATGTATACTGCTAGTAAAATTATCTCACCACTTCCTCCCTGACTCTGCTCTCTGACACCAGCAGAACGGCTCACATGCAGTCCTTAAAAGTAAATCCCCTTAAGATCACTTGATCTTCCCCCTTTCCTTCTCTCCATGCCCTCCCTGCATGAATTTCCCTCATGACAGTGCCCAAAAGTAGTCACCTGGGCGCAGCTTGTACTCTCCCATCTGCCTAGAAGAGAAGATGGCCAAATTGTGTGGGCTTATGAAGAATAGCTCTAGAGTGATTCCCCAATGGTAATGGCTAAGAAGCATGGGATTTTTATACTGTTTCTGTCTTTATCACAGCCATACTTGTCCCTGATGAGAGGTAAATTATATCGAAGGCATGACTTTACTCTTTAAAATGCCATGCTCATTCTATCCTAGTAACAGGGTCTATGCTGGAAGAGAAAGAGAAAAAGAGAGAGGCAGAAGGGGAGGGTGCCTTAAGGGCCCTGGTTACCATGTCTAACTTCACTCCATCAGGCCATTTCACCCGTACCCCCATGAATTCCAGATACCTTTTGCACAAGCTCCAGCGTGGCTATGAGAAGAATTCCAACTTCATCATGTATAAACTATGTGATCTGAGAAATATTATGTAATTTTTCTGAACCTCAGTTTCTCATATACAGGCATGTTTATCCTGTTTACCTCACAGGGTCTTGTGGAGATTAAACAAGATTTTGCATGTGAACGAATTTTTTAAATGAGAGGTATATGTATGAAATATATTGCAGCAGTTGAGTATCTCAATGAGGTTCTTAGCAAGAATTATTAGTGAATAAGTTGTAGACTCCATTGCAATAATCATTGCTGTCCTAATGTGCCCTAATTATGACCCTTTAGAACTACCCATCTTTAGTTTGTGAAAGAGATTTCAAGATAGATAGATAGATAGATAGATAGATAGATAGATAGATAGATAGATAGATAGATAGATGATGGATGGATGGATGGATGGGTGGATGGATGGGTGGATGGATGGATAGATAGATACATAGATAGATACATAGATAGATTCAATATCCAACATTTCAAGAGGTGTCATAACTTCAATTCTGGTGAGATATATAAACAGTAAACTAAATATATGAGGAAACTATGTTAGATGTTTTAAAGTAAAATATGTTAGATGGTGAGAAGTGCTATGGATAAAAGTAGATCAGAGAAGGTATACAGGGAATGTAGGGTTAGGATGGAAATATGTACCAGTTGTCAAGGCAGTTTCACTAAAAGGTGACAATTGAAAAAATAAGGAACCTTTCTGAATTTGTATGTTATTCACTTATGTATTGAGCAAGCATTTATTAAATGCTTTCTATATGCCAATTAGTGCTCTATGTTCTAGGAAGAATAAAAATAAGTAAGTCAACAAGGGAAAATGTGTTGACCTAAGTAACATTGAAAAATGGTGTTTTGACTTGACTGGAAACTGTAAGACTAAAGACAAATGAAACTATACTGTTTACTCTACTCTAGTTGATAACTTTCTCATGGGGGTATTGGTTAGCAACTCTGAAATTGATGTATATGTATACTAAGATTAAATAAACAAGTAAATGGTTGACGCATGATGGGAGCCGTATTTCTCACAGTTGGAGTAAGAGGTTATACATAAACAAGAAGGGAATGAACCATGTGGTACTGGATTAGATTCACAGACATCAGTGTGAACTCATCTTTTGCTTATATAGATACAGACAAATATATAGAGAAAATAGTTATAGATATTGTGTATATATAGAGAAAATAGTTATAGATATTGTGTATATATGGGTTGTAGAGACACAAATATTTCCTAGTTCTGTCCACTGAGAGGACCTAGAAGCGATGACACCTCAGGAACAATGAGCACAATAGTGCTCAGATCTTGATTTCTAATAACACTTTCTAATAAAAAGAACCAGAGTTCTTTGAAGAAATGACTGATTCTAGGGCTGGGGCAGGAAATATACAAGATGAGCCTGGAGCATCTTGTAATGACAAAAGGTGAGGAAATAATTAAAAGACAAATGATTGGGGGCATATCAGTGACACACAGGAACCAACCTGAAAGACTTTCAATGGCTCAAGCTGTAACAATTTGAGTAATAAAATAAATAACATCATATTAGATTATAACCCAAAGTATAAAATAAATATCAAGGAGTCCATACTGATGTAAATAATGGAATAAATAAATGGATGAGGGAGAAGGGACAAATCCCACACAGAAGAATCACAAATAATTTATGGAGATACTTCCTCCTCAAAGAGGTGGAAATGATCTCCACTCTATCCCCCACACACACCTTGAATGTGGGTGAACTGTGCTTAGTAATTTACCTCCAAAGAGTAGAATATGTAAGGCAGAGGCAGTAACCTTACAGTGAAGAACCCTATCAAACACTACTTCAGCCAGTTGAATGTTGTCCGTGATAGTCATGTTAACAGAATATACCCTTGGTATGGTATGATGAGAAAACACTTCACCCCTGAGATTTTCCTCCCCAAAACACATTTACTCCAGTATAACCATGAGAAAATATCAGGCAAACCCAGGTTGAAGGACTTTCTATAAAATACCTGACCAATACTTCTTAAATCTGTAAAGGTCATCAAAAGTTATGGAAGCCTGAAAAATTACCACAGACCAAAGGAGTCTAAGGAGACATGTAATGTAATGTGTATCCTAGATGGAATCCTAGGACAAAAAGAGAACATTAAGTAAAAACTAACGAAATCCAAAGAAAGTGCAGTGTTTGGTTAATAATCATGTACTAATGTCAGTACCTTAGTGGTGGCAAATGTGTTATAATAATTAATTTTCAAATTGGGATTATTTGATGCAGAATATGCAAGAACTGTCTGTACTATCTTTGCCATGTTTCTGTAAATCTAAAACTATTTTAAAATGGGCAGGCCCGGTGGCTCAGGTGGTTAGAGCTCCATGCTCCTAACTCCAAAAGCTGCTGGTTTGATTCCCACATGGGCCAGTGGGCTCTCAACCACAAGGTTGCCGGTTCAATTCCTTGAGTCCCGCAAGGGATGGTGGGCTCTGCCCCCTGCAACTAAGAACATTGAACATGGCACCTTGAGCTGAGCTGCCTCCGGGATGGCTCAGTTGGTTGGAGCCCAGGCTCTCAACAACAAGGTTGCCAGTTCCATTCCTCAATTCCCACAAGGGATGGTGGTCTGCGCACCCTGCAACTAGTAACGGCAACTGGACCTGGAGCTGAGCAGCTCCTCCACAACTAAGACTCAAAGGACAACAACTTGAAGCTGAACAGCACCCTCCACAACTAAGATTGAAAGGACAACAACTTGACTTGGAAAAAAGTCCTGGAAGTACACACTGTTCCCCAATAAAGTCTTGTTCCCCTTCCCCAATAAAATCTTAAAAAAATAAAAATAAAACTATTCTAAAATGGAAAGACTATCTAAATTTAATTTAAAAAATGAATGTCAGACACTGTACTTCTCCTTATGGAGTTGACCCTAGTCAAATTGTCACAAAAATGTTTCCCTACAGACTGTGGTAAGTGGCATTGAGGATAAGTACAGGGGCCATGGAAGTATTAACTGGTGGTGGGGAGACAGAATCCATCTATTAGGGTGGGAAGCAACTCTGAAAAAGGCTATGCTATCTCAGGAGGTGTAAGAGCTTGGAGATGGGGACTCTGAGCAGGGGAAGAGCAATTCAAGCAAAGGGAACAGCATGTGCAAAGTTCTCTTACCCTGGGCTGTATTTAATGTCTCTGGCCTTGATTTCCTCATTGTATTCTAGAGGTGAAAATCGAGGGATTTTAGTTTCTGACAGACCTGAGTTTGAGTTTTAATTCCACAGTTATTAAGTGTATGGACTTGGAAGAAAGTTAAACTGTCTTTGCTCTGGTTTTCTAACATGCAAAATGGGGTTAATAACTTCTACCTCACAAGGCTGTTTTAAGAACTGAATGAGTAGTGGACACAACATGCCAAACACAGTATATGGCTTTATAGTGTGTATTCAAACAATGACAGCTTATTAATTATTATCATTAAAAAATGGAGAGGCTGGATAATATTATGCCTAAATTTTCTTTCAACTATAGGATTTGATGGACTACTAGCAGTCTGTAGTTGCATAGTTTCTGTTGGGAAGGAACTATTTGTGGTGTAAAAGCAAAATGAAGTGTTAGATTCTATAAAGACTATAAATGTTGGGATAGGTATCTTCTCTCTCAAACTCTAAATTTGATGCAGAGCTAAAACTATTTGAAAAGAAAGCATGAAAATATATTCAGGGGAAACATGAATGTTAATATGATGTGAAATTGCAAAATATATAGTAAGACAAATATAATCAGTTCATTTTCAAGGGAAGTAAAGTAGATAGAAATTTATTTTTACTAAGCTACAATTTAAAGTAAAACAAGTGTTTGTTATATTTTCTCAAAAATAAAGCAACCTCAAAATATTATGGCTATCTAAATTCAGATGCTATGATTAATCAATAACTTAGACTCATTTGTGAATAGAATCCAAAAGAACTGCTTCTTGATGTCACACTTCCACAATATACAGAAATGGAGAGTTTGAGCTAAAATGGTCTTCAGAGACCACATCATGTCACTCCATGTATAGGATATGGAAACTGAGAACCAAGTTGTGAAGGGTCTTGTTTCAGGCCAGAGACAAGACCAGAATGCAATTTTCAGCTCTTTTTGCTTCCTAAATCACATCATCCCTAAGTGAAAAAGCCCCCAAGTGGCATAAGATCTTCAACTAGGCTACATCATAAGATGAAGGCCTGTCCATTCATAAACCTAAACTATAGAAAGAACAAGCTGAAGGCCACAGTTAAGAAAAATATTTGGTAGGAATAAATTAAAAACAATTTCAGTTACAAAAAAAAATAATTCTTCTAGTCTAATCTAACTTGGCTATAGTGTGATTTCCTGTAAGAAATTACCTGGGGGTGGGGTGAAAGGGTTAAGTCTGTGAAGCATTTCATTTTTCAGCCACTAGCTGTGGTATCCTGGGTAATTACTGAGGCTTACTTGAGACCACACCTTAGATAAACCTGTAATGCTGGCGTTTTCTGCAAACGTTTTCTTTCCTGCAAGCTGTGGCTTGTCTCTTTCATATATTTGTCCTATGTTTTCAACTTGATTTTCCAGTGGCTAGTTTATACTTGGTTGAGCCAACAAATCAGGGTCTGTTGATTTAGCTTCATATCTTCTTGGTGCTTGCGTGAGACAACCATGCCAGCTATGTGGTAACGAACAGAGGCAGGCTGGATGAATTATTTTCTGACGAAAGGAATAAAGTTTAAAAAAAAAAAAAAAAAAGAGGAGGAGGAGGAGGAACTGGTTCAGGTAAAGGTTACGTCGTAATTTCCCTTATTTTATTCATTGCTTTTTTAAATAATATAGGCTTTGCTTGCGACTGAACTTTCATTCTCATTTCACTTCTTAAATAAGCATTTGAATTTTCTCATTTTAAGAAGCTCTGTTTTGTAAACAACCCAGTACAAGCACAGAATCTGAGAACAAAGTAGGTACTTAGTGTGACAAAGGAAAGCATGTCTGTAAGGAGGCCAATTCTCCACCATGATGTTCTATGGAAAGTGGAATGACAATAAGAAAACCATTGGTAGGTCCGATCAGTCTATAAAGAGTACAAGGCAAAGTAGTTTGTTTTAGGTTTCAGTGTTTACCAACCACAAGGTACTTCATGAATGTGCACAGTCCTTTGAGGAAAAAAAAATACTCATGACTTCTAGGTCAATGGGGACATATCTTTTTTCCTTTGTAAAGAAATATGGTACTCCCTTATCTCCATCTCCCTGCACTTCATCGCCACCTTCACCATTGCCACCAGAACTAGGAGAAAATGCAGTGAATAATCACAGACTAAGAAAAAAATGTCTTTTCCAAACTTTCAGAGTCCTATGAGGTTACAAGAATGGTAGTATTATTTTCTCAGTTTTGCATGTAAGATGAAAAATTAGGGTAAAGATACAGACATTCAAAGTAATGTGCTCAAAGTTCTACATGAAGCTAACAGTGGTAGCGAGAATATCACACAGTCCAACTGCTGTTCAAATGGCCTGTAGCCACTCTTGGGTAATAGTAAATGTCAACATCATCCAACAAGACTTCTCACATACACACCAGGGAAATTACTTTAACCAAATAGTTTGATTACTATCTAGCTGAGGAGGCGGGATTTGGGAAATACAAATTTTTGTTGGGCTGGGATGGAAGGAAGAATTACTTTTGAGCCAGAAAACATGGGAGAAGGGAGCATTAGGGAAAAGAAAATGTAATTATCAACACTTTTTTTTTTAATTTCAAATGTAATAAATGTTTAAGGCAGCAAGTAATATAATCCAAAAATATACAGAATTTTTAAAGTGAATACTACCCATCCCGAGACTAGCCAGTTAACAGTTTGGTGCATATCATTCAAGACTTTTTTAAAGCCACAAAAGAAATAGAGAGAGAATGATGAAAGTGGAGGAAGTGAGGCAGGAAGGACAGGATTAAGGTTCAGGCAAAGGGGTGGGAGAGCCACTTCTAACAACCTGATC